>NC_133143.1:38731430-39931430 GCF_048418815.1 Hemitrygon akajei | reverse complement strand
ATCAAGTGTAAGAACGTTTGGATTTGGCCCAAGTATGGGGAGGGGGGAGAGAGAGAGGGGAGGGGGAGAGAGCGAGAGGGAGGGAGAGAGAGAGGGGGAGAGAGAGAGGTAGAAAGAGAGAGGGAGAGGGAGAGGGAGAGAAAGAGAGAGAGAAAGAGACCCTGTATCAGGTTGACAGTTTACTAACTTTAATGAGAACTGTTGTAGAATTTAAAAGAAAAAGAAACAATAAATACTCGGCTAACAGGGCCATTAACTAAAACTCTCAAAGTGGAAGTTAAATGCCAACACCGCAGCTGAAAGTGATAACTAAATACTAAATGAGTATCACTCTTTTCTAACATCAGTTGAAATGGTAGTCCTCTTTCCTGGACAAGGATAAGCAGGGAGCATAACACTAATGTACTTTGTGTCAAGTCTTGACAAGACAACAACAAAAATAAGGAAATTACATACTGACATAATGGAACAGTAACTAGCTGGAACATGCATGCTCATGAGCGCAATTGCTGAACAACTTTTGCAGCTCACCTCTGGAGGCTCGTATACCCTGCAGCAGAGTTTGTGGTTGTGACAGGGCCACCTCCCTAGGCACAGCTCCAAAGGCACACAGATCTGTGCTCACTGAAAGCACAGCTGAAAGATTTGTTCTGGATGTCATCTGCCAGGATCTGAGAATGTTCCTTGAAACCATACCCTTCCCAATCCATAAGGTACTGGACCTCGCCCCATACCTGGCAAGATTCCAGGAAGCACCGCAGAGTAAAGAGCGGGGAACCATCCAACAAGTGGGGTGGAGTAACTGGAGTCAGGGGGAAGGTAGAAGTGAGTGTCCATGATGGAGCTGTCTGAGTTTACAACTGGGAAATATCGAGCACTCGATGGATCTTCCTTGATGATGGTAGGTGCAATCTATAATGAGACCTTGTTGATAGTCTTTTCCTCTACAGATGGTCCCATGCAATGTGGGGCTAACTTGTGCTCTTAACTTTCAGGACAAGGTCCCTTTATGCCAGCCAATGCTTGAGAGGCCTCAGCTATTAGCAGAGCTGATCAGCCTGCCAGGTGTGTTGGTTCTGAGTACGTAGCAGGGAAGCCCCAGCTCATGTCCATGTGCACTTGTTGCACTGGATCAGCTGCTCAGCAGCAGGATCTCCCACATCAGTCTCCTGATTAGGGAAGAGCAGGGGCTGGAATTCCTTCTGGCGTCCAAAGGAGGGAATGCCGGTGGAGGACGACTGCAGGTTAATGTGGGCAACCTCTGCCCAAGCCAATAGGGAGCTCCAGGACGTGGGACTGGAAGAGGCAAGGCAGAGCAGGGTTATCTCCAACTCCTGGTTCACTCTCAGTCTGGCCATTAGATTGGGGCGGAAGCCAGATAAGAGGCTCCTATAAGAGAACAGAAAGTCTTCCAGTAACGGACTATGAACTGTGTCCCTCGATCAGACATATGACCTGAGGGAAGCCGTGAGAGTGGCAGTCAGTCTTGGTCTGGACGCCGGAGTCGGGGCAGCAGAAAAGGAGGATCTGCGAGGAGCTGGGATTGGGACTGATGAGTGCAAGGCGTGCTGAACTGCATTTGCAAGAATGCTAATGGAGGTCAGCTGACACAGGCTATCCACTGTAAGTTCATAGACTGTGGCTGTGAGAACAGAAATAGCAGTCCATGGCTGACACGTCAAACAATAAAACCAAGTGACATAGACTCTGGCTGATTTTGTGATCTGAGCATCTTTAAGCTGTGATTTTTCCAGTACTGCATCAAGTACATTAGAACGTTATTTTTACTGAGGAACTGCCAAGAAATAAGTCTGCACTGATGTAGAACTGGGCTAAGTTAATGGGCTGCTCGTTACACTAAATGCAGTTGCTGTTCAGGCTGAACAAGTACAACATAAATCCATTTTACAATTTTAGTTCATCAGTCAGATAGATTTGTGTTAAAGAAACCTCTGGTTTCTTTTTAGATATGTAATCTATACTAGAAGATGAAATTATAATTTGCAGCAGGACTGACATGTTACAGATACATTCTATGTTGATATTGGACATGTATCAATATATATCTGCAAAAATCTTATTGCCTTTAGTATGAAGAATAAGCAACTATACTGCTGCATACTGAGTAGTAAACTGTTCCAGCTGCTTTAAAAAGAATTCGTTCGGACATTCAATTTATCAAGGAAATACAAATAGATCTTTCAATTAACAACATATGATGACTTAACATGATGAACTTCAGTGAAATCCAGATTCTTTAACACATATGATCCAAGTAATTCCAATCAAAGCATCCAAATTTGCAAGTGACTGCAGATTGGGAGGAGTAGTAAATGATTCATGCACACAACTTCAAAAGTGTTGTGACGAACTTAATCACTGGGATGAAAAAAGAAGATGCTGCTTCATGCAATTTTGAGATTTGATTGTGGGTCGGTTAACATCTGGGATTGTACTTGATGCATCAGAGTGGAAGAAAAAATTTGGTAACTTCTTCTACCAAGGCTGGCAGGATTATCGCACAGAAATAACCATATCCATAAATCAATGGGTAGAAGGTGAGAGGCCAGCTGCATGGAAAGAGCGCACAAGATTCAAGCTACAGGCTCTAAGTTAATAACGCTACCACTTAACATCCAGCAATATTTCAGGAGGATGCTAATTTGTAAATGTTGTCACAATCCCTAACAACATATTTTTTTAAAAATCTTTCCTTTTGGCAAGGTGATGGACTTGCATAATTTCCTCATCATTTATGAATTATAAGACCAATCATAGGGTGTGGGACATTCTGATTTTATCCTGTTGAAATCATGCAGGGAAAAACAATAGATATATGTTCACAGTACAACCCATACAGAAATCTGGAGCAACTGTGGTGACATCTACGGAGAGAAGTGAACAGCTGACATTTCGGGTCAAGACACTTTGTCAAGGTAGGGGGCAGAAGCCAATATAAAAAATGTGGGAGGAGCTGAAGATGACCTCTTATATTCTGCTAGCATTTTGTGTGTGTTGCTCAAGATTTCCAGCATCACCAAATCTCTTGTGTCAATGTTCATGTTAATTGGTGGTCGTTGAAACATCAGATCAAGATCAAGGAAAGCATTAAGTGGCCAACTCATGTATAAATACATATCCCTGCCACTTACTTATTTATTCAGAGATACAACATGGTATAGGCCCTTCCAACTTAATGGCCCCATGCCACCAAGTTACACACACCAATATGACCAATTAACCTATGAACACATACGTCTTTGGAATGTGGGTGGAAACTAGAGAATTCACAGGAAATCCATACGGTCATGGGGAGAATGTACAGTACAAGTGCCTTATAGATAGCAATGGAACCGAACCTGGGTTGTTGGCACCATAATAGCTTTATGCTAACCGCTATACAATCCAAGGGCGGTGTTAGTGACACACGCCACTGTTTTGCGGGCTGCACTCAAATATTCTATATGTACCTCTTCTGAACTACTATCGCTGAAATCTGCAGCCTGTATTTTCACTTTCAGTAATGTACTTTTAAACTGGCTTCATGAACTAGCAATTGTACAACCTTCCTCAGTGGACATGACTGAGGAGTGGAGTTACAGCACCTTTAGTGAATGATGGTCTAATGCCATGGCTGTTAAAGAGGGAGAAGGGGAGGTCTGCAAACCAGTATCTTATTAGTGAATGTACAGTCTCTGGAGAACAAGACTGAGGACCTAACGTTAAGATTGATGTATCAGAGGGAAATGAGGGATTGCTGCATTCTGTGTCTCATGGAAACAAAGCTCACTCCGCACAAGCCAGATACATTGGTAAGACTCGAGAGCTTCTCGATCCACTGGGATGGACTGGACTGCTGATTCGAAGAGGGAAAAGGGTGGGGAGAGGGATCTCTGTTTCAAAATAAACTCTTCGTGGTGCTCAAACATAATGGTTTTAGTGAACTCTTGTCTCCCCAACCTGGAACATCTAATGATTAAGTGCCAATTGTTCTAGTTACCGAGACAGTTCTCTTCCGTGATTCTGAGTGCAGTTTGCATACTAGCAAAGGCAAATGTTGAGCATGCACTTAATGTATTGAGTACAACGAGAAGCAAATAAGAAGCAGCCTGCCCCGATGCCTTTCAACTCATCGTTGGTGACTTCAATCAAGTTTGCTTGAAGAAATCTCTATCACCTGTATAAAACTATATCACCTGTAGCACCAGGAGTCCCAACACTCTTGCCCAGAGCTACACTACTATAAGGAATGTCTATCTTTCAATCCTTAGACTGGATTTTGAGAATTCTGGCCATTTGACTTGTCTTTGTCCTACCTGCATAGAGCCAGAGGTTAAAGAGCAAGGCTCCAGAGGAAGGGCAAATAAGAAGTAAGGGTGGTCATGGGAGGCAGAGGGGCAGATATGGGACTACATTTAGTCAGTGGACCAGGCCATCTTCAAGGACTTATCAGAGGATCTGAATGACTACATCACAGTTGTTATGGACTTTTTAAAGTCTGTCATTGTTGGGTGTGTTCCCACAAAATCATTTAGAGTCTTTCCCACCACAAGGCTGCATGCTTAGCTCCCTGCTCTACTCGCTTTACGCTTATGACTGTGAGGCTAAGCACAGCTCCAATTGCATACTTACGTTTGCTGATGACACCATTGTCACTGGCCGAACCAAGGTGGTGACACATCAGCATATCGGAGGGAGATTGAAAATCTGGGTGAGTGGTGCCACAACAACAACAACCTCACAATCAATGTCAGCAAGACCAAGGAGATGTTTATTCTCCACTGGAGGAGGAAACCAGAATTCCATGAGCCAATCCTCATCAGAGGACTAGAGGTGAAAAGGATCAGCAACTTTAAATTCCTCAGCATTATCATTTCAGAGGATCTGTCCTGTGTCCGGTATGTAAGAGCCATTACAAAGAAAGCAAGGCAGCACCTCTTACTTTCTTAGAAGTTTATGAAGATTTGGCATGTCATCTAAAACTTTGACTAACTTCTATAGCTATGTAGTGGAGAGTATACTAACTGGTTGCACTATGGCCTCATATCGAAAGGCCAATGCCCTCGAACAGAAAAACCCACAAAAAGTAATTAATACAGCCTAGTCCAGCATGGGTAAAGCCCTCTGCACTATTGAACCCATCTACAAGGAGTTCTGTCACAGGCACAGAGCAGCCATCATCAAGGACACCCACCATCCAGGCCATGCTCTCTTCTCACTGCTGTTATCAGAAAAGAGGGACAGGAGCCTGAGGATGCACAGCACCAGGTTCAGGAACAGTTAATACCCCTCAACCGTCAGGCCTTTGAACCAGATAGGGTAAATTCACTTATCTGCTGAACTGAACTGTTCCCACAACCTATGGACTCACTTTCAAGACCCTTCATCTCAGGCTCCCACTATTTATTGTTTATTTGCTTATTTATTATTGTATTTGCACAATTTGTTCTCGTTTGCACATTAGTTGTTTGTTTATTCTACTGTTTGCAGTTTTTAATTGATTCTATTGTGTTTCTTTGTATTTACTGTCAATGCCTGCAAGTATTCCTGATACTCCTGTTCCCTCATAATGAAAGGCTAAATCATACCCAAGGAAATATCATATTTAAATCTTGACATGCTCTGGGGAGGTGACAATAGTCTCCTGAGATTCTGTGTATGCAGTCATATCCAAGTATAACATGTTAAAATGCTCCAAAAGGTCATTCTTGACTGGTGTAATTACTTCATAAGCTTCCAGCAATCTCTGTATTTACCCATTTCAATTGACTCTGCCAGAACAGCTTTATGTTTCTCTTTCTAACCAACTTGCAAGTGTAAAAAAATGCAAGTGTAAGAAAATCTAAGGCAGCTCTGCCTCTCGCCCTTACTGTAATTCATCTAATTATGTGCTAGATGTCAATGGGTGGAACACAGGAAAACCATGGGAAAAGTTGGAAGGATCAATTAATACGGAGAAGTATCGGAGAAACATTTCTGACCATATTTCCTAACCAAGAAATGTCCTGATTTTGTTTTAACTAAGAGAATGCTGAAATAATTGAAAATTCCAAAGCAAATTCCTTTGTTTTTTTTCCATATTCAATGACTAGGAAAAGCTGTTTTATCAATTAGGCTCCTCATATTTGTGTATCTATTTCAGTGTGCAATTTGTTCTAAAGTCTTTTCATGAGATATTGCCCTGCTAAAGAGATCACACGTTAAAAGTTTGCAGGTTTGGGTTGTTATTGAGAAAGGAGTTTGGATCCTATTCAGAAGATATTTCCAATTTCACGAAAGTTCCGTTCAGCTTTCGCTTGGCGAGCACATATGGAAACATTCTCCAAGCTCAAGAAAATAAAACAAAAATCGCATTACTACAACAGCTTTCATAAGATTAGTACATAACCCATTGCCTCATGGCCAATGAAGCATTTTACAAGTACATATATAATTGTATTTAATGAGCCATGTTACAGAAATTCTGTACAGCAATGTCCGATAAATACAAATGGCATAAATAGCCAAATAATCTCACTATTAAGTCATGTTTGTTGCTAGGTCAATACTGTCTGGGATATGAAGAGAACTCCTCTTTTCTTCTGAAACTGGTATCATTTCTTCTCTTAACTGCAACCGAAAGAACAACAACAGAAAGAGATTTGTTTTCACATCCTCTCTGAAAGGCACCTCCCCTCACCCGGAATTCTGTCATGTTGCACTGATGTGTCAAACTGGGTTATGTCACTGATGAGGACCTTTATTGTAGACTCTGAGGAGTCTCTGCATTACATCTCTGCCATTGAATTTCCGGGGCTTACACGGTTACTAAAACTCAACCATTATCCTCCAGATCCGAAGATAGTTTGAAATCACTGTAAGCTGATTGAGAACGAATATTTCCATGGTTCCTTGGCTATAGCTTCTCAGTACTACATAACCAGACCCATCAGTACAACAAGCTATTTTAACTTGGCCATGTATTTATTATGGCACAGAAAGAAGTCATTTGTTCCATTGTGTCCGTAGCAGCAAAGAATGCCATTGAAGCCAATGTATCTTACCGGTTCCCAATTAGCAGTTGGGTTTTGGTCCATCAATTGCTCATCCAGTTACTTTTCAAACATGTGGGTATTTGTCTCAGCCATCCCTTTAAACAGTGAGTTCTAGCACCCTGCTACTTGAAATTCAGTTGCATAATAGGTTTCATTTTCAGTGATATGCAGTTGAAAATTGATTACATCTGGATCACATCACATATAAATTTCATCTGGGAACATCCTGATTCCGGCTTGTAAGCCTGATGTAATTTTTGCATCAGCTGCATATAAGGTGATGTCACTCCTCATATAATTTTCTTTGGAGCATTGAGGGAGAACTTAAGCCAAACAGTTCTGGATGCAATCTTTGTTGGGGATTCTGGAAGAACCTGATTTCAGAATTGCAGAGCTAGAATGAGATCCCTATTAACTAACTTCTATGCTTACCTTTGATTCTTTGGACTCCAACTCCACTGAACACAGAGCTCCTCACCTCATTGCAACCAGCATCTTTCAGTCTTGGCCGTAATCCAACACTCCGATCTCTGAGGCCCTGACTTTGTGATTCCCCCGTTACATCCAGGTTCCATCCTTGTGCATTGGTTCTGATCTAACAAAATCACAATCCCCAACCCCGACCCCCAACAATTCCCTTGATCTTACAACCTGACCTCCAGTCGCTCAACCCCATGATGGTCCAAACTCATCAAACTTTTAATCAGCCTAACATGTGATCCCTGAGCCCCTGACAGGACTGACTCCAACCATTTACTTCACTATTCTGAACACCAGGTCTGAATCCGTTTGCTCTCCTGGTTACCCTTCTCCCACACATACATTCCATGTGTTGGATGCACTGGACTATTTAGCAAATCCATGCTATCTTGGAAATCTCTTTTTAAGACTCCTAATCATTGGTTTGTTGGGTAGGAATCAGCTTGAAATTCTTAAAATGGAACTTCTCCAATAAGATCAGCACATACCACAGACCACTGGTCCTTCAAGATTCTTTTCCCAGTATGCACCTCTCAATGACTTTTTCATCTCCTTCAACTCTCCTTCACTCCAAATACATTAATGTGGCAGCAAAACAATTCATAAGAGCAGACAGCCATGGTCAAGAGGTTTGGTTGTTGTTCAGATCAAACATCAGAAAAGGGAACAAATGTGATCTAAGTGACTTTGAAAATGGAATTATCGTTGGTGCCAGATGGGGTGGTTTTAGTACTTCAGAAACTGCTGATCACCTGGGATTTTCATGCGCACCATTCCCTGGAGTTAACAGAAAACAGAAAATGTCCATTGAGCAGCAGTTCTGTGGGAGAAAATGCCTTATTAATGAGAGAGGTCAGAGGAAAATGGCCAAACTGATTCAAGCTGACAGGATAGCAACAGTAACTCAAATAACAATGCGTTACAACAGTGGTGTGCAGAAAAGCATCGCTGAACACACAGCTTCAAACCTTGAAGTGGATGGGCTACAGCAGCAAAAGAGCACACTGGTTTCCTCTCCCGAGGCCACTTTACTAGGAACACTCCTGTATTTAAAATGGCCGCTGAGTGCATATCCAGACTTTGAGACAGGATGAAATTCATACTTAACTTCTGGCAATGGAAGTTGAGCTCAGATTGAAGGGTATGTAATGGTGCACTCTTTAAGAGAGAAAGCTATGGACAGAACTTAGCCAAGTACTTTAGAGCTTGATGAATTGTATTTCACTTATGTGTTGCAGAACCCAACAAACTCAAAAAGTTAGTAGCTCAGAAAAGGAAGGCGTTTAAATGGTTTTGATTTAACTTCTGTGCACGGACTATGAATAATTAGTTGTCCAGATGAGGCCACCATTATGTTAAATTAAATAGATAGCTGAATGAGTGAACAATTGAGGCAATTTAATTCTTGGGAAGTGTCCAAGTTGGCTGTGGTCTTTTCCAGCCATGCACTTTCGTGTGTTCCTAATGATGATTAGCTTAGAGCCGTGAGCATAATTAACTTAGACTTACAGAGCCTGATAATAAATCAGGGTTCTTGTTTAGTTAATGCGTGCTAAAGCAATCTAGTGCCACAGATATTTAGAACAGTGCTTGCTTTTAGAGAGTGGTGAACCAGTAGCAATGAGTTCATTTGCCTCCTCTGCCACAGGCACCTGACGGCTGGAGGGATGCCTAACATTAGTAAAGAGCCAGCTATCCTGTCAGCTCTTTGCTGCCATTAAAAATGTAAAGGTGGTCCAACAACTTCACTGACATATAACAGATGACAACTATTTGTAGAAAGGAAATAACCAGTGGAAACTTCATCATTAAACATGGTATAAATGGAACATCCCTGGGGCCACATTGAATAAATAAGAGTCTCCTTGTAAGAATTGACTTACACAGCTCAAGAGTGGTTCTGCCCTATAACTATTAGGAAATCACATTTTCATATTCAGTAGGGTCTATGAACCTCTATAAAGGTTTCCTTTATATTCATTGAGGACTGGTATTCAGGACAAATTAATTACTCCAGTGAAAGACACAGGATTGTGTAAATTATATTCGCCAGGGCAGGGTGTTTTTTAATTGACTCCTTGTCCTGGACTGTCATCTGTTTGTTTGACAGCTTTGAATTTTGAATAGACCTTGCAAATCATTTCTTCAGATTTCGTATTTCACTAAGTCTACGCAAACTTATTGGTGTGGAATCGGCATAAGAGCATAGTTAATGTGGAAACACTATTGAGAAAGGGTACGAAATATGCAAATTCATTTCTAGCAATAGCTTTTTAGACAAAACAATTTTAAATTAACAGACCACACATCCAGAACCAAATATATTAGAAAAATATAAAACACACAAGTCTGTTTGCTTGGGATAATAGAACAGATTTTTTTTTGTTGCATGCACATGAGTGAGTTTGATCTACCTGTCAAAATCAAGCACATTGCGAGCCTAATTTACACAGTATCAGAGGTAATCCTTCTGTTTTGGATAGCAGAGCCTCTTTGCAAATACAGCGTATTTTGTAGTATGTTATAAACCTTTGTTCCAAAGTAGAATCCAAAGTAGAATCAGCAAAGAGTGGCTTATTGAATTTTAAAAAACTGATGGATCTCCCATATTGAACAAATTTTGACTCAGTGCTAAAAGTCAGAGTGGTGTTTAATAACATAAATCCCCCTTACAGAAAAAAAGAACAATTTAAACTATAAATTCTGTCTCCTGAGCTAAAAAGGCATATTTTCTTTTTGTCTTTATTTTGTCTCTTCTTTTCCCTCTACTTCCTGCCTTTAATTTGAGTTTAATTCATCCCATTTCCTACACGCTAATTTGTCTCTTTCTCTATCCTTACATTCCATTGGTAAGTGGCCCTGATTTGCACCAAGGACCCAGATGTTTCATTACCTTTTTAACCACCACTACGATAATCCTTTGCTGAAGAATGCTGAAGGGACTGGCAAAATAATCAACAAGGAAGTTGGTATGCTCTACCTACAGTAAATTTCACCCCTCTTCCGTTATATTCCATGGTTCTATCTAGACAGGTAGATGCCAAGGAACCTCTTTTTCAAAAAGACAATTTGGTTAAAACAGGTTTCATCATTATAGCTTTAGATATTTACATCCGTGCTATGAAAAGTTTTGGATCTGCAATACCCTAATCTTCTGTGAATACAGGCCCAAAGCCATCAAATACTCCTCATATGTTAACCCCTTTACCTGTCTTTGTGGCCACAAAGCCAATTCCGTCATCAAAATCATTGACATATGACACGAACAGAAGTGACCCCAACACCATCCCCGTGGGAATACCGCTAGTCACCAGCAGATGATGGACAAATAACGGCAAATACAGTATAATGTGGATAAATGTGAAATTATCCACTTTGGTATGAAATAAGAAAGGCAGATTAATATTTAAATGGTGATAGGTAGAAAAACCTTGATGTGCAAAGGGACCAGGTGCTGTCAGCGGGTAAATGATATGTGGCCTTCTATTGCAATATGTACCCGACCGTCCCAGCCTCTGGGGTTTAGATACTCTGATTCCCTGGATTATGGATAGTTGGCACGGTCCCTTTAAAGATTCTGGGCTGCTCTGCTCCGCTAATTGGTGGTCATGTTTTGCCACCAAGATTTAGACATCTGAAGAACACCTGAACTCAGTTTCAGTGCTCAACCATCAGCTCAACTTTGTTTCAGTCTACGACTGCGTTTAGGACTCTTGTCTCATTTGGATTCTCATCTAGTTTCCTCAGGTTCTCGACTAGCATCTAGTCAAGAACCCTTGTTCTCATCTCGGTCTCAAAACCATGTCTCGATTCTCGTCTCGGACACTCGAGCGCTTGAATCCTTATCATCCTTGCCTAGGCCTCTCTCACAGCCTTCATTGCAAGAGACTTTGAGTACAGAAGCAAAAATGTGTTTCTAGAATGATACAAGGTATTGGTGTGACCACAAATAGAGTACTCTGTGCAGTTTTGGTCACTCTGCTTAAGAAAGGATATACTTGTTATAGAGGGAATACAATAAAATTGAGCTTCATTTAATTGATTCCGGGTATGTGAGAAGAGATTGGTAGACTAGGCCTAGATTCACCAGGCATTAGAAGAATGAGTGGAAATCACACTGAAGTGCATAAAATTCTAGTAGGGCTTTGTAAGCTGAATGCAGTAAGAAGGCTTCCCTGCCTGGGGGGAAAGAAAGGGGTGGGTGGTGTTTGCAGTCTGGGGGAGCATGGTGCCTCTGACCAATGATATGATCATCCAAGTCCCCTGTAACTCCCTTCCTAACACTAACTTGGATTGTGTGGGCTCTTCACCAAGTTGAACCTGGCGGTGAAAAACTGTGGAAATTGCCCACAACTGATGGTTGGTATGTGCACAGCAAAAAGCTGAATTAGATTACATCTGGTGTAGTGAGCTTCAATAGAAGAGAATAGTTATGAGAAATTTAAGTAATTGTTAGCATTTGAAGCTTTTAACTGTTTGAGTTTATCTAAATGTTTTTTTTTTCTTTGCTCCGTGACCTTATCCATTCACTTAATGTGTCCCTGTTTCTTCCACACAGCCCACACTGCTATCTCCTTCTGTGCCATCAGGAGGCATCAAAATACTACATTTGATTCCCTCATCCAGATCATTGATATGCTTTGTGAAGAGCTGGAGCCCCAAAACCAGTCCCATACTGTCCATTAACCAGAGCTGGGCTGAGAAGTGCCAGATGGAGTTCAATCCGGAGAAGTGTGAAGTGATGCACTTTGGAAGGTTGAATTTGAAGGGGGAGTGCAAGGTAAATGGCAGGATTCTTAGCAGTATGGAGGAACAGAGGAATCTTGGAACCCACATTTAAAAGAAGATGGTGCCAGCAAACAAAGCTACTGAAGGAGACGTCCTCAAGACGGTTCCCAAAGCAACTCCTTTCATTATTATATGTTTTCTTTTTATTTCCGATATAAAGCCTGTTATCTACATTCTGGCAGTGTGATTTTGGGCCGATTTGGCTTTGCTGTCTCCAAGAGTGTTCTATGAGGCTGCGACCAAAGCTTGTGGGATGGAGGCCGGGAAGCTAGGAGATGGGGCACGAGCCCATGATCGACTCCAACTCATGCTGATCTCGCTGACTGAAGCACCGATGAAGATTACAATCGTTGAGGGGGGTTTGGAGGGTGAGCAAGTGGTCAGCGCTGGCTACCACCCTCTTGCTCACAACTGTCAGAAAAGGTGTCTGCACGTGGCAGTCTCTTGCTCTCTCACACTTGCTGCTCCTGAAGGAAGGCCCTTGTGTCTGAGTGATCTCTCTCTCTCCCTCAATGCTGCTGGTGGATGGTGCCGGAGCAAGGTTTAATGGAGGTGGACTGTAGATCTGAACTCTAATTTAGATTTATGATGTGTTCTATTCCTAGTTCTAGTTCTGGTTGCTCCACATCCACACTATTTAGTCCTTTCAACATTCAGTAAGTTTCAATGAGATCCCCACGCATTCTTCTAAATTCCAGTGAGTACAGACCCAAAGCTGCCAAATACAACTCATATGTTAACCCCTTAATTCCTGGCATATTCCTCTCGAAACTACTCTGGACTCTCTCCAATGAAAGCATATTTATTCTGAGATATGGGGGCCAAAACTGTTGACATCAATTGCAGCCTGAGTAGTGTCTCATAAAGCGTCAGCATTATCTCCTTGCTTTTATATTCTATTCTTGAAATAAATGCCAACATTGCATTTGCCTTCTTTACCCCAGACCCAACCTGTAAATTAACCTTCTGGGAGTCTTGCATAAGTACTTCCAAGTCGCTCTGCACCTCTGGTATTTGAACCTTCTCCCATTTAGGTAATAGTCCACACTATTTGTGTTTTTACCAAAATACATTATCATACATTTCCCACACTACAATCCATCTGCCACATTTTTGCCCATTCGTCTAATTTGACTAAGTCCTGCTGTAATCACATTGCTTCCTCAGCACTATCTACTGCTCAACCTAACTTCATATCATCTGCATACTTTGCCACAAAGCCATCATTTCCATTATCCAAATCATTGACAAAAATTGTGAAAAGTAGCGGTCCCAGTACTGATGCCTGAGGAACACCACCACTCACAGGCATTCAATCAGAAAAGGCCACTTTATTTCCATTCACTGCCTCCTGCCTGCCAGCCATTCCTCTAACCAAGCCAGTATCTTTTCTGTAATGCCAAAGGATTTTATCTTGTTAAGTAGCTTCATGTGTTTTTACCTTATCAAATGCCTTATGAAAATCCAAGTAAATGACATCCACTGCTTCTCCTTTGTCCACCCTGCTTGTTACTTCCTCAAGGACATCTAACAGATTTGTCAGCAGGATTTCCCTCTACAGAAACCATGCTGACTTTGAATTATTTTATCATTAGCTTGCAAGTTCCCCAAAACCTCATCCTTAATAGTAGACTCCAACACTTTCCCAACCACTGAGGATAGGCTAACTGGCCTATAATTTCCTTTCTTTTGCCTTCCACCCTTCTTAAAGAGTGGAATGGCATTTGCAATCTTCAGGTCCTCTGGGACCATGCCAGAATCAAGTGATTCTTGAAACATCATGAACAAAGCATGTGTTACCTCTTCAGCAACCTCTCTCAGGACTCTGGGATGTAGTCCATCTGGTCCAGGTGACTTATCCACCTTAAGACATTTGAATTTGCCTAGCATTTTTTCCTTCGTAATAGCAATGGCACTCACTCCTGCTCCCTGACATTCAAGGACTTCTGGCACATTGCTAGTGTCTTTCACAGTGAAGACTGATGAAAAGTACCCATTAAATTCATCTGCCATTTCTTTGCCCCCCCCCCCCATTACAATATCACCAGCATCATTTTCCACTGGTCTAATATTAACTCTCACCTCCCTTTTACTCTTTATACAACTGAAAAAAACTTTTAAATACTGCTTTATATTTTTGGCTAGTTTGTCTTCATATTTCATTGTGATACTGATACACCTGACTTATGCTTCTCCCTCTCAAATTGCAGTATGAATTCAATCTTATTATGATCACTGCCTCCTAAAGGTTCCTTTACATTAAGCTCCACAATAAGGTCTGGGTTATTATACAACACCCAGTCTAAGATAGCCTTTACCAAAGTAGGCTCAAGCACAAGCTGCTCTAAAAAGCCATCTCATAGGCATTCAACAAATTCCCTCTCTGGCAATCCCACACCAACCTTATTTTCCCAATCCCCTTGCATATTGAAGTCCCCCATTACAATTGTGACATACCCTTATTACATGCCTTTTCCAGCTCCCTTTGAAATCTCAACCCACATCTTAGCTACTAGTTGGAGGCCTATATATGATGCTCATAATGTTTTTGTTTACCCGTGTAGTTTCTTAACTCTGCCCACAGAGATTCTTTATTCTCTAACTCTATGCCATTTCTTTCTAAAGATGCAATTCCATTCCTCTTGGCAACAGAGCTACACCTCCGCCTACGCCTTCCTGCCATACTGCCTATGAAATTGTATACTGCCATTGCCAGATCAAGGTGATGGTGAATATCGTAGTATTAAGCCACAACATTGGCAAGGATTTCTGTGCCGCATTGTCATACTGAGCAAAAACTTGCTGTTAAGGGTTTTTAAATCTATGAAATTTCCAAGCTACTGACAAAAATGTTTATATTGTTATTAAATTAATTGATGTGGAAATTATTACTGAGCCAAATTTCCTCTTGGCTGTAGTGATTTTTTTTATCTCTTGAAAATTTAAATTTTATTTTCAATACTTACTTATTTTTAGAATAATATAATTGATGTTATATTTTGCATGAAAGAGCATTACTCCCTCTAATTTACATGTACATATGAAATATTCTTGACCAAAAATTGGTCTACAAGTTGCATACAGAAACCTGCCCCAAAATGGTGCTTTACAGAGATATCATAATTGATTCAGCCAGTGCTTCAGGAATTCATTTACATGTGCAACACACACAAAATGCTGGAGGAACTCAGCAGGTCAGACAGCATCTATGGAGCTGAATAAACTGTCGACGTTTCAGACCAAGACCCTTCTTCAAGACTTTGCATCCTGAAGAAGGATTTTGGCCTGAAACATACATATTCAGCATTTGAAGAACTGCTTCTTTTTCTCTGCCTCAAATTTCTGAACAACCCATTTTCATTTCCCTCTCTCATATTATCTCCTTACTTGCCCATCAGCTCCCTCTGGTGCTCCTCCCCCTTCCCCTTCTTCCATGGCAAAAACCCACTCCCATTTCCCTCTGGTGCCCTTGCACCTTCCCCTTCTTCCATGGCCTTCTGTCCTGCCCTGTCAGATTTCCCCCTTCTCCAGCCCTTTATCTCTTTTGCCAATTGACTTCTCAGCTCTTTACTTCACCCCTCTCCCTGTCCCAGTTTCACCCATCACCTTGTATTCCTTCCTCCCTTCCCCCACCTTTTTACACAGACTTCTCATCTTTTTTTCTCCAGTCCTGATGAAGCGTCTCAGCCCAAAACGTCGACTGTTAACTCTTTTCCATAGATATTGCCTGGCCTGCTGAATTCCTCCAGAATTTTGTGTGTGTTGCTACTTCATTACATGTTATTCCTCTATTTCAATATCAATTTATGTCTGTAACTTATAGTACTTTGATGTCTTGTGCTGTGCTGTTGCAGCAAAAGAACACATTTCACGACATACATCAGAGTAATAAACCTGTTTCTGATTCTATTCCTGAATCATTGCATGGGGATCTTCAGGCTTCTGTACCTCTTCCCCAACGGTGGTAATGAGAAGAGGCAGGTCCTGGCTGGCCAAGGTCCTAAGAGATGGATGCTGCTTTCTGGAGACACCTCCTTTAGACAATGTCCTCAATGGTGGGGAAAGTTGTGCCTGTAATACAGTTAACTGAATCTACACACACTCTGAGGCTTCTTACAGATCCTTTACATTAAAGCCTGCATACCAGGTTATGATGCGACCAGCCAGAATGCTCACCACCCCACCATCCATCTACGGAAATCTGTAAGACATGCCAAGTCTTCTCAACGCCAAATAAAGAAGAGCCGCAGGTGTTACGTCAACGTGTTGGGCCCAGGAAAGATCCTCCGAGATGCTGATGCCCATTGCTGAAGCAGCTACGTCAAGCATCCAATGCATGATGGTTAATGGCATGGCCACTTGCCCTGTGACGTTCCTGCAGGGCACACGTGGAAGTGTTCAAATCATTCAAAAATATATAATATACTATCAATGCTAGACAGTGCCCATTATGGTTAAGAACTAATTTTACACTTCATTCCGATCAAATAGCAAGTTTGAAAAAACTGTATAATGCAGTTGAATTTCTTGACTTTTGCCTCTCACTTAGTTATATCAATTTGTTTTTTTTACCACATTAAAATAGCGTGTACGTTGATGGAAAGTCCCATCCTATTCTGAGTCTGTTTCTATAAATACACATAATGCAACATGTACTGTGATTTCCTGATGGATTGGACTGATACAGACCGGACCTTTTATAGAATTTCCCTGTGGGCTTGCTTATGGGTTTATCCTATATTCAACTTCAAACAATATTCCATTCTTTTTTATTATTACCATGGTAACTGTTTACTCAGAGTTTCACGCAAACAAAGAATTTCACTTCAAGCTGGTGTATATGAAAATAAACTAACTAACCAACAAATAAAAATTGATATTACATTTCTGCAAAATTTCCCTCAACTTATCTCAACTAATGTCCAGTGGACTGTGATGATGTCCTTGCTAAGGCTGCCAGTTTGATCCACAAAATCTGTGCGCTTACTCTTTCTCCCCTTCTTAAAGATGTTTGTCTGTCATGTCCACAATTACTCTGTCAGACCTTGGAATCCAGGGCAATGGGTGACTGGATTTTTTGTGAACTCAATAGAAGTAGAAGATTTCTGCAATAGCTTCAATGTATGGAGAGTGGAAGTTAAATGAATGATCGGCCATTAAATATTTCACATAAATGCAAATTATTGCTTTTTGCCTGATTTTTATTATAAATTCTGATAGATCCAGTGATATACACATGCTTTCCAATTGCACACATGAATACCAGTTGCCTTTCAAATGATTATATTCACTTAATTGTCCTTTATCATAAAAAAGGGTAAAGGATACCCATGAACACTATTTAAACTGATAAAATACTACAAATGTTCAAAAATTGACCATTACAGGGAAGTATGAAACTTTATCTGAGCTGGAATGCTCAGACACCATGATCACTGCTCTAGGACTAATGGAATAAATCAGGAAGGATTAAAATATTTGTTCTTGTCTGACCCATAACAGTTCTTTTTCTGGAGATTATATTGATTCATGTGAAATATTACACCTTAACTAATAACTAATATTTTGGATTCCAGTAATATTTTAACTAGTTGTTTTACCTAAATAGGCAAAACTTTTAATAACTAGAGTATTTTGCAATTTAAGCAGCAAATTTAGCCAGAACCACCACTAATCACTTAGTTCAGCATGCTGATTTGCTACACACAGTAATTCAATCTTCTTTAATAATTCCAGTGCTATCTTTTCTGTTTGGTTTTCCTATTGTTCATCAGTTAGCCAATGTACAGAGAAGCTGTTCCCAAACCCCTACTAACTGCCCGACTAACTGTACGATAATAGTTTGGGGTTCTAACCTTTTAATTTATTTAAAGAAAGGTTTGACCCTTGATTTCAGCAAAGGAAGCCAGAACAGACCTATGGATGAAATCACCGCTACAACTGCAGGGCTCTGCATTCCCTTAGAGAAATATGCTTTTTAGGAACTTTATTATAGTTGCTTATCTAAGATGGTTTACTTATTTTTATCCAGTCAACTCTGATGCAGATTAGCTGCCCTAAAAAAGCTCAAATCATTAAAGTCTTCTCCATTTTTGAGAACTGTCTCAGTAGTTCCCCCAGGTCCTTATAATTCTGCTGATTCTCATAGTCATAGTCCTAGAGAAACAGAAATAGGCCCTTCAGCCCATTTAGTCCATGCTGAACTGATATTCTGTCTAGTCCCATTAGCCAGCACCTAAACCATAGCCATCTATCCATACCCCTCTCATCCATGTACTTTCTTTTAAATGTTGTATTTTAAATATTGAAATTTCTCTTAAATATTGTAATTGAACTTGTGTCCACATTCTCAGTATCCTAATTTACTTCAAAATAGCAAACACCTCCTGCTCTGTAATCCTTCCTTGAAAGAACTATCCTTACTCTTCCTTTTTCTGTCAATGTCTTGGCATTTGTGCTCCAGATCTTCAGCATTGCTGATCCTCACTTCAAAAAAGCCTACAAACAATAATGCCATCTGCAGCCTCTTGAATATCTCTCGTACAAATAATTATATCTGTTCAGGACTGAGTTAAACTAGATTTCTAATCTGTCAATGTCTAAGAGCAATAATCTTAATTAATCTATAATAGTTTTCCTATACCCCTTTACTCCCTTGTGTTTTAGCTATTTCATATAATCCATTTCACACATTCCAATGTGATCCCCTTGACCAGTGTGAACCTTAAAATAATTAGAGATAAATTTTCCATTCCTTCCCTTAGTTGGCCGGTAGGTTTTCTTTGCAAAATGTGCTTTGGTGTCTCCTCCAGGAGAGTATTGAGGTTGTGTTGGGCAGCAAAAGGAGTCATAGGTCTTCTCCATCAAGAAGACATTACCTATTGACAGGATCTCTGCTTTGATTTTTGAGTTAGACTGCATCTTTGGGAATTGCTTCTTCTCCTCTGTTGTCATATTTCTGATGGTCCATGAGCCCATGAATACCTCCTCATTATTTTGATATTTATATATATTTCTTATTCTACCGTATAATAATATTTTATGAATTGCGCTGTGTTACAATGGTTTTTTATTTATATTCTTATTTATAGGATGGGTTTTCACTGGCAAGGCCGGAACTGTTACCCATCTCCAACTGAACTAAATGGTTTGCTGGGACATTTCTGAGTACAATTAAATGTAAGCCATACTTAGGCTATGATAGGTGAGAACAGCAGTTGTCCTTCCACGGGGGGTCATGCGTGAACCAAATAACTTGTTATGATAAAACAAACTTTGTGGTCATACATAGACAATTATTTAATAGAATTTGATAATTAACTGAGCTTAAAATCCTTCAGCTGCCTTGGATGTTCTTGAAGTCATGTTTCTGGATTTCTGGGCTCATAAAGCTGTATGTGTGACCTTGAAAGTATACTGTTGTTAATAAGGTGATTATAAGATAAGGTGTTGGTCATTTAGTGCAGCAAGCCATCATTCAGCTATGCTGTAGCATGCAAGAATGGTGCAAGTGCTCTGACATACAAAGATGCATTTTAAAGGAAATACACAAATTGTGTTTGCATTTATGGACAGCAGAGAGTAAGGTATTGAAATACAAAAGGTCCAAGTAAAGCTCAGCCTATGTGAAGGGTGGAGCCCGGAATGATGGCGCCTAACGGCGAATCCTTGCATCTTCGGAAACAGCTCTATTACAATCTTTAATATCTCTTTTTTCCCTGTTCAGGGTTCTTTTGAAGACCCTGACCTGGAGTTACACGCTGACTTTGGTTCTTTGCAGAAATGGGACCCTCTCTCTCTCTCAGGGCCTCACGACCGTCCGCTTTTCGATATGCCAAAGACGTGGCCTGGAAGAGTAGCGCGCCTTCAGGGCGCCGGATTTTCACGGCTCTGGAGGCGGGCGGATTCGAGGCCGGTGCTGCCGCCTGATGTGTTGTGGAAGATCGAAAGCAGCGAGCTGGCTGCTGGCCGTGTGCCCAGGGACCCGAGATCTTTGGGCACACAGCTCAGAAAAAGCGACGCAACAGACTTTTAACACCATAAACCAGCGAGCTGCATTGTTATGGCCCCCATCTCGCTGTGAAATGGGGACATGTATTTTTCCCCTATTAGGGAGAGAGAGAGAGACTGTAGTATCTTGAATACCGGGTGAACGAGTAGTCTTTGGAGTACTGCAAGTCTGCATTGTCATTGATGCTTTGCTGCACTCTTGAGTGCTCGGTGGAGGGTGCAGATGCTTTTTTGCTGGTGGAGGACAGGGGTTGTCGCTTTCCTTCTACTTGTGTGTGGGAGGGGGAGCTGGAGGGGGGACTTCTGGGGTTCTAACACTTAACTGTCATTCATTCCTTGGGGACAGTCCTCTGCTTTTGTGGATGTTTGCGAAGAGAACAAATTTCAGGATGTATATTGTATACATTTCTCTGGCATTAAGTGTACCTATTGAAACCTTTTTAATGATGAGAATATCAACGTGATATAATAATCTGTCACATGATGTGCATGTTCAAGTTATCAGACAGTCATTATGGTCTGATAATTTGATGGGTTTTAACTAGAGTAATTCAGGTCTGCTTTTGGTCTAATGCCAGGGCAGCTCTAGTGCTGATACTGATGGAAGTACTACCTCATAACAGATGCAAATCAGTATCACATGGAAGGAATAGAGCTGTTGATTCAGATTCAGATTTGTTTATTCACAGGGTACAATGAATACGTTGCTTGCATGAAGCTTACAGAGTAAACAATATGCCATATAATAATGAATCAGCACCATGGGCCCTCTGAGAATTGTTTCAAATTTCTTAATCACGTTTGGTTGTTTACTAATCAGCAAAGCTCTTCAGGCTATTCTTTATTTGTATTTTTTTCTTTGTATATCATTGACAAATCTAACTTTATTTCCATGTTTTCATATCAGATCTTAATCAGTATGTGGTGAAACAACACAGTTTTCCACATTGGATCTACCTTCCATATTAATAAATGTATACAGGGTTAATGTTCATATGAGGGTCTTGCAACTCCCTTCACTGTGCACCCACAAGGATGTTTACAGGGTGGAGAATTCTGCAAAATAAAATTACCTCAATGGTCTAAAGAGCTTAAATATTAATAGGACTGTGTTCATTTGTTCTGAACTTGATTACGTAGCTCTGATGAATTGCTTCACCTGAAATATTGTGTTTTTCTTTTAGTCATGAACAATTTGTAAAATTTCTATTATATGTCGATGGATTATAATTGTTGATAGTTAAATGTGTTTGTTTGTTTACTGTGATATTCAGGCTTAGCTGCCCAGAGAATAACCATTCAAGCATTTCTGCACCTTCTGCCACAAGTGGGACTTCCTGGTAGCCAAACATTTTAATTCCATTCCCATTTTCTTTCCAACAATGCGATCCATGGCCTCCTCTTGTGCCAAGATGAGGCCACTGTATATATTCCATCTGGGTATCCTCCAGCCTGAAGGCATGAATATCGATTTCTTCTTTCAGTTACCAGACTCTACCCCCACACCCCCATTTCCCGCTCTGACATTTAACCTCATCTGCCTATTACTTGCCCCTGGGTCCCCCCCTTCCTTCCCTTTCTCCTATGGTCAACTCTCCTCTTATCTTCTCCAGCCCTTGACCTTTCCCACCCACCTGGTTTCACCTATCACTTTCCAGCTAGCCTCTTTCCCCTCTTTATTCTGGTATCTTCCCCCTGTTACGTTCCCCGTAACTGGGTGACTTACCAGCAAAGATAGAGAGGTCCGCTGAAGTCTGATGCTACTATTTTCAAACGTTTTTATTTATAAAGGGGCACAAACGTATGGTTAATACAAAACATTCAGATCATATACGTCGTCAATACTCAATTTAAAGCACAGGTATAGTAATAATCAATCAGAAATAAGCTCTATCATTGTCTAGGGGATAATACTGAGTCCAATGGAAATATAAAAATCACTCATAAATCTGCAGGCTTTTCCGTTTGGGAACCGCTGGCATTTCACGTGTTGGAGAGAGAGATTGGTGAGAGAAAGGAACACTTGCCCGTTGTCTTTGTGAAGCAAATCCCTGTTGTTAGTTAAAAACGGTTTTTCCTTTGGTTTCAGCCACACACTCCCGATCCAGAATCTAACGCACGTGGCTTCCTTCAAAATGGCTTCCCGCTCCGACGGGAAGCGCTATCGTGTCTTCTTAGTGTGTCTTCTTAGTGTGTCTCCTTGGTGCGTCTGAGGCCCCGCCTCGGCAGCCCACCTTTTATCGGGACTTGCAGGGTTGTAGCTGTCAATCAGGGTGGGGTGAGGCAATCTCTCCTTATCTCCCAGCCCACGTTGCCCTGAGGGTTTGCACGTAACCCAGTCCCCATTCCACAAAGGTGTCTCCAAGAGACAATGGCCATTTCCGTGGCTTTTGTCTGGCTGAGAGACCAGACCACATTCCAAAACCTTGAGGCCTCTCTCTCACTCTCCTGAATCCAATTTCAGCACGTTGCTCTCTCTCTTGGGTCATTGACCCCCCCTTCACTAGGGCTCTTGCAATTCTCACAAAGGAGGGGGCTGGGGTCATAACACCCCTTCCTTCTCAGTCCTGAAGAAGGTCTCGGCCTGAAATATCTTGAGTTCATATTTTTCCTCATTGGTACTGCTGACCTGCTGAGCTCCCCCAGCACTTTGTGTGTGTTGCTTTGGATTTCCAGCATCTGCGGACTTTCTCATGTTTGTGATAGCTGTTACAAAACCCTTTGGAAATGGAAGCCACCCGTATCTCAGGGAAGTTAGTTATTCGCAGCACTGAATGCAGAACGTTGCCCTATGGCTGTTTACAATGGTAGAATCACAGAAATAGTGATACCAAACTAAAGACAGGAAAAGCAACAAAGATGAGAAAAATATGGACAAAGGAATTAGGTTGTAAAGAGGATGTCAGAGGAGGGAAAAGAGATGCTGAAGAAGAAGGAAGGTTGAGGGCATAAGCTGTGGACTGCTGACAGCATCACTGTCAGGGTTTTACAAAGCACTTTGTTGCCATTGCAGTACACTTGAACTGAAATAAACACGGCAATGTTAATGTGTTAATGACCAAAATATTTGTTTCAGTGATGTTGACAAATGGTTACATGTTTGACTGGATACCCCGGGATAATCCCTGTGTTCTAGCTCAAATTAGTGCCAATAGATCAGTTGCAATCTTCCAGGAACGAGCGATGGGCCTCCAGATGGGTTTGGAAGTTCTGTTCAAGATGTACATTACATAAGTCATTACGAAGTCTCATTATTTTCTAAATGCTAAAAGATTAAAACATAAGCAGAGAATTTTACGAGTCCAATTTGAGCAACTCATGATCTTAAGTATGAATATATTAGTTGAAAGTTAGCATTTATTTCAAGTTTATTAGAATTCACAGGGTGGAAATGCTTGATATATGTATATATATATATATGTCATAATATGACATAATTATGTAATTATAATTGCATAATATTATAATTATGTCATATTATAATAATGACATAATCCTTTGCTCAGCCCACTTCAAGAATATGGGGAATCGTACCAGTAGAAATTTGTTATAAATATTTAACACAATAACACTCCTGATAAAAAGGGCTCTAATATAAAAAAGGCTGCATAGTCTGGGCTTGCACTCTCTGATATGCAGAAGATTAATGAATGATATTATTAAAATGTACAAAATGACTGATGTATTTGAAGAAGTAGATACAGCAAAATTACTTAATCCAGTGAAGAATCCAATTTAGGAGATATAACGATAAAATTCAAACTAAACTGTGTCCTTCCTACAGCCAGAACTGTCACTCTCAACAAGAAATAAGGCAAAATTCCATTTTGTTTCAGGAAGTAGGGATAACCCTGGGAATTATAGGCCAGTGAGATGTACTTCAGTGGTAGACAAGTTATTGAAGAGGATTCTTAGAGACAGGATTTCCGAGTATTTGCAGAAGCATAGTCTGATTGGGAATAGTCAGCTTGACTTGTACACCTGCTTGTTAATGCAAATATCTAAACAGCCAATTATGTAGCAACAACTCAATGTATAAAAGTGTACATACATGGTCAAGAGGTTCAGTTGTTCTTCAGACCAAACATCAGAACGGGGAAGAAACGTGATGCAAGAGCCTTTGACTGTGGATGTTAGTGGTTGGTGTCAGACAGGGTGCTTTGTTCTCAGAAACTCAGAAACTGTTCATCTCCAGGGATTTCCATGCATGATAGTTTTTCGGGTTTACAGAAAATGGTGCAAAGAACAAAAAAGAAATGCAATGAATCAGAATCAGGTTTATTATCACCAGCATGCGTTGTGAAATTGTTAACCTAGCAGCAGCAGTTCAATACAATACATATTGTAGAAGAAAATAAATAAATAAATAAATTCATTACAGTATATGTATACTAAACAGATTAAAAATCATGCAAAACAGAAATAATATATGTTTAAAAAGTGAGGTAGTGTTCATGGGTTCAATATCCATTTAGGAATTGGATGGCAGAGAGGAAGAAGCTTTTCCTGAATCGCTGAATGTGTGCCCTCAGGCATCTGTACTTCCTACCTGATGGTAACACTGAGAAAAGGGCATGCCCTGGGTGCTGGAGGTCTTTAATAATGGACACTGCCTTTCTGAGACACTGCTCCCTGAAGATGTCCTGGGTACTTTGTAGATAGATAGATAGATAGATAGATAGATACTTTATTCATCCCCATGGGGAAATTCAACTTTTTTTCCAATGTCCCATACACTTGTTGTAGCAAAACTAATTACGGTACATACAATACTTAACTCAGTAAAAAAATATGATATGCATCTAAATCACCATCTAGGCTAGTACCCAAGATGGAGCCGACTAAATTTACAACCTTCTGCAGCTTCTTTCGGTCTCCATCCTTCTTCTAAACCTATGGAGGCATGCCATCTAGTCCAGACAGCATACTGGTAAAACTCCTCTGCACCCTCACTAAAGCTTCCACATCCTTCCTACAATGAGGCCACTAGAATTGAACAGAACATTGCAAGTGTGGTCTAACCAGGGTTTTATAGAGCTACAACATTATACTGAGGCTCTTGAACCCACTCCCCCAACACACTATACTCCTTCTGACCAATGCCTTATAAAGCCTCAACACTACATTCTTATTTTTAATATTCTATTCCTCTTGAAATGAATGCTACCATTGCATTTGCCTTCTTTAGCACCAACTCAACCTGCAGGTTAACCTTTGGGGAATCCTGCATTAGGATTCCCAAGTCCTTTTGCATCACAGATTTTTGAATTTTCTCCCTATTTAAAACATAATGAATGTCTTTATTGCTTTTACCAACAGGCATAACCATATTACTTCCCTATACTCTGTTCCATCTGCCACTTACAGTGTCTTGAAAATGTATTCAGCCCCCAGAACTATTTCCACATTTCACTCTTTCATTTTCAAAATTTTATTACATTGAGGTCGGATTTTTTGAGCTAACCTACAAAACGTTGTGCATCTTGTCAAATCAAAAGAAAAGTTCTGAACCCTGTCAACAATTCACTATAACTTAAACACCATATTTGTGAGGCTGAAAATATATTCATCTCCTTTGTAATTTCTACGTTAACTCTCCTCAGGTGCAATATACAGTATTACCTTACCAACTCACCCAGTTTATTGATGTAGAAAACTGGAGGATCACCTGTTTTCAATGAATTCATAAGAATAAATACCCCCTCTCTCTGTAAGGTCCAATAGTATGATATATTTTCAACAGACCAAACCTCTGGTACCATTCCAGAACCTAATGATTCTTGAAATATCACCATGAATGCCTCCACAATCTCTCCAGCCTCCTTTAGGACCCTGGTGTGTAATCTGTTTGATCAAGGTGACTTATCTACTTTCAGACCTTTCAGCTTCCCAAGCATCTTCTCCTTAGTAATAGCAACTACACACACTTCTGCTCCCTGATATTCTCAAATTTCTGGCATACTGCTAGAGTCTTTCACCATGAAGACTGGTGCAAAATAATTATTAAGTTCATTACCATTTCTTTGTCCCCTATTATAACCTCTCCAGCATCATTTTCCAGTGGTCGATATCCATTTTCCTCTCTTTTACTCATTATATATCTGAAAATATTTTTGGTATCCTCTTTGATATCATCGGCTACCTTACCTTCATATTTCATGTTTTTCTTTTCTATGGATTTTTAGTTTCCTTCTGTGCAATTTTAAATCTTTACAATCCTCCAATTTTTGCTAAGTTTTATGCCCACTCTTTTGCTTTTATGCTGTCTTTGACATCTTTTGTAATCCGTGGTTGTTTCATCCCCCCTTTAGAATGCTGCTTCATCTTTGGGATATATCTATCCTGCACCTTCTGAATTGCTCTCAGAAACTCCAGCCATTGCTGTTCTGTCGTCATTCCAGTCAGTGTCCCCTACCAATCAACTTTGGCCGGATCCCTTTAATTCCCTTTACTTTATTGTAAGGACAATACATCTGATTTTACCTTTTCCCTCTCAAACTGCATGGTGAATTCTATCATATTATGATCACTGCCTCCTAAGGGTTCCTTTACCTTAAGTTCACTAATCACATCTGGTTCATTACACAACACCCAAACCATAATTGCCTTATCCCTCGTAGATTCAACCACATGCTGCTCTAAAACGCTATTTCATAGGCATTCAACAAATTCCTTCTCTTGGAGTCCAGCACCAAACTGATTTTCCCAATCTACCTGGATATTGAAATCTCTCATGACTATTGTAACATTGCCCTTTTTACATGTATTTTCAGTCTTTTGTTGTAATTTGTGTCCCACATCCTGGCTGCTGTTCGTAATGTGCACCGACCGGTTGGAGCTGACGGTTTCCCCTTTGCCGATCCTCCTTTGATCTCCTCGGCCTTCGTCGGTCATGACCCCACTCTGGCGTCTTCCCTCTTCATCTCCCGCTGAACGAAAAACCCAAATCACCTCAGAGTCAGACACACAGCACAAAAACACCCTCCCCCCATTGGACGGCTCACATCCCAAAGCACCCGTTATCTGTAACCATAACCCAAACACTGCTTCTACAGAAAGGCTATCACATTAGCAGTGAAACCTTTCCCAGGGTGTCACACACTTCAACTCATCGCACTGACTTCAAATTTGCCTAAACATCTGCCAGTCCTTCCTCACAATCTCACTGTACCCTGCATCTCCTTGTATACCCACTGCCGCATCCTTAGCCCTGTCACTCTGGTCCCAACCCCCTCCCAAATTAGTTTAAACCCTCCTCAACAGCTCTAGCAAAACAGATATTGGTCCCCCTTGAGATCGGATGTAACCCGTCCTTTTTGAACAGGTCATACTTTCCCCAGAAGGGATTCCAGTGATCCAGGAAATCTGAAACCCTGCCCTCCTGCACCGGGTCCTTGGCCATGTGTTCATCTGCCGGATCATCCTATTCTTACCCTCACTGGTGTGTGGCACAGCAGCAATCCATAGCTTCTGCTTCTCAGCTTTTTACATACTTCCTATATTCTATCTTCAGGCCCTCTTCCCTTTTCCTACCTACACCTCGGTATTATCTAACTAACACCATAACCAGCTCCAGAGCCAAGAAAGCCCGGCAGCATCTCTACTTTCTGCGAAGGCTGAGAAAAGTCCATCTCCCACCCCCCCATCCTCATCACATTCTACAGGGGATGTATCGAGAGCATCCTGAGCAGCTGCATCACTGCCTGGTTCGGAAATTGCACCATCTCAGATCGCAAGACCCTGCAGCGGATAGTGAGGTCAGCTGAGAAGATCATCAGGGTCTCTCTTCCCACTATTACAGACATTTACTCCACACGCTGCACCTTCAAAGCTAACAGCATTGTGAAGGACCCCACACACCCCTCATACAAACTCTTCTCCCTCCTGCCATCTGGGTAAAGGTACCGAAGCATTTGGGCTCTCATGAGCAGACTGTGCAACAGTTTCTTCCCCCCAGCCATCAGACTCCTCAATACCCAGAGTCTGGACTGATGTCTGCACCATTCATTATTATATTGTAATCTGTCCTCTACCATGCCTATTGTCTTGTTCGTTAATTATTGTACTGCCCTGCAATGTTTTGTGCACTTTATGTAGTCCTGTGCAGGTCTGTAGTCTAGTGCAGTTTTTATGTTGTTTTACATAGTCTAGTGTAGCCTTGTGCTGTCTCACATAGTCTTGTGTAGTTTTGTGTTGTTTCATGTAGCATCAGGGCCCTGGAGGCACATTGTTTCATTTTTACTGTGTACTGTACCAGCAGTTTATGGTTGAAATGACAATAAACTTGACTTGACTTGACCTTACTGAGGCTATCAATGCTAATTTTTGCAGAAACAAGTTTCTCAGGGAAATTTAAATAGATAAAATCAGATGTAAATATTATGCCTTGTAGAAACCAATATATTTGTTTTATCAGTAACAATGCAGCAAATCCAAGAACATGTGATCCTGATGTTAAACATTTGACCTTCATTTAATAATTTACACTTACTGATGACTGCATTGATTTAGGCTTTACTTATAAGTTTGGTTATTACAATGTACAGTACATAATATCATGTATTGTACATCTAGTTCACTATAATCATTTGTGTTACCTTTTTATTCATATACACTGCTTAACAAAATATTTGTTGTCACTGGAGCAATGCATTTTTGTGCTTAATTACACTAAGTTTTTTTACACTATTTTGCTGGGTATGTGCAATAATTTTAAAATATCTTTGAAGATGGAAGTTGAGAGATCTTCTTTCAGCCATGACTCATTGATGCCCACAATGTCATAACAGCCAATCTCAAATTGTGTCACAAGTTTGTCTGCCTTATTCCGTATCCTGCATGCTTTCAAATATAGCATCTTCACTCCTGTGTTCATTACCTTTTTCAATCCTGCCTCCATGTTACACTTCAACTCATCCCAGGATTCTGTCCAACAGAAAAAGAGGAATCTCCCATTTTAATTCCACTTCCCATTCCCATTCCTCCACTGCGGCAATGAGGCCACACTCCCACTTATATTCCATCTGGGTAGCCTCCAAGCGGATGGCATGAACATTGATTTCTCAAACTTCCTGTAATGCGCACCCCCTCCTTCACCATTCCCCATTTCCCTCTCTCACCTTATCTCCTTACCTGTCCATCACCTCCCTGTGGTGCTCCTCCCCCTTTTCTTTCTACCATGGCCTTCTGACCTCTCCTTTCAGACTCCCCCTTCTCCAGTCCTTTATCTCTTTCCCCAATCAACTTCCCAGCTCTTTACGTCACCCCTCCCCCTTCCTGGTTTCACCTATCACCTCCTACCTTGTATTTCTTCCTTCCCTCCCCCACCTTCTTACTCAGACTTCTCATCTTTTCTTCTCCAGTCCTAATTGAAGGTCTTGGTCCGAACTGTTGACTGTACTCATTTCCATAGATGCTGCCTGGCCTGCGGAGTTCCTCCAGCATTTTGTGCGTTGTTGCTCGGATTTCCAGCATCTGCAGATATTCTCATGTTTGTGAGTTGAGAAAAGTCATTAGGTGCAATTTCCTCTTTCCACAGTAGGTGGCAGACTTGCCTTAAAACTGAGGGAGGTCGTGACGGGAACAGTGTTGCTGATTTGGCTGAAACAACTAGCTAGATTCCCTTGAATCCTTTTAAAGAACAGTTTTAAGGATAACAGGAAACACCTACTTTTTTATGTGTCTTCAGATATTATACAGGATTAAAGCAAGTACGTGATAATACAAACATCTTAAATAGGTAACTGAACCGATTGGAAGGGAAATGAAGTATTTGCAACCAAAGGGTTGTTAACCAATCAAAGCAAATGATTGTAAACTCCACAGCACAGGAACAAAGGAGAGAGAGAGAAAAAAAACAGATTTAGAGTGGGGGTGGGAGAAAAAGGAGATAGAAAAGTAAATAATTGATACTTTATATTTTAGTGTCTCCAACAAGTGACATGTGAGTTAATGAAATTTCATTTTTATTTATAATGATTAATTGCTGGTAACATAGGAGTAGTTTGTTGTTTGTTAACATTGATTTAATCATTATTTAGATTGGAATGGCCCAGATTTAATTTTCTCTGGTGAGTTCAGTTCTAGATTATTGGACAAGTCAAGAAATTTCAGTTTGAGTTCATTGCATTTCAATATTACAATGAAGGGGTAAGTAAAGAGAAGATGATAAAAGTCGATGAGTGCAATTTCGTCAGCAAGTCTTAGAAATTTCAGTTTAATTATGCATTTTCCCTTGCCCTGAAATTGTCTTAATATTTATGCATAACAATTTTTTTTTAAAAAACAAGAAATGCTAGTTAAATAAACAAGCAGCACAATGAAGTTTAACATGAGTGGTTTGCTTTCTTGACTCAGTCTAGAGGAATGCAAATCCTAATTAAATATCTTAGCTAAAGTATTAAAAGCTAAAGACAATTTGAATTCATTTTCCTCAATAAGTATCTGCCTGTATTTTGAAGGTTTTGATTAATTTCTGAGATAAAAGAATAGCATTCTATTTGATTCATCTTTCTTTATTTGCTACACTGACAACTGGCAGGAATTTTGCTGATTTTTCTTGCTAATTGGCAGCATTTATCTTTGAAAATCAGCTTCAGACTCCATAGAAATCCACGGCAGATTTATTGGGGAAGAACACTGTGGAGGTCCTTTCACACTTGGACATCATTAACCTTAATCTATGAAATATCCAGCCTGACCTATCACTGATGGAAAGTAATGAGTGAAAAATTGATGGCATGTTTACTTAACGTAAATATTGCGAGTGATGTAAGGATCTGCTCAGTACAGTAAAATCAAAATCAGATTCAGGTTTATTATCACTGGCAAATTTGTTAACTTAGCAGCAGCAGTTCAATGCAATACATAATCTAGCAGAGAATTTTTTTTAAAAAAAGATAAATAAACCAGTAAATTGATTATGTATATTGAATAGATTTTTAAAACGTACAAAAACAGAAATACTGTATATTTTAAAAAAGTGAGGTCGTGTCCAAAGATTCAATATCTATTTAGGAATCCTCAGAGATCTTGACACCCAGGAACTTGAAGCTGCTCACTCTCTCCACTTCTGATCCCTCTATGAGTATTGGTATGTGTCCTTTCGTCTCACCCTTCCTGAAGTCCACAGTCAGCTCTTTCGTCTTACTGTCGTTGAGTGCCAGGTTGTTGCTGCAGCACCACTCCACTAGTTGGCATATCTCACTCCTGTACACCCTCGCATCACCACTTGAGATTCTATCAACAATGGTTGTATCGTCAGCAAATTTATAGATGGTATTCGAGCTATGCCTAGCCACACAGTTATGTGCATACAGAGAGTAGTGGGCTCAGCACACACCACTGTGCCAGTGTTGATCGTCAGCGGGAAGGATATGTTATCACCAATCCACACAGACTGTGGTCTTCTGGTTAGGAAGTCGGGAATCCAATGGCAGAGGGAGGTACTGAAGCCCAGGTTCTGCAACATCTCAATCAGGATTGTGGGAATGATGGTATTAAATGCTGAGCTATAGTCGATGAACAGCATCCTGACGTAGGTGTTTGTGTTGTCCAGGTGGTCTAAAGCCGTGTGGAGAGCCATTGAGACTGTGTCTGCCATTGACCTTTTGTGGCGATATGCAAACTGCAATGGGTCCAGGTCCTTGCTGAGGCAAGAGTTTAGACTAGTTATGACCAACCTCTCAAAGCATTTCATCACCGTTGATGTGAGTGCTACCGGGCAATACTCATTAAGGCAGCCCACATTATTCTTCTTAGGCTTTTTAAAAGAAGACTATACAGAATATTTTATGAATAATGTATAATTTGGAAAAATGTATATCCAAGCTTGAGAACCCTGAGATGATTGGTATATTTGTACTAGCAAATCTGTCACCACGGTCTGCGTGGAGTCCCATAATCAGATTCAAATTCAAAATTGAGTTTATTGTCAAGTGTATGGACAATGAAAATCTTACTTGAGGCAGCAGCATCACTGGCATATAACAACAGATGCACAACGTTCACAAGAAAAAACATAAATTATACAAAATTATAGAAGAAAGAACACAATTAGAAGAAACAAAAATGAAAACCTTTAGTGCAAAGTAGTTAATAGCATTGCTATTAGGTAATAGTTAGTGTTGTGCAGGTTGATTCAGGAAGTGAATGGTTGAAGGGAATTAGATGTTCTCAAACATGGTGTTGCAGGTCTTCAGGCTTCTGTACTTCCTTTGATCATAACTGCGAGACAATGGCATGAGCTGGATAGTGGGGATCTGTGACGATAGATGCTATTGTCTTGGGGCAGTTCCTCATGTAGATACTGCCAGTGGTAGAAACAGATGACCTGTGATCTATTGGGCTGAGTCTTCCACTTTCTGCAGTTTCTTATGTTCCTGTGTATCCAAACTGCTCTATTAAACCATGGTGCAACCAGGCAGGATACGTTCAACAGTACATCTGTGGAAGTTCATTGGAGTTTTCAGTGACAACTAAACTTCTTTAACTTCCAGGGAAGTAAAGATGCCCGTGCACTTCTCTTGTGATTATATCTAAGCGCCGGACCTAGGATAGGTTGTCCGGTATGTTAATATCTAGAAATTTAAAGTGCTGACCCACAGTGCAGACTGGCACTAGTTCACATTCCTTTCCTTTGCAATAGTCAACAATCAATATTTTAGTTTCACTGTCACTGAGTGAGAAGTTGATGAGATACCACTTGGCCAGGTGTCCCACCTACATCCAGTAAGCTGAATCATGACCGCCTGTGGTTTGCCCAACAATCGTAGTGACATTGGCAAATTTATTTATGGCGTTGGAGCTGTGCTTACCCATGAACTTTTTGGCGAACTGCAGCATTCAAACTAAGGTGGTTCGTTTTGCAGGCTGGACAATCTATGGTATCGGTATTCCCATTTAAGAGAATGGAGTGCAGAAAAAAAAGTCAAAATGATCTTTAAAAATCACCTTTTTGCTCTAAAAAGCTTAAATTATTTCAATTAATTCAGATGACTTCCATTCCTTCTGTCTGAGACTTAATACCTTTTGAATGCTTCTGAATGCCAGAGGAATTCATCACTAACAGAAAACCTCTTGATCATTTTAACAGACAGCAAAGTAAGAGCTGGTTGACTTTCCAACCACTAAGTTTTCAGTCAGTAGCACACATCATCCTGGGGTATAGGCAGCTGCTCCATTTGAAGCGCCTTAATGTCCCGCTCGCATCCCACAATCCCCCGACGCCGCGCAGTAACACGTCTTTCAGAGGTAGGAGGTTGACACCTGGAAGCAACTTCATTCTGGCAAAGCGTTAAGGCAAATTCGGGATAACTGGACAATTTAGCGACAAGCACACGTGACACATTCCACTTAAAACCGGTGTCATCCACGTATATATGATGACAAGGTTCCAGCTCCAGCCTACGCACAATGGGGCCGAATCAACTTTACCGAATGCCCACACGGTGGCGCTCCTGTTCTTTAGACGAAACTGACCTCTTGCAGATTAATAAAGGCAAATTGTGTGTGTGCTGTGCGCGATGTGGGTGGCATTTTTTCTCCCCGAACGCTCTATTCCAAATGTTGCTTTACTTTTCTAACGCTTGACGTAAGAACAATTATCACTTCGGAGCATGGAACATTTCATCTGTCCAATATACGGCAAATTCCTTTAGAAATGAGTGCATGAGCATTAGTAATTGCGCTATAAATTACACGCACACAAACACTATCATAATAATGCTGCTGGTTTCGGAAAGAGTTTGAAATCTTTTAAAATTTATAATCCCCTTTTTACGCCTTCGCCTCCTATTATTGGCTAATGTCTCTGTTGTTTGGCCTGTTCACATATGCAATGACAGGTAGTATATGAATTGCATACACACAGTTTGAGACGGGATCTTTCACGTTTCTATTTCTGTACAACGGCCGACGATTGAGGTGGGCTGAATTTACAGTCAGGAAGACAAATTATCTAAATAAAACTGCGAGCGGCATTGAAAGTAACTGGGACTATTCAAAAAGAGGCTCCGAATGCATTCTTTAGCAATTATTTAGTAGAAAAATTCGCAAATGTACAAAATTATATATTTATAGCTTTAAATATAAAAAGCACAGTTGTAGGTCTGACATTGACTCCAAGTTCGGAATAAATATCATGCCGCGTTTCCTTTTAGATGGGGGAGGGGGGAATCTATTATTTAAGGATTCAAGTTTTACGGATCATAGTTATTTACATGTTGGTCTTCTAAAAATGATCATACAATATGAATAGAATTCCAAAAGGCCGCGGGGGCGCAGCCGTTCAATAAATATGCGCGAAGTATCGATATCCAAAACTTATCAGTGACCAATCTCACAGGGACCCTGAAGTTGCTGAAAGACTGGGCTACGAACATATACTGAAGCTACTGTAGAGTTTCTGAATTGATAATGCCAGTGCTTAACCACGAAGATTAAATGTTCTTGAAGCACCTTCAAGCTAGAGGAGTGAAAAGAAACCAAACCGCCGGCAGAAGCATCGTTTCTTCGGTGGAGCTGTGACCGTGTATGACGATATTATCATTACGATGAGCGAGGTTGAGAATTAATTTAGATTCAAGTTTAGATTGAAACCTTGATCTAGTGGAGTTAGATTCTAACCTAAGGCTGAAAGACAAGTCTGGACTGTCCGACCCCATTGCTTCATGTCAATGGTCGAGTAAACATAGCGCCGCTGCGAAACACTGATCTACAAACTCTCTCGAGCATCAGTGGTCAACTGCTTTATCAGCCGTTAACGTGCTAACATTTTAACGAATCCCTATTTGAAATGAGCATGCTTTGTGCTAAAATTCGTTAAACGTTGTCATCATCCCCTGAGACAGCGAAGTACAATTTTAGGCCGACCATGAGAAGCTTTAAATATGTTTTTATTTGAATAACTAGATTAGTAGAGCGAGGAAAGAGCCCCAGAACCCTCTAATTTTAGAAATGTTTCCAAAGTAAAATGCACAATACAAATTACTTAATTTAATCATACTGGCCAGTCTGTGGGTTTGAAAGACTGACCATTCAAATAACCGTATCCAGCCCCCGAGCAGCAAAGCACACTTTGCACTCCCATAGATTGATAAACAACAACACCCAAAACTTTTTTGCTTTTAACTTCTTTAATATTTCGTGCACCTGAGGGAGCCGACTCTGACTAAAAATAACCGCCGTGACTATTTATGTATTTTATAAATGGGGTTTACCAGCAAATCGAATCACCTTGTCGTGTGCCGTGTCCTAGAGTGGGCGGGAAATTGTTCTGTGGATCTATAACCGAGAGGCTAATGGGACGGTTTGTCCTTCAATGTCAAACCTCTTTGTTTTCGTCTGTATCGTTTTATATGCCGGAATGGCACAGTCAGACTTACTGTTTATATTCGTTATATTCCGCTTTTATAAATACTCGTAGTGTATTTGTAAACTGTTATTAAATATATCAGTTGCTGCTTCGAAATTTTGAACGCTGTTTTTAAACAAACCCTCACCAGCGCAGGGAATAAGCGGTATCAGTAACCTTCCTCGAAAAGTCCATTCAATAATTAAAGCTATCTTTTACTTCTGTCTTTTTTTCATTGTGGATTGAGAATTATTGGTGTCATCATAAAGAAGTAGATTGGACTAACTTTTTCGTCTACAAAAATACTCTAAAAATTTTTTCGCTTCCTCCTCAAGGGCCAGAGGGCCAGATTGGTTCTGTTAGTTGCGTTGTAGAAAAGTTAAAGATGCTATGGAATAAACTAATGGTTTTGCAAACTGAGTTTAAAAAAATGTTTTTTCGTAATGTAATGAGGTCGAGATATATCGCCTATTCCCGACTCATCCTCACCTCTTTCTTTCAGTTCTTTCAAAGAAAAACGCTTAAGTGATTTGCTGGTCCATTTCAGAACATAGTTCAATGCCGGACAGATCCGCTGGGAGGGAGGTGGCTTCCTTCTCTAGGAGGCACTGAGAGAACGAGTTGAAGTACACAGTGGGAAGTTCAGTTACTTTCACTGATAACCTAGTTCCCTGAATATATTTTAAGGCCCCCGATCGTTGGATCACTTTTTTGGGGGGTCATGCGTTAATTGCGCTGAAAACTGACGCTGGAGCTTTTAAAACATTAATTATAGCAATTGTGAGTATGACTTAGAAGTAATTTTCGCACCCTGATATAAGATTCGGCTTTCGCTAGTTACCTTTTCATCACGCGATGTAAAATAGTAAAAGGCCCTGTTATTTTCGGGTAGAAGTGAAGAGCTGGGGGTATGATTTTCGTTACAGTACCGACCGTGGTCTTAAGCAAATAATGAATGAAGGAGGGAAGAGAGGATAAGAGCGCCGGCAGGTCAAAATAAGCAGAAGATAACAAGCGTCAACAGTAATGATAGAGAGAAAAAAAGTTTACACGCGAACCCAGAGCAAATTGAAAAGCAATGACGTGGGAGTAAGTGATAAAAGAAGAGAGGGAGAAGATTTCTGCATAGAGACACGCGAAATAAATTTAAGGAACAGTGATTAAATATTTTAATATATTTAGGAGGAATCCGAGCAACTTTATTTTGTCTGGAAATAAATTGAAAGCCTTGCTTCGAGTCCACAGCGGCGGCAGGTGCTGCGATTGTCAGACAGGCTGACCGGGTGAGGGCGCTCCGGCAGGGGCTAGCCCCCCCAGCCAGTTGTTCGGAATCTGAGCCGGAGCCTCTGACTGGGGAGCGATCGATTTCAGTTCTTTGACCGGGCAAGCACACAGCCATAATCTAAATCAACCGCTTATAAACGCTGCAGATATAAATTGTATGAGGCGGCTTTAGAATGTAAACGGAATGGCGAAGTTTTGCCAAACGAAAACAAAAGAAAAAATGCCTTTGCCGCTTCACAATTGCAAGGAAGTTGGTAAACCTGAATCTTACCAAATTCTCCTTTCGTGGCGGAGCGCGCCAATTTTACCATTAGCCCACGTTGATATGGGTGTAAAATGGGATTCAAATCGTTTATAAAATAAATAATCAAATTTGGGAATTAAAATCCAAGTCACGTGAATAAATATATTTAAGTTTGGTCACTTTGTGTATGATCATGCATAATCTCAAAGCAGACGACTCGCCCCCTGTATTAATTAGAATAAAAATAATTATTTTGACCTTCTGACAAGTATGCATGGTTTTGGAATTTAATGGAACCTGAGAGTCCCAGTGAATTGTGTAGCCCACCTTGTTGGTATTCTTCCAAGGTGATGAATTATTTCAAGACATAGGTACAGTACCGCATATATGAGACAACTAGCACTACAGACACGATGCTGGTTAAATGTTTCATTCTAGTCGATCAACAATCTTTTTCTGTTATGCAAAATCAACTAGAATCTACATTTGTTCCTTAATCATAGAATTAAAAATGTAGAACATTGACCTTTGCATCAAAGCCCATCGGCCTACGATGTCTGCGCCGGCCACATTGCTGATTTAAACTAATCCCATTTGCCTGCACACGATCCATATCACTCCATCCTTTGCTTGTTCCCGTGCCTGTCTAAATGCCTCTTAAATGTTGCTATCGTATCTCCTTCCACCAACTCCCCTGGCAGCTCGTTCCCGGCATTTACCGCCCTCCGTGCAAAACAAAACATGCCTCACGAATCTCTTTTAAACATCCCCACCCCCTTCCCACCCTGGGGGAGAAAAGACTCTCTGATTGTCTACCTATCTAATGCCCTTCATACGTTTATATGCTTCTAGCCTTCGGCACTCCAGAGCGAACACTCTAAATTCATCCGATCTCTCTTAATGCTCTCTAATCCCGGCAACATCCTGGTGAAACTGTGTCGTTTATTTCTCCCGGTTTGCTTTTGTGCAAGACTTTGAAATGCTAAATTACCGCAATGTGAGATGAGGTCTCGCTGCGATGTCTACTAATCGAACCGAGTTTCGATCAGCTTTATGAATCGTTCTTTTCGCATTCTTTCAACGAGCCGCCAGAATGCGGGGAAATACAGACATGATGTAGAAGATCTGATCCGCAATCGTGAAAAGTGAATGACGCCTCTCTTGCACTTGGCCGCGCACTGAAGTGTCTTATCTGGGAACCGGTTCATTGTGGATGTTTATGGGGGTGGGGGTGGACACAACAGAAGAGTGAAGTGGCACGAGTAACACTTGTGAATGACACACGTATTATCTTGCTGGCGATTGAGTGGAAGTGGAGGTGAGTCTGAAGGACTCTCGACCTCCTGTTAAAGAGTACATGCGTCTGGTGCTAAATTTATCTAGGCTCGTGCCCTTTCTGCCTGCGGGGTGGTGGTGGGTGGTCACTGTCAAAATGCTCATCCCAGTTTTGGACACCGTATACCCCTTCTTTATTTTCAGAACTATCAATGGAGCTGTCGAGTTTACAAAGTTTGTGAACTCCATCCCACAACCTATCATTTACAATAGCACCAATCCACTACTTCCGAAATTCAAAATCTGATTTTGCCGTTTCGTTGTACGGTAGCCGCGCGCGTTGTCTCGGGTGCTGTAATCCTATCTGGACCAAAAATAATTCGGCCTAAACTGTGCAGCTATTGTCAATTGTTCCCACTTGGGATGAATTCCAGGTGCCAATGGTGGTAAAACATTCATCTTCGTGAATACAATTAAATCAGATCCCTTCAGACTGGCAGGCTCATCACTGGTGATTTGAAAGTACGTACATTTTTACAAGTGGATGTTTTATACTAAAAAGTTAATAACTTAACGCTATCTGACAGAGCGGTTTTGCTGCTCCGCACAAAATACTGCCTTAAAATCTGCCAGTTTCCCTCCCGCGTCCTTTAATCAAATCATCTGGAATAGAGTGTTTTACTCTGTGTTGCTTTAGGAGTCGCGGAAACTTAAATCAGACATTTACAGTATTTTACATTTGTTGTTTACACTAAGAGGGCCTAGCCCAGAGCATGCCGGCGGAACAGGCAACACGATTGGTAAACAACAGTCCCTATGAAAATTCCATTACATTTATAGCAGCGGCTTCATACTGTCGGAGCATGGATGAATGACACAAGTTTCAATCAAATTATGTCAATTTCAAGACAAACATGTTTCCCATTTTTTTATTGAAATTAGTTTTTAACATCAGAATCTTTTGACAATGATCCATAAGTGTACATTTTCAAGTGCAATTATATTCAAATGTATTTTACTTATAAAAGCATAATGTGCGTGAATACATGTGCCTTATTATAGTTTATGGCAAAAAAAACATCGTATATTCTTCGCAAAATCTTTCGAATCAGTATCTTAATACTGTCATGGTATCAAGTTTGATGTTTCGATTTCAACATAGATATTTAAATATAATAAACTACTGCACATCACTAAACATCCTGCTCATTAATATTGATATAGGGTTCGAATGCTGCTATAAAACAATTAGATGCTTGAGATACGCACCACTTCTTCATTTTAACTAAGAGGAAGACTCAACCGGACAGTTCGACGCGTCCTATTTTTTCCTCTTGTTTTGATCGAAGGAATTCAAGCAATTCAAGGAGACGACTCGCTTTCTTTTTTATATATAAAAAAATCGGAGGCTGCGTCACAAACCCGTCCCCAGCGGCTTATTTACGTAGACGAACAATAGTCGATGTGAGGCTTCCAGATCAACCTTGCCGAGTCCTGGCTTGGATTTAATATTAATAAAAATAATGATAAAGAAAAATTAAATATGCACTAGGTTGAAGCTGATTTAAAGAGGGTTTTCACATCACGCAGGGTTTGATGTCCTGGCACACACTCTGATGGTGATGATGATAGTACGATCCACTGGCAGAAGGATGGAAAGACGAAATCCCATTGAAATTGAGCACAAAATCCTTTCTGTCACACACGGGCGACGAGTGAGTCTGATAACGAGGTATGCCCACTGAAAGGATAAAGAAAGAATAAATTATCTGCTATTGCAAATGATAGTTTATTTCAACAATCTTGATTAACTTACATATTTCAATCATTTTCAGCTATTTATTTATGGTTACCCCCCCACAATTCTATGCACGCTAATTGATTGTGCGCGTTTTTTTTTTAAACACTGGGGTAACATCAGGATTCTCGGGAACAATGAATTCTTTTGTGCGACTCTACCACTCGTTCAAGGAGTTGACAGTTGTTTCCCAGATGTTAAATCCGCATGTGCGTTTGCGCTGAAATCTGCTCCACTGTAAAAATATAATATTTGATCTCATTCTTCTGCTTTGAGACCTCATAAATTTGGAATACGACTCTCGGGTTCTTAACCTAATCAAACACCACCCTTGCCCCGAATATCTCAAGATGTATCATTAAAATGTTAAAGGTACACAGATTGATTCGGTGTCCTACTCTAATTATTTAAATAGCAAAAAGACTTTTTCATTAAAAAAAATAATTTCAAGAGCCAATTTCACTGGGAGCCGTGATTGGTGAATGTTATGGTTTGTTTCTAATGAAATTGGGTGGAACCTGTTCTCAATATGCAGCTGCTTTTAACAAGTTAAATTTGAAAGATAACCCCCAGTGAGACATTGTTCCACAGCAAGGAGAAAGGATTCCTCACTAACCAGCATTCTTAATTTTGTCTGAAATCGTTGTATTGTTGCAAACAACATACAGCCGAGTTAAACTTTTTCTCCCAAGTTCTGAAACGCAGATCAAGCATCTATGTCTTCACTCCAGATTTGTATATTTTCTCAGTCAGTACATATATAATCAACGAGAACTGAAACGGAAACCCAACCGTTTTCTGTTTGAATTAGATTCTATATTTCAAGATAATACCCAGTTTCCATGACATCTTAAAATAATAATTCAGATTGTCATTAATTAATGAGCCGATGGTATCGCATATTATATTACAGTTTATGGATTCCAATCGTGTTAATATTCCATGCAAACTTCGAATAAATCTGTCAGTAATAATTGTAACAATTTGGCAGTCATTATTTTAAAATTATACACACGCATGCTGTAATAAGTGTGATTATAATAGGCATTATTTAAGTTCAAGGTTGTACTGTTGACCCTAAGTGATAGAAAAATATTAACACACTGGACAACCTGTACGGCTTCTCTGCATAACTCCGGATAGACGGCTAGTTTCCTTCTGTGCCGATTACCAATTTTAGCTACTGTTTATTTTCCAGGTCTGTCGTTTCACGTTTTGTCTGTCTTTTTAATAGTCCAAGCCTTTGCGAAATCAAAGACACAAAAAAACACACACACACACACACACACACACACACACACACTCGCACACAGTACAATTTTTGCTCGGACCGAGAATGAAGGGAGCCGATACAGACGTCTTTTTGTTGGCAGTTGCCGACCAGCAGTTCCCAGAACATTTTTAACAGCATCAGCTCTCATCTGGGTTAAGTCAAGCTAAAATCCTCTTCAGTGTGGTCTGGCCGCGACTGTCTTTGTTTAGTTAACCTCCCCGACCCACATTTTCAGCGACTGTTTGGAGAGTTCTGCCTCAAGTCTCCACGGTTCCTATGCATCTTGTAGACGTTGCTATTTTCTATTTCGCTATTTCAGCAGAAATTTAAAAGGGGCAGGAGGGTGGTGTGATAAAATGACACGCGATAACTCTAGATAAGATTAGCTTTTTACCGCGTGTTAGGCACAGAAATTAAACAAAGCTGTTGAAGTCTACAGGGGGGAATGCACGGTTTTGTCGCGAGCTTTCAATTTAGGTTTAAATCTACGAAAGTTTACATTTTGTGCACTATTGATTGGCGCATTATCAAAAAATGCGCAGTGCTTTCATTTCAAATATATATTTATAATGTAATTTAAAAATATTTTAATCTCTTCAATACTAAATTACAAAGTGCTCTACAAGAACTGATATTTTAAATAATAAAACTCATGTCGGATCGCGCCATGATATTAATCCATCCTTTGGTGTACTTAGAAATTTACTGTTATTACTTTCAATTCTTTAATTGTGGGTCGTATTTGCATAGTGCATCTTTAATGCTGCTTGACTGTTATGAATTGTTAGGTCTCCCTCTTTCAGTCTAAACTGCCTACTTCCGTTCATTGCCCTTGCATTTTCATATAACATTTTATTGATTTCACTTTGACTGTTTGCTCCTCAGAGACTACACCGTAATGATTTGTGAAGCTGTTTCTGACATGTATGAAAAAAACCCCAGAAAAATATAAACAAAAATCGCAAGCGTTTTAGCTTGACCTGCATTCGTGCACAACACTACAGCATTTTGATCCTTGGTACCCTATCAGCAAATTTAGAATATTTCAGTGCTTCACAATAGAAAATAGCAAATATATTACAAAACAATAACAAATATTTTGTTTTACGCGTTAGTTTAATGCGGGGAACAGAGGATGTGATATTTTGCCTCAATAGGAGACACAACAGAAATGCCATACCTGTGATTTCTGCAGGGTCCCTTGTGTTTTGGTGCAGGTAACTTTGTTCCAGCGAGTAGGAAGACATGGTGGAGTGAAGACTGGAAGGGACTGAGTTGATGGGGCCCAGGCTCTGCTGCTTGATGTACGGGGATCCTCCTGAGGATGACCACGGGGCAGCTGAGGCTGAGTAGGGCGAATGGCATTCCAAGGCGCTGGCCACGGCGGGTGAGGATGGCACGGGACTACTGCTGCCATCAGGACCGTACTCTCCACCGGAAGACGCCGGGCAGCTGGCCATGTAAGTCGAGCCAGGGTTGGGGGACATATGGGGGATATGGTGCCCGCTGCTAAGTCCATCATAGTTCCCTGATAAGGAGTTGCTCATCATACTGAGGCTGCTCTCCAGGTTGTAACCGTTGGCATGGCATGAGAGTGAAGCCGTGGGACTCTGGAAGTCGAAGGTTTGGGGGATAATAGAGGGACCAAACCCCAAGCCATTCATCATCCTATACATAGGTTTGAGGGTCTGACATTTCCTACGGAACCCTCTGGGTCTACGCCGAAAGGAGCCTTCCTCAAACATGAATTCACTGGCAGGGTCAATGGTCCAGTAATGTCCCTTCCCTGGCCTGCCAAGCCCTTTTGGCAATTTGATGAAGCACTCGTTCAGTGACAGATTGTGGCGTACCGAATTCTTCCACCCCTGGTAAGACCCCCGGAAGAAGGGGAATCTGGTCTGGAGGAACTGATAGATCTCACTCAGAGTCAGCCTCTTGGTCGGGGAACTCTGAATAGCCATTACGATCAAAGCGATGTAAGAATAAGGAGGCTTCTCCGGCCGCCGCAGTCCGCCGTTGGTCTTCTTGACTTTCGCTAACGAGGACGTTTCCATGGCCGGGGACTGCTGGCTGATTAAGGCCGATTTCAACGCTCCAGGAACCGGGCTGGACCTTATTGACGCCGGCCGATCCAGATGCTGCTGCGGACTCTCAGTCGTCATCCCTTTCTTTTAAGAGAAAAGTATGTAATCCGGAGAGTGTTGTAGGGTGGGTGGGGGGGGGGAAAAGAAATAAAGTCTATTTTTCCTCTAATAATGATTGCTGTAGATGCTACGCCCTATTTAATTTAACTGGACCGCAGGACATTTATTCCACTGGAAATACGTCAAAAAACAAGACTCCTATTTAATCGGCTGCACAGAATTGCTTCATTTCTGGGAGCCTCGCTCCTCACGCTTGGTCGGCTGCAGAGATGGACGATTCAGTTTCAGATTCTCGAGGTATGCTTGCATGCTCCGCGCAGGCCTTTGCTTTGAGGCGGCGACTGGTTCATGTGCCGGCGTTCGCTTATGTTCCCTTCTAGGAAACTTAAAAAAAACACACTCCGGTTCCTGGCAGCAGTTCAGTGGCCCCGAGATCACTGCTCCGTCCTCCACCTGGTGGCCATCCCAATACCAAACTCTTTAAGAAGAGGAAGCGCAGAGCGGTCCCACTGTTCTCCCCCCCACCCCTTCTGCCCGCAGTGGCTGCTGCAGCCAAAGAAAACCTGGCCACCTATCACCGAGTAAATCTCTTTTAAGCCTCCTCCTCCCGAATGAAACCAGATTCCAGACGTCCATTGAGCACAAACTGATCATCGTCAGCCGCGAATACATTGTTTCAATGTTATATATGTACCGCATGATCCTCACCAAATCCATCCGCGTAATCAATCCCATTTAAACAGTTCAATCACGATTGACACATGTCAGGGGAAGAGAGCATTCCAATCTTTGGCTCTATATCAAAATGTATCCAAAATTTCTTTTGAGGCATTCCAAATTTTTAAAGGAACAAAGTAACCTATAAAATAAGGCTGCGAAACATTTTTGTCCAAAATGATCTTTCGGAGTTGAAATGACCAACAAAATACGAGATTATACTGTTTTCTATCATTCTCGATCGTTGTAAAATTTCTTCTTATTTCACTTATTTGCTGTATGTTCCCTTCGAATTTAATTTTGTATTTTACTATCCTGATCTCCCTCTCTCTCTCTCTCTCTCTCTCCTCTCTCTCTCTCTCTCTCTCTCTCTCTCTCTCTCTCTCTCTCTCTCTCTCTCTCTCTCTCTCTCTCTCTCTCTCTCTCTCTCTCTCTCTCTCTCTCTCTCTCTCTCTCTCTCTCCCTCCCTCCCTCCCTCCCTCCCCCCCTCTCTTTCTCTCTCTGCTAAGTACCAAGTATGCGTAATAGGTTCGGGATTCACCCTGTATGGAAATAGCAGAGAAAAGATTCAGAGTTAACTTTAATAAATCATTTTGCAGCCTTGTTAAAATAATAGTGATTTCATGGCGCCGTCGTCACATCATATGAACTTAAAACTTTTAACGAAGGGAAGCACGACCAAAATTATGAAAATTACAAGTATTTTGGTCTCTATTTCTGTTACCCACCTTCGATCAATTATCACAAAGCGCTCTTTCCTCTGCAATCGTTAAATGAAAAATTCAATTGTTTGCCCCAACAAGTATGCAATTAATGACAAAGACATATACGATAACGGCGCAATATGTTATGTTCTTCATTGACCCCCAAATATTTCTCAGACTTGTATATATTGCCAGAGCATAGGCACGGAAGCATATCCCTACCACATTTACACTCGCATTCACAAAACAAACTTGCTGACGTGCTGGCATGTTCGCATGCACTCAGGCATCCCCTTCGCTCCCAAGTTCACATAACCCATATTCTGTTCGAGCGCCCATAAGCCTTCTCAGCATCAGTGTGCAATTTGATTATCAACATTTTATGTCCGAACTGATTTTCATTGCAAATTATATTCAGCATTATAATTTACTCAAAGTACTTGCTTTGTCAAGTGATCTGATATATCAATGTCAATTTATGTTTTATTAAAGGAAGAACGGCAAAGATAAAATAATATTTTAAAACGGCGAGTAAAGATAGGTACAAACGATTATCCATATTCTGTGGAAGGTGTGGGCATATTAGACAATTTCATCGTATTCTTCTTTGGATTAAAAAAACCACCACCGAATCAATATATTTAAACATTATGAATAGAATTAAACTACGAGAACGAACGTGATTAATTCACAAAATGTGTTTCACAAACAATATTTGCTTTTAATTTAACACTCTAGTTCGATTGCCTTAATAGCGACAAAAAATAACAGTGAAAATAATGCAAAGAGCGGAGTTTAAAATTTCTGGTTTCTCTGAACAGCATCGCTGGACAGCGAAGGATGTAGGCGAAAGCAGAGAGTGGCCAAATTAAAAGACAAAAACGAGGGGATATTAGTGAGAAAAGGGAGAGGACAGCAAAGCTTCACAGAGTGTGAATATGGGGGGGGGGGTGTGGGAGGGGAGGAGTGGTTGGTAGGAATTAGCACTGTTGTAGTCGATTGTATTGGATGAGACCTGTGTGTATGGGGTATTGTTCTGGATAACTAACTTTGACATGAGTGGAAACAGGCGTTTTCCATCAACCTTTGCCTGTACCACACACAGAGAGTCGGTGTCAGTTTACTGCTCCAGTCCTGCAGGCAACTTTCCCCCCTGAGCGCTACAATAATTAGACAAAGAAAAGCAAAATTAACTTAGCAGGCGTCGACAGCTTCCTCTCGAGAGCAGCCAGCGTTTACGGGGATTTACGCAAAATGGCTCGATTGTACCTGAACGCACATCAGCAAAACTTGCATTAGTAGAAACAATACACCTTCTAGTCACTATATTCTGTTAAACGAAACTGCAAATTTTAGAACAGCACCGACAGTTAACTGTTTTGTTTTGATTAATACATGTATTTTAATACCATTGCGCATGGTTATGCATTGGACGCAATCTGTATATGAAAATCTAACCGTACTGTATATTAAATCCTCTGTTGACTTTTTATTGACAGATTTAGGCAGATTCGACGTATGGATAACTTAGAGTGGATTAATGTTTCCTTTATGATCACTTACAGCATCGGACCACATTTTTTACATCTCCAGCAATACCTCAGACTACTCAACCTTTTTCAGATTCCACATTGTAACTATTATGGACTTGCACTTTAGTCCAAGCGGATAATCTTTTGTTCACTGTGTATTGCTCTCTGAAGATTTATTTAAAGGAAAATAATCGATGACTAAAATATGGAATTTGTCCTTTAACGACTGGACTATTCGCACATGCATACGTTAAAGCTCACGATCAGTGCTGTGTTTCACAGCACCGCGCAGCCAAGCCTCGATTAACTTTGTTTTGCTTATCTGGAGATTAATGATGCACAATTCTATGTACATTTTGTTGGTTTGTTATGAATTTTTTATTGGAAGTCTGGTGGTCCCTCAGCTCATTTGCTTTGCAAAGAAAGAAATTTCCATAAACCATACTTCAACTATCCCAGGCAACGGGTCAGAAAATTAACTTATCTTCCCTATCGAGTCGTGCTTCTTAGTACTTTTATAATGCATTATATATTTGTATCTTATATTGATATGGAATGCATGATTTAAAGTCAAAGTCTGTCCAAATTAAACGAAGTTTCAAATAAAGTGGTTATAACCGTTACGTTCATTTCTCGTGTTTCCTTTCGCCAGTGTTGTTCATTTCAGCTTGAGTAGGACCCTAAACTCTTCGGATCAGATTCTGACCCGCACAAGTTAGACAAAACATAAACACGGACGTTTGCAAGCCGTATTGTCTGGGAAGAACTACACTGAAATTATTTTGAATGGAAACAATAACGTCAATTCTTTTGGAGCTTACATAAAGTTACGATTAAAGAAATACACAACTTTACACACATGGGCTTGCGTTTAATTTAAATATCAAATTAGTTGCTGATTAACGTTAATTTCAAATTTTCTGAGCTATCAAGTTTGATTTTTAGAAGGAAGCGCTATTTGGACTGGTTCAATAGTGAGAAATCATTACAAAAGACCTGGAAAGTTTCACTAACTGAAGAGAAAGGTATCTGCGAATGTTATTACATCCAATGTCTTAAAATTGACTGGACAGTATCATAATTCGGCGATGCAAAATTGCAAGTATCAAACACAACAAATTCTGCAGTTTGTGCAGATGATTTCCAGCATCGGCAGACACTTTTGTGTTTAAAATCATATTCTCCTCGTTTTCTAACACATAATGTTTACGATGCATGAGGTTTTACTGCTTTGATTAAATTTGGTGTATTTCAGAAAATGGAATTGATCAAGGAAAGGAAAAATAAGATCCTAACTATCTTTCACAAAACCTCCGTAAAGTTTCTGGGTGTCCAATGGGCCATTGCCTTTTTATTGAGTAAACGGTCGCCGATGACTTGTGTTTTGTCAAAGGTGTACCAACTAGTTACTTCACTATCGAATTATCCCTCTACGTTGAGAGATTTCTTTATGCGACGTACAACTCAGACAAGTTATCTCATTCTGAATCAACCAACAGCCGGCAGCACGTCTTGTCACCAACTTTCAAATAACTTTGGACAGCCCTTCGTTCATATTTGCTGCATCAATCAATGAAAAGTCCGACCTGTCACTGACTCTATCAGGCCACCGTCATCCTTTCGTACTTTTGAAAATGGAAAGCATTTGACAGCGCAAATATCCCTCTGTCTGTTTTAATTTCCCAGCGTCATCATTTATTTATTCATGGATTGCCTGGTTCAAGAAGTAAGACATGAAAATTAGGCCATTTGGCCCATTGAGTCTGCTCCGCCATTCCATCACGGCTGATTTATTATCCCTCTCAACCCCATTCTCCAGCCTTCTCTCCGTAACCTTTGACTCCCTTACTATTCAAAAATTTATCAATCTCCGCTTTAAATGTCCCAGTGATGTGACCTCCACAACTTTCTGTGGCAATGAATTCCATCGATTCACCACCCTCTGGCTAAAGAAATTACCCTTATCTTCTTTATCCCTAGAGAAATTACCCTTTATATTCTGAGGCTGTGCCCTCTTGTCCTAGCTTTCCCCGCTATAGGACACATCCTATCCACGTCCCATGCTATCGAGGCCATTGCATGCTCGATAGGTTTCGATGAGACACCCCCACGCCCCCCCCCCCCCACACACACACACACCTTACATTCTTCTAAACTGCAGCGAGTGCCGGCCTAGAGCCATGTTCCCATTACCAGCGCATTGTTAAAGCTGATCTGACATCTCCGCTGCCTTGTGGCTATGCGGGGAAGTCTGGAGCTGGAGCCTGAGTACAGCACTGATTGGCAAGTCTTGCGAAGCTGCCGCTGTCAAACCAGATTGGTCTCTGCCATTCCTTTCGATTCACCAGCGGCGTGAAAGGGGGGGGGGTGGGTGGGCTGCTACACCGGCTCAGCTTGCTCTCCATATCGTTCTGGCCTGACTGCTGGGCCGCAATATCCATGGTCGAAGACGACCAACAGAGGGGTGCATCCCTACCTTAGTTTAGGACAGGTCTGTTGTGTCACTTAGCCCTCTTTCAACACTATATCAAACGGGGTATATTTGGGTGTCTGGAATAGATACTCAGAGACTTTTGGAACATACTCCAGGGGTGTTCTGCTAACTGGGATGTATTACTATTGTAAATATGTAATTCTATACATCTATCTACGTTCAAAATGGCAAAGTAGGTGAATGTAGCAACTGTAACTGCAGTTAATCGTTTATTGTCACCTTGGTGTTGAAGAAGTACCAAATGTTGTTTCCTAAAAGGTTTTATATTTCCTATTTAGTTTCCTTGTGGCTCACTTTTAGTCAGGGTAAAGCCCGAGTGAACATAACGGGTACGAGCATTGCCGCAGGTGTAATAGTAACATGGCTCGCATTTTTGGATATCCTGAAAATACTTATATTTATTTGGAAAAGAGTATAGAGAAATTTTATATAAAATGGTCTCGTTTATATATTCATGTTCAAGAAATGCATTGCGTTTTTTTTGTCAAAAGCAAGCTCGGCAGTTATCCTATGGCACTGGCCAATCTGTTTCTTTCTCATTCTCAGCTAACTTCTTTGGTCGGCGATGGTGTGCATGTTGACAGACTCCAGAGATATCCGTGCCCTGTCTCACCACAAGGCTTTTATGCACTTCCAGTTAAAATGTAACCCTGTCACGGATCGCTGTCAAAACAAAATGGAAAAACAAAATATTTTTTTTGTTTTGAAAAACAAAAACAAAGTGCAAAAATATCTTTCAGCATACTCGTCGCTCCTGCACACTCCCCTAACGATTCACAAGCATTAAGCAAAAATAGCAGATTCATTCCAACCTCCCTCCGCGAAAATCCCAAATCAATTTCTTCACCTGCCATGCAGTGTATGTAGCCTGTCTTGTAATAACTTATATTCATATGGAAAAGGATATATAGCAATGCACAATGTGATTTCGTTAGTACAGTTCTTTACTCATAGTTGCTACTTCATACAGGTCGTTTCGAATGGGGGAACCAATGCGAATTCTCTCCGATCTCTCTGACCTTCTCAACTATGCCGATCACCAATGGCAGATCGAGACTAGTATTGCATCCGAGCAGAATTTCTTATTTTGCTCTACACCATCCACGGATTCTTGTCCTTGACAAAACAAGAGAAATGCAGAGCGGAAAAGTCGTGTTGCAAGTGGAAGTTACTGTGGCAATTTCTACATAATGCAAGTCTGGCCGATTTATAAATGGCCAATAAGGACCTGCAAGGAAAGAAATGTTTGAAATGGAAGGTTGTTATCTGCGTTAAGTGCCACCCGGTGGCGCCGATTTGGAAATTAATTTTAATTTTAATTCATTGGTGCTGAAATGCTGATGTTAAAGCACAATAAAGCAAAGACTTTTCCCCTAGCATATGAGCTCTCGATCACATTGCTGCTAGAATACGGACATTTTCAGCACCATAACGGTAAATACTATTCCCAGGTATATAAGCCCTTGATCACATTGGCACCGGGATATTGGTATAATGACTTTCCCAAGTATTGCGGTCTTGATCGACCCAGTAAGGACAACGGGTCCATGTCGTCTTGTTTGAGAAGTTTCAATAAATCAGTCTCACTGAAGCTGATTATACGTTGCGATGTTTGAACATTAATGGAGTGTAAATAAGGCACATGTCATTTTCTCAGTAAATTTGACTTCCTATTAAGCTCGCCGGGGTCCACTGTCCTGCGCCATTCTTTCGCGTTATCCCAAGGTGTAGCCCAAGGAAGATCCTTCCTCTCGCAGGGGTGAAGTCTTTGGAGCTTCCGCTGGCGTTTCTGTAGCTAAGTTTTTTTAAAATTACGGAATGGGGTTGCTAGCCCCATGCCCAAGCCTCCATCTTCTCACAGCCGGGCTTGGCACCGTCCATGGCGGAGTCAAACTTGACGCCTGGAGACAAACAGGCACGTGTTACTTTCATGAAAAGCGAAGGCGCAATTCAGCGGTCAAACATGCGTAAACACGTAATGCCAAATACATCTGTACTGATTATTCCTTTTTGACCTGCCAAGTGTTCCATGGTTTGCTGTCAAGTGCTCTTTTAGGCTATCTACTTGCTTCTTTCGTCACTTGTTCTTACATAGTATAAAGGCACTCCGGAGTTATTATGATGTAACATATTATACAAGTGTCGTCATTGCAGTTGGTGTTCACTCCCTATCTACTATAACTAAGTCAAATTCGCGACGATCTACCATTCGCCTGTAGTTATTTGTTTTTGTGATGCCTTTCTGCTGTCAAAATGAACAATAGTGCAATAAATTCGAACGACGTTTTATGGTATCTTCAGATCGTTGGGAATTTAAAATGTTTGATGACTTCGTATATACAAGAGTCGGGCGTGGAGCAAATGCACTCACACGATTTTGATTTCAATATAATGTTAGTAACAATAGACCGCAATCAATTACAAACTGCTCTTGTCCTTACCTAATAATATATATTTACATTTTGAGTTATAACCTGTTGATTAATTTGTTTCCTGGAACTAGAATATCATTTGTAGCAATCACATTTCTGTGGGAACTAATGGAATAAATCGTTTTTGGCACAGCTGGAAAGAAAACGGCGTGTTTATTCTCACTGACGATTTTTTTTATATAACTTCTCCCCGCCGGTACTTATATTTGTGCATCTTTTATCTTCACATTCGTTACAAATACTTGCACCCTTTGGTTTGCAGTAACTTGGTGTAAGACTGGGTCGTGCTTAGTATTGCAGTAAAATATTCTGTACACTCTCTTTAGTTGCTCGCCACATAGTCGTTAAAATAGTTTTCTGACTTTAGCATCTGCAGGTTTTCTCGGGGGTTGTGATTCTAACATTCTTCCCTTTTCTCTTAACTTTATTCTGGGAGGGGAGGGTATTTTTAATCTGATCTGGCGGGCATGCCGTCCTGCTCTACATTTTGCATCTCTAACATTCTTTTGTCTTTTTTTGGTCTATGCTATCACTCCCTGATTGCTCCCAGTCACTCGTTGACCAGGTAACCACGTTTACAGATTACCCTCCCCTCCACCTCAAACCTCACCGTTCTTCCCCCTCCCCACCCCTCCATCCCATGTCAACCTGGTCCCCCCCTCCCCCCCCCCAGGGTCATACCCCTCTCCTGTAACCTCTCTGCAGCCTCAAGATTCAGTTTTGTCCCATTTCTCACGAAGGACCATCGACTCGAACGCTGACTCCATTTCTCTTCTTACAGATGCTGCCTGCTCGGCTGAATATTGCTGGCATTTTCTATTGTTAATCTTAGAAATCGTGCATTTCTTAGAATCGTTCGTTTCTTATTGAGCACGTCGTTTCAGTTTACAGAAGGGAATTAAATAGACTTTAACGGGTTTTATTTCAATTGAGGAAGAGTGTCGGCTTGAAGAGCCGACTCTTTATTCCTCTCTATAGATGCTGCCTGACCTGCTGAATTGCTCCAGCACTTTGTGTCTGTTACTCTGGCTTCCAGCATCTGCAGAATCTCTTGTGTTTATGATGTGATAGGCCCCCGGAACACATTAAAACCCGGGCTCATTTTTGCAGTACATTAAGGAAATTTGTTATTCTCAAAAATAAGCAAAGCCGTTTAACAAGTGAAACTCCTCAATTTATCGGATACTCGTTCCACATTGAAACGTTGATGAGTTAAAATCTTTCTGTGAATCTTTTTCATAGGTTTCAGTTTTTTAAACGTATGTATAGAAATATCCAGAAAATTGTTTAAAAAGGACGAAAGGAGACGTCTACAACGGGCTTGAGCGACGTACCCACCCCAAATCGTTTCACATTCTGTTAACAAAATACTGATCATTTAATTTTTTTTCTAAAATCTGTATCATGGATATCTATCTTGGCAGACTTTATCAATTATCTTTGCAGCAGATGAATTGTTTCTAAGATCTGTTTGTAAGCTCGTTCCCAGCGTACTTAAACAAACTGGTCCCACATTACTGATTTAATTTTGAACAACAACCATACTCATCCGAACTATACGACTTAATGTTTTTAAACGCCCGCACAATCTCCCTTAAATGTCTTTCTGCATTTTCAGTGATTTCCTGAATTCTGTTCCTTTTAACTTAAAATGGTTGTGTCTTCTCGTTCTGTGCGCACAGTTCCATATATATTTCGTGATATGCTGTCCAACATTTCGCATATTAAGAAGCATCAATTCAGTGCTCAACTTTCACCTCGGGTATCTTTCACTTTATCGGTCAAAATGCCTTAATTTACACGAGTCTTTCACAACCCGGGCACAATTTTAAAATCAAATATCATTACAGAACACTGCGAGAATGTCTGAACGGCAACCGGTAAGAGAAAAATCAGGAGGCGCTAAATTCACGGATTGTGTAGTTAAAGTAAACTCACATATTATATTTACATATTAGGTAATACGTTTGCACGCGAAGTTACTGGGATTCCGAAAATAGCTAAAATAAATCCTATTAATGTTATGACTCTGGGTACCCCAACTTTACCGGACAATTTCTGTGCGTCCGCCACGACTATAACCCTGCGCTCTTCTCCATAAATAAAAACCGCCCCTACAACATGCACGCCCTCTCCTCACAGGAATCAGGCATGTTCGTTGCAAGCACTAAACTCCTCGCTTGGCGGCGCACCTATTGCTTGTTGAACTTGAACTTGCATGCGATTCACTGCGGGGTATCTAGTGACTTTTGCACGTTCACGTGCGGATGCACAATTCTGCTTCTATAAATCTATTTTTGTCTGACGGTTTCCAGCTGTACGAAAATAGACTTACATCCTCTGAGAACTGTACTATAAGACCATCCAACACCTGGAGTCGAGGCTCTCCTATGCATGTTGTTTTACCATAATGAGTATATATCCGTTACATTAAAACCGATTGGTACTAGGATAAGAAGATGGTGCTATATGTTTCCAGGCATATGGCGCTTCACTAAACAAGAGCCTAAATTGCAACTATATGCTGGAAGAACTCAGCAGATCAGGCAGCGGCTATGGAAATGAATAGACAGGTAGTCGCCGTTTCGGGTCGAGACCCTTCTTCAGGACTGACAAGGGATGGGGAAGATGCCAGCATAAAAAGATGGGGGGAGGGGAAAGAGGCTACCAGGAGGGTGATAGGTGAAGAAGGCTCGTGGGTGAAGTCGGGTGGATAGGACAGAGGGAATGGTAAAGGCTGGAAAGAAGAGTCCCCTGGCATTTTGCGTGTTGCTTTGGATTTCCAGTATCTGCAGATTTTCTTGTGTTTATGATTTGCAACTATATTAAACTGATTCAATTTTGCCATGTTGTGATACTTTCACTTACTATGCTGATAAGGTCAGCTTTTCTACCCGCCTTTAATCGCCTCGGTGGCAGAAAAGATGTGTCCCGTCCTGCTCAGGTTGCTGTGGCGAAGGTATTCCCTTGGAGTTGTCAAATGGGAGATTCGGCGTTTTTGCCCAGGGAACAGGAAACCAGAAACATGTTAAACTTTGCGCAGCTGCGATATTTTTCTTATTACTAAATTGGAACTGGCCATGTAAGACTGAAATGAGAAAGCACTTCTTCGCGCAGAGAAAAGTGAATATTATGAATCATCTATGCATAGCTGGTTCTGTCACAAGCTATATTGAAGACAGAGGTCGGTTGTTTTGGGGATATTAAGCAAATCAAAAAATATAGCGTTGGCTCAGAAATGTTAAGATACAAGATATCAGCTGGGATCTTATTAAATGGCAGGCGAGGGACCAAAGGCCAAATAGAGGACCCCTGCAGGCCTATGTTCGTATATATTTCTTTTTTATTTCTGTAGACGTACAGTAGATGCAGCATTATTCTATGGGTTGTTGGCAGTTTTAATATTGTTAGAAATGCACTGATTCTGGGAATTGGATGATATTTCATCAAATTCTAGTTTCTCTCTGTAAATAGTGAAAAGTCTTTGGGCGTCAGATAGCCAGTCCTTTGGACCAAGTCCCGGGCCAATTAGATATCTCGTTGATGATTACCTCCAGGATCCTGAGTACCAAACTGAAGAATGGGGAGCCTGTATTCTTGTACTTTTCACATACATATTGATACAAAGAGCGTAGGTGTCATCATTGTGAAGAATCCTTCTACTCAATTATTTAAGCTATGTCGTATTGAATTAACCGCTTAATAAATAGGTAATGTTTATAAATTCTAGCAGAGTTAAATTTATTCCCTTTACGCATGGTGTTTATTTGTTAATAGCTTCTATGTTAATTTGCAATATTTTGTCTGCGTTTCCATTTATTAATTTTGAACGAACTGACTGCCGCGTTTCCCGCAATACTACGCTCTCAATGTAAATATTTAATTGGATGTAAGGCACCCGAAATTGCGGGTCTTCTCGACATAACGTTCATTGCATAACACAGAGAACAAAAGTGTAGGGTATTGGGCGCTGAACAAACTGGGTCAAGTCTGATGTAAATAATCGGCTCCTTAAGGCACAGCCTAAATTACAACGCAAAAAAAGCGCGGAATCCGTAAAATGAAGACCGCACTGCAAAGGGTCGAACCGAGCTGTTTCCACGGTCTCTGACCTCAGGTCCCGGGGCCTGCCATCTGCCTTCTAGAAGCCAGGCCCCAGACTCACCTGAGCACCCTTCCAACCAAAACATGCAGCCGATTACACAAGCAATTGGAATGTACTTGGAGTTACTGAATACTTAAAAGAAACATTTAAATCGAACGGTCGAAAAGCGCAGTTTAATACCACGATCTAAATGCCTCTGTTATATGCTTATGCAGTCTAAGCTGTCCCCCTTCTTCCGAAACGAATATGTTCACAGTATTTTTGCAAACCTCCGCAAACAGTAAAACTAAAAACTAATTGTTTTTTTCCACAATTTTGACTATGTTGTCCACAGCTTCGCAAATTTCTGAAATGCATCCTACAACCTAGGCAGACTCCCGCCTAGGTCCGTTCATCCCAGAAGCGCCGTGAAAAAAAATGCATCAGAATGTTTTCAACTTGTTGAGAATTTCCTTTTGTTCCTTTGAATTAATTACAGGTGCATTGTTACTGCTAAAATGTGGGCAAATTCCTGTCTTTGTTTTTGTCGTGAATGCCTGGTGCATTGTGAAAGGTGATTTGATCACCCACGGTTGATTAAATCTACTGCGGGATCTCATGCTATTCCAGAATAAATATCGGCGCAGCTTTCAGTGCGGATGGCCATTCTTCCACCGGAATATTGAAGGCCCTTGAGATACTCTACGCGCTTTAACTCAGTCTCTTAGAAAGTGCATCAACAACCCTTTTGCAGAACAAAGACAATCAAATTAGATTCCTAAAATACAGCGACCAGAACAAAGAGGTGGTTTCCCCGGGTTCGTTTCCCGTCCCGTTCACTTGAAAATAAAACACAACAATCTGAAGGGCCCTTTGAAGTTCGCCTTTGGCTCTGGTCCTGGAGAGTGACAGAGTCTCGATTCTTAACCCTGTCATTGTTGTTACGGGGTGAACGACGGGTCAGGGCGAGGAGAAGGTAGCTGTTTTTTTGCTCTGGAATTTTGAAGCTCACTTTTTCCACAACGCGCTGCCATGATAGATTCGGAAACCGCTCACCATTCTTGTAGCCTGTTGTCTGTCTAATGACTGGGCACAGTGCCCGCAAAGCTGGACTCGGCAAGCGGCTCGGCTTTGAGTGTAGTTGAGCACTGAAGGTTAAAGCTGAGGTCCCTTAAATTTGGAGAATGAAGAGGCATTCACGTCTTATGTTATTTATAACTTCGGTTAGACGAAAAATTGGAAGCGCCAGTTACTATTGTGCCTTGCTAGGCTAAACTACGTCCACTGCAGAAATGTTCAGTCCATTAGACAGTAAGAAGAAAACAGTTTTGTTTCGATTTTGCTCCGATTAATTATAAATCATGTGCTCAGCTTTCTTTTAACCCAGACCAATGGCAGATGGTCGGATTTTGCGATGATAGTTCAGAACTTGTTGCTTTATTCATAGAAAATCAATTCGAATCAGGTTTATCGTGACATATATCGTGAAATATGTTGTTTTGTGGCAGGAGTACAGTGCAAGACATAAAAATAACTAAGTTACAAAAAGAGGAAAAGAGAAATGTAATTAGTTTGTTCTAATCCTGCTTTACCGTCATTTAATCATGTAATCGATTGAATAGCGTGAACTGTGCCACAACACGCTATACACTGGAGGAAACTGTCAGGTCGGGCAGCGTCAATGGAGGGAAATAGACAGTGGACGTTTCTGGTGAGACCCGACGTAGACTGGGAGACCGCTTGGCCGAGCACCTACGCTCCGTCCGCCAGAAAAAGCGGGATCTCCCAGTGGCCACCCAATTTTAATTCCACTTCCCATTCCCATTCCATTATGTCTATCCATGGCCTCCCCTACGGTCGCGATCAGACCACACTCAACACCTTATATTCCGTTTGGGTAGCATCCAAACTGATGGCATGAATATCTATTTCTCAAACTTCCTGTAATGCCCCCCCACTCTCCACCAATTCCTATCCCCTTTTCCCTCTCTCACCTTATCTCCTTGCACGTCCATAGCCTCCATTTGGTGCTCCTCCCCCCCTTTTCCATGGCCTTCTGTCTCCTATTAGATTCCCCCTCTCCAGCCCTGTATCTCTTTCACTAATCAACTTCCTATTTCTTTACTTTACCCCTCCCCCTTCCGGTATCACCTTGTGTTTCCCCCTCCCTTTCCCCCACCTTTTAACTCTACTCCTCATGTATTCTTTCTCCAGTCCTGCTGAAGGATCTCAGCGGAAATGTCAACTATACTCATTTCCATTGTTGCTGCCCAGCCTGCTGAGTTTCTCCACCATTTCGTAACGTCAGATCACAAACAAGAGAAAATCTGAGCACATGCACCAAATACACACCATTTTGTGTGTGTTGCTTGGATTTCCAGAATCTGCAGATTTCCTCTTGTCTGCTTCCAGTGGAGACCCTTTGCCCAGATGTCGACTTCACATTTCTCTCCATAGATGTTGCCTGATCTGCCTAAGTGTCTCCAGCATTTTGTGTGTTGCTTCTGATTCCAGCACCTGTAGTTCCTTGGGTCTCCGATGAACTGTGTAATACTTCTGTTCAATGACCCAAGTGCAGCATTCCATGTTAGCTGCACATACGTGATTACGTGTGTAAAGGTACCATGTGTAAAGAAGCATCATGCTATCAAATTAATCCATATTAGGATTATGCAAAGTCTCACCAATATCTTCTATATCCATGCAGTTTGCCTTTAAATAACCATGCATCATAAACACAGATACCGCAGATGATGGAAATATTGAGTAACACACACAAAATTCCTTCAGTATTGTGCAACTATACACTATGTGCCACGTTTTGATGGTGTAAACTTGGTCACAGAGAACATTTACAGCCTTCTGATGCTGTTCACAAAGCTAGATAATAGAGCAGTTAAAACATACATTTTCAATAATAGATATCAAGATTTTGCTTCCAAAGTTAGTATTTTATCAGTATTTGATTTGTGGGCAAGTAAGATATATGTCTAACCATAAACCAACCACCTTAGAGGAAGAAAAAATAAAGCAGAAAGCAGTCTGGTGATAAAAAACTGCTTTAAAATAAATGCTCACTGGCAAAACTGATCTTAGTCCATCACCCTGCTCTGGATTTGATTATCAACGTGCACATATTTATGAACCTTTTGGTCTTCAATGGGTTGTTGTATATTTCAATCTTCATCTATGACAACATTGGAAATTAAATAGTTGATTATGTGTAAATTTTATATGTGATAGGTGAAATGGAAAGCAGGTAAGAATGGGGAGGGTTGTGGGGATTAATCCGAATGGGGAAAAAAGCAATATAAAGAAGCTGTCTTGGTTCATAAATTAATCAACAAAATTGATTTGGGCAGAGCTAAGAAACAGCAGGAGAGAAAATATAGCTGGGCATTCTCCGTAAGTTCCCAATCTATTGTGGTGGTAACTCCTAGTGTCAATGACTGTGTGGCTAGTGAAATGCTATCTATCAGTTTGCTGATGACACAACTATTGTTGGCAGAATTTCAGATGGTGATGAGAGGGCATATCAGCTAGTTATGTGGTGTCACAGCAACAACTTTGCACTCAAAGTTAGTAAGACCAAAGAACTGATTGTGGACTTCAGAGAGGGTAAGATGAGGGAACCTGTGCTAGTCCTCATAGAGGGATCATTAGTGGATAGGTTGAGCAATTTCAAGCACCTGGGTGTCAATATCTCTGAGGATCTATCTTGGGCCCAACAAATCAATGAAGCTACAAAGAAGGCATGACAGCAGCTATATTTCATTAGGAGTTTGAGGAGATTTGGTATGTTACCCAAAGGCACTTGCAAATTTCTACACATATACCGTGGAGAGCATTCTATCTGGCTGCATCACCATCTGGTATGGAGCAGCTACTGCACAGGATTGAAATAAGCTGCAGACAGCTGTAAACTTGGTCAGCTCCATCATGAGCACTAGCCTCCATAGTAGCCAGGATATCTTCAAGGAGCGATGCCTCAAAAAGGCGGCATCCATCATTAAGGACGCCCATCACGCAGCACTTGCCCTGTTCTCATCACTACCATCAGGAAGGAGGTACAAAAGCCTAAAGACGCACACTCAATGATTCAGGAACAGAGTCTTCCTCTATGCAATCTAATTCTGATTGGACATTGAACCCGTGAACACTACCACACTACTTCTTTATTTTTTTTGCAGTACTTTTTAAACTATTTAATATGTTTATTTACTGTAATTAACATTATGTAGTGCATTGTACTCCTGCTGCAAGACAGCACATTTCTTCAAAATACGCTGGTGATATTAGTCCTGATTCTGAGCTGAAAATAGGAGATTAGAAACATAACACAATAATATTTGGCAATTAAACCAGAGTAGCCATGGATACCGACATGGGCCCTAGCTATGCCTGCCTCTTTGTTGGCTACATTGAATAGTCTATATTCTAAGCTTTTCCCAGTAATGCTCCCCAGCTCTTCCTCTGCTGCTTCATGCATCCATGTTGTGCTTGTCTATGTCATAAACTTTATCTCCAGCTTCTACCCTGCCCTTAAATTCACTAGGTCCATTTCTGACACCTCCCTCCCCATCCTCAATCCCTCTGTCTCCATCTCTGGGGACAAACTGTTGACTGACATATTTTATAAACATATTGATTCCCATGGATATTTTGACTATATCTCTTCCCATCCTGTCTCCTGTAAAAGTTCTATTTCCTTTTCTCAGTTCCTTCATCTCCACTACATCTGTTCCCAGGATGCCAATTTCCATTCCAGGACATCAGAGATGTCCTCCTACTTCAAAGAACAGATTTCCCTTCCTCCACCATTGATGCTGCCCTCACCTGCATCTCCTCCATTTCCTGAACATCCATGCTCAACTCATCTTCCCACCACCCAAACAGTGATAGAGTTCCTCTTGTCCTCACCTACCACTCCATGAGCCTCCACATCCAACACATCATTCTCCGCAACTTCTGCCACCTTCAAAGGAATCCTACTACCAAACATATCTTTACCTCCCATCCTCCCTCTGCTTTCTGCAGGGTTTGCTCCTTCTGTGAGTTCCTTGTCCATTTGTCCTTCCCCATGAAACTCCCTTGCAGCACTTATCCCTGCAAACAGCCCAAGTGATACCCTTGCCCACTCACCTCCTCCCTCACCTCCATTCAGCTTCCTAAACAGTCCTTTCAATGAGGCAACACTTCACCTGAAGATCTGCTGGTGTCCTCTATTGTGTCTGGTGCTCTCATGTGGCTTCCTCTACATTGGTGAGACCCGTTGTAAGTTGGGTGACCACTTTGCCGAGTACCTCTGCTTTATCCACCAAAGCGGAACTTTCCACTGGCCAAACATTTTAATTCTGATTCCCATTCCTGTTTCATCACGTTGGTCCATGGCCTCCTCTTGCACTGATGAGGCGCCCTACCTGATTCCAACTAGGTAGCCTCCAACCTGATGGCAAGAATATCAATATCTCTTTCTGCTAAAAAAAAAATCCCTCTTCCTCCCCTCTTCTTTTATTCCCCACTCTGGGCCCTTACCTCTTCTCACCTACCTATCACTTTCCCTCTGGGTGCCCTTTTTCCTCCCCTTCCTCCTATAGTCCCCTCTGTCCTCCTATCAAATTCCTTCCTCTCCAACCCTTTACCTTTCCTGCCCAGCTGGCTTCACTTTCTAGCTATCCTCCTTCCCCTTCCCCCACCTTTTTATTCTGTCATCTTCACCCACTCATTCCAGGGTCTTGGACTGAAACGTCCAGTATCTATTCATTTCCCATAGTGCTGCCTGATCTTCTGAGCTCCTTTAGCATTCTGTACGTGTTGCTTTGGATTTCTAGCATCTACAGAATTTCCCGTGTTTATAGAATTGTGAGATAGTCATAATTAGATTGGGCAAATCAAATCAGCCTCAATTCGTATCGAAGACAACTTCATACTATGTTCACTCAGCGGCCATTTTATTAGGTACACCTGTACATCTACTTGTTAATGCAGATCTCTAATCAGCCAACCATGTGGCAGCAACTCAATGCAGACGTGGTCAAGAGCTTCAGTTATTGTTCACACCAAACTTCAGAATGGGGAAGGCGTGTGATCTTGGAGACTTTGACTGTGATCTAATTGTTGGCGCCAAGTGGGGTCATTTGATTATCTCAGAAACTGCTGATTTCCTGGGATATTCAAGCACAAGTCACTAGATTTTACAGAGAATGGTGCAAAAAACAAACATTAAAAAAAAAACAGTGAGTGGCAGTTCTGTGAAAATGCTTTGACTAGACAACACGTTGAAGTGGATGGGATATGGCAGCAGAAGATCTTGAACATACACTCAGTGGTCACTTTATTTGGTACAGGAATTATGTAATAAGGTTACCATTGAGTATAGAAATTTTGCATGCAAAAAACAGTTAAGAAGACAAATGATAGGTTGCCTTCTATGTAAAATATGTTGAGATAAGGTATCATGCTGACATTATATACATGTAGCAAGTGTACACACGGAATATGATATACAGATTTGATATTCTTAATTAAGAATGATATATTCTGGAGCACAATGATGGGTCATTGAATTGATTTCTAGGATGGCAGAGGGAGTTGTCCTGTGAGGAGATGTCAAGCAGATTACCTCTATACTCCTGCGTTTGGAAGAATGAGAGGTGACTGCATTGCAGCATGAAGAAGTATTGATTTTGGAAAACAAGTACAAAGCGCTGGAGGAAGTCAGGCAGGATCGATGGAGGGGAATAAACAGTCGAAATTTTGGGACGAGACCCTTCCTCGTGACTGGAAAGGAAGGAGCAAGAAGCCAGAGTAAGATGGTGGCGGAAGGGGAACGTATACAAGCTAACTAGTGATAGGTGATTTCAGGTGCGGGGGAAGGAGGGACGAAGTAAGAAGCAGGGAGGTGATAGGCTGAAGATGTAGATGGACATCTGTCTGATAGGAAAGGACAGTGGACCATGGAAGAAAGCGACAGAGGAGTGGCACCAGAGGGAGGTGATGGACAGGTGAGAAGAAGAGAAGGGGTGAAATGGGAGCCAGAATGGAGGATGGAGAAAGAAAGAATGGGGAGGGGAGAAAGTTAGAAAAAGCAAAGTTCATGCCCTCAAGTTGGAGGCTACCCAGATATTGTGTAAGGTGTTGATCCTTCAACCTGATTGTGGCCTCATTGTGGCAAGTTCCATGTCTTGCCAAACTCTGAATGGAAAAATTGGTGCCTATCTCAATCCTAAATCTCTTAACTTGTATCCTGAAACTGTTACACCTCACCCTAGAATTGTGAGTTGCAGTTACTGCAGATTAACCGTTAGCTGTTTTCTGTTTGTTTTTGTGTGTTCAATGAGCGGATTAAAGGATCCAACATCATACATTTCCAGGTCAGGTATAGCATATCTAGATGCAGGTAAAGGTTTCTTGCTCTGTCCCTGTAGTCGTAGCTTCAAGTGCATGGAAGTCTTCATAGACTATTTATTCCCACCTATGGCTCCAGCCATTATGTTGCCTATCTGAAGAAAAGCAGAACAGTCTTGTGCTGTAGTTACATCCAGTTGGAATCCTACAGGAGTTAGTCAATCTGAAGTCTCTTGCATCCCACGTTTGACTGATGAGAAGAAACTTTGATTCAGTCTGCATAGCGGACACAATCGTTCACTAAGTTAATATGCTGAAGTCAGAGCCCTGATGGTCTCCCTGGCCGTGTCCTTAGATCCTGTGTGGATCAGCTGGCGGGAGTACTTGCAGACATCTTTAACCTCTCCCTGCTTCAAACTGTGGTTCCCTCCTGTTTTAAGAAGACCACTATCATTCCACTATCTAAGAAAAACAAGATAACATGCCTAATGACTATGACCTAGTGGCTCTGACATCTATCATCATAAAGTGCTTCGAGAGGCTGGTCACGGCATAGATCAACTCCAGCCTGCCAAACAATTTTAACCCACTGCAATTCAACTACGATCCAAACAGTCTGCATCAGATGCCATTTCCCTGATCCCTCATTCTGGAAGGGGAGGGGATGCACGTTGCTTTACCTTTTCCCGCCTCAGAGTACTGTGTAATGATCTGACCATATGAATGGTATGCAAGAAAAGCTCAGTACATGTGACAATAATAAAACAATTCCAATTCTAATATTGCCAATTATTGATGCCAGCTGCTGATGGCAAAATGCATTCACATTCAAACAATATCCATGTTAACTTCCTGTATATGTTAACATGGGGTAAGATTGAGGCCAGGCTTTCATCTGGACTTCAGATACTGTTTTGAATCACCTGAGGGTTCCTTTCAGAGATTAAGGCTACATCTCAACTCGCTCAGCAAACTTATTAATCACAAATTATTTAGCCAGCAACGAATTTAGTGGGCACAGGATATTGGAACATATGCATATTTAAATGCTTGATAAAAAGTTTGTGTAGTTCGCAAATTTTAAATGCTTTATTTTCTTTGGCTGGCAGGAAGAGTTTAGTGCTTTCTGAAAGATATTTAAATTGGCTCCAGGTCAGTTTGAATAACTGGGAGAGCTACTTCCACTAGTTAAACACAGGTTAGGATTATGATGCTTGTGGTTTCAAAATCAAGGAATTGCAGTTAGGTTTCCTGAAGGAGTTTTCAAGTGCTGTATTGCAGACTTCTGCTGGGTTTTCAGTCTCGACCAGTGATGTTAAAATTATATTGCTGCAACTAGAAACAGAACATTGAGAACACACTACAAAATGTGTCAGTGGAACTGCAAAGTTAATGCTTAGAGTTTGAGTCCAGGTTATGAAGCTTATTTCCATTGTGTAGCAGTTTACCAAAAAGTCCATGTTTGTCGAGAACTTTGCAGATGCCTGGGTACATGCCAGGACAGTACACTCTTCCAAAGATTATGTTTTAAGATGCAGAGGCAAATGGAGAGTGGAACTCCAGTGCATTAATGAAGGAAGATTCCAATACAGGTGGTGGATGAGGCAATAAACCGAGATGCAAACTATTCAATGTGAAACTTTGAAAAGAAGGGGAGTTAGCAGCAAACATGATTTCTCTGGCTCTTCACTCTGCTCCGGACCACCTGCAGTCCTAACCAGCACTTGAGTTTATCTACATTGTGACCACTCTGACAACTTGGTAATAAAATAGACTTTTTTTGTTCTAATTGTACTTTGTCTCTTGCAAAAATTGTGCATCATTTATGTTTAATTTCTGTTTCTTCTAAGCACGCTGCTTATAAACCATAAGACCATAATATATAGGAGCAGAATTAGACCATTCAACCCATTGAGTTTGCACTGCCATTCCATCATGGCTGATTAATTATCCCTCTCAAAATAATATTCCTGCCTTGCCTCCCTAACCTTTGACACCCTTATTAGTCAAGAAACGATCAACTTCCATGTTCAATGTACCCAACGACTTGGCCTCCATAGCTGTCCACAGACTCACCACCATTTGTCTAAAGAAATTCTTCCTCTTCTTTATTCTGACCAATATCTAATTTTTGATCCATGTTAGTAAAATTGATTATTTCATCACCATTGCGTTATTATGTGTGAAGCTTGTGCAAAATTTTTTGATATTTGTGATTGCATATCAAATTGTAGTTTATTGGTTAGAAAGTGCTTTTGACAGACAAGCCCAGAATAGGCACTATATTATGTACTGATCTTGCTTTTGTGATTATATACTATTGTTACTTTTCTTAAGGCTTAATATTTATTAAAATCTCTACATCTAGCAAATTTATCTATTTTGAGTTAATAGGGTTAGGTGACCAACATAGGATTGAATATGTAATTTTTAATTGCAGATTGGTGAGAAATATTGTCAGACAGGTGGATAAGGTGTGGCAAGCCTCTACCTGTAGGTCGCAGTGTTGCTTTACCTAACTGGAACAGGTTTTACATTTAAAGTCACAGTCCCATTTTGCTCGGTCAAAAACTTAAAATTGTTTTTCTCTCTGATCTGGCCAAATCTCTACATATCAAAAGAAATTAATCAGAGTTAATGTATATTCATTTTCAAAAATGTATATGTATTCAAGGGGAATTGTGAAAATCAAGCCAAGTTGCTTTTTTTTGTAAACTGGATTTTAAATTTTCCATCGAGGACATGAAAAATAACTTCACAAACTTTAGCGTTATATTGCTGATTGAATTTTCTTGTGATATACCCTGACTGCACACGACTTCAGAGGAAGATCTGCAGAAATACCAGAGAAGTTACAAAAACGTAGATAGCTCCAGGGACACAGGGAGTTTCATGACTGTGCATTTTGTACAATAATATCTCATTTCAAATTTATACTCATCGCATTTATGTTTTATTTTATAATATCCCTTTGGACTGTAGTCATCCACTGGTGACATTCAGATCAGGTGTAAATCAAGATTTATATCAAGATTCCATATTGAGTGATCAATGAAGAACTTATTCCACTTATCAGCAGTGGCATGATAAATGTTTAACTGTAATCTGAACATAACCACACCTTATTGTTCAGTAAATGTACATCTCATTTTATTAAACAATCAGAGCACCAAGATATGATCATGTTTGATTTGCTTTTAGTACAGCTCTAGTACTTCTGCACTTGTTAATGACATCAACTTGGATCTGCAGAAACAGAAATGCAAGGAACACATTCTTCTGCTTTCTTCCCATAACCTTTCATGCCCTAACTAATCAAGAACTTATCAATCTCTGCCTTAAATACACCCAATGACCTGGCCTCCACAGCTGCCCGTAGCAATGAATTCCATTGATTCACCACCCTCTGGTTAAAGAAATTCCTCCTCATCTTCATTTTCAATGGATGTCCCTTATTCTGAGATTGTGCCCTCTGGTCCAAGACTCCCTCACTAAAGGAAAAAATCCTCTCCACATCGACATTATCTAGGCCTTTCAATGTTCCAATAGGTTTCAATGAGATCCCCCATCATTCTTCTAAATTCCACTGGGTACAGGCCCAGTGTCATCAAACACACTCCTGATACGATGACTTTTCCATTGCCTGAATCATTCTCGTGAAGCTCGCCTAAACCCTCTGCAATGTCACCACATTCTCTCTTACATAAGTGAATAAAAACCGCACACAATACACCAAGAGGTGCCTTGCCAGTGCGGTCCGAACAATGCATTGCGTCCTTGATTTTCTATTTTAGTCCTCTCAAAATGAATGCTAACATTGCATTTGCCTTCCTCACCACTGACTCAACTTGCAAGTTAACCTTTAGGGAATCCTGCATGAGGACTTCCTCGCCCCTTTGCATCTCAGATTTCTGAATTTTCTCCATTTTTACAAATAGCCCACATTTTTACTCTTTCTGCCATATACTTCCCTACACATAATTGAAATCCATTTTCATTGGGCGGTGGCTCCTGAAATATGGAAATTGTATGTATTGAAGGCCCTCATTGTTGATTTTTACTATTGGAGTGTGGTGCTATGCAGTGGGGAAGATTGTGGGAGAACTGTCATTTGGCAATCTTTCAGGTTAAGGTCTGTTTTCTGGAGTGTTCCAATGAAAGAGGCAATAGTGACTCTAGGTGTGTGCATATGCACACATCATCTGACATTGCAGAGACCATAATTCTGATGTAATATATACTGAGGAGTGTCCTGTGTGTCCTGAGGATTACCTCCATTCAGATGGGAAATCTGTTGGAGTGAGGTGCAATATTAATGTGAGAAAAATGAAGGGGTTGTTCAGGTAGTGACACAGCCTTTGTTGACACTTACCAGAAATGAGATTTGATCTGTTGCAACCCGACTGGTTAAAATCATATTTTGCATATCATCAAGAAGCAAATGCAGAATGCAGCCTTGGGGGAGGCCAGTCTTGAAAAGAATATTTCACATCTTCTCTAAATTGATGATTAAAGGTTGTTGAGAGATCAAAATGACATCTATGTATTGTGGTTGATGCACTCATGCATTTCTCTTGAAGATGCTATATGGTGAAGATTGTCCCTTTCAAACAGGTGCTGACCATCTCTCTCTGTCCTTGATACACTCTCCATTCCTGACTGTCAGCATCGTGAGCTCGGTAGATGGGCATGACAGTACCAAATAATCTGTACCTGGCTTGGTTAACTGCCAATTGTTGATCTCCTGCAAACCTCTCCTCCTCCAGTTATGGCAGAGCCACATATTTTCAGTTGCACATTGGCCTTCTGATGTCTGTAGCCCATGAAGGATGCTCAACACTTGCTGCAGGGCATGAATGCGATTGCCTCTTATAAAGTAAAATCAAGCAATATAGGTGAAAACAGGGCTTCTTTTCTAGATGAACTCAATGTCTTCTATGCTCTCTTTGACCATCAAAACATGGAGCAACCATGATCAACTACCACAGCACCCAATGATCCTGTGATTTTAGTCTCTGAAGCCAAAGTGCAAGTATTCTTCAGGAAGATTAACCCGTAGAAAGTATCTGGCCCATATGGTGTACCCAGCTGAGTACTTAAGATCTATGCTATTCAATTGGCTGGAGTATTCACTGAGATCTTTAACCTCTTGCCTCAGCAATCTGAGGTACCCACCTGCTTCAAGCAGGCTACAACTATACCAGTATCTAAGCAGTATGTGGTAACCTGCCTCATTGATTATAAGACATAGAAGCAGAATTAGGCCATTCGGCCCATTAAATCTGCTCTGCATTATCATCCAGTAGGACTTACATCCACAGTGATAAAGTGTTTTGAGACGTTGATGATAAAACATATCGACTCTTGCCAGAGATGTGACTTGGATCTGCTCCAATTTGCCTACTAGGATAACAGGTCCATAGCAGAGTTCATTTCATTGGCTTTTCACTCAACCCTGGAACATCTGGACAGCAAAAATGGATACAGTACATCAGGAGGCTCTTTATCGACTACAGCTTGGCATTCAATACCATCATCCCCTCAAAACTAATCAATAAGCTTGAAAACCTTGGCCTTAATATCTCCTTGTGCAATTGGATCTTTGATTTCCTCATTTACAGATCCCAGTCAGTTTGGATTGGCAACAACACCTCCTCCACGATCTCCATCAGCACAGGTGCACCACAAGGCTGTGTGCTTAGAGCCCTGCTCTACTCACTTTAGATTTATGACTGTGTAGCTAAGCACAGCTCCAATGCCATATTCAAGTTTGGTAATGACAGCACAGTTGTGGGCCAAGTCAAATGTGGTGACAAATTAGCATATATAAAGGAGATTGAACATCTGGCTGAGTGGTGCCACAACAGCAACCCCTTACTCTCTGTCAGCAAGACCAAAGAGCTGATTATTGACTTCAGGAGGAGGAAACCAGAGGTCCAAGTGCCTGTCCTCGTTGAGGGATCAGAGGTGGAGAGGGTTAGCAATCTCAAATTCCTCAGTATTATTATTTCAGAGAACCTGTCCTGGTCCCATCATGTAAATGCAATGAGGAAGAAAGTACAGCAGTGCCTCTACCTCCTTAGGAGTTTGCGAAGATCCAGTATGATATCTAAAACTTCCACAAACTGCAATTGGTGTGTTGTGGAGAGTATATCGATTGGTTGCATCACAGCCTGGTATGGAAACAACAGTGCCCTTGAACAGAAAATCCTACAAAAAGTAGTGATACAGACCAGTCCATCAAGGTAAAGCTCTCCCCACCATTGAGCACATTTACACAGAACGTTGTCGCAGTGTGGTGAACTACATATACCTGTCTGGACACACCCCACTGCTGACTGCTCCTGTGGCTCCTCCCACAGACCCCTGTATAAAGGTGATTGAGGCCTGAGCCCGGCCTCTCAGTCTCCAGGATGTAGTATGGTGGTCAACCACTGCTTGTTCCTTCTTCCAGTCCATAAAAGCCGATATCTCGTCTTTACGCCTCAGAGTGAGTTATTGATGGTGCATCACACAGAAAAGCAGCATCCAATCAGGGACTCCTACCACCCAGGTTCAGGAACAGTTATTAACCCTCAACCATCGGGCTCTTGAACCAAAGGGGTAACCTCACTCAACTTTGCTTGCTGCATCACTGGAATATTCCCATAATGTATGGGCTCACTTTCAAGGACTCTTCCTCTCATTTTCTCAATATTTATTGCTTATTTATTTATTTTTTCATTTGCACAGTTTGTTGTCTTTTGCACTCTGGTTTTATGCCCTGTTGGTGCAGTCTTTCTACTATGGTTTTTGGATTTTATTGAGTATGCACGAAGAAAATGAATCTCAGAGTTGTATATGGTGACGTATATGTACTTGGATAATAAATTTATTTTGAACTTTTTGAGCTTTGTAGAGTTGGCTATTTTCCATCGAGGCTTGCCAGAACATTTTGCCTTCATGGATAATTATCTCCTGACTTTACTGTTTTGTTCTCTCAACAAACAAATCCTGCTACAAGCAGTCTATGAATGTAACAGTTTCTTATATTTTGTTATATCAGATTGCTTTTATATTTATATTTATTGCATTTTTATTATGTTCTTTATGGTTGTTATGTTTTTATGTAGCATTAGATCTAGTGTGTGTGTGTGTGTGTGTGTGTGTGTGTGTGTGTGTGTGTGTGTGTGTGTGTGTGTGTGTGTGTGTGTGTGTGTGTGTGTGTGTGTGTGTGTGTGTGTGTGTGCTTAACTCCTGGTGGAGTCGTCGGGACGCCATCACCGATCTTTTTGGTGATTGCTCATCATAAGGCGTGTCTTGGGCATCTGAACCTGGTGGAGCCCGTCCCTCTCCAGGCTTTTTTTTACGAGGTCGAGTTGCTAGCTCGACACTCATCCCAGGCACGGATTTGAACTCGGGACCTCTCACCCCGAAGTCCAGCGCTGATGCCACTACGCCACCAGATCCAGAGTAACAAATTTTTATTCTCCTTTACACTCATGTACTGAAGAATGACATGAAGCAGTCTTGAAACCCAGTTTTCCTCGGGATCAATAAAGTATGTCTGTCTGTCCATCTGATTCCTGAACACTGGGAACAATTTTTTTCTTCACAGGGTTAGTTATCGCAGATATCAGGACATGTAGATTATTCTGTAGATACTTTGTGATTCCAATGCAGATTTTCTTCTGTTTGTGACTGAATTTCTTTCATTGTTAGGGAAGATGCAATTAGGAAGATTAGAGTTACATAAGGCAATAGAAGTTAGTGACATGATTAGGAATAATTAAAACAATATATTAGAATCCATGATATGGTAATTAGGATTAAGTGGTTAATTAGTTTGTATCATTAATTCATCTGTATGGATAATTAAATACTCTCACAATTGAAATCCTAGCCATTATTTTGACTTTGGCTATCTCAGATTATGGACATAATCATCTTTGAGGGTTCTCTACCTAGACATTCCCCAGCCATTTCTGCATAATTTCATATGGACAGATTACAGAGTGAAAAATAACTGTAACATAATTCTTGATCATCTGAATTTGACCCTTTTTTTTTCTTGTAATGATGAAGAATTGTAATTACTGCTAATCCAACCATTGGTGGATGAATTCATAAGTGGAGCAAAATTGCTTTAAGAGAAATATGCATTCAAAATTTGTTACAATCGCACCAAAAGTTTGACTGGTATTGGAAGGAAAATAGAAGTCGCTGATCGTCCCAAACATCCTGGTGTCGTTGAAAGGTCAATGAACTGAAATGTTAATTCACATTTTCTATTCATAGCTGCTGCCTCAACTGTAGAGTATTCCAGTCAAATTCTGCTCTTGTTTCAGATCCCCAGGATGCAGTGTTCTGCTTCTGATTATATAATACTTGACTACTCATGGAACATGTGCAATTTTCACAGCCAAATCTTAAGCACTTATTTTAGTGATGCAGAATAGATATTTCACTAAAATGGTTTTTATTGGCATCTTAATAATTTGAACTGTTGGAATTGAAAATTAAGGCAGCCTCAGGGAGTCTAGAGTTACCTGCAGCTGCCAAAAATGTAGGTTAACAGTTATTTAAGATTTACTTTCAGCCCATGGAACATGTTGAAATGTTAACTGTGACTGCATGTTATTATTACACAAAAATATTATTACATGACTAAATGTTGTGCGACAAAACTTACACATTAGTTCCGAGCCATTTATGTTCAAAATCACAGGACTGGTTTAGGTATATGGATGCAAAAACAACTTACATTTATCTATTCTTCTTACTGTAGCACAATAAGCCAAGGAGCTTCAGAAGAGAGGTGTCAAACAAATCTTGGAGGGAAGTATAGGAGGGATTTTGAAGCAAAGTATAAGGGGGGGTGTCAGATGGAAGGTTTTTACACAGAGAGTGGGGGGTACAGGAAATGCACTACCAGGGTTGGTGGTAGAAGCAAATACATTAGAGAATTTTAGAAACTCTTAGATAGGCCACATGGATGATAGAAAAATGGAGGGTTCTGTAGGAAGGGAGAGTTAGATTGAGCTTGGATTAGGTTATAAGTTTGGCACAACACTGTGGGCCGAAGGGCCTGTACTGTGCTATGGTGTTCTATGTTCTCCACTCTAAAATCCAACACCAAGTCACAAAATGAAGCAAGAAGCAAGAAGCCCAACAAAAGGTAAATTTTATGGACATTATTAAAACACATAAAATTATTAACTTTATGTCTATATAATGATTTCATCAAAACCATTTTCTCAATCTAAATAATTAAGATATGTGGTTTACTTATTAAATAAAATTTCAAAGCTAAGTTTTTTTTAAATACAAAATATCTGTGTGATATAGTTATGGCATTAAAATATCATACTACAATGTCACATTATTTTTACTGGAACAGAATTGCAATGAAACTGCATAACCTCAATATTAAATCTCAATAGTAAGATGCAAGGTCATAAGGGTAGTGCTCAAAGTAAGAGACTTAATAAACAGATAAATCATGATCGTGATCTGCAGGAACACAAGAGGATAAATAGACCTGCTCAGAATTCACGAGCAGGGGTTCAGAAGGAGGAAATGCAAAGAATGGAGCAGACAGGTAAATAGGGAGACAAATAACCAAAGGAAGAGTAGGGAGGAAGTAGCTTTTGTGACAGTGAGCGGGAAGACAAACAGACAAATAAGTGAGACAGTATGCACAAGGAATGTGATACTCAAATCACCAAGCCCACGAGAGGCTGAAATTATAACAAGCAGGAAAATGGTCAACAGAGGGGCAAATTTGGTGAAATAGTTACCAGCCCCCTTCAAAAGAGCATTGCATATGAGTAGATAAAAGCAAGCTAAGAAGGGTTGTTCTCAAAAGAGTTGAGGATAATTCTGTGGTAAAATAAAATTCTCTCAAAGTTTATCCTCAAAGAAGACTATGCCCATAATGTGAGATAGTCAAAATCGAAATAGAATCAGAATCCAGCACCCAGGGCATGCCCTTTTCTCACTGTAACCATCAGGTAGGAGGTATAGAAGCCTGAAGGCACACTCTCAGTGATTCAGGAACAGCTTCTTTCCCTCTGCCATCAGATTCCTAAATGGACATTGAAGCTTTGGACACTGCCTCACTTTTTTTTAATATACAGTATTTCTGTTTTGGTACATTAAAAAAAAATCTATTCAATGTATGCATTTGATTTACTTGTTTATTATTGTTTTACTTTATTTCTTCTTATTATTCTTTCTCTCTCTACTAGATTATGCATTGCATTGAACTGCTGTTGCTAAGTTGACAAATTTCATGTCACATGCCGGTGATAATAAACCTGATTCTGATTCTGAATCTGATCAGAGATTGGCTGAGATGGTGATGGAGAAATGGCACTCTGAAATTAACCAGCAATTAAAAGAGAGGATAATGTTTTAGAATCAGTTCTGATGAAGCCATACTGTCCTATCTTGTTCAGATACTGTTTTGTTTAAACTTTCACTAATTGTATTTGTAACTCATTAGAATACAGATATATTGATGACACAGTTTATTTTCTAACCTGGTCTTATGTGGTCAGGATTTTAATATTTATCCACACTGCTTTACAAAGTCTGTGCACTTCCACCTTTGTAAAGCCAACTATTCTGTGTTTAGGAGACAAAAGAGAATGCAGATGCTGGGATCTGGAGTGTAAAAATAACAAAATACCGGAGATACTTAGCAGGCCAGACAGTATGTGTGGAGCATGGTTAGTCTACAAGTTGTTGGCAAGAACATTGAATCCTCCAATTTCAGGTTATCTGCTCCCCCTCTGTTCCTTCAGCCCTCCTCCTGAGCTACCCTGTTCTCCCCACACCCAGCCCACAATCACCCAGTTTCTTTCCCCTCCTCCACCTATTCCATGTGCCCATGACCAACTTCCCTCACCAGGTCCCCTCCTCCTGTTCCCATCTGCCAACCCTACTTCTCTTATTTGGCTCCATGCTCCCTTTCCTGGCAGATTCCATCATCCAGAGCTCTTTTTTGCCTCAATCTATAACTCACTAGCGTCTACCACTATTTCAGCACTTTCCTCCTCCCTCTGCCTATCGCCCCTCCTCATCTGGATCTACCTATCACTTGCCAGCTCTTGCTCCAACCCTTTCTCTGTATACTAGCTGTCTTCTCCTTGTCTCAGAGTACTGTTGAAGGGTCTCATTGATTATTCATTTCCTCCACTGATGCTGCCTGTCACACTGAGTACATCCAGCACTTTTATCACTTCACCTCAAATTTACAACTCATTAGCCACTGGAACTTTCATACATCCTTCTGGTAACATAATACTAACACCCTTCTCTTTTAATCAAGCAGCCAATGGATCAAGCCACTCTTCATTCTCTTGAACATGTAATCTTAGCTGGTACTGTAGTACAGTACTGAGGGAAACCCTTCATTTGATGACATAAGCAAATATCTAATTTACTCCCAGGCTGAGAATTAAAATCCTTCTAATGAAGTGGATAGGAGGGGAATTCTCCAGCCACTCTGACAATGTTTATTCTTCACCAGCAACATCAAAGATCAGATAATCTTATCATTCATCTCTCTCCTGATTGTGAACATTGGTTACAATGTTTTTTTCCACATTACTTCAATAACCACACTTCAAAAATACTCAACAGTACTTTAAGAAATCTTGAGGAATTAAAATGTGGTCTGTAATTGGAAGTTCTTTCATTCACAGTTTTGTTATATAAAATATTTAATTCCTGAGTAATTTCTGACCTATTTATTTTTATTGCTATACAGTGCAGAATAGGCCCTTCTGGCCCTCCGAGCCATGCTGTCCAGCAACCCCCGATTTAACTCTTGTCCAATCAGGGGACAATTTACAATGACCATTTACCCTATCAACCAGTACATCTTTGGATTCTGGGAGGAAATCCACGCGGTCATGGGGAGAATGTACAAAACCTTTAGAAGCAGCTGCAGGAATACTGAACCCTCATCCAAAATCGTTTCACTTATTCTATTTTACACCAAGTCCTGTTGCAATGTTCAACAATCCACTAAAATGAAAATTTTATATTTTTTACCATGTACACATGTCTCTCATGACCTCACCACTCTTTGTTTTGTAGCCTGCGATATCCTCCACTCTGTTCTCTTGCATCTCTCTCCATCCTTTTCTCTACCTCCTACATTCAGCAGTTAGTCTCAAAATTTGGAATTTCAATTCCAAAAGCCAATACAGTATTTTTCACCAACTGTTTCACTTCTAAGAATACCTTACATTTAATATTCCCATCATTACTGTAGATCTTCCGATGGTGCCAACACTCTCCATTTCTCCAATTTTCCCCAGTTTCTTCAGAGATGTGTGCTCAAGCATTTGTGCCTTTTTTCTCAATCCTGATTTTAATCACTTTATTAAATGGTGATTGTGCCTTCAGTTGACTGTGACCTAAGCTCTGAAATTCCTTTCCTAATCTGTGCTGATTTGCTTATCTAAGATGCTCTGTAAAGCCTACACCTTTGGCTACAGTATTGGCATATAATTTCCTCAATATTTCTGTAAAGGTTTTTGGTTTTTTACTGTGTTAAATGTGATAAATGTTGGTAGCTCTTATTGTTACCCGTTTGAAATTCATTGCTTTTATTGTGCTTTTTGGTCACTTTTCCTTATCTTTCTTCAGAAACAGAATCAGAATCAGATTTAATGTCACTGGCATATATTGTGAAATTTGTTGTTTTGCGGCAATGTACAATGTACCGTACATTGTAATACATAATATTTTTTAAAAATCTAGAAATTACAACAAGAACTATGCATATAATTAAATTAAGTAAGTAGTTCAAAAATAGAGCAACAAAAAATAGTGAGGTTGTGTCCATGGGTTTATTATCCAATCTGAAATCTGATGGCGGTGGGGAAGAAGCTGTTCCTAAAATGGTGACTGTATGTCTTCAGTCTCCTGTACTTCCTTTTTGATGGTAGCAAGAAGAGGGCATTTCCTGGGTGATGGTGGTCCTTAATGATGGATGCTGCTTTCTTGAAGCATCTCCTTTAGAAGATGTCCTTGATGCTGGAGAGGCTAGTGCCTGTGAAGGAGCTGGCTAAGTTTTCAACTTTCTGCAGTTTTTCTGATCCTGTGCAGTGGCCCCTGCACAAGATGGTGATGCAACCAGTTAGAATGCTCTCCATGGTACATCGGTAGAAATTTGCAAGAGTCTTTGGTGACAATGACGCTGGAGAAGTACTAATGGGGGACAAGGAAATGGCGGACGAACTGAACAAGTATTTTGCATCATTCTTCACTGTGAAAATATGCCAGAAGTTTGAAAGCATCAGGGGGCAGAAAGTGAGTGCAATTGCTATTTCTAGGGAGAAGGTGTTAGGGAAGCTGAAAGGCCTGAAAGTAGATAAGTCAACTAGACCAGATGGATTACAATCGAAGGTTCTGAAAGAGGGAGCTGAAGAGAATGTGGAGGCATCCTTTCAAGGATCACTAGATTCTGGCATGGTTCTGAAGGACTGTAAAATTACAAATGTCACTCTACATTTCAAGGAAGGAGAGAGGCAGAATAAAGGAAATTTTAGGCCAGTTAGCCTAACCTCACTGGTTGGGAAGATATCAGAGTTGATTGGTAATGATGAGGTTTCAGGATAATTAGAGGCACATGATAAAATGGGCCAAAGTCAGCATGGTTTTCTTGCCTGACAAATCTGTTGGAATTCTTTGAGGAAATAACAAACAGGATAGATAAAGGAGAATCGGTGGATATTGTACACTTGGAGTTTCAAAAGGCCTTTGGCAAGGTGCCACACATGAGGCTACTTAACAAGCTAAGAGCCTGTGGTATTATAGGTAAGTTATTAGCATGGATAGAGCAATGGCTGATTAACTGGTGGCAACTAATGAATTGAATTGGATTGACTTTATTTCTTATATCCTTCACATACATGAGAAATAAAAATCTTTATGTTCCATCTCCATCTAAATGCGTAATGTGCAATCATAATAATTTTTAATAAATAGAACAGTCAATGTAGTATAGAATACACTCAAATCAGCATGAGTTCATTAGTCTGATGGCCTGGTAGAACAAGCTGTCCCAGAGCCTGTTGGTCCTGGCTTTTCCGCTGCAGTACTGCTTCCCGGATGGTAACAGCTGGAATAGATTGTGGTCGGGATGGTTTGGGTCCCCAATGATCCTACGGGCCCTTTTTACACACCTGGTCTTGTAAATGTCCTGAATCATGGGAAGTTCACAACTACAGATGCGTTGGGTTGTCTGCACCACACTCTGCAGAGTGCTGCGATTAAGGGAGGTACAGTTCCCATACTGTGCCCCTATAGAAAGTTCATAGGATATGGAGGCCCCATACCAAACTTCCTCAACCGTCTGAGGTGAAAGAAGCGCTGTTGTCCCTTTTCCACCACACAGCTGGTGTGTACAGATCACGGGAGGTCCTCAGTGATGTGGATGTCAAGGAACTTAAAGCAGTTTACCCTCTCGACCCCAGATCCATTGATGTCAATATGGGTTAGTCCATCTCTATTCCTCCTGTAATCCACAACCAGCTCCTTTGTTTTAGCAACATTGAAGGAGAGGTTGTTTTCTTGACACCTCTGTGTCAGAGAGATGACTTCTTCCCTGTAGGCCACCTCGTTATTGTTTGAGATAAGGCCAATCAATGTAGTGTCATTAGCAAATTTAATTAGCAGATTGGAGCTGTGGGTGGCGATACAGTCATGGGTATACAGGGAGAAAAGGAGGGGACTCAGTATGCAGCCCTGAGGGGCTCCTGTATTGAGAGTCAGAGGGTTGGAGGTGAGGGAGCCCACTGCTGCAATCTAACAGGAAGTCCAGGATCCAGCTGCACAAGGCAGGGTCAAGGCAAAGAGTTCTGAGGTTCTTGTCGAGCATGGATGGAACTATGGTGTTGAATGCTAAACTGTAGTCCAAGAACAGCATTCTCAAACAAGCATCCTTCTGCAGATGTGTATGGATGGTATGTAGAGCAGTGGCTATTGCGTCATCTGTTGATCGGTTGTGTCAGTAGGCGAGTCGTAGGGGATCCATTTTGGGTGGTAGTAAGCTGCAGATGTAATCCTTGACCAGGCTCTCAAAGCATTTGCTTATTATTGAGGTGAGTGTGACAGGATGGCAGTCGTTCAGGCATGTTACCTTGGCCTTTTTTGGTACATGGACAATGGTGGATAATTTGAAGCAGGAGGGAGCCTTTCCTGATTGGCTGGTGGTGCCTAGTTGTGTGCCACAGGGGTTGGTGTTGGGACTGCTTCTTTTTACATTGTATGCCAATGATTTGGATGATGGAATTGATGGCTTTGTAGCCAAGCTTGTGAATGATACAAAGATAGTCGGAGGAGCAGGTTGTGTTAAGGAAGCATGGAGGCTGAAACACGGTGTCAGGAATTGTATGGTCTATTTTCTAAAAGAGGAGAACATTTAAAAAACTCTAAGGTGCAAAGAGACTTGGGAGTACTCGTACAGGTTTCCCTAAAGGCTAACATGCAGGCTGAGTCAGCGGTAAGGAAAATGAAATGGTATTATGCATTTTCAGAGAACCAGAATATAGAAACAAGGATGCAATGCTCATATTGTGAGCAGTTTTGGGCCCCTTATCAAGAAAGGATGTGCTGACTTCGGAAAGGTTCAAAGAAATTTCACAAAAGTGATTGAAAGGCTTATTATATGAGGGGTGTTTGATGGCTGTGTGCCTGTACTCACTGGAATTTAGAAGAATCTCATTGAAATCTATAGAATGTTGAAAAGTCTAGATAGAGTGGGTGTGGAAAAGATATTTTCTACAGTGTGGGGGTCTAGGAGCAGAGGGTAAACCTCAGAATAGAGGGATGTCCATTTAGAATAGAGATGAGGAGGAATTTCTCTAGCCAGAGGGTGATGAACCTGTGGAATTTGTTGCCACAGGCAGCTATGGATGCCAGGTCGTTGAGCATACTTAAGGTGGAGGTTGATAGTTGATAGTCTTGGTAAGTCAGGCCATGAAATGGTATAGGAAGAAGGCAGGAGAATGGGTTTGAGAGGGAAATGGATCAGCCATGGCCAAATGGCAGAGCACACTTGATGGGCCAAATGGCCTAACTCTGTTCATGTCTTATGGTCGTATTCCAAATCTCCTCAAACTTCTAATGAAAATTAGCCACTGCTGTGCCTTGTTTGCAACAATATGTGGGATTCAGGATGGATCTTTAGAGATGTTGACACCCAGCAACTTAAAACTGCTCACACTTTCCACTACAGATCCCTTGATGAGAACAGGTATGTGTTCCCTCTACCTCCCCTTCTTGAAGTCTGCAATTAATTCCTTGGTCTTCCTGATGATGAGTGCAAGGTTATCGTTGCGACACCACTCAACCAGTTGATCTCTCTCACTCTTGTATGCTTCCTGATCACCATCTGAAATTCTGCCGACAATAGATGTGTCATCAGCAAATTTATAGACGGTAGGTGTAGGGAGAGTTGATTTCCAATCAGTACTGATGGTGGTCTGTCACTATGAAAGTCAAGAACCCAATTGTAGAGGGAGATACAGAGGCCCAGTTTTTAGGGCTTGTTGATTAGAACTGAAGATATGATTGTGCTGAATACTGAGCTGTAACCAGTAAACAGCAGCCTGATGTAGGTATTACTGTTGTCCAAGTGATCCAAAGCTGAGTAGAGAGTCAGTGAGAATGTATCTGCTGTAGACCTATTGTAGCGGTAGCCAAATTGCAGTGGCTCCAGGTCCAGGCAGTAATTGACTCTGGCCATGACCATCCTCTCAAAGCACTTCATCACAGTAGACCTGAATGCAACTATGCAATAATCATTGAGACAGCTTACTCTGCTCTTCCTAGGCACTGCTATGATTGTCACCCTTTTTGAAGCAGTGAGAGGCTGAAGGTATCCTTGCACACTCCTGCCAGCTGATTGGAACATGTTTTCAATGCCCTACCAGCTACACCATCGGGGCCTGATGTCTTTCAAGGGTTCAACTCTTGAAAGATGTTCTGACGTCAGCCTCCAAGACAGAGATCATAGGGTCACCAGATGCTGCAGGGATTCTCACTGGTGTAGTTTTATTCTCCCTTTCAAAGTGAGCATAAAAGGCATTGAGCTCATCAGGGAGTGAAGCATCACCGACATTCATGATGCCAGGTTTCACCTTGTAGGAAGTAACGGATGTCAAACCCTCCCAGGGCTGATGTGCATCTGATTCCATTTTTAAATTCAATTGTTTTTCTCGCCTTTAAAATAGCCTTCCATAGGTCACATCTGGACTTCTTGTATAGTTCTGGATTACCAGTCTAGAATGCAACAGATCTAGCCCTCAGCAAACTACAAACCACTTAGTTCACTCACAGCCTTTGGTTTGGGAATGAGGGGTGACCTAATTGAAACCTATTGAACAGTGAAAGGCCTTGTCAGAATGGATGTGGAGAGGATGTTTCCTATGATGGGAGATTTTCTCATGTTTGTGTATCTGAAAAGTGCATTGGGGAGCAGACAATGGAATGTGACAAGCTGGATTGTTATTACAAGGACAGGTATGTATTTGACATTCAATAGACCCCTTCCATGCTATGACCACTCAATGATTCTCTGAAGCTGTCATAATTATTATTTTAATGAATTATTTCCAGATTATTGAGAGTTATGTACCTTTGGCAGATGGACTCTTCCATGCTTACATTCCTGAGGCAAGAGTGTTTCCATTTTAAAGATGGAAAAATTACAAGGGTTTAATTTAAAAAAAAAGTTTCTCATCATTACCATTACTGATCTTAAGGTCACATATACAACGGGTGTATAAAGGAAGTAACGCATCATTAATTCCATGGGGTAAACTCTTATCTTCTCAATGCTCTGTGCAAGATTTTTTTCCATGCTCTGATCATGATATATTATATAGCCTTACTCTGACCTCTTCTATAAGTCTCCTAACATGTTTCTTAAAAGTTTTTCCACTTCCAAGAACTTAGCTCAAGTTGATGCTGCCTTTCCTAATCATCTCCTTGGCTCTAGTAAGATCCAAAAGTATTAACTATAAAGAGAGGTTAGACAAACCTGGATTTTTTTTGGAGCATCAGAGTCTAAAGGGGGTGGGGATTGGATGACCTGATAGAAGGACAGAAAATGATGAGAGGTATGGATAGGCTGCATCTTTTTCCCAGGGTGGAAATGATAAATACTCATGAGCATTGTGCTTTAAGGTTAGTGGAAGAGATTTGGAAGGGTGGTTTTTTGACGCAAACAGTGGCAGGTGCCTGGAACACACTGGTTGATCAGGTATTAGCAGCAAATATGACTGCAGCATTTAAGAGGCATTGAAACAGACAAATGAACAGGCAGGAAATAGAGAGATACAGACTGTCTGCATGCTGATGGGATTACTGTAGACTGGCATCATGATTGGTGCCAAAATTGAGAACCGAAAGGCCTGTTACTGGACTGTTCTGTTCTATGTTCTGTTTTCTTAATCCCTTCTTTAATAAACAATGAAAATGTGGTTTATGATATAGTCTGAAATTTATATTTTTAGAGGCAAGTTGTGTTGTATTGATTCAGAATTTGGTAGCTTGTGGAATGTAATGCAGAGCAAAACCTAATAAACAGATGGAGGATTGGTAGAGCTAATACATATTTTCTTGCTCTTTAAATAAATTTAAATATGATATAAAATTTCCAAAAGCTGCAATTTATATCTTAACTATTCTCACGTTTGTTCTAGTGTTATTACCTCTACATTGTGTACTCTTCCTGCTTTTGTGTTTGTATTATTTGAAATGTAGGAGCAAAATTAAATTATGAATTTCCACTCAGATTTATACAGTTTCTTCCCAATAACCTACTAAAAAGTCCCTTCAGTGTACATTGTTGATTAACAAATTTATTTTCTAAGTCTTTATTGTCTCAAAGTGTTAACCATTATGAGATTTGAACTCTATTTTGAAGCAATTGCCTGAATAGGCTTGAAGAATTGTGTTGTTTATTGTTTCATAAAGAGGCATCAGTCAGAATAATTATTGTAATACTGTATCATGCAAAATAATCCAAATGGCCTTCCAACCCAAAATTAATTTTGGCCCTGATGGTTAATCAAACAAATTGCAGCATTCTTGTATGATTCTGTTTTATGAGCAAGCAACAGTGCAGAGAACAGCAGGATCTTCTGTTTGCTCATCTTCTTGAACTGATCACAGTATTAATCTGACACAGACAAGATTCACATTGGTTTGATGTCTGCTGTCCTTCTCAGTAATACTCCAACTGAGATACCCTTTCTTAACCTAAAATTACATATCGGCATTTTTCCTCAGGCTGATTTTATTCTGTGCATCATTATTTCAGTTCATAAATAATCAGTACAGAAGGACCATTGCTTGACTGTGTGAATGTATAGCCAATTCCTGGTATGATTACAAACTATGCTACTAATTCTACCACTACAGCATCAAGTGACTTATCCTAGAATAAGATTTGAAAATGTTTCTCAGATACAGAAAGGAGAGCTCAGATTCTTAGGTGAAGACAGGATTAAGTGATTTATATCTATTATCAATGTCCTGTGACCTCAACACAGATGCCCCTCAGGGCTATGTACTAAGCCCCCTCCTTTACTCTCTGTATACTCATGACTGTGTCGCCACCCACAGCTCCAATCTGCTAATTAAATTTGCTGATGTCACTACATTTATTGGCCTAATCTCAAATAATAATGAGGCTGCCTTCAGAGAAGAAGTCATCACCCTAACACAGTGGTGTCAAGAAAACAACCTCTCCCTCAATTTTGCAAAAACAAAGGAGCTGGTTGTGGACTACAGGAGGAATGGAGACATCAGTGGATCTGGGAATGAACAGCTTTATGTTCCTTGGCATAAGCATCACCGAGGATTTCACGTGATCTGTGCATACTGGCTGTGTGGTGAAAAAGGCACAACAGCGCCTCTTTCACCATGCACAGTTGAAGAAGTTTGGTAAGGTCCCCCAAATTCTAAGAATTTTCTATAGGGGCATGATTGAGAGCTTCCTGACTGGCTGCATTACTGCCTGGTATGGGAACTGTACTTCCCTCAATCGTAGGACTTTGCCCAGTGCAACTGTAGATGTGAAATTCCCACTATTCAGACCATTTACAAAGACAGGTGTGTAAAAAGGGCCTGCAATATCATTGGGGACCCGAGTCACCCCGGCCACAAACTGTTCCAGCTGCTGCCATCCAGGAAACGGTACCGCAGCATAAAAGCCAGGACCAACAGGTGCCAGGACAGCTTCTTCCACCAGGCCTTTAGACTGCTTAATTCATGCTGATGCAACTGTATTTCTATGTTATACTGACTATACTGTTGTACATATTATTTATTATAAATTACTATAATTGCACATTTGAATGGAGATGTAACATAAATATTTTTACTCCTCATGTATTTGAAGGATGTAAGTAATAAAGTCAATTCAAATTCAAATGATGAAATTTCAGACCATAATCAACTCAATGCCACATTTTGACATTATTTGCTGTGCAGTAAGTTCATATATTTCATTGGCTGTGACCTGAATATTGACTGTACTCATGAATTAAAGGCTGTGATAAAACAACAGCAGGTTGGTAGGTCTAATTTAATTACTGAGAGAAAAATGTTGCATTGCTAAGGTTAAATTGTAAAGGAGCAAAGTGAGAGTAGTTTTTGCAGTAATTTGAAACTTGAAATTGAACCACAATTTCATAACCCATTTCAATTATGTTTTTCATCTCTTCCCTTGAAGGCATTGACTCATGTGGGAGTACAATTCCACAGATGACAACTGCTCTCTGGTTCCCTGCCAGAATTACCATTTTTTCCTACATAAACTGCCTTTTTTTTGCTCCGGAGATAACAGGAATCCAATTTTGTCCTACTCTACATACGCCCAGTGCAATAATTTCTGTTGCATGAGTTTCATTTTTTAGCAATTGTTAACAATTTTAGAAGTTGACGTAAGCAATTAATTGCAGTGATTACTTGGAGAATACTTTGATTACATTTTTATGACATTTGTATTACACGTACTCGTAATTTTCATGGTGACTCTGAGTCAGTTGTTGGCAGAAGTTGTGTTTATGCGGTATGAACATGGTTTCTGGCAAAAGGCATTTTACCAAAGTTTTGTTAACAAATTAGAATGAGCCACAAAAATTATTGGCAAAGATGGCTAAATCTGTGATTGAGAAATGGATATACTTGGCACAAAAGGAAAAAATGCAATTGCTTATTGAAGAATAATAAAAATTGGAAACACAACAGATTAGCTAGCATCTGAAGAGAGAATGGAGAAGTTAAAGTTTTGGATAGAGCTCTTCCCTAGTATGTGTCAAATTAAAATCAATAATATTTGAATAAATTCATGGTACAAGGAATGTTATGGAAGAAAATATATAGTAGTTGATCCATTGTGTGCCTAAGGTAACATTGAGATTTTAGAATGACAGAGATAGCATAGAGAAAGGAAACACAAAGAACAGATTTAAGGATGTTAGATGACCAAAGAGTTATTGAGGCAATATGGAGTGTTAAAGCTATATCTGACAAAAATGGGAATAGGATTCTGGTATAGTTACCTATTAGCGAAGCACACTCTCATTAGGTCTTAAATTTTGAATACTTTTAAATTTGTAAGGATAAGAAATACCACTGCAAATCTTCCGTAAAGGTTCAATAAGCCAAGTAATATTTTTGCATCTGATGAAACACTCAAATGCAATAATACTGGCTGCAAATGAACAAAAGCAAGATCTGGAAGTTCATAAATCAAAAAAAAAGCCATCAATTATTCTTGTGAGTATTACTGTTGGAAGTAGGCGTTGGAATTGTTTGTTCTTAAATATTGCTGCTGATTAAAGAATAACTGTTTTTTGTGGAATTCTTGAGGGATCAGATCATCTCATATGTAGGATTATCTTCTGCAAGGCAATTTTGTTCACTAAATATTATTCCAAATTCCCTATTTCCATATGACATCAAGGAAGGGCATTCAGTCCATTAATTAAGTCTGTGCCAGCAGTCAAAGCATTCCCTACTAATGTATCCTGTAATGTGATTCCCTACTAATGTGTCACAGTTGCATCAATGCTCCTGGTTTTGCTCAGCAATGACACACCAGGGACAATTTATAATGGCCAACAGCATTGAGATGTGGGAGGAAATTGGGATAATTTGGAGAAAGCCAATGCTGTTACAGCAGAATGTGCAAACTCCCCTTAGTCAGCTCTGGAGCTGAGAGCTAAAACTCAGGTTCTTGACACTTAGAGGCAGCAGCTCGATCAGCTGCTCCACTGTGCCCTCCCTCAAGAAAAGATTAGGGAAGTTACATAAAGTAGCAATTTGGATTCTTTGTCAGACGTTTATGGTTTAATTCCAATTCCACAAGCAAGCACATTATCTCCATTGATAGCTAGCACAATACTGAGGGACTGCTTATAATTTCTAAATATAGCTTTTATTTTACTGCTGAGTACGCTTCTGTTTTTTTTTAAAGGAGCAAATATGAAATAAGCTATACCAAAACTTGTAATCTTGCTCTAGGTTAAAGTCACTGTATAAAGGGCTTTTGATGCTGCAGTGGCAAAATTCATATTACTAGTTTTAATCACCCTGGGTATAGACTATATATCCACACTGTCAAAGACCGGTAAATTTGTTCGGCATTTTATTGTTAGACAAATCAATTTTATTTCCCTATAGAAAATTAATTTGACAAACTAAATATTGATGAATTAAAATTATTGAATTATGAAGTCCAAACTTGTAAAATTATTGATGAATCTTAATTAATTTAATGGTCAAGCAAGAATAGCATCAGATAAAGCCATCTTAGGCCACCATTACAGAGAGCAGGGGAGGGTAGCTAATGGATGCTGAAGAGGTAGATGGTTCTCACTTGCTCTTCAGGGAGCAGCATATTTGATGATTATAGAGACTGCAGAGACCAGCACCTTTTCAGTTTCTTATTGAGGCACATGGGAAGGAGAGTTAATTTCAGTGGGAGAGAAGGTGAAGGAGAGATGCAATGAAACAAAGGAAATGTCTGTGACAGACTGACTAGAATTGGCTTAATGGTTCAGTTAATAACACTTTAAGCATGTTGGTCGTTGAAATATATTTTATTTTTCTTTGGAGAGACTCAATGGGCCGAATGGCCTACTTCTGCTCCTTTGTCTTGTGATCTTGTAAGATACAGTACATTCTGGCCCAACAAGCCTGCACCACACAAATACAGCCACGTGACCAATTAACTTGCTAACTAGTACGTCTTTGGAATATGGGATGAAACCGGGGCGCCTGAAGAAAACCCACATGGGCATGGGGAGAATGTACAAAGCTCCTTACAGATAGTGGCGGTATTGAACCTAGGTCGCCAGTGCGGTAATAGTATTACACTAACTGCTACACCGTCGCGCCACTGCAAATGTCATTAATTCTAAGGCTGTGCGAACGGCCTGGCAAGGTAGACTTATACAAACAGGATTTTTAAAAAAAACTGAGCCAACATCATCTAAAACAGATCCTCTCCCAGTTCTGACAAAGGATCAAAAACTTGAAATGCTGACTGTTTCTCTTTCCACAGCTGCCTGACTGGCTGAGTGTTTACAGCATTTTCTATTTTTACTAATAAGCTGAATACCCTTCCTCGTGTTTGTAAAAGAAGATTTGTATTTATACTATACCTTTTATAATTTTGCACACCATTAGCGTGAGGTGTAGCCAACACTTCAGGTGTTTTCTGTGTTGTAATGTGGAAAGTGCATCAGAAGGATTGTGCATTTTTGCTCCACTAAAATGCAATGCAAGAATGCAAATCTCATTTATCAGAAAGCTGTATTTGGTATTACACCTGAATAATATCCTCTTCTTTAAAATAGCTTATCAAACATTTAGGTGAGAAAGCAAATGGGACACAAATTTAACACAAAAGACACTTCTTACAGTACAGCCTTCCGGAGCGATGCACTGAATTCAGTCTAGATTCCTCCCTTTCAAGCCTCTGTTGTGAGTCTAGGATTCACCAATGCACACAGGGTCTCAAGTCCTGCGCATAGGCAGATCAGTTCTTTTTGTGCAAGCCCCATTAACCCAAATTTCTACACGAGTTTCTGTAGTGGCTGAAACTCTCTAAAAACTCAGTACCAGATCACTGAAGGAAAGTATTTGTGTAAGATTTCACGAATTCCAGTCCCCTTCTATTAATCTGTAGATGTGCATTCCTTGGAGTTAGTTCTAATGCGGGCTGATCGTTTTAGTTACATTTTTACAGCTGCAGTGACATCTTTGCTGATCCGTGGAATTTCACAGAACTCGACAAATAGGTCAGAAAGTTCACAAACTAAAATCTGTTAAAATATTTTTGTAATCTTCAGAAGGTCAATGTAAAAAGAGGGCGAATTGAAAGCTGATTCACCGGTTACTTTGGGGCATCTTGGTTTGGTTATATTAGACGCTTTAATCAAATTTCCATCAAATTCGATCGCATTTTGCATGGAACGATGTTTTCTTGACGGAAGTGCGAGGGAACAACAACGGACTTCAAAGCAAGGTGTCAACCATCTGGGTGAGGCAAGTAAAATAGTTGGAACAAGATAATGGGAATTGTCAGGGGTGACCTTTAAAACGAGCAAGGTCAGATAAATGGTCCAGCCCTGGTTGAGTTGTGACGAATGCCGTTTGGCTGAGCAGCAGAATTGCTTGATGTCTGTCTTCGTGCCAGCACTGACATCACTAGACCTCCCCGTGACTGATTAAACATTCCTTTGGCGCCGAAAGCCTCCTTTGCGTGTGCGCAAGGCACCACAAATATAAAAACAACTTATTTAAAAGAATTCCAGCTTCCCTTTCATAGGTACGTGCTGTAAGCTGTGGTCAGGTGCACAGAATCACGGCAACTTTATTTTCAGCAATTGCTCTTTTGATTAAACTATTTCAACTCTTTCAAAATCGCATGCTACTGAATTTGTAGGCTTGATGTTGCATTTATTAAAACATCCACCGTGTCAATACCCTAACAATAAAACAGGTTTCTCGAGAAAACATCCTAGCTAAGCGTTGTGGCTCTCTAAGAGTTCCCCTAGACCAGGAGAGTTAAAAAATCCAATGTTCAAATGTCAAGTTCCCCGCACAACCCCTGCTGTCTAACCGAACACCTGTACAGTGCAATACATCGCTCTTGGCTGAACTTCAACACTTCGGTTCCGTTCCTTTCACACTTGTGTATTGCACCCAGTCATATCTAAGCGAAACTTATTATTCGATGAATAGATTTATTTGTCAATGTAAGATAAATATTGGGGTTTCAGCACTGAATTATTTTACATTCAGTTGCAGTGATGCAACGCTAATACTCTAGCTGTCTCGCAGTGTTTGTAAGGGGAGTGTCTTGGAAGTGGTTAAACGAGATAGACCGGTAACCGAATTGGAGAATACTTAAATAGTTATGAACTGGAGGGCAGTATGCAACTTGAGGCGCTTTTCCAAACAGATACTTCTGCACACTACATCTATGTTTGTCTGAGAAACAGTTTGCATGCATTTCCAGCACCCATTTTATGTCTTCTATTTAGAAAATATATTTATATCTGTGTGCTTTTCAATCTTATGCTAGTTGTACACTACCAACACAGCTTTCCACAGATAGTCATACACGTAATAATAAATGTTTTGTGTAAAATACACATTAGCACCTATGTCAACATAGGATCTCGATGCTAATAGATTTCAGCTTGCCAAGCGTTTTAGTCAAATAAAAGAAGCAGCATTAAAATCTGGCAGATACCAGAAACCTGAAATAAAATGAGAAAATACTGTGCAAGTCAAAGAGCACCCGGAGAGAAGCAGATGATTATCTTACATCAGATGTTTTTTTTTGTTTATATTTTAGTCATTGTTAAAGGAATGTTTGCCTTTTTGTCCACTGTGAATATCCGTGCAGTGTTTTTTGATGCAACCCACCAGCCGAAGGACACAACAGACGCGGTGAGAGAAATGCAACTGCCCGAGATAAGGGCTGGTCTGTGGAAGACGTTCTTACATTGAAATAGTATGTGTGGATCACCTGCGCTAGAGACTTTGAAGTCGTGATACATTTTCGAAACTCAATAACTCGGGGTTCTGCGTGCAACTGATTAAGAATGTATTATTTGATATAGGGAAAATAAAATTTATCGAAATCCTGTAACTGCCCGCATGGCCTCGATTTGTGTGTACACCGTGAAGTGAGCTTAACATATCCGTAAAACGTTCTCAGCAAAACTCACTGATCAGCAAAAATCGCCTCCACTATTTGGAAAAAATACATCAATATTAAGCTCTGTTACAATTAAATTTACCTAAAACATCTCCAGAATTTCTATTACCGCGTGGGCGAGTTCTTTTCTGAATGCTACAAGAATTCTCCCTGTACTTTGTAAGAAGTTCAATGTTTCATCCGTCTCTTGGTGATTTTACACGCTTGAGATCAATTAAATATGACCAGTAAACAGGACGCCGTGTATTTTTGTCCTCTACTGATCGTGATCATTTAAAGTAATTTAAATCAATTATAATCAAACATAAGAGGGTGTATTTTAAATGGCAACTAAGTTTGTGAAAATGATTGAAAGTATGCGTAAGATATCACACGGAACTATTCAGTAAAAGGCTAGTTTGCCTATATTAATTACAGATTTGTTGTGGTCTAAGTACTGAGCCTGAATGCCTTTGAAAACCTCAAGTTGTTTTAAGATGTAACCAACCTGCTTTGACTTTCCCCAAGAGCTTGGCCCCGCCCCAAACCTTTCTAGACAAGCCTGTTTCATAATCTGATCTCTCTTTTAAACACGCACAGGCGTTTATAAATCATTTCTCACGCGAATCTGATTCCTGTTATTAACTTTAATAAGATTGCCCTTTTACAAACCGCAGCCACGAAATCGATCGACTGTCAAATCATTGTACGTCACAAACAAATAGTATTTATTATCAAAGCTTTTTATTCGAAAATATAACGCCAATTGCGTCACTTCATAAAACAGAATAACACAGAAAATCACCTGCTTACATTGGCAGTGGTCCCGTCTTTAGTAACAGTTCTGAGATTTATCAAACTTATTCGCCCGATTCGAGCGTTGTCAGTAATATTCTACACAAGATTTATTTAAAACCACAAAATAAAATTTCTATAGCCCATCTGTTACTTCTTGTTTGGAAAACAAAGTTATAAATAGTTTTGTGTTTAAAAAAAAACATCATAGCTACTTATTTGGCACGCAGCGATGCCATCGTTAGCGGCAGAAATGATGATACCCAGTTGATCTCACATTTTCACTATTTGTTTAAAAATGTTTGATAACTTACTATAATCCCCGTAATATATATTTATATATATATATATATATATAGTGGTCCTTTTGATAACGACCAGAATCACTGGTTTCGTCGATATACAGAACAACAAGCAAAGACTTCGGCAAGCAATATTCGAACCGAAGCGTTTTTCGGGTTCTTAATGGTGCTACTGTTAAACGTTCTTTCTATGGGAGGCTAAACAAACAAAAGTGCACAATAAAAGCTCCATATCTCTTTCACCTGGAGTGTTTTAAAATTTCTAAACGATGATTTTGTAGGGATGGTAGGGGGTAGGATGCACCGCCGTTGGCACCCCGATGCAAGAAAAAGTCTCCGAGCTGGGAATCTTGTTCTGAAAGCACTTTGTGGAGAAAGGATTGGCCTGGTGCTCCAGCAGGCTTGGATCTGACACTGGGAACCTGTACGGGTGCAGCACAGAAGTGGCGCCGGGGCTCACGGGGAACAGTGGTGGCGCTGGGGCAGCGGGAGGGTAGGAAAGGATCGGATATGTAATCAGTGGTCTGCTGGACCAGAACAGTCTTCCAACATTGGACGGCACATTGGTTTCTAACATCTTGTCTTCTTGCCTTTGAAAAGGCGTGCTCAAGATGCTGTCAATTGCAAACGAGCTGGAAAACTTGGCACGGGATCCTTCCTCCTTGGTGGTTGTGGAAAGAACTCCGGGCATGACTTCCACGTGCTTGTCGCCTGCTCCCGGTTCCTTGAGGGGCTTGCGGCCAATGCGCTTTCTTCTGCGGCGGAAGACTCCGTCTGCGAAAGTGTACTCGCTGTTTGGATTCAGCATCCAGTAGTTGTCCTTGCCCCAGGGTCTGGATGGATCACGGAGCACTTTGACGAAGCAATCGTTCAAAGAAAGGTTGTGGCGGACTGAGTTCCTCCAGCCGGTATAGGTGCCTCTAAAGAAGGGGAACTTCTTCATCAGGTAGTCGTTGATCTCGGCCAAGGTGAGGCGGCCGGTAACCGAGTCCCTGATAGCCATGGCGATCAGAGCAATGTAGGAGTACGGGGGCTTCGGACGCCTGGTATAGGTCTTGGATTTGCCCTCGGAGCACGAGTTGGTCGGTACTGGACTGTTCGCAACGCAGTCTCCATCAGACCCCAGTTCCTCTTCCACAGAGAGAGGAGAGGGCACACTCCCCTCTGAGTCGCTGCAGACTTCACTGGGCTTATTCCCAAACCCCCTCTCCTCAAAATCTTCCAAACTCATAGTCGGCTTGTGCTTTATTTACCCTCTCAGTGATTTCCGTACACCGGCTGAGTACCACAGGTATCAATGACACTACGAGACTGCGAGTCCTTTTATATTAACCAAACAATTAGCACGAATGGTTTCGCTTCTGTTTCAGACAGCTGCCGTTCACCGCGATGTTGGTAACGTTGTCTTCGCAAATAAGTGGAAAGCGGAGATCGCCTTCAGTTGAGGTTGTTTATTTTGTCAGGTCCCAGGCGCCCAGGTAGTCCTTCACTGTCAGGGACAAGTCCCTTAAATCTCCGGAGACTCGCTCAGACCTGTGTAATATCAGAGTCCGAGCCGTCCAACTCACACATCGGGGGGAGGTGTGAATCACCAAGAAGGTCACCAAATCACTCCACACATCCCACCGCTCACCAGATAGTTCTTGATTGATATTGTTTCCAAAATACGTTGGGAATACTTTTAGAGGGAGTGTCTTCAGTAAATATATATTTTGAAATTGTGCTTTATATTACATATCCCCCCCTGCACTTGTTGTGTGGATTCGCCCAGGGCGGCTGTGTGATTTGAATAGTGTGAAATTGACTCAGGTTGTTTCATGTTATTTTACTGTAAATAAACCAGGAGGCGTGGAGAGGGAGTGCGGAACAAGATACTACAGCACGCCAGTAGCCCCAGTTAAACTGTAAACATAACAAGGAGAATATCGCGTCTTGTCTCACACAGTATTAGCGGCGAACTCGGAGCTCCGAGTTTGTCATTTTTTTTTCTCACCTTTGGACATATTTCTCTTGCGTGACTTGTACTTAGACATTGCTAGACAAACGTCTTTGGGCGAGGAACTAGAAGACAATCACCAAACCGCATATCAGTTTAATCATGCATTTTATCAATTCTTTTCAAATGCCGGGGAAGTATAATAAGGTCAACATCGATCAGGTATCCTGGGATAAATGCGTTTGGGCTACCCACTCTCCCAGCCTATTGCTAACGCAGAGTGATATTATGTTTTATATTTTCTAGTAACAAGTCTTGAAACAAGACAAATTTTGAACGCTATTACAAATAACTTATCAGAAGGATTACGTGCCCGGGTCACAACGATGTGTTTATTGAGCTGACAGTGTCAAACTGAGAACGCGTCCGTAGGGTTTACAGACAGGTTAAATCACCTAATTTAACAAAACATTATATGCTTACCACTTAATTTTCTTGTATTTGATTGTCAGCGGTTGCTAACTGAATGTCAACACTTCGCCTATTTTTCAAAAGTGTTTTCAACAATTTAGACAGCATGGAATTGAATAATTTATTTCTTTACATAAAACACATCAGGTAATTTAATTATTAAGTGGTTGAATTTATTTTTAGCTGTATCTATTATGCGGGGATTACCACACAAATAAATGCATTAGACGCCTCATTAAGTCAATGAGGCACGTGGGTAGATTATTCATCCCCCGAAAGTAGCGCATTCAAGGGCTCGAAATGTTGATCGTTGTGATTTTCGTCATTCCCAGGTGTGTTCCTCAATCGTAAGAAATCAAGGCCGCCTAGGAGTACAGATTCCCGACAGGTTCTGGGCATGCGTGCAGAGGCGACAGATGCAGAAGTGGGGCCGAGGAATTCAAGGCATTGAAAACAACATCGGACCTATAGATTCTTGGAAAGGATAGTCATTTAAAAACCACTCAAGCACTGACACATCGACAAACATGTACCGGTATGCGTGACACCTAGTAGACACAAGAAACATTCACACTTATCTAAACATCTCGCGCAGATAACAACATGTATTTATTTAGTACAACAATTGTCTCCTGTTGTTTTTTTTTGTTTTATCTGCGTGGTGTATATTTTAAAGTGGAGGCGTCGCATGTTTACTGCCCCGAACATGGTACGGCGGCGCTTCCAATCACTCAGGCCACCTAGCAGCTTAAAGGTTTGCCGGAACTTTGGAGCCAAGAATTATATTAATGTTGTTCTTGGTAATAGAGCTGTGGGCATACTGTGCTTTGATTGTGGACCTGTTAAATTGTTTTGGTAAAACAAAGATGCTGCTCCCCACGCACCCCTTCCGAAAACAAAACGCTTGTCATTCCTGCTGTTTTACTCCCGCGTAAGCTATTAAATTGATCAATGATAATAATAGTTTGTCCTGTATTAGATTTAGTTGGAGAGGCATCAAGTGAAGTAGACTCCCGATTTAGTTTCCGATTATTTTAAGTTTATACTGAACGTTTGGATAAGGCGAGCTGGATGTTTTGTTAAAATGCCGGATCATGTTAGCAATATAATAGCTGTAATTCCACTGGCAGATCACAGTGGTTTAAGACAACACTCCTCCCAAATGACAACATGCTTGCTAAATTTTGTGATTAGTCTAATGCATACAGTTAGGTCAGAAATAACTTCAGAGGCGCTAATATGCCAGGTATTGCGAGCTGACGGTTCCTCTCACTGAATTTGAAGTTGTCGACAGGTAGTTATCCCGAGCCACAAGACACTCGCACAAATGGCACATTTAGCTCTGCATACTTCCGTTTGCAGCCTAAACTTTTCACCTTGGTGAAGAGCAAGCTGTCTTGTGGAACGTCTATTGGCGTTAAAAATGTAAAACCAGTTGAACACCTTTGTGAAAGGGAGCACTCCACTTTTATCGTCTTGATTCCCTCAGATGGGGCAAGAGCTCCCATTAAAGTTGGAAAGTTTTGGCTCTGAACCACACTATTGTGTGCATAATCTGGTTTAAATACTAAATCATGAAACATGATGTGCTGTTGATTTGTGAAACATTGAAGTGAACTATTAAGCATCACGTAGAGTCTGGTGTGAAGGTGCGTTATGTTTAGAGACGTTATCTGCAGTTTAGTGGACCTGAATATTAGATTTGCTCACGGCAGGATCCTAGTGCAAGTGCCACAAAAATAACAGGATAATTTGCTCTAGTGGTAGCAGCTGAGATAAATGAGGAACGATACCTGGACAAGCATCCATGTTTTCTTATAGATCGTGACACAACATGTTTTTATGTCAAAGACCTTTGTTTAACTTCTAATCTAAAAGGCAGAGGTTTCAATTATTGTCAGGACTGCATCCAAGTGTCAGCCTGGATAATATGGCCAGGTCCTTGGAATGGGAACTCAATCTCCAACCATTTGACTCCATGTCAAAGTCAAAGCTGAGTTAAGTTTATTATTATATGCACAGGTATATGTATGCACAGGTGTAATGAAATACTTACTTAGACCAAAAGATCATGAGACACAGCAGCAGAATTAGGCCATTCAGCCCATCAAGTCTGCTTCGCCATTCCATCATGGCTGATTCCCGGATCCCACTCAACACCATACACCTGCCGTCTCGCCATATCCTTTGATGCCCTGACCAATCAGGAAATGATCAACTTCCGCCTTAAGTATACACACGGACTTGGCCTCCACGGCAGTCTGTGGCAGTGCATTCCACAGATTTACTACTCGATGGCTAAAAACAATCCTCCTTACCAAGGCTGACCTGAAGGCTATCAGAGGGAAAGAGTGCCTTACACATCCTTTGGTAGAGACCGTTCTCACCCTGCCATCTAATCCATAATAGTGAAACATAATGTCCCTGAAGGACATTAGTCACTCAATTAGATACGCCAGCTGGAGAACAAAACCTGCCACCCAGAACACAACTCAACTGAATGTAACTCAATTTCTCACCAGGTGGCTGAGCCTTAGAACCTGGAAGGCAAATGGGGCTTGTCAACTAAATGCGCAAACAGTGTTATTCATAGAACAAATACAAACATGTTCACAGATAAGATGCCAACCGATTTAGGGTTCCACAGTGGTGCAGCCAGTATAACTGCTGCTTTACAGATCCAGTGACCTTGGTTCAATCCTGACCTTTGGTGGTGGTGGTGGTGGTGGTGGTGGTGGTGGTGGTGGTGGTGGTGGTGGTGGTGGTGGTGGTGGTGGTGGTGGTGGTGTGTGTGTGTGTGTGTGTGTGTGTGTGTGTGTGTGTGTGTGTGTGTGTGTGTGTGTGTGTGTGTGTGTGTGTGTGTGTGTGTGTGTGTGTGTGTGTGTGTGGAGTTTGCATGTTCTCCCTGTGACAGTGTGTGTTTTTCTGGTTGCTCCAGTTTCTGCGCCCCCCCCATCTCAAAGAAATGCATGTTGGTAGGTTAAATGGCTATTGTAAGACTGCCACTAATGTGTAGATGAGTTCTGGAATCCTGAGGCAGTTCATGGGAAAGTGATGGAAATATAATAGTTTAGGGTAGGATTAATGTCAAGAGGTGCCTGATGGTTGACATGAATTTAGTGGGCTGATGGGACAACTTCTGTGTTGTATTTCTGGTTATAAATTTCAAATCTTATAACATTTTTAAGGTTTGAAAATACTTAGAATGTTTTTACTCTTTGAAAATTCAGTGCCTCTTTTAAAGTTTCAAGTCTATTAATAAAGTTGTCATATTAACTGTTCACTGATTCAAGAAGTTTTCATTAAATGAAGATGGTTTTCAACTACCTCACCCTCATATTAGGGACCATAAAACATTGGAGCAGAATTTGGCCATTCAGCCCATCAAGTCTGCTCTGTCATTCCACCATATTGTTAATGAAGTAATTATCTAATTCTCCACCACAGTGAGATTCCCTTCTTTCACCCACAAACAAGGTCTTCCCTATGATATCTTCACTTGTCTCCTGTCTCTTCCTACAATTTTTCTTCTAAAATTTCTTCTTCCTTGTTCATGATTCTTAGTGATTCCTTTTTCGGTTTTGCTTTCCCAAGTCTTTGTCCCATTATTTCCTTATAACTTTGATAGGTCAAGTGAATTGCCATGGGTGAGAAACTAGTGCAATATTACTGTTGTTAACTTATGACAATTGAATAACTTAATTCTTATTTCTTTGCAATATATTTTGGATTTTGATTCAGATTAGTTAATTATCTTATTCACTAGGGTGCACAGGAAACTCGGAGTAAACCATATACATAACAAGTGCAGCAATAGCCACAGTGATGAGCACTTAAATATTAGGATCATGCAAGGATAGCAGTGCATTTTGTAGAATGATAGAAAACTCGTATAGGACTGTGATGTGATGGTCACTGAAGACATGGGAGGAGAAGAACATAGCTGTAGGCTTAATACCAAATCAGCAAAAAGAAACAGGTTTTGCAGTACTGGAAATGGCTATCAGCAATACCCTGGGGTGCATTTTCCAGGGTTCAGAGAATTGTACAGTGTTGTAAGGTTGGTTAATCAAGTACAGTGAGTAAGGTCTAAGTTTGGTGGTTTAGGCCAAGAAAGTATAGACCGATAGAAAAACACAAGACCCATGGGAGACCGAGGGTAGTTATGGAGGATTGTTTTGTAATTGGATGCATATGACTAATGCCGGGACCCAGGCTCTTTGTAATGTACACGAAAAATTTGAATGTGGATGTGAGAGACATTATCACTACATTTGCGGATGAGACGGAGATTGACAGAGTTATTGAAAGAGTGGCTGCTAGTCTCGGGGTCCAGAGAGAGAGCAATGTTTTGATAAAGTGTGCTGAAAAATAATAAATTAATTTTAATCTGGACAAATTGAGGTGATGAATTTTGGGAGCACTATTGAGGCTAAGATATGCACAATGAATGGTAAGGTCTTCTGAGGAACGAAAGGGACTGAGAGTAGAAGTCTGTAGATTCTAGAAGATGGAACTGCAGGTAGACAATGTGTTTCGGAAGGACCCTGAATACAGAAGTAGGGAGATTATATTTCAAATTTATTAAATATTGCTCAGAACTCAGCTGGAGTGAAGTTCTGGTCAGCAAGATATAGAGAGGATATATTAGTACTGAAGAGGGTGCAGAGGTGATTCTCTTGAATGTTGTCTGTGATTGAGCAGTTCACTTATCTGGAGAGACTGAAGAAATTAGGTCTCTTCTCTCTGGAGTGGAGGACATTACAGAGAGGTCATGTTTGAGCTAGATAAAATTATGCAGGGTATAGATCTGGTAGACTTCAAGAAATGTTTCCCGTTACAGAGGTAGATAAAACTAGTATTGTATGTCAGGTGGAAGAGGTATGAGAGGAAAATCTTCACCCAGGAAGGGTTAAGTACCTGGAATGCACTGCCTTGGAGACTAGTTGAAGCTGGATTGCTGATTGCATTAAAGATGTAGCCAGATATTGAACTTGAACTTGATGAACACTTGAAATGTTTAGGAGGAGAGGGTTATGGACCAAGTGCTGGGCAATGGGGTTAATATGGAAAGGTGCTGGTTAGCATGGATGAATTGGTCAGAATGGCAAGCTTCCAAAATTTATAATTGTATGATTTATGATTCTGTAAAAAATATTAAAGGAGATCTGCTGCAGGGCATTTTCCTACAAGAGCACAAATAAAACATGAAATAAACAGCATAGAATGTGGTAAATACAAAATGTTGATGATATCCATTCTGATGAACTGGAGATCAGTGAAGTAAAAGTTATATTTTTAGCTCTGTGTGGTTAGATTGGGTCCAACAAGGCATGAAGTTGATAATTGGTGGTGACAGATTTGTGACTCTTTCTCTGTTGGTGTTGTTTTCTGTTATTATGCTGAGAACCTCTACAACAAAAATGATGCTGTCAGGTACCCACCCATATTTGCACAGATCAAAAACAGGTATGTTGATATTTTCCAGGGGAAACCACACTCATAAACAAAGTAGAGGCTCATAGAGATCACATGCCACAGCTCTTCATGCAAGTTCCATATCCAGAAATACATTGTACAACTTAATTGGCAGTACAAAGTTGGGATAGGAACATTAAAGTTCAAACTATATGGACACAGATAACCGCTACATGATGTAAATGGTATTCTCTTCATGTCATTGCTCTTACTTTAAGGATTAAAATGCTATGTCTTTAGTTCTTTCCAAAGATGAAGTGAATGGAATCTGGCATGTTCCAATAATTTTACTATTCCATCCACCATCAACATCATAACAAATCTCAGACCTTGCACTCTTGAGAATTTGCAGAGCATGAAGCAAGTACATCAAGAGCAGCAGAAGGAACAGCTCAACCCATTGTTCTGTAGTGATGTGAGAATGGTAAATTGTGTATGAACACTGGCATGAATGTGTACGCAGCCACAGGACGACAAATTTCATGGCATATGCCAATGGTAATAGACCTGATTCTGATACTGGTCTTTGAATGTAGAACAGAGCTGAAGTGTTGTTGTATTGAAATATTTTGCACCATTGTTAGCTGCTACCATTTAATTTGTCATGTGTAAATTTCACTAAGACCACAACTGAATGCATTTTACAAAAGTATGGTTTAGCAAACTGAAGATGTCTGCAAACCAAGGAAGTACTTAAAACGACCATAAACAATTAATGCAGTGTTACTATATACTGAAAACAGTACGTACCTGCCATGGTGGATGACTATTGTACACATGGTACAAGTTCCAAAAAATCAACATGTCTATACAGATGGACAGAATGAGAAACAGAATCAGATTTATTATCACCAGCATGTAACGTGAAATTTGTTAACTTAGCAGCAGCAGTTCAATGCAATACATAATCTAGCAGAGAAAAAAAAATAAATAAAATTTAAAAAATAAACAAGTAAATCAATCACGTATGTTGAATAGATTTTTTAAAAAAGTGCAAAATTAGAAATACGGTATATTAAAAAAAAGTGAGGTAGTGTCCAAAAACTCAATATCCATTTAGGAATTGGATGGCGGAGGGGAAGAAGCTGTTCCTGAATCGCTGAATGTGTGCCTTCAGGATTCTGTACCTCCTACCTGATGATAACAGTGAAAAAAAGGCATGCCCTGGGTGCTGGAGGTCTTTAATAATGGGCGCTGCCTTTCTGAGACACCACTCCCTGAAGATGTCCTGGGTACTTTGTAGGCTGGTACCAAAGATGGAGCTGACTAGATTTACAACCTTCTGCAGCTTCTTTCGGTCCTGTGCAGTAGCCCCTCCATACCAGACAGTGATGCAGCCTGTCAGAATGCTCTCCATGGTACAACTATAGAAGTTTTTGGGTGTATTTGTTGACATGCCAAATCTCTTCAAACTCCTAATAAAGTATAGCCACTGTTTTGCCTTCTTTATAGCTACATCGATATGTTGGAACCACATTAGATCCTCAGAGATCTTGACACCCTAGAACTTGAAACTGCTCGCTCTCTCCACTTCTGATCCTTCTATGAGGATTGGTAGCTGTTCCTTCGTCTTTCCCTTCCTGAAGCCCACAGTCAGCTCTTTCGTCTTATTGACATTGAGTGCCAGGTTGTTGCTGCGGAACCACTACACTAGTTGGCATATCTCACTCCTGTACGCCCTCTCGTCACCACCTGAGATTCCATCAACAATGGTTGTATCATCAGCAAATTTATAAATGGTATTTGAGTCCACAACAGATTTACCTCAATAGGTGTAAATATTTTTTCAGCAGTTTGAAATGGGCACAACTGCGCAAGCGCGTGGATATCGAGCAGTGAGAACAGTGGGAAGAGTTTAAAAAGAAGTTAGCTTTACAGAGCGGGCGTCAGAGGAGCAGGCGACAAGAGTAGGAATGCTTTGGTTCAACGGGGCTTCGGTGATAATGGGTCGAGGCGATGTAGGTTACCTGTTTAGAATACAGACAGAAAGTATGTGTGTGGGGCCGGTTTTCTGTGCTCGGTGTCAGATGTGGGAGGACCTGGAGACTCTCAGCCTCCCGGACGGCCACGTCTGCACCAGATGCATCAAGCTGCAGCTCCTTAGGGACTGTGTTAGGGAACTGGAGATGCAGCTCGATGACCTTCGTCTGGTCAGGGAGAGTGAGGAGGTGATAGAGAGGAGCTTATAGGCAGGTAGTCACTCCGGGGCCTGGGGAGAAAGATAAATAGGTAACAGTCAGGAGAGGAAAGGGCAAGAAGCAGATACTAGAGAGTACCCCAGTGGCTGCCCCCTTAACAATAAGTACTCCTGTTTGGGTACTGTTGGAAGAGATGGCCTACTTGGGGGAAGCAACAGTGGTCGCATCTCTGGCACAGAGTCTGGCCCTGTCGCTCAGAAGGGTAGGGAAAAGAAGAGGACTACAGTAGTGATAGGGGACTCTGTAGTTAGGGGGTCAGACAGGAGATTCTGTGGACACGGGAAAGAAACGTGGATGGTATTTTACCTCCCAGGTACCAGGGTCCGGGATGTTTCTGATCACATCCATGATATCTTGAAGTGGGAAGGAGAACAGCCTGAGGTCGTGGTACATATTGGTACCAACGACATAGGTAGGAAAAGGGAGGAGGTCCTGAAAGCAGACCACAGGGAGTTAGGAAGGAAGTTGAGAAGCAGGACCTCAAAGGTAGTAATCTCGAGATTACTGCCTGTGCCACGTGACAGGAATAGATTAAGGTGGAGGATAAATGTGTGGCTGAGGGATTGGAGCAGGGGGCAGGGATTCAGATTTCTGGATCATCGGGACCTCTTCTGAAGCAGGTGTGTCCTGTACAAAAAAGACAGGTTGCACTTGAACTTGAGGGGGACCAATATCCTGGTGGGGAGGTTTGCAAAGGCTATTGGGGAGAGTTTAAACTAGAATTGCTGGGGGTTGGGAACTGAACTAAAGTAACAGAGGAAAAGGAAGTTGGCTCACAAATAGAGAAAGCTTGGAAATAGTGCAAAAGGGAGGATAGGCAGGTGATAGAGAAGGGACACACTCAGAATGATTGTTTGAGATGTGTCTATTTTAATGCAAGGAGTATTTTGAATAAAGTGGATGAGCTTAGAGCATGGATCAGCACTTGGAGCTATGAGGTTGTGGCCATTACAGAGACTTGGGTGGAGCAGGGGCAAGAATGGCTACTTCAAGTGCTAGGCTTTAGATGTTTCGGAAAGGACAGGGAGGGAGACAAAAGAGGTGGGGGCATGGCACTGTTGATCAAAGATAGTGTCACGGCTGCAGAAAAGGAGGAAGTCATGGATGGGTTGTCTATGGAGTCTCTGTGGGTGGAAGTTAGGAATAGGAAGGGTTCAATAGCTCTGCTGGGTGCTTTTTATAGATTACCCAATAGTAAAAGGAACATCGTGGAGCAGATAGGGAGACATATTCTGGAAAGGAGTGGTAATAACAGGGTTGTTGTGGTGGGAGATATTAATTTCCCAAATATTGATTGGCATCTCCCTAGAGTGAGGGCTGGAGTTTGTTAGGTGTTTTCAGGAAGGTTTCCTGACACAATATGTAGATAAGCCTACAAGAGGAGAGGCTGTACTTGATCTGGTATTGGGAAATGAACCTGGTCAGGTGTCAGGTCTCTCAGTGGGAGAGCATTTTGGAGATAGTGATCACAATTCTATCTCCTTTACCACAGCATTGGAGAGGGATAGGAACAGACAAGTTAGGGAAATGTTTAATTGGAAATATGAGGCTATCAGGCAGGAACTTGGAAGCATAAATTGGAAACGGATATTCTCAGGGAAACACATGGAAGAAAACTGGCAAATGTTCAAGGGATATTTGCATGGGGTTCTGCGTAGATATGTTCCAATGAGACAGGGAAAGGATGGTAGGATACAGGAACCATGGTGTACAAAGGCTGTTGTAAATCTAGTCAAGAAGAAAAGAAGAGCTTACGAAAGGTTCAAAAAACTAGGTAATGAGATCTAGAAGATTATAAGGCTAGCAGGAAGGAGCTTAACAATGAAATTAGGAGAGCCAGAAGGGGCCATGAGAAAGCCTTGGTGGATAGGATTAAGGAAAAATCTCAAGGCATTCTACAAGTATGTGAAGGCAAGAGGATAAGATCTGAGATCTGTGTGACAGTGGAAAAGTGTGTATGGAACTGGAGGAGATGGCAGAGGTACTTAATGAATACTTTGCTTCAGTATTCACTACAGAAAAGGATCTTGGCGATCATAGGGATGACTTGCAACAGACTGTAAAGCTTGAGCATGTAGATATTAAGGAAGATGATGTGCTGGAGATTTCGGAAATCATCAAGTTGGGTAAGTCACCGGGACCGGATGGGATGTACCCCAGGCTACTGTGGGAAGTGAGGGAGGAGATTGCTGAGCCTCTGGCGATGATCTTTGCATCATCAATGAGGATGGGAGAGGTTCTGGAGGGTTAGAGGGTTGTGGATGTTGTTCCTTTATTCAAGAAAAGGAGTAAAGGTAGCCCAGGAAATTATAGAGCAGTGAGTTTTACTTCAGTGGTTGGTAAGTTGATGGAGAAGATCCTCAGAGGCAGGATTTATGAACATTTGGAGAGGCATAATATGATTAGGAATAGTCAGTATGGCTTTGTAAAAAGGCAGGTCGTGCCTTACGAGCCTGATGGAATTTTTTGAGGATGTGACTAAACACATTGAAGGTAGAGCAGTAGATGTAGTGTATATGGATTTCAGCAAGGCATTTGATAAGGTACCCCATGCAAGGCTTATTGAGAAAGTAAGGAGGCATGGGATCCAAGGGGACGTTGCTTTGTGGATCCAAAACTGGCTTCCCCACAGAAGGCAAAGAGAGGTTGTCGATGGGTCATACTCTGCATGGAGGCCAGTGACCAGTGGTGTGCCTCAGGGATCTGTTCTGGGACCCCTACTCTTTGTGATTTTTTAATAAATGACCTGGATGAGGAAATGGAGGGATGGGTTAATAAGTTTGCTGATGTTACAAAGGTTGGGGGTGTTGTGGATAGTGTGGAGGGTGGTCAGAGGTTACAGCGGGACATTGATAGGATGCAAAATTGGGCTGAGAAGTGGCAAATGGAGTTCAACCCAGATAAATGTGAAGTGGTTCATTTTGGTAGGTCAATAATGACGGCTGAATGTAGTATTAATGATAAGACTCTTGGTAGTGTGGAGGATCAGTGGGATCTTGGGGTCCGAGTCCATAGGACGCTCAAAGTTGCTGCGCAGGTTGACTCTGTGGTTAAGAAGGCTTACGGTGCATTGGCCTTCATCAATCAAGGGATTGAGTTTAGAAGCCGAAAGGTAATGTTGCAGCTATACAGGACCCTGATCAGACTTCACTTGGAGTACTGTGCTCAATCCTGGTCTCCTCATTACAGGAAGGACGTGGAAACCATAGAAAGGGTGCAGAGGAGATTTACAAGGATGTTGCCTGGATTGGGGAGCATGCCTTATGAGAATAGGTTGAGTGAACTCGGCCTTTTCCCTTGGAGTGACCTGATAGAGGTGTACAAGATAATGAGAGGCATTGATCATGTGGATAGTCAGAGGCTTTTTCCCCAGGGCTGAAATGGTTAGCACGAAAAGGCATAGTTTTAATGTGCTTGGAAGTAGGTACAGAGGAGGTGTCAGGGGTAAGTTTTTTTACACAGAGATTGGTAAGTGAGTGGAATGGGCTGCTGGCGGCAATGGTGGAGTCGGAAATGATAGGGTCTTTACATGGATAACGATACATGGAGCTTTGAAAAATAGAGGGCTATGTATAAGTCTAGGTAGTTCTAAGGTAAGGACATGTTCGGCACAGATTTGTGGACCGAAGGGCCTGTATTGTGCTGTAGGTTTTCTATGTTTCTTTCATTGTTTCTTTGTCAAATCTATGGGCAAACAGGCTATCATACACTAGGACAAGATTTTAACAAGCCATAGAAAGGACAACTTGCATTTTCAAATGCTTGTTGCGGTTCCAATAAAATCGAAGAATGTGAAATTGGTGATACATTTCTAACTACCATGATCACTCCTCTGTTTTGACTGCCATTGTTTTAAGTAACCAAAAGTTCATCGCTCTCATCTCAAGGGTAATAATGTATAGAGAATAAATGCTGAAAATGCCCAGGAAGGATTGAGAGTTAAAAAACTGATGCTACCCAGGATGGATTCATCAGACAGATAAGTTTTCTGCAATTTGTACTGGAAGAGTTGGTCTTCCAACCCTGTCTTCCCTGTCTGTGCCTCTCATAATCTTATAAACCTCTATCAGGTCTCCCCTCAGCCTTCACAGCTCCAAAGAAAGTGACCTCAGTTTATCCAGCCTCTCATGACAGCACATGCCCTCTAAACCAGGCAGCATCCTGGTAAATCTCTTCTACACCCTCTCCAAAGCCTCAACATCTTTCCTATAGCGGGATGATTAAAACTCTATGCAATTCTCCAGATGTGGCCTCACCAGAGTCCTATAAAGTTGCAACATAATTTTTTGACTTTTAAACTCAAAGCCTTGACTAGTAAAAGCAATCATTCCATAAGTCTTTGTAACCACCCTATTGACCTGTGTAGCTACTTTCATGGGGCTATGAAATTGGACCGTAAGATCCCTCTGCTCAGCAACACTTTTAAGGGTCTTTCACTTAACAGTATATTGTCTCCTTGCACCTGCCCTTTCAAGGTGCAAGACCTCACATTTATCCAAGTTAAACCCTATCTGCCATTCCTCTGCCCATATCTGCTACTGATCTATGTCACACTGTATTCTTTGCCAGCCTTTTACATTATCCACAACTCCACCAATGTTGGTATCATCTGCAAGCTTACTAATGGACCCATCTACATTTTATTCAGATTATTTATATACATCACAAACAGCAGAGGTCCCAGCACAGATCCGTGTGGAACACCACTAATTACAGACCTCCAGCTTGAAGAAGTCCCTCTGCTATTACCCGCTATCTTCTATGCGTAAGCCAGTTCTGAATCCAAACAGCTAATTCACCGCCGACCCCATGTATCTTAATCTTCTGGATTAGCTTCCCATGAGGGACTTTGTCAAACGCCTTACGAAACTGCCCTGCCTTCATCAACCTCTCTCGTCACATTGTCAAAAAACTCAATCAAGTCGGTAAGACACAACCAGCCGCACACAAAGCCATGCTGGCTGTGCTTAATTAGGTCATGGATTTTAAATGATCATATATCCTATCTCTAAGAATTTTCTCCAGCAATTTCCCTACACCTGACATGATACTCACTGGTCTATAGTTCCCAGGACTTTCCCTTGTTTCTTTCTTATGTAAAGGTACAACATTAGCCACTTGCTAGTCCTTTGGGACTTTGCCTATGCCTAGAGAGGGCATGAAGGTCAAGGTCACTTTCCTGATCTTTCCTTGATCTTTAAACACCCTCCAGATGCCTGATGTGGACTTTCAGAAAAAAAGGTGTTCCCAAAAACCTCTTCTTAGTTCCTGCCTAATGCCCTTGTAATTTGGCCTGCTCCAATTTAAAACTCTCCCACAAGGACCATGCCTATCGTTATCTAGAGCTGTCTTGAAAGTTAAGGAATTGTGGTCACTGTTTCCTAACTGCTCACCCACGGAAAGGTCAGTCAGCTGGCCAGGCTCAATACCCAACAGTAGGTCCAATAAAGCCCCTTCTCTCATTGCGCCGTCCACATATTGAGTTTATAAATGATCCTGGTTTCACTTAACAAATTCAGCCCCATCTAAACCCCTTGCACTAAGAATGTCCCAGTTTATATTAGGAAAGTTGAAATCCCTCATGACAACAACCCTATTATTTCTAACATTTCCTTAATATGTTTACATATCTGTTCTTCGATGTCCCAGTATCTATTGGGGGGGGGGGGCTGTGGTACAATCCCATCAGTGTGATTGCACCCTTCCTATTTTTGAGTTCTACGCAAATGAACTCAGTGCTTGAACCCTCTGTTATACCTCCACTGAGTGCAGTTGTGATATTGTCCCTGATTATTAGTGCAATTCCCCACACCCCCAAACCCCTCTTCTCTATCTTTTCTAAAACTGCGAGAACCTGGAACATTAATCACCCATTCCTGTCCCTCTGTTAACCAAGTTTCAGTAATGGCAACAACATTGCACTTCTGAGTACTGATCCATGCTCTCAGTTCATCACTTTACCCATAATACCCCTAGCATTAAAACACGTGCACTTCAAACTATCCGACACATCATACCTGTCATTTTGATTTTGTGTTTCAGTACTGACATCCACCTTCCTGTCTGATTTTGCATTTACTGATCTGGTACTCCGGTTCCCAGCCTCCTGCAAAACTAGTTTAAACCCTCCTGAGAAGTATTTGCAAACCTCCTGGCCAGGATATTGGTTCCCCTCTGGTTCAAGTGCAACCCATCCTTTTTGTATGGGTCACCACTTCCCGAGAAAATGTTCCAATGAAACCCTTGCCCCTGCACCATCTCCCCAGCCACTGATTCATCCATGTTATCAAACCATTCCTACCGGAACAAGCCTGTAGCACCAGGAGTAATCCGGTGATTACTACCTTGGAGGTCCTTCTCTTCAGCTTCTTTCTTAACTCTATATACTCACTGTGTAGGACCTCTTCCCCTTTTCTGGCTACATCATTAATGGCAATATGCACCACAACTTCTAGAAGTTTACCCTCTCCCTTGACAATATTCTGCAACAAAGTTGTTGATGGGAATTTCCTGGACTTAACCCTCCTAGGGGACTTGCGATAAATCACATCTGGCTGCATGAAGCCCAGCAGCTGTCAGCATCAGCTGGTAATAGAGTTCCTGTCTCAGCTAATCTGGTAATTGTTTAATACAAGTTTCTGGAGGTATTTTTTTATTTTGAAAAAGTTATTGTTTTTGCAGTTTACACCAGACACCTGCACATGCTTCTGTTGACTCCTTAGAGGGTCAGAGCAGCATCACATTTTGAACCCTAGGGAGTGCTCAGAAGGTGGTATGGTATTCCCACTGGACGCCTATTCTATGTTTCCTCTAGGTGCCACCTGATATCCAAAACTGCAGATGGCATGATCTCCTTATCCTGGACAGAGGTTGAGGGACGGGCTGGTTCAGATTGCAGTTCCACGACTTGGCTCTGCGCTGAACTAAGGTGAACTATGGGACCCTCTTTGTGGACTTCAGTTCAGAATGCTATTTGTTTGTGGTTATTGTTTGCATGATGCGTTTTTTTCTCTGTCTGCGCGTTGGGTGTTGGATGGTCTTTTTGTGGGCACAATGTGTTTTTCTTTTCTCTCTGCACATTGGGTGTTGGATGGTCTTTTTTATGGGCTCTTTTTGTGGGCACAATGTGTTCTTCTTTTCTGTCTACACATTGGGTGTTTGGTGGTCTTGTTTTTATATATGGATCCCTTTGGGTTTCTTTGTTCCGTGGCTGCCTGTAAGAAGCCAGATCTCAAACTTTGATGATAAATGTACTTGGAAGTTTGAACTTTGAGTAAAGTAGCCCTTCGTTTATGGCAATGGACTCCTGTTGTATCTGAGGAGTGACCTGGCAAATCCCATCTCATTTCCCATGAGCCATGAGAAATGGCAGTGACCTGTAACTTCCATGCCTTATTTCTGTGGTTCTCTTCAGTCTAATTATCAACATTATTATCTTCCTCCTCCTGTGTTATCCGGAGTGGGATTGGATGAAGGCAGCCGAGATGCCAATTCCTCTTTAAAATTAAACAGATTTTCACCCAGAGAGTGGTGGATATGTGGAATGCTCTGCCCCAGAAGGCAGTGGAGGCCAAGTCTCTGGATGCATTCAAGGGAGAGTTAGATAGAGCTCTTATAGATAGCGGGGTCAAGGGATATGGGAAGAGGGCAGGAACGGGGTACTGATTGTGTATGATCAGCCATGATCACAGTGAATGGCGGTGCTGGCTAGAAGGGTTGAATGGCCTACTCCTGCACCTACTGTCTATTGTCTATTGTCTATTGAAAGGGGCTGGGAGGTTATATCTGTGTGGTTCTTCAAAGGGGTTGGTATGGTGATGAGTCAGTAATCTGGTGACAGCAAGATGCCAAAAACCTCATTATTTCTCAAGGCATGTTCTTACTCAGAAATTGGTTTACCCCTCAAAGTGAACGAGGGTTTGAAAATTTTAAAGAATTCTAAGAAGTCTGATTTGACAGATGTTTTGTGTTATCTGTTTTGATAAAGTAAACAAGGTCAGGATTTTCAATTAAGGAAAATATGGTGCATTAAAGGCGACAGTTGATGACATGGATATGGGGTGTGAGGGTGGAGCAAGAGATTTGTGGGTTGTGCAAAGCAGTTTTGATGTAGCTCCTGCAGAAGATAGAACATTGAGGTACCAAAGTTTACTTGTGGGAAGTGAGGAAATCGTCAGCCTGTTATTCTGTATGATTTAAGGGGACTGATGTCCAGTAATCCTGCCTTCTGTCATAGGAGCAAGCCCTTTTCATCACAGAACACAGATGCACAAATTTTTGTTCATTTGATAAGAGATAGAGCTAAGTGGTCCAAGAAAGAAATGAAAAAGGTTGTGGTGCTCTCTTAGCATCACCCTTCAGATTATTGAAGAGCGGAGAGTGAAGAAAATTTTCAAGGTTTGTGCAGGACATTCCTGCTAGTTGCCTGAATTTTCCATGAGATTTACACCTGTGCTTGCACCAGCAGCAATGCAATAGGGCTGTGAAATTCTCATCCACAGCCCTGGTATTATTTCAAAGATGCAATGGTGGGAATCACAGTGATGATTCTAGTTTACTGTTAATGTGCAGCAGACAGATAACCGGAGACGTTAACATTCTGCTAAATCTCAAAGCTAGTTTCCAGAATCAGTGAAAGTATGTTTCCCCTTATTGTACACTCAGAGCACTGCCAGAAATTTGCAGTTCATGGCTGCTTGCTTTGATCCTGTTTACATATCAATATCAATACCACTATGAATTGTTTTTCAGGATGGTCAATTTGTGACTACCCAGTAAAATGCGTAGCTACAATGAGATATTATTTAAAATCGAGAATCAAGGAAACATTTAGGAAGAAGTTTCATCACGTGGATGAGCAGGTAAATGTAAATTTATGTCCTTTATTTGCCAAAACTACTTTTGCAGAAAACAGAGCAACAGATACTAATGCTAGAGAGACTCAGCAAGTCAGGCATCCTCTGTGGAGGAGAATGAACTGTCAACATTTTTGGCCAAGATCTTTTATCAAGACCCTTACACCCATACCCTAGTGAGTTCTGAGCCCACCATGATGCTAAGCTCTTCTTCCATCACCTCTATCCCCAAGCCTTTGGCAAAGATTTCCCACTAATGTTTATGATTTGCAGAAAATAGTTTCTTTCTCCTTATTGAGATCTTAGAAATTGAAGTGATTTGTAACTGTGATGCCAAAGTGCCATGGTCCTCTTCAGCCTTTTTACCAACCTCATTATCTTCCTCTTTCCCATCTGATCCCATGAAATATATAAAATCATGAGAGGCATTGATAGGGTGAACACTTTTTTTCCAGTGTCTGGTAATGGAATATCAGAGGGCATAATTTTGAGGTTAGAAGTGAAAGATGTAATAAGAACCTGAGGGGCAACTTTTTTGTAGACAAATGAAAATGGAGGCCAGAGGAATTGGTTGAGGTAGATACAACAGGCACACTTAGTAAGTATGTGGATGGGTACATAGATGATAAGAGTTTAGAGAGATTTGGGCTAAGTGCTGTGAAATGCTATATGTGTGAACATACATGTTGGTTGTCATGGACATGTATGGGCTGAAATATCTTTTTCTGTGCTGTACGACTCTATGCCTCTAATGATTCTACCAAGGTTTGCAATTTTGAATTGCACCATTAAAACTCCCCTTAACTTCTTGTTTTCAAAGGAGAACAGCTCAGCTTTTTCAGTCTTATTATAAGTATTGTTCTGCCAAATCTTTTCTACACTCTTCTTGTCACCCTTCTGATCAGCATTGGCCAGATTACTCACCTGCAGATTAAAAATAGTTGTTACTGAAGTTTAAAATAAATTCCTTGTTTTTTTATTCAATGCCTTTATTTATAAGTCAAAGGATATTTTAAGCAGTCTTTAAATTTTATCCTTTCACTTTCAAAGTAATGCACATAATTGCCACATAATCGCTTTAATATTGATCATTATGTATACATTCTCCTAATCAGATGAAATCTCTGTACAAATCTACGACCTTCATTAATATTTTCTACTTATCAATCTTTTGATTTTATTAGTCTGCATCTTCCTGAAGTCTGCAACTCTTGGCCACATTTTTGAATGTCATGCTTGACGTGGTCTTTGAAATTATGGCCTCCTCCTATTCAAGTCCAGCTCATTTCCAAAAGGCAGTGCTCCTAATGCTCAACCCTGTATAATGGTGGAGTGAATGGGGAATGGAAAGTGAGAGTATCACTGTAGAACTTCCATCAGCTTGGAAACATCCTTTCATCAGGGTCTAGAGTGACTTGCTTTCCTTTTCCAATTTGGCGGGGTCTGAAGCAGTGATTAAGCCTTAGTGAGGTCTGTAGGTCAGCCACTGGTGGAGATGGTTGTGCTGCAAAGTGCGTCAGTGGGTTACTTATAAGGTGACGTGGTTCTTTCTTCATTTTGCTTGACATCTGGCATGCATTTCATAAAGATGCCTGAGCTGCTCACTACTGAATGGTCATGGATCAGGGATTCACATGAGTCTTTGGGAAGGGTACGTTTTCTTAGGAAGGGTTTGAAAACATCCCTGAAGGTTTTCCTCTACCCTAAAATCTGTTGCCATTTTAGAGCACAGAGTAAAATGAGTATTTTGGGAGTGTGGTGTCTGGCATTCAATATGACATCATCCATCACTACAGGCACTCACCATCTGGGACATGCCCTCTTCTGGTTACTATCATTGGGAAGAAGGTACAGGAGACTGAAGACCCACATTCAATGCCTTGAGAATAGCTTCTTTCCTTCTGCCATCAGATTTCTGAACAGTCCATGCACCTGAGTATACCTTATTCATCCTTTTATTTGCACTATTGATTTGTTTTGTAATTTATGGTATTTTTATGTCTTTCCACTAACGTGTTGCCAAAAAAGCAACAAATTTCAGGTCATATAAGTCAGTGATAATAAACCTGATTCTGATTCTGAACATGACTTGCCCTTTAGAGCTGACCTATTGTAACTGGAGCTGTGATGTTGGAGCTAGTGAAGCTATTTACTGCAATGACAGATAGTATGTCATCATGTGGCAGATATGGAATGTGGTCAAATTTCTGACCATAGCCAAGTCTGAGAACGATTCTCCTCAATCGTTCTCCAATTCCTGACATGTATTCTTCTTCTTAGATAACGTAACTGAGGCTGTGAATTACCATCAGAATATGCTGAATTTTAGAAATTAGGCAAGAGATATTGTGTGCCAAGGAGTCTGTTCCTGTGCAATGTTGTTCTGTGTTCTACTGAGTTCTTGACGTCAGATTATCCCTTAGCTTTTTAAAGTATGGCCTTTTAAATCATTTGTTATTCTGAGGTGGTGGTAACACTGGACTGGGCAATATGTTGTGCAAAGGAGACAGGGCATATATATTGCTGAGGAGTAGTCTTTCCACTGGCTGCTGAGTGAATCCTTGATAACTCTTCCTCCATTCTTGGCCCATGGTGGGATGGGCCCTTCAATGCTCCTTCCGTTGATGGTCTTGAAGCCAATGATTTCCCACAAAGAATCATACACTTTGTATTTATCCATTCTTTTAAACCAGATACACCCAAATTCAGAGGTCAGATTACCTCAAGAATCTCCTGGCCATTCTCATCAAACCAATCCCTGCGTTTTCTGGAAGGAATGTCAAGAGGTAATTCTGAAGTGCCAACCTTCAGATAATCCCAGTACCTTGTCACTGTAACAGGCCTAAATGCAATGCCACAGTCCTGGACTGGGAATTTAGGCTCTGTGATTTGCAGCCCTGAATGAGACGCTAGCAGCAGGAGACAACAAGATCAAAGAATGAGGAAGTGGGGAACATCTTTTTGAAATGGAACACTGTATTCACAGGGAGGATTTCACCATCAAGAATGAGGTAGCCCAGCATCTCAATGACTTTCACATAAGTGAATTTCTCAGAATTCTCCAGCTCATTCTAAGTTGGAATCAGCATGCTTTGACTATCAGTGCATACACTCCAACAAATATTTTGTATCAGTTTTTACAGTAGAGGACACTCAAAATATCCCAACACTGGATAAACAGGGGGCTCTAGGGGGAGAGAAGCTAACTACAATTCAAATCACCAAGGAAATGGTACTTGATAAATTAATGGGACTGAAGGTGGATAAATCCCCTGGACCGGATGGCTTGCATCCTAGGGTCTTAAGGGAAGTGGCGGTCGGGATTGTGGATGCATTAGTGATAATTTTTCAAAACTCGCTGGACTCGGCAATGGTCCCGGCAGATTGGAAAAATGCTAATGTAACTCCTTTATTTAAAAAGGGCAATAGACAGAAGGCTGGGAATTATAGGCCAGTTAGCCTAACATCTGTGGTTGGCAAAATGTTGGAATCGATAATTAAGGAAACAGTAACAGGGCATTTGGATAAACATAGCTTAATAGGACAAAGTCAGCATGGCTTTACAAAAGGGAAGTCATGTTTGACAAATTTGTTGGAGTTCTTTGAGGACATAACATATAGGGTAGATAAAGGGGAACCAGTGGATGTGGTGTATTTGGACTTCCAAAAGGCATTTGACAAGGTGCCACACCAAAAATTATTACTTAAATTAAAAAATCATGGGATTGGGGATAATATTCTGGCATGGGTGGAGGATTGGCTTTCTAACAGAAAACAGAGAGTTGGGATAAATGGTTTATTCTCAGACTGGCAGTTGGTGACTAGTGGTGTTCCACAGGGGTCGGTGTTGGGACCCCAACTCTTTACAATCTATATTAATGATTTGGAGAAAGGGACTAAGTGCAACGTATCGAAGTTTGCTGATGACACAAAGATGGGAGGGAGTGTAATGAGTGCGGAGGACATTGAAACCCTGCAGGGGGACATAGATAGGCTGAGTGATTGGGCAGACATTTGGCAGATGAAATATAATACTGACAAGTGTGAGGTCTTGCACTTTGGCAGGAAAAATAATAGAGCAAGTTATTATCTAAATGGAGAGAAACTGGAAAGTGCTTCTGTGCAAAGGGATCTGGGGGTCCTGGTGCAGGAAACACAAAAAGTTAGTATGCAAGTGCAGCAGGTGGTTAAGAAGGCCAATAGAATGCTGGCTTTTATTGCTAGGGGGATGGAGTATAAGAACAGGGAGGTCTTACTGCAGTTGTACCGGGTATTGGTGAGACCACACCTGGAGTACTGCGTGCAGTTCTGGTGTCCATATTTAAGAAAGGACATACTGGCTCTCAAGGCAGTGCAGAGAAGGTTCATTAGGTTAATTCCGGGGATGGGTGGGTTGATGTATGATGAGAGGTTGAGTAGATTGGGACTGTACTCATTGGAGTTCCGAAGAATGAGAGGCGATCTTATTGAAACATATAAGATTGTGAAGGGGCTTGATCGGGTGGATGCAGGGAGAATGTTCCCAATGATGGGTGAAACTAGGACTAGGGGGCATAATCTTAAAATAAGGGGATGCCGTTCCAGAACTGAGATGCGGAGAAATTTCTTCACTCAGAGGGTAGTGGGGCTGTGGAATTTACTGCCCCAGAGAGCTGTGGAAGCTACTACACTCAATAAATTCAAAACGGAGATAGACATTTTCCGGGATAAAAATGGCATTAGGGGATACGGTGAGCGAGCAGGTAAGTGGACATGAGGCTAGGTTTAGATCAGCCATGTGATCTCCTGGACCAGTTTTCGATAGCCTGGATGGGTCGGAGAGGAATTTTCCAGATTTTTTCTCCTGAATTGGCAACTCGGTTTTTTCCCCCCGGGTGATCACATGGGTTTGGGTGGGATGAATAATAAAATAAAATGGGCGGCATGGTGTCCTGTTGGTTGGCACTGTTGCCTTGTGGGATTCAGTGAAAACTAGAGTTAAGATTGGATCAGCCATGATCTTGTTGAATGGCGGAGCAGGCTTGAGGGGCCGATTGGCCTACTCCTGCTCCTATCTCTTATGTTCTTATGTTCTAACACTGGAAACTTTGGGTGAAATCAGCGAGGAATCCTATTCAAGCTTGATTGCATATCTTACGTTGTCCAGTGGGAGACAAACTAATCCTCCTGGGCAATCTTATTTCCACTGTCAGAAAAAGTTTAATCTTCTGGAAGCTTGATATTAGCAAGGAAGGAGTTGGGACACTCATTGGAATGATAAGGTGCTTGAACCAGCACTTGTTTCATCAAAGAGGCAAGTGTATGACCTCATGCCAACACCCTCAAAGCAGGTACAGTACCTATTGGGCTATGTCATGATCTGAGTGATGCATCATAGTGTATATGTGTCACCCAATCTATGACAGGTCCTAATAATTTCAAACAACTGTCTAATCTGCTTTAGTACTTCCCAAAGCACTGGTGGCAACAAAAACAATACCACATCAAAACCAGTGCTGAATTCCTCAAGGACTCTGAAAAGACAATTTATTTCATCCAACGCCTCAGACAATCTGATGACTTCCGAACATCAAGTGCTTCACTATGTTCACAGTGTCTTTCATTACACTGCTGCCTACAATTTTGTTAACTCATATTCAAATGGAACAATTTGCCTTTAAAATTCCACAGTAGCTTTCAACTATTAACTCCTAAGTGCCAATTAATTTTGTCGGGGCTATTGTCTCTAATTAGTTTCCCATCACTGATGCTGAGCTGCTAATTTCTAAGTTTAGTCTCTGTTTTTGAACATCAGAAAGAACATTTGCACACCCATAGTGCAAAGTACTCATTTTATACTTCATACATTCCTTTTGCATCTGCTAGATGTCTTTTATATTATCTCAGTGCTTTGATATCTTGTTACTTACAAGTGTATAAAGCCCTTACATTCATCTTATGTATCTCTTCTATCCTCTTTGTCTGTCTCACTGCCCTTTTCTAGTTTTCCACCTGGTTGACATTATTTTCACTTATGAATCATCATAAGCTTCTTTTTTCTTTCTCAGGAAATTGGGTAGAATTTTAAGATTATTATGGCAAAGGCATATTTGTGCAGGGTGTTGAGAAAATAAAACTGTTTATATGGTGGGAATATTTATACGTTAAAGCATCTTGTATAAAATTTGTTCTAAAGCTCACTAGGTCTTTTAGTGCTGCTGCTATTTTAATTTTTATATTTTTGTATTTTATGTTTTAAATTTTCTATTTTTAAGTCTAATGCTGCTGCTATTTGGACAAATAAAAACAAGGCAAGAACATTGCCAAACTTAAATGAAATCCCAGATTGCATTTAAAATCATGTTAATATCCTTGGTTGACAATGCTGTATTGAGTTATTCTCAAAGCATTACATTGCAACTTCAGTACAAATGTATCAATTGATGTCTTTCAGTAATTTGAACCATGTTTACTTTTGAAGCATTGATTGTTGCCATGAATTATTCTGAAAGACTGGCGGAAGCACTTGGAGAACTAAACTGGATTGGAAGATACAGTACAATCACTTAACAGGGGTGTCAAACTCATTTTAGGTCACGGGCCGGATTGAGCAAAATGCAGCTTCATGCGGGCCGGATCAGTTGGACGCGTGCGAACGCAGCTTTCGTTGCCTCCGTTTTTTCAGCCTGCTCTCATGTGTCTCAGACTCTGCTATAACTACAAAGTGTTTCACTTTACAAATTCCGTTTCTTATGAAGAAGACTGCCGAGCAAGACTGCAGAATAAACACTAAAAACCCTGAAAACCTGGTACCTGAATAAACTCAGCATTAGCCATATCATACGCCATAGGCGCTTCGATTACTGGGGCCAGCTTTAATAGTAATTAGATATTATCTCGCGGGCCAAAGATAATTCCACCACGGGCCGGATTTGGCCCGCGGGCCTTGAGTTTGACATATATGACTTACAAGGACGATAGGCAACAACAAAGAACTCTAGGTTAACATTGATGACAGGCTGTCCATCCCTCAATCTTTCATGAAAAGATTATGAATGTGCATGAAATGCCTGTTTTATAGATTTATTAATCAAGTTAAATATTCCTATAATCAGCTCAAAAATGTTTGAAATTAGTTGTCACTTTTTTCCCTTCACTTACTTGTTGCAATGCTGTTTGATTGTAAATGGACCTCAGCAAATGCAGCATCAAGAACCAGCTTCTTGTCTCCTGCGGTACCTTTGACTGGTTAGTGATAACACGCAGAATGACACTGGCTAAACATAGAGGTAACTTAGGTGATAAAGCTGTCAAGGGAAGATCCGTGCAGTTACTCCCAAATACAAATGGTACACAAGCTGATTGGTAGATGCAACTGACTATTATGCATGCAGGGAGAACTACAAAACACATCTCAGGGTCTATTAATGCAAATGCTAGAATCATGGCCAATACAGTATTTGAGGAGACATTACAAAGGAGAAGACTGAAAAGATGAAGATGCTTTGGAGCATTTGTGCCAGCTCCTTTAGATGATAGCAATGTCGAAGGAAAATTTAGGTCTTTGAAATGATTACATCTAAAATTTCTGCAGTGTTGACTTGATTGCTTGAGTGTTTTTAACAGTAACATTATTATTCACAGTTCAAGTTCAAGCAGTAGACATCACTGTACCTGGATTTAGTGCGCTCAATTGTTAGGCTAGGTGCTGACTATTGAGTTAAGCGGCATGTCTGTGTTGATATATATCAGGGATGTCTCAGATGAACGGAAGAGTGGCAATCCTACAGAAAATGTCCAAGTACATTCAATAGACCCAGTCTTTAAGAGCACCAGAGAAAAGAATTGGCAACGGGATGATTATTATGCTTACCATACCTTTGTGCATGTACAATTATAACAATTGTTCAGTACAATACATGCAATTCTTTATTGTTGCTTCAGGCTTTCAATACAAGGAATGAGGAAGTAATAAGGAACAAAATGGAAAGAGTATGCACCAATTGCAAAAATTAGGTTTTTTTTGGCCGTGGTTCATATAAGTGAAATGCAAAATCTTGGCTGTTTGACTCTGAAAATCCAGCAATTCAATAACCTGAAATAATTACACCTTAACTGATAGTTTCAGGTAGGAAAGAAGTGTGGGAAAGTTAATTAGAGATTAGACCCTATAGATTTGTTTGGATTGATGTGCTGGAAAATGGTAATTATAATTGTTCAGAGGCTTTGAAAACACATATTCAATCTGCATTCATTTCATTTTTTTTAGTGTTGATGTTTCACCATTAACATGAACAAACAGAATAGGGTATTAATAAGTGTACCATACTTCTCACAAATTAGAATAATGCACAGATTTGTCAACTACTTTGTAATATAGCATTTTCTAGTCTGACCACTCTTCTCTTCTCACTGCTGCCATTGGGAATGACGTACAGGAGCCTTAGGTCCCACATCACCAGGTTCGGGAAGTTATTACTCTTCAGCCCTCAAGTTCCTGAACTATTGTGGATAATTTCATTCACCTCAACACTAAACTAATCATTGAACACAACCTATGGACTCAATTTCAAGGTTTCTACAACTCATATTCTCAGAATTATTTATTTATGCCCAATCCTGCTGAAGGGTTTCGGCCCAAAATGTTGACTGTACTCTTTTCCATAGATGCTGCCTGACCTGCTAAGTTCCTCCAGCATTTTGTGTATTGCTTGGATTTCCAGCATCTGCATATTTTCTCTTGTTTGTTTGTTTATTTATTTTGTATTTGGACAGCTTTCCCATTGGTTGCTTATTGGTTGTTTTTGTGTTGCTTTTCATTGATTCTATTGCATATCTTTGTTCTACTGTGAATGCTTGCAAGAAAGTGAAACTCATGGTAATTTCTGGAGACATACAGTATACATACTTTGCTAATAAGTTCACCTTGAACTTTGCACTCTTATCGGAAAGAAATCTTGAAGGAAGTTCTGTGTAGAAAACTGACATAGTCAGGTATGAAGTAAGCATTGGAGTTCAGATATGTATAATAGCATCTTCAGACAAATAAACTATTGTAAATCATGGTCTTTACACTCGTACATTGCCAAGAATCAATCTGCATCATATCTTGCATTAATTATGTTACCAAGCTTGTGTGTTGCACAATGCTCTGCTGTTATGGTTATGATATCAAAGACTAGAATAGTATTGCAATGTCACAGAAAGTACATCACAGCCATATTGATTTCTTGTAGGACAAACCAATCAGTCCCATCCCTCTTGCCTTGCAATGTATCTATTTTCCTATTGCCTAGAAATGTATTTCCCCTGAATACCTTTTCAATTATATTTTAAATGTTATGATTTATTCTGGTTCCACGACCCTGACCGATAACTCCAGATCATAGTTATTCTCCACGTGGAAAAGATTTCCCATCCCCTTCCAGAACCTTTTGACCAAGACTTTAAGTTTGTACTCCCTGTACCTTGAACTATTTTTATAACTGTATTGTGCGTGGGAAAACAACTCCACAATCTAATATTGCATCTAAAATCCTTCATCCACCAGTAATTTTTTAGTAATTTTTTTCTGCAGCTTCTGAAGCATGGATACATAATTCCTAAATAGAGGTGACAAACATCAGTTGTAGTCTCCTCAGTGTTTCATAAAGATTAATGTAACGTCCCTATGTTTGTATTCCCGTACTTCTATTATTAAGCCCCAGGATCCCATAGATTTTACTAGCCTCTTTCTTGATGTTTCCTGTCACAATAGACAATAGGTGCAGGAGTAGGCTATTCGGTCCTTCGAGTAAGCACAGCCATTCAATGTAATCATGGCTGATCATCCACAATCAGTACCCCATTCCTGCCTTCTCCCCATATCCCTTGACTCTGCTATCTTTAAGAGCTCTATCTAACTCTTTCTTGAAAGCATCCAGAGAATTGGCCTCCACTGCCTTCTGAGGCAGAGCATTCCATTGACCCACAACTCTCTGGGTGAAAATGTTTTTCTTGAACTCTGTTCTAAATGGCCTACCCCTTATTCTTAAACTGTGGTCTCTGGTTCTGGACTCTCCCAACATCAGGAACATGTTTCCTGCCTCTATTGTGTCCAATCCCTTAATAATCTTATATGTTTCTATCAGATCCCCTCTCATCCTTCTAAATTCCAGTGTATACAAGCCCAGTCGCTCCAATCTTTCAACATATGACAGTCCCGCCATCCGGGGAATTAACCTCGTGAACTTATGCTACACTCCTTCAATAGCAAGAATGTCCTTCCTCAAATTTGGAGACCAAAACTGAACACAATGCTTTCCAAAGATTTATGCAGACACAAACCATTCTTTTTCTTTCCACTATCTTTAGTACACATGTGCCATTTAGTCTGTGATGGAGCAGGTTATGCTGATCCCAGTCTATGCATTCTGGTCATTGCCCAGGATAGTCCAGCAATCGCATTACATTTTATGGCCTTGTGTTTCCTAATGCACTGTCAGCATTGCTGCTGTGGTCCTTTGATGAGGCACAGAAGCCAGGAGCTGTGACTTAGTTAGAGGTAGACAAAACTCTGACTCTTACATCGGCCTCCGTATTGACCCTCTGACGATGAAGAGGCTTATGTTTAACTGTTTAAATAATGACATAAAACAGAAGTATTTAAAAAAGTATAAAAGTTCTAATAATTAAAAAAATGTAAATATATGGTGAAGTCAAGAAAAGTAAATAAAAGTCTTACTGAACTGTATCATCCAAATTTTGCCTAATATATATGTATGTTCAAAAGGACAGATTGTGCCCCAGCTATGCCTGGGATAAATTTCAGAGCCCAGGCACAAAGTGTATTTGCTCCTTTCAACCATGAATTACAGAATATTTCTGGGCTCGATGGTGGGTCCAAGAGCAGAGTAAGGGATCAGATTGTACAATCACCTGAGTTTCAGTGCAATCATGAACTCTGTGCTGCAGTAGGCAGGTCCAGGCGTTTCTCAGTAGGCCCACCTACAGTATTAGCTATAGTCTTATAAGAACGATTTGGCCCCTTGTCTATCTACCAGACTTTAGTTCTATAGCTTATTCTGCTAAGATTGAGTATATAACAAGGCTAAGGAATTCTGTTGACCCAATTATTTTGAATTTACCTTTGTTCCTGGTGCAGTATTACTTCAATGAAACACAATATTTCAAGCAATCTTTGTTTAAAATTGAATTCCAGATTTTACATGAGAAAGGTGTTCTCTTGAACTAAGATGTTAAATCTGATTTATTTTTATTATATTACTGCTCTCCTTTTAAAAAAAAGAGACTGGTTATTTTTATGACCCTAATGGCCCCCATTCACCATAGCAATGCGTTTGAAAATGACAAGGAATGATGTGACTTATTCCAAATATTTGCATGTGTCTATTTGGGAATGTAATTGGAATGGACATTGTGGAAGTTAGTTATTACTTATTACTTTTCTTTATTGTTGCCAAACAATTGATACTAGAGCGTACAATCATCACAGCGATATTTGATTCTGTGCTTCGCACTCCCTGGAGTACAAATTGATAGTAAATACAATAAAAAAAATTTAAATTATCAATCATAAATAGAAAATAGAAAAGAGAAAGTAAAGGTAGTGCAAAAATAAACTGAGAGACGGGTCTGGATATTTGGAAGGTACGGCCCAGATCCGGGTCAGGATCCGTTCAGCAGTCTTATCACAGTTGGAAAGAAGCTGTTCCCAAATCTGACCGTACGAGTCTTCAAGCTCCTGAACCTTCTCCCGGAGGGAAGAGGGACAACAAGTGTTTTGGCTGGGTGGGTTGTGTCCTTGATTATCCTGGCAGCACTGCTCCGGAGCAAAGCAGTGTAAAGTGCTTTGAGGTGTGAAGTGAGTCCAAGGACGGAAGATTGGTTTGTGTGATGTGCTGGGCTGTGTTCACGATCTTCTGCAACTTCTTCCGGTCTTGGACAGGACAACTTCCATACCAGGTTGTGATGCACCCTAGAAGAATGCTTTCTACGGTGCATCTATAAATTTAATGAGTGCTTTAGGGGACAGGCCAAGTTACAGGAAAAGGTATGTTTCTGAGGTATTGACATACTCATCCTGCCTGATGCTGACGATTGACACAGTCATGATTGTCTGGTAGTGAGCTGGCAATTAGACTGAGAAAATATGGCTTAATTTGAAAAGAAATGATTGGAAGTTATCCTTTTTCCATTTAAGAGAAGATTTCAGTAATGGTATGTGCAGACAAATTCCTTGCAGTAAATACTGCCTTTTTCTCTTTATTCCTTTCTGTGCTTGGCTTCTTCTACCATGGTGACACATAAAACGATAGATATACTGTACATCTGACGTCTGAGAAACTGGTATGTACAGAAGGCACATTATCATCAATGCTCAACAGATACCTTTTTTATTCAGATACACAAATCTGTATTCAAATTCTTTAATTTCTTCAGGAAATGATGTCTTCAGTTCCCTCCACACCACTTGATCCCGTCAGGTGTCATCCCTCAAAAATGTCAATCTCGATTAGCCCCAGTGCGTCAGCAGTATAAACCCAGAAAACCCACTGCAGACAAGAAATGGGCTCTCATGTGACTGATGACACAGTGTGGCACCTACCACAAGAGGACCCAGCAGATGAATTGTATATGGATGGTCTCACCTGCATTATCTAGTCCAATGCACACGAATGGAGGAACATTGACAGAATTTTCTAAGGTGCTTGCCTATTCAGTAACATTTTAAGTATAGGGACCATTTCATAATGTTAGACTGAGGGGAAAGGCCCAAACTAGAGAGTGAGGAATGGCAACTTTGGCAGATTAGAAATTAAATTAAAAAAATCATTTGGAAATCAGCATTAACTCGCTTCTTGTATTGACATTTCATCTGGTAAAATATTTGCAACACTGTAATTTTTATGTTACTACAATTATCAATACTTGACAAGGAATGATGTTATTGTCCTCTAGATGTCCAGAAAATTATTTATTCATAAAATAGGAGAAAAAAAGAGTGCTAATTTAAAAGTATGATTGATTTATGACTTAGATGAAAAGTTCAAAGTTCTTCATTCCTTATGCTTGGGAATTCCCATCAAACCAGTGATAATGTAATTACCTTCTGAAGTAACAGGAATTATTCATGCTCTTAGTCACAATTTACAAATAAATATTTGCCAAACAACAACAGAGCAAGTCTATTCATTAAGACATTTTTCAATTAAGTGTGACAAATGTTTATCTTGGTAGTTTTGATGTACATTGCTGAAATCACCTCCTGTGGTAGATTAGATTAGGGCTTACATGTGGTCATAGTCCACTTCTGAGAATCTGCTGCAAGCCAGGTACCAATAAAAGTTAACTCTGAAGAAAATTCAGCAATCAACCTTTCTCTGAATCATTGAAAATTACCCCCACCTAGTCCTTAGCTAAACAACGTTTTATTGTTTGATGTGTTGGATATATATCTGGAGAAAGGCCCAGAAGGTGGACATAGTGAGTTGTTTTGAAAGAATGCTAGTATATTCATGATGAACCAAATGACCTCTGGCAGTCCTGTAACCATTCTATGATTGTATCATTTCAGAGGAATAGCAAGTTTTGTCTGCTATCATCTGTGATAGCAGCTATAAGGCATGCAGTTATGCAGCCAAAGAATATCAAAGTTGACAGATGAATTTCGTATTTATTTGGATCTGATTGATAATTCCTCAGAGCAATGCTGCCTTTGAAGGAATATCTGAAGAAAAAACTTGTGTCATTGTTGTTCAGATTTTTTGACTTGTTTCCTTGTGAATTCAGCTTCTTGTCGTAAATGTGGATTCCATAGAATTAATGCTTAAATGGTATGTTATGTAATTTGGATTAGTAGACTAAAGGTTGCAGTGCCGGAGGAATATCCCAGAGGTTATGCATTCTTATCTTAACCGTATAACTATGAAAGGAGGCATATAAAGTCTTACAATTTGTGAGTTATCACCAGAAATAATCATGGAAGCTGTGAGGTTGTGGTAAATGCTTGATTTATTAATTACGTCCTTCAAAGAAGAGAACATATAACTTCCAACATTACATATGACAAACTCAGTGATACCTGTTTGAGTATTTATGCCCTTGGAGACAAGCAGTGGATAATTCCTTGCCAATACTGTTCACACTAAGAGGCAGGCGTTTCCAGCCAGACATCTTGTTGCAATCTTCCTCTCAGGTAAAATCTGTACCATGACTTGCTGGAAGTGTGAAGGGACAATGAAACAACTTTGAACAACATGACTGTTGGTGCATTTTCTCCAACAGCTGAAAAATAAACTAGAATAGTGGAGGAGGAGGAGGAGGATGGGTTAAAGTCAAAATCAGGCACGGGGAGACAACTGAGGGCTAGAATGGCAGGGAATAGGGGCTACAGCAGTGGAGAAATAGTTGAGGGCAAGAAAGATGGCATGACAAGTAGGACTGAAAGGAAGGATAGTAAGAGACAGGCTAATGAATGTGGTACAACTGATGGGCTGGAGTGAATTTATTTCAACACTAGGACTATTGAGGGTAAGGAGGATGGTCTTAGAATCTGGATCGGTAAATGGGATTACAACATTGTTGCCATTACATAGGTCAGGTTGTGTGAGCCACAGCTTCAACTTTCATGAGTTCTGTTGTTTTAGATGTGACAAACAGGTGTTGAACTATTGACAAGGGAGAATGTCACAGCAGTACTCAGAGGGCACCCTGGAGGGCTCACCCCTGGAGACAATATGGGTGGAGCTCAGAAATGAGAAAGGTGCAATCACACAGTCAGGAATATACTATAGTGTCCCCTCCATCCCCCAGCCCAGTAACCCCCAGGAGGAGGAAGAAGAAATAGATAAATAAATTACAGAAAGGTGCAGAAACTACTTCTGGTTAGTGGTGGAATTTTAACTTCCTCAGTGTTGATTGGAACTTCCCTTAATACAAGAAGTTTAGATGGGGTTAGGGTTAGGGTTAGGGTTAGGGTAACCTAACCCTAACCTTAATACAAGAAGTTTAGATGGGGCGGGATTCCTTCCGTGCATCCAAGAGGGATTCTTGAAATAGTATGTGGAAAGTCGAACTGCAGAAAATAACACACTGGGCTTACATTTTATGAAATGAACTAAGCCAGATGACAGACCTGAGAGCAAGTGAACATTTTGGGAAGAGTGACAACAACTCATTATCTATTAAGATAGTTATGGGTAAGGATATAATTGGATCTTGCAGGAAGCTACTAAATTGGGCAGGAGGAATTATGACAGGATTACTCAGGAACTAAGGGGCGTTGATTGGGTGTAGCAGCTATTGGTCAAGTCCACATTTGCCAAGTGGGAGTTGTTTAGAGACTGGCTGATCAGGATCAGCATGATCCCAGAAGGAGTAAGGACAAAGATGGTAAGGCAAGGGAACCTTGGATTCTGTGTCCATCCACACACTCCACACACAAGCTCCACCCACAGCCCTATCCCCCATTTGGTCCAAATGGCTATTCACCTCTCTCCAATTGCTCCCATTCTCACCTCCTTTACTTACCCAAATTCAGCTCTGGAAATGCTTTCTGTTCCAGTTTATTTCCCTTCAGCAGCTGTATCCTATCATCACACTCTCCTCACCTCATATTTGTCTGTCTGTGTTTTTATTCCTATTTCCCCACTCTCTTTGTTTGTCTCCAATTATCATTCACCTGCTGCTGCCTACTAACACCAAACACCACCCCCAGCTCCCTTACCTGACGTTAAATGCCTGTCACCTCACACTGCTCCCCAGTCCATCACTCCCCTCAGAATTCTCTCTCACCACTCCCCTTCTCCTCTTTATATTGGCCATCTCGTCTCTCCATTCTCAATCATGATGCAGGATTTCAACCCCAAACAGTGGCAATTCTGTTGCTCCCACAGATACTGCATCAGTTTCTCCCACACGTGGTTTGTGTGCTTGATATTGGTATCTAGTTTTCACAATACTAAACACCTATTCCAATTTCTCACAGAGTGGGAGAAAAAGTAATCAGGTAAAACAGATCCCATACATTCTAGATAATGGGAATAAGGACCACAGATTGTGTTATTGTGTCTCTTTGTTCTGGAATGGCACTGGAAAAATAATAGGAATGTAGCAATGTTGTCCAGTTGGCCATTTTCCTCTCGATCAACATATTTTCCTCTTCATCATATGCCGACTCTTTCCCTCAGTAGAAATATCTCACTCAGACTCTATCCAACAAAGATCACTTTTGAGAAAAGGTGCAATATAATTTCTACACTTTCCAAAAGTAAACGAGAATTATTCATTTGATGTAATGAAAGCTTGTATATCTTCTCATGTATAGAGGTACTGAGTTCCCTTATAAAGAGAAATAAAAATGCGTGCACGGTTAACTTTTCATTTCAGCTGAGCTCAAATAAAGAGACAAATAAGAAACTCTTCTAATAATTCTTACAGTCATTTGAACACCTTGTGTATGAAATTTCATCACCTGCTTCTATGTTTAAGCCATAACAAAAGAATTAAGAGGATCCTTTTTAAGCCTGCAGCTATTTACAAAAATTATTCTTCCTGTTAGTCAACTTCTGATTATAGTTTTAAATGTGTGGTGAGTTGTTTTTTATATGCAAGTTTACCATTCTCCAGCAGAGATGATCATGATCATGAACTAATCAAGAAATATGCATGACATTAAAATTCATGGAGGTGAAGGGTGACCATTTTATAACTAAACTTCTTGATTTATAAAGGTGCTGGTGCATTTCTGTCCTGTTGGGAGGGCATGGGAAGGAAAGGACTGGGTGGCCAAATGAGGTGCAGCCAGCTCTGCACTTCTACTTGATGGAGGAACTCAGCAGGTCAGGCTGCTTCTATAGAGAGGAATACAGTCAACTGCATTAGAAACACACAAAATGATGGAGGAACTCAGCAGGTCAGGCTGCTTCTATAGAGAGGAATACAGTCAACTGCATTAGAAACACACACACAATGATGGAGGAACTCAACAGGTCAGGCTGCTTCTATAGAGAGGAATACAGTCAACTGCATTAGAAACACACACACAATGATGGAGGAACTCAGCAGGTCAGGCTGCTTCTACGGAGAGGAATACAGTCAACTGCATTAGAAACACACACACAATGATGGAGGAACTCAGCAGGTCAGGCTGCTTTTATGGAGAAGAATACAGTCAACTGCATTAGAAACACACACACAATGATGGAGGAACTCAGCAGGTCAGGCTGCTTCTATAGAGAGGAATACAGTCAACTGCATTAGAAACACACACACAATGATGGAGGAACTCAGCAGGTCAGGCTGCTTCTACGGAGAGGAATACAGTCAACTGCATTAGAAACACACACACAATGATGGAGGAACTCAGCAGGTCAGGCTGCTTCTATGGAGAAGAATAAAGAGTCAAAGAAAAGAATAAAGGCTGAGACCCTTCATCAGGACTGGAAAGGAAGGGGAAAGAAGCCAGAATAAGAAGGTGGTAGGATGAGAAAGAGTACAAATTAGAAGCTAATAGGTGAAGTCAGGTGAGTGGGAAGGTTTCATCATTTCTGTGTTTTGGTTCACAAGACCTTTGATTTATTTCTATTCCATTTGTGAGCAGTGAAAGAAAGGAAAGCAAGACCCTACACCTCCTCCCTCATCACCATTCAAGGCCCCCAAATAGCCAAGACTTCATGTATGTATTCGACGCTCCAGATGCAGCCTCCTCTATATTGGTGAGACCCAACCCAGACTGGGGGACCGTTTTGTCATGCACCTTAGCTCTATCCACCACAAAAGACAGGATCTCCCTATGGCCAGCCATTTCAATCTGACTTACCATTCTCATTCTGAGATCATTCTACTACCACGATGAGGCCAAACTCAGGTTTGATGAGCAACACCTCATATTCCGCCTGGAAAGATTCCAACCTGATGTCATGAACATGGATTTCTCTAACTTCCAGTAATTTATCCCTCCTCCCTCTTTCTCTCATTTCCATTCCTCATTCTGGATACCTTTTTCATTCTCTTCACCTGCCCATCACCTCCCGTTGGTTCCCCTCATCCAACCCTCTCTTCCCTAGTCCATTGTCCTCTCATATTAGATTCCATATTCTTCAGCACTTTAACTCTTACACCTATCCCCTCCCATCTTCTTACTTCATTCCCCCCAACACGCCCAACTTCATCCTCACCCGGTCTCAGCTATCACCTACCAACTTGAGCTCGTTCCCCTCGCTCATCTTCTTATTCTAGCTTTCCCCCCTTCCTTTCCAGTTCTGATGAAGGGTCTCAGCCCAAAACATTGAATTTTTATTCATCTCCACAGATGCTGCCTGACTTGCTGAGTTGCTCCATCATACTACGTGTGTTGCTCAAGACATAGGTTCCCGATGTCTCTTACATAGACCCCCGTGGCAGCCCAGGCTAAACTTGCTGACAACCACCCTGAGGATGAGGGCAGGGAAGTTGGGGAAGAGAACATCAACAAATAAACCCCTGGCAGGGTCTGGTGGATTTGTGCTACATTTCCATTGCCAGTACTGGGCGAATTTATGAAAAAAAGCTCCTTTTGGGGTGGCAGAAACAGAATCAGTTTCTTCAAAAGTGGCTCTGCAGAGGCACAAGAAGGGGAATAATTTGCAGGGCTATGGAAAGAAGGGGGAACAGGACTGATGGGATCAGTCTGATAAACCTAGCCCAGATTTGTTGGATCAAATGGCCATATTCTGTGCCTACAACTCTTTGAATTGAGCTGAGAAAGTCCAGGACAAATGGTGAATAGATATGAAAGGTCAGTTATGTTAGGAATCTCACAGAAATATACACTCAGTGGCCACTTTATTAGGTACAACTGTACACCTGCTATTTAATGCAAATATCCATCAGCCAATCATGTGGCAGCAACTCAGCGCATAAAAGCATTCCAACATGGTCAAGAGATTCAGCTGTTGCTCAGACCAAACATCAGAGTAGAGAAGAAACGTGATCTAAGTGACTTTGATTGTTGGTACCAGATGGGGTGGTTTGAGTATCTCAGAAACTGATGATATCATGATATTTCCATTCACAATAGTCTTTAGAGTTACAGAGAGTGGCCAAAGCAGTATGACAGTAACTCAAAACACCAAGTGTTGCAAAAGAGGTGTGCAGAAGAGTATCTCTGAACACACAGAATGTCAAACCTTGAAGTGGATGGGCAACAACAGCTGAAGACCCAAACGTACACTCAGTGGCCACTTTATTTGGTATAGGAACCATTTCATTGGCTCTTTACACAACCCTGGAACATCTGGACCTTGAAGGTGCCTATATCAGGATGCCCTTTATTTAGTACAGTTCTGCATTCAACTCTATGATACCTTCAAAACTATCAATAGTTTTAAAATCTAGGCTTTAAAACCTCCTTGTGTAACTGGATACCTGATTTCCTCACTTGCAGACTCCAGTCAGTTCAGATTGGCAACAAAATCTTTTCCACAATAACCATCAGCACAGGTGCACCACAAGGCTGTGTGCTTAGCCCCCTGCTCTACTCGCTTTATAAAGGTGTGGCTAAGGCAATATTTAAGTTTGCTGATGACACCACTGTTTTTGGCTGCATCAAAAGTGGTGATGAATCAGCATATAGGAGGGAGACAAAATCTGGCTGAGTGGTGCCACAACAACAACATCTTACTCAATGTCATCAAGACCAAGGAGATGATTATTGACTGCAGGTGGAGGAAACCAAAGGTCCATGAGCGAGTCCTCCTCAGGGTATCAGAGATGGAGAGGGTTAGCAACTTTAAATTCCTCAGCGTTAGCATTTCAGAGCATCTGACCTGGGTTTAGCACACACCTGCCATTACAAAGAAGGCAGCTCTACTTCCTTAGAAGTTTGAGAATATTTGACATGTCATCTAAAACTATGTCAGACTTTTATAGATGTGTGGTGGAGAGCATACTGACTGATTATATCAAGGCCTGGTGCAGAAATACTGATGCACTTGAATGGAAAGTCTACAAAAAGTAGTGGATACAGCCTAGTCTATCATGGTTAAAGACCCCCAATTTGAGCACATCTGCAAGGAAGGCTGTTGAAGGAAATCAGCATCCATCATCAAGGACTTGTACCATCTAGGACATGCACTCTTCTCTCCACTGCTATCAGGAAAGAAGTACAGGAGCCTCAAGTCCCACACCACCAGTTATTTCCCCTCAACCATTAAGCCCTTGAACCAAAGGGGATAACTTCACACAACTTCATTGAACTGATTCCACAACCACTCTCAAAGACTCTACAAATCATGTTCTCAATAATTATTGCTTATTTATTTATTATTAATATTTTGTTTTTTTTTCTCTTTGCAGTTTGTTGTCTTTTGCACATTGGTTGTTAGTCCATCTATAATGCATGCGTTTTTAAATTTTATTGTGTTTCATTGTATTTACTCTGAATACCTGCAAGAATAAAGCATTATGAAGGACCCCACACACCCCTCATACAAACTCTTCTCCCTCCTGCCATCTGGGAAAAGGCACTGAAGCATTCGGGCTCTCACGACCAGACTATGTAACAGTTTCTTCCCCCAAGCCATCAGACTCCTCAATACCCAGAGCCTGGACTGACACCAACTTACTGCCCTCTACTGTGCCTATTGTCTTGTTTATTATTTATTGTAATGACTACACTGTTTTGTGCACTTTATGCAGTCCTGGGTAGGTCTGTAGTCTAGTGTAGTTTCTTTCTGTGTTGTTTTTACATAGTTCAGTGTAGTTTTTGTATTGTTTCATGTAGCACCATGGTCCTGAAAAACTTTGTCTCATTTTTGCTGTGTACTGTACCAGCAGTTATGGTCAAAATGACAATAAAAAGTGACTTGACTTGATTTGACTTGAAAATTAGTCTCAGGGTAGTATATAATGACATATATGTATTTCGATAATAAACTTACTTTGAGCTTTGAAGAGCTCTGCAGGCAATCCACTATAACTCATATCATTCTACCAGCTGACAAAAAAAAACCCCAGAAATACTGGATGGGCAGGAGAGACCTAAAAAACAATGACTAGTGTGGGGTTGGTGTTTTCCATCATTTTTAGATTTCTTTGATGGAAAGGTCATATAAATTCTAAAGAAGAGGATCATAACTTTCATATATATCTATGTGTACCCCAAGGACAATAATGACTTTTAACATGTATAAAAACAAAATCTATCTGGCTTGTAAACATATGGCTATAGAAACGAATGATCGCAACCTCTGGACAAAATGTGGAAATGGTATATTTTTATAATATGCATCATTATAACTAATTTAAACCTTTATTTATTGCAACTTAACCTGTTTAAAAACTGTCACTACAATTAACTAGTTAATTAACAATTAAAGTGCAAAACCCAGAGGTAATTGGAAATGAGGCTATCGCCAATTTCATTTTATGAACTAAGGAAGTAATATCTGAGATTTCAGTAATACTGTTGATAAATAAGTTGTGAAGTTCTGCTGTAGGCGGCTTGAAAATGGGAGCTATAGATCACATATGGCAGGTCTGCACCTGTCTGGAATTACTGTATATACTGATCCTGTTTTTCTACACGTCAGTTAGTTAGTTGGAACTCCTGTGCTAAAAAAAAAGTGGCCTCTGAGTTAATGTTCATGGTCTTCTACTGCTGTAGCCCAACCAACGTTCAAGATTCGACATGTTGTGCATTCAGAGATGCTCTTCTGCACACCTCTGTTGTAATGCATGATTTTTTAGGTACTACAGCCTTCCAGTCAGCTTGAACCAGTCAGGACATTCGTCTCTGAGCTCTTTCATTAGCAAGGCATTTTCACCCACAGAACTGCCACTCACACAATGTTTCTTTTGATTTTTGCACCATGCTCTGTAAACTCTAGAGACTGTTGTGCATAAAAATCCCAGGAGATCAGCAGTTTTTGAGATACTCAGACTACCCCATCTGGCACCAATGATCATTTGTATCAGTCTCAGCCTGTAACATTGAATGTACTTTTTTTCCATAGATGCTTCCTGGCCTGCTGAGTTCCTTTAGCAGTTTGTGTGTGCTCCACAGTCAAAGTCACTTAGATCACATTTCTTCCCCATTTTGATGTTTGTTCTAAACAATTGAACCTATCATAAATTGGGGGATTGCTTCTTCGAGCACCTCTGTTCCATCCGCCAAAAGTGGAACTTCCCAGTGGCCAACAATTTTAATTCCGATTCCCATTCCCTTTCTGTTATGTCAGTCCATGGCCCCCTCATGTGCCAAGATGAGGCCTCCCTCAGGGTGGAGGAGCAACATCTTATATTTCATCTGGGTAGGTGGGTAACCTCTAGACTGATGGCATGAATATTGATATCTCCTTCTGGTAAAATATTCCCCCCCTCCTTCCTTTATTCCCCACTCTGACATTTTATCACCTCACCTGCCTATCAATTGCCCCTGGGTCCCCTCTTCCTTCCCTTTCTCCTATTGTCCACTTTCCTCTCCTATCAGATTCCTTCTTCTCCAGACCTTTCCCTTTCCTTCCCACCTGGCTTCACCTATCATCTTCTAGCTAGCTTCCTTCCCCTCCACCCACCTTTTTATTCTGGCATCTTCCTTCTCAATCCTGAAGAAGGGTCTCGGCCCGAAACATTGACTGAGCTGCTGATTTCCTCCAGCATCTTGTTTGTGTTGCTCTGGATTTCCAAAACCTTGGAGATTTTTTTCTGTTTATGATTAATTAAAACTCTTGACCATGTCTGCATGCTTTTATGCATAGAGTTCCTGTCACATGATTGGCTTTTAAAACTATCCACACTTTTCAGCACACAAACTCTTAACTTTCTGCCTATTTTAATGGAATTTATCAATTTATCTCCCATTCTATTTTACACAGCAGATATCCTCTGTCAGCAAAATGGTTTATGTTTGAAAGGAACATAATTATGTTGGAAATTTTTGTCATTTACACCTGAACTGCATGTGAGCTATGTTAACTTTGTGTAAAAGAAGGCATTTTAACTGCATGGTTTATCAAATGAGGAGCCGGTTGAAACTGCAATGGTTTAATATCCAAAAACTTCGACTGACTTTCCAGATATGACTGAAGGGTACAGAAATTAAATTTTTTCTTGTGTTGATAATGAATGACTTTGCCAGCCATCATTCAGCAGGTTTATGTGTCCTTTATCCTTCTACCTACAGCCCTCATAAGTGGATTCACTTTGGGCATTCCCACATGTCTGTCATAAAGAAAGAAAAGCAGGATTCTGAGTAAAAGGAAATGAATAATGCTAAATATCACAATCAAAGGAGCTGGTGAGCTGCTTCCACTGGAGTACACGGATCATGCAGTAGTGTTGATGATATCTCAGAAATTGGAGGCACAGGAGACTACAGATGCTGGAATCTGGAGCAAAAAAGTATGCTGGAGGGTCTTTTAAGAGACTCTTAGATAGGTACATGGAGCTTAGAAAAACAGAGGGCTATGCAGTAGGTATTCTAGGCAGTTTCTAGAGTAGGCAACATGGTTGACACTGTGGCACTGTGGGCTGAAGGGCCTGTAACGTGCTGTAAATTTCTATGTTCTATGTTTTATGTTTTACCTTCTATGAAGTCAGAGTGAAGGGCAGCATTTGTGGAAGGAAGTGGACAGTTGACACTTTGGGTCAAGATCCTGCATAATGGGTGACTGTCTATTTCTCTTCATAATTGTTGCCTGGCCCCGTGAGTTTCCACAGCATCTTTTTTTTCATTCATATCTCAGAAAATGTCTGTTTAAAGAGAAGAACTCTCAATTAAATCAGGCAGCGTGGTGACATTGCTAACAGAGCGGCTGGCTCCGACAGCCTAGGTTTAATCTTGAGCGCCAGTTCAATCTGTGTGGACTTCACATATTCACACCATGATTGTGTAGGATTCCACTCAATTTCCAAAGATGTGAGAATGAGTTGGCAAGTTGGCCACTGTCATGCACCGGGGTGTGGAGATGGCTGGGAGAATCCGGGGGAAGTTGATGGCCATGTGACAGAATAAAATAGGATTCGTGCATGATTAGTGTAGTTGGGTGATTAATGGTCAGATAGTGGAAGGGGCTACTTCTCTGCTGTATGACTTCTATGGCCGACTACTAATGGGCTTCCAAATCTTGCCTCATGTGCATAGGAAACCAAAGAAGGTAGATTAATGAATGCTAGCCTTGATATTACTGTGTTATTTTATTTGTATGTTGATACTTAGAACATAGAACATAGGACATAGAAATCTATAGCACGTTACACGCCCTTCAGCCCACAATGTTGAGCTGACCATGTAACCTACTCTAGAAACTGCCTAGAGGTTCCCTAGCACATAACCTTCTATTTTTCTAAGCTCCATGTACCTATCTAAGAGGCTCTTAAAAGAACCTATTGTATCCAATAAAATATATTCTCCTTAATATCAAAAGTTTGATCTAGCATGGTGTGCAAGCTTCCTGTCCAAGTGTCTGCAAGCTCACACTAATCCGACACACTTATTGCAGGCTGACTGAGCGAACTACACAAATCCCAGAGTCTTCCAACAAAGCAACACAGACTGTGATCTGAATCAAGGCTTCACCCTATAGATCCTGGGGCTTCCTCCCCCCCCAGAACATCCTGATAGCCCTTTGACAGCGCACTATTGTCAAGAGCCTTTAAAGTGTTATTAAATATTTGTGAAAACTGGGAACATTGATAAAGGTTCAAATAATTTTAAATCATAAAAATAATATACAATAATAAACAATAATACATTTAATTAAAACATTAAGATAAGTTAAGAGAAATAAACAAATTAACTGCTTTTTGTTTAGGTTGGTAGTCCCATTGGAAAAAATGGTTACACTTCCTAAGACTGTTCAGTTCAGCACAGAACTTCAGTCAAAGTTTTGCAGTCATTATTGTACTTGACCTGCAAGAAGAATTTCATGATCAGCGATTCAGAGATAGTTGTATGGGTCTCAGCATGGCATTGGGGACTTCAAATTCAATTAATGAAATAAATTAGAACATTAAGAACGAAACAGGGCTCAGAAATGATAACCATCAAATCACTGTAATGAAAAAATCAACCTGTTTCATTAATGGCTTTTAGGGAAGGAAATCTCACAGCTTTACCAGTCTGGCCTGCATGCAGTTGAGTCTTAAGTGCCTCACCAAATCAGGAGCAAGAATGGATTGACATTAAGTGCCATTAAGTCCAGCTTCTGCAAACAAGTAACAAAAATTGAATATAAACTGGCTTAGTGTGCCTAATTTTGATACCTAATTATCTCGTGCTTGAACCTGTTCCAGAAATACAATAAGTAAACACAGATTTACAGGTCAGCTAGTTGTTCTTGACTGTTTGATGGCATCATGATCACATAGTTCTCATGTCAGGGCTTCTCTGTTTGAGGAATCGCCTCTGGCAGTCTGTGTTATTACTATTGTGTATAGATAGGTAGTTTCTGTATCCTGACATCAATGTGACCAGATATGTCAAGTTCAAAATTATTGTCATAGGCATACATACCCCAGGGCACAAATACCATGAAAATTAGCTTCTTATATCAGCAGCACAGTGCATTACAAAGATAACAAACATAAATTAACATAAACTTAAATTAATGCAAATGACATATAAGTTACTTGACAAAAATGAACAACGTAAATATAATTCGGTGCAGGCTGAAGAGAGAAATATAGTCTGAAGGCTCTTCAAGTTGGTTCAAGAACTGGATGTCAGCGGGGAATAAACTGTGGTTGAACATTGAGGTGTGGGTCTTCAGGTTCCTGTATCTCCTACTTGATGGCAGCATTGAGAAAAGGGCATGGTCCAGATGGTGGGGATCGTTAATGACGGATGTCACTTTCTTTCCTGACACATCGTTTCTGGTAGATGTTCTTGGTGGTCGGGCAAGCTGTATCTGTGGTGAAAATGGTTGAGTCCACTACTTTCTGTGGTCCTGTCCCTTCCCATCCAGTAAAGTTTGCACACCAGGCTGTGATTGCACTCTACATCTGCAAGCTTGTCAGCAGTTTGTTGGAAAAGATAACAGGAGCTATTATTAGCAAAAAAAGTGGTGTCATACATTCAGATCCTGATGGACATGGACCTGATATGAAGTGGATATTTGGGTGTAATTTCCTTATGTTTCTTATTCAATTCTTTCATTTATTAACTATTTTTGCTATCCATACTGTTAGCTTTATTTGATGCTTTTGTCATCCTTTTAAACAGTAGCAGATATAATATTACTCTGCTTTGCCAGACCTCTGCTTCCTCTTCAGTTGATTTCCAACCAATTGTCTACCTCCATCCTGCCCCCTTCATTTTCACAACCCCAATCCCCCAACTCTATTGTCCCTAGTTTCAAAACTTGTAGGAGATAAAATTGCAGACAAAATCGCCCCTGTGAATGAACTGACCCAGCTGTATGTGGTGACTTCAGCATCTGGCTGAGGGTCAGCCCAAGTCCTGAAGGACTAACAGATCAGGAAGGAGGAACAATTGGATTTCTGCTCCTAATCCAAATCAGGCTTCCTGAAAAACAATAAAGGTTCTGTACCTTCATCTTTCAAGCACCTTGAAAGTTAAAACATCTTAATAAATTAGTGCTGTCATCAGCTAACGTTTTGAAATAAGTTATCACTAATTGAGGTCTCTGATAATTAAGTATATAATTGTTTGTTCCCATAAGCCAAACATACGTTCTTAACTTGTTTATTAGCATTTAACCCTGTGGCTGGTAAATCAGACAAGTCTCACTCACTCAGAATGATAATTATTTTAGTCATAAATGTTTGGGTTATTTTGATGTTTACCATTCCAAAAATCTGAGGTAGAAATTCAAGCTGGGACACAATCCTGAACTAGCTTAGTGATTGTTGAGGATGTCTGTGGAGGAACGGTAACCTGGAGCTCTCATCTTGCTTGGGTGGTGCTAATTAGCTGTGGTCATCACCTGGAAAATGACCAGTGGCAGAGGGCAGGAGGGTGGTGTTTGAACCTCTGACAAATGCCTAGGCTAGTAAGGGAACGTGGAACAGTGTGGGTAGTACACTTGGGAAGGGGCACCAGGGTGATGAACTCAGAAGGGTGTCAGTAGTGCTGGATCCTGCAGGTTTTGTTCTTAATTTTTTTTTGTTGGCAGCTTCCATTTTAGCCAGAAATTTCAAACAAAATAATTATACTTGGAATGGATGAGAGTTAACAGGTATGCAAGCTGCAGGAATATGCACTCAGTGGCCACTTTATTACATACGCCTTTACAACTGCTCATTAATGTGAATATCTAATCAGCCAATCATGTGGCAGCAAAGCAATACATAAATGCATGTAGGCATGGTCAAAACGTTCTGTTGTTGTTCAGACCAAACACCAGAATGAGGAAGAAATGCAGTCTAAGTGACTTTAACCGTGGAATGATTGTTTGAGCCAAATGGGGTAATTTGAGCATCTCTGAAACAGTTGATCTGAGATATCCACACATAACAGTCTGGAGTTTACAGAGAATGGTGCAAAAAACAGAAAGAAAAAAAAAAAACACCCAGTGAGTGGCAGTTCTGTGGTCAAAAATGCCTTGTTAAGGAAAGAGGTAAATGGCTAGACAGGTTCAAGCTGACAGGAAGGCGGCAAATCAATTAACCTGAATTACTGCAGTGATGAGCTGAAAAGCATCTCTGAAGACGTGACACATTGAACCTTGAAATGGATGGCCTATAGCAGTAGAAGACCACAAGCATATATGCTGTGGCCACTTTATTAGCTGCAGGAAGTACCTAATAGAGTGGCCATTGAATGTACACTAAAGAAAAACTTAAACCTAAAGGTGTGCTCTGCTATAGGGATAAATTGAAAACAATATTTCCTGACATATTTTCTTAAATTATGCAGAGATCTAGATCTTGCTCCTTCCAAACATTTGTAGGTATTCACCCGGGATTCCTCCCTAAGATTCTAACTATAATGGGGTTGGGCATGCTCTTGAGTCATTTTGGAGATGGAAGGTTAGCACCTAAATTGGACATTCTCACACCTGTTTATCACTCCCCAAAACTACGGATGGTTCAATAGATTGGAATTAACTTTTTTGAGCATAGGACATAGAACAATACAGCACAGGAACAAGCCCACAATATTGTGCCAAACCAATTAATAATCAAATGGACAATTAAACTAATCCTTTATGCCCTTGTCCATATCTTTCCATTTTCCTCACATTCAACTGCCTATTTAAATGTCTTTTAAAAGTCTCTAATGTTTCGGCCTCCACCACCACCTCAGGCAGCATATTCCAGGCATCCACCACTCTCAGTGTAAAAACATTTGCCCCTCACATTGCCTTTAAAATTACTCCTCTCACCTTAACCGCATGACCTCTGGTATTAGACGTTTCAAACCTGGGAAAAAGATACTGTCTGTCTGTTTTGTCTATGCCTCTCATAATCTTATCAACCTCAATCAAATCTCCCGTCAGCCTCCGATGCTCCAGAGAAAACAATCCAAGTTTGTACAACCTCTCATTATAGTGCATGCCCTCTAGTCCAGGCAGAACCCTAGTAGACCTCTCTGCACCCTCTCTAAAACCCCAACATCCTTCCTATAATGGGGGGAGCAGAACTGTATGCAATACCCCGGCTGCGTCCTATCCGAGGAATGAGGCCCCCCAATGGTTGTGGTCGACCTTTGATGTTGCCTCCCAGTTGTCTACGCGATATGCAAGCCAGTGCAATACGGAGAGCGTGCAGTACGCTCGGCCTCTCCACAAAGCTGATGCCTCCAAAGGAACAGCAGAGACCTATACAGTTCAGCACCAGCAGAATCGCAGGAGGTGCCAGTCAGTGGTTAACTCAACATCGAGCAGCCATAGGGACTCCAGCTCTGGACTTTGCTTTGGAGTTTACACCCAAAGCCTTCCCCATGAGTGGGTACAGTTGCAAGGCAGTGGAGGTTTGAGATCAGAGTTTTCCTTCTCCTAGATCAGCTGCCAATCAGCTAACAAACCCCATATACCCAAAGCTGCTGGTTTTAAGGCACTAGCTTTTGCCCCTTCACTGGTCTGTAGAAATGGTTCCGCCGTGCTTGGCAGCTAAGCAACATGCGAAGGCCACAAGCCGGATTTGTTTGTCAGAGGCTATTTGAGACCCTCACCATTGGGAGCATTTACTAGGTAGTGGGAGCTTATCCCCACTACCTCCCTGGCTATAACAGCCTAACTAGAGTTTTATTAAGCTGCAGCATAACTTCCTGATTTTGAATTCATTCCTTTCGCTAATGAAGACAGGCATACCACTTGCCTTCTTAAACACCCTATCAACCTGCATAGCCACCTTCAGGGAGCTGTGTACTTGGACCCCAAGATCCCTCTGCTCATCAACACTGTTAAGGGTCTTGCCCTAAGCAGTGTACAGTCTCCTTACATTTGATCTACCAAAGTGCAATGTTTCACGTTTGGCTGGGTTAAACTCCATCTGCCATTTCTCCACCCATATCTGCAACTGATCTATGTCTCACAATTTACTTTGCCCCAACACTACCAATCTTTGTAACATCTACAAACTTGCTAACCCACTCATCTACATATTCATCCAGGTCTTCCATATACATCACAAACAGCAGAGGTTCCAGTACGGATTCCTAAGGAACACAACTAATCATAGACCTCCTGCTAGAATAAATCCCTTTACCCACCATCTGTCTTCTATGGACAAGCCAGTTCTGAATCCAAGTGGCCCATTCACCATTGTTTTCCTGGTCTTCACTACCACCCTACAACACACTCCCTCCACCCCCCATCTAGTAGAGCTGGTTATTATTAGAGTAGATCTTCCAGCAGCAGCTTCCTGTGTGAAATCAGCTCCAGTGTAATCTGTGAAGATACTCGTAACATAGGCTTCATATCATAAACTGGATCATATGCTGGTGTCTGACATTTGGAAACTAATGTAAATTAATCATGCAATTAAACATTTTCAGCATTAATAAGCAATCTTAAAATTGCAAAAAAAAAGTCAAATTAATTTAAATTAGAACAATCCATTCAAAGAAAATGCCAATTACTTAAAACTCATGGTGTGAGGAATAGTGTGTGTGTGTGTGTGTGTGTGTGTGTGTGTGTGTGTGTGTGTGTGTGTGTGTGTGTGTGTGTGTGTGTGTGTGTGTGTGTGTCTGTGTGTGTGTGTGTGTGTGTGTGTGTGTGTGTGTGTGTGTGTGTGTGTGTGAGAGAGAGAGAGAGAGAAGGAGAGAGATCTGGATTGGAATCTGCCATCTCATTGACACCCTTCTTTGAACAATGACATTTCCTGGGATATTGTTCCTCAGTAAATTTTAGCCGGGGAATACCTATTACAGGTAATCCTTTCCTTGCCTTGCCCTTTACACCATGCCGTCACAGGGAGTGCATGCAAACTCTACACAGTGCTGAACCCAGTTTGCCAAAGCTATGAGGCAGCAATACTATTGCTTAGTGATCATTAATGGAGAATGTGTGGAGCAGGTTAAGACCTACAAGTATCTGGGAGTACAGTTAGACGAGAAGCTAGACTGGACTGCCAACACAGATGCCTTGTGCAGGAAGGCACAGAGTCGACTGTACTTCCTTAGAAGGTTGGCGTCATTCAATGTCTGTAGTGAGATGCTGAAAATGTTCTATAGGTCAGTTGTGGAGAGCGCCCTCTTCTTTGTGGTGGCGTGTTGGGGAGGAAGCATTAAGAAGAGGGACGCCTCACGTCTTAATAAGCTGGTAAGGAAGGCGGGCTCTGTCGTGGGCAAAGTACTGGAGAGTTTAACATCGGTAGCTGAGCGAAGGGCGCTGAGTAGGCTACGGTCAATTATGGAAAACTCTGAACATCCTCTACATAGCACCATACAGAGACAGAGAAGCAGTTTCAGCGACAGGTTACTATCGATGCAATGCTCCTCAGACAGGATGAAGAGGTCAATACTCCCCAATGCTATTAGGCTTTACAATTCAACCGCCAGGACTTAAGAACTTTTTAAAAGCTATTATTAATGCTTTTTGAGATAGTGATTTAGATGCATATCATATTTTTCACTGAGTTAAGTATTGTATGTTATTAGTTTTGCTACAACAAGTGTATGGGACATTGGAAAAAAAAAAGGTGAATTTCCCCATGGGGATGAATAAAGTATCTATCTATCTATCTATCTATCTATCTATCTAGTCATCATTTTGCCATCTGCCATCAGAGCCAAATGGCCTTTTAGCAAAAAAACGTAGTGCTTGCAAAACTAGGTATTTCAAAATTAAGTTAGGAAATTAAGTTTTGATGATGCTTGGTATTCTAGCTTGAGTCATCACAAGGCATTTGTCATGAGTAAGACCTTGTCTCTTCAACCCATCTGAGTTATTATGTGCACATAATAAAGAGTTTCAGTTCCCAGTGGGCAATGCTGGTGGTACAACCAGAACCGGAAGTGATGTTGGTGAATAGGTTGCACGTGCTCATATTAGGCTGAAGCCATTGTTGAAGTATCCTGAATAAATACATGTTAGTTTTTACCCACACCAAGTTTGTCTTCATTAACAACAAACACCATCAGCTTTAACAATCTTTGAGCTAAAACTTACTAAAGAGTAGCGAGGGGCATTCAGCAGGGGGCTTCTGGGATTGAATAATGGGACCAGCACCACAACCATCTAATACAATTTAAGAATTAACTGAATAACAGGGGAATGAATTAAAGTCAAATCAACAGGTATGAGAATAAAAGAAACTGGGCCGGGCACAATCAAAAGATAATGATGTAAAAGAGATAGGAGAACGGTGATAAGGCTTTCAGCCTGCTTTGGCTGGTTCATTTTCCTCTGATTCTGACTTGTTGGTCACCATTGACAACCTGCCCCATAGCCATCTGCTGCTCCTTTCTTGGCCTGAATGATAAAGTAGGTAGGAAAGAAATGCAAGAAAAATACTGAAATATTACATTTAATATTTTTCAATTTCTCCTATAATGATTCACCAGCTTTGACAAAATTAAGCTCCATCTAAGTCTAACAGACAAATGATGTTCAAGTTCAAAATATATAAAATATATATAAAATATATAATATACAAAATATATAACATGCAAACCAAATAACAAATTGCAAATGCCAAACACGAAAATACGTTGTGATCCCAATAACTCGTTGACCATTTTTGTATTAATAACATTGTCGATTGCTATCATGTTGTTATATCTCCAAAAACAGTCAATGTTTTTAATAGTAATATTGTAACAGAAATATAGCTGCTAACTTCAATTATGTGGATAGAAGTTTTCATAATGATTCCATAGAAGTAATGTCAGATTGCATTTCTTCTGGCCTTCCAACTATATTTCCATTCTTCTTAGCTTTGGTTGTTGTTTTCCATCATGAGAGGTAATAAGAATATTGCAGAAGCTTTATGAGGATTGGCGGAGGAGGAATATGCATATTTGTGTAATCATGCGTAATGAATAGTTGCTCAGAAATGCATTCAGTGGATGTTTATGTAGGCTGAATCTGAATTGATCTTAAATTACATACTTTGCATGCTTTGGATTCTCCTTCACATTCATCAGATAACATTTTTCTGTAGACTGATTATGCAACTTGTCGTGACGTTCAACTGTCGTAGTTGCAGACCTGCCATGCAACATCTGATGCAAGTATATAGAATTAAGATGTTTCTCACTACCACATAGCAACTAGTGTAAATATTTGGAATAACATGGACGACTTTTTGTTTGTTCTCACTTGGAATATTCTGCTCAGTTTTAGACCATGTGCTTTGACCTTTGGTTAGAAGTTCACTTCTGTTTACAATTCATAATGATGAACTTTTCACCCATAGATTTTCCCGATATCTCCTCCACGTTTTCTTAGTAAATTTAGCTCAATTTCTGCCAATGCTAAATAAATTTAAAAATACTTCTCCAAAGTCCAATTGTAATAAATAATAGAACTTCACATTCTATGAATTGATGCAAAATTATCATCACAATAATCTAAATGAAAATAGGCATTTATAATTTCAGAACTAACATGATAATTGGAAAATATGCTTGCTATAACAAGATAAGTATTCCCAGCTATTTCAAATGGTTGAGATTTAAGGAATTCTAAATAAGTTTAATTGAGAGGCTTCAGCAAAGTCTGGCATCTGTGAGCTATTAAATGACCCGGATTTTGTGCTCAGTAGGGAGCATGTAGCATTGATCTGTTAATAAATCTTTGTGGGTGGGTTTGTGCTTCCCAGCTTGTGGCTTCCTAACTGAAGGGGCATCTCACTCAGCATCATCTTAAATGAGGATGTACAGTGATGCTGGTGGGACTGAAGGGCTTGAGTTATAAAATGAGACTGGGTAGACTGGGGCTGTTTTCTCTGGAGTGTAAGAGGTTGAGGAGTGACCTTATAAAGATTTATAAAATTATGAGGGGCATAGATAGGGTTATTTTCTCCCCCCAGAGCAGTGGTGTCTAAAACTAAAGGTCATTGGTTTAAGGTGAGAGTTGAAGGATTTAAAGAGGACATAATGAGCAAGTTTTTCACACAGAGGGTGATAGATTATACGGAACGTGCTAATTCAGAATCAGAATCAGCTTTGTTATCACTGCTTCATAGGACATGACATTCGTCATTTTGTGGCAGCGGTATAGCACAAATACATAAAGTTAACGTGAATTAGAGAATAAATAAATAGTGCAAAATAAAAGGAATAATGAGGTCATGAGGTTTACGGAACATTAGAAATGTTTTGGCAGAGGGGAAGAAGCTGTTGTGTGTGGGTCTTAGGGCACCTGAATCTCCTGCCTGATGGTAGTAATTAGACGAGAGCATGTCTTGGATGGTGGGGGTCCTGAATAATCGATACCGTCTTCTTGAGGCACGCCTTCTTGAAGGTTCTTGATGAAGGGGAGGGCTGAGCCCATGATGGAGCTGTCACGCATGTACTTTGTGATTCATAAACATCATAATTAATTAAGACTTAAATAAGCAACATCCCAATTTTTAAAAAAAGTATGTCATATCTTCAAATAGACTGAACTCTTGTAGAGATCTTCCTGAACCCAATCATGGCATGACCTCACTACCAAATTGTAATTAGTTACACTAGAAAGTGAATTCCTTGGTCCTGGTAAGCCTCAGAATCAGAATCAGGAATATTATTACTGAATTATGTGCCAGGAGATTTGTAGTCGTAAAAATTACTATGATTTACAAAAATAGATAAATAGTGCAAATAAAGATAACGACATGGTAGTTTTTTCATTTTGATTTTCTTCCCAGACATGGTGGGGGAGAGACAGGATTTTGATTTTCCACTGGCGTCTCTGTTCCAGGTACATCAGGTGTGTTTTTGAGAAAGCCTGAGGGGGTTCTTAGGTACCTGAAGCTGGGCCAGGCATAATCAAGAGATAATAATGTAAAAGATAGAACTATTCGATAAGCTCTCGTCTAATTTGACTAATCCCATTTTCACCTGATTCTGGTTTCTTGTGCATGCTTTCACTCACTTTTGGCATTAATGGCAACCCACATTTCACCCACAGCTGTGCGGTTCCTTTTCAGTTTCTTGGGCTGAGCCTTTGCACTCCCTTTTTCTTCCTAAATGTTGACCCTTTGACTGACTTCTAGATTTCTCTCCTGCAGAGGTTTAGACCACTTAAACAAAACTTATGACAGGTCACCATCCCAGGAGCCAGTTTTTGAATTTTCAGCAGCACTCAAGTTGTCACTTAGGGTCATCAGCAAATTTGTGAATATTACATTTAGTCCCCTCAGTCAAAGTACGGGTTGTTGGACATCTTTTCACTAGTTACAGTCTCCAACCTTAGCCAAACCAATTTATATCTATTCTTTTCAAAGGTTTCAAAGGTACATTTAATGTCAGAAAAATTTATACAATATACATCCTGAAATGCTTTTATTCTTCTTCCTAAGTGCTCCTTCTGTATTGAAGGACTTTGTGGGTTTTATGTTGACTGATGAGACCAGTGGAGGAACTGCAGATTCTTTCACAAATAGGGCAGGTTATGGGGCCAGTGTGTGAGTAGTTTGTGAGTATTCTATTCTTCCTGCCAACTTTGTAAGGCCTTTTTGCATTCTCAATGCATGATTTTAAGATTAAAAAAAATATTAGCCCAATACCAACTTTATATTGTTACAGAACGTCTACATCAGGATTCTAGTGAAGACAGTCTCTTCCACGTCCATGACAGGGTTTAATATTGAGATTAGTAATAGGGAAATAGGCCTGGCAGAGGGCATGGATGTTGGTTTATTTGTCCTTCTAGTGAACTTGCTGGAGTTTTATGGAGGTGGGATTGTTGATATTTTTCCATTAACCTAAGTAGTATGAGGTCCAGGTCCTAGAACATATGGAAGAGCTGGAATGTGGTGAATGTGGAATTCAAGTTCTGTGCCAGGTCTGAAGTCTAAATCTTTAAATAATCTTTCCTTTAATTGACCAAAGGCCATTCTGGCACATTGAAAATGTTGGTGAAATTCATCTTGTACATCTACCTTTTATATATGGTAACCCAGACACATACTGGACTGTATTCCTAGTGCCTGGTTCCTCGGTACGTGTAACCACACCAGTCACTGGCTCCGGACTGGCATCTAACCTAACCATGTTCCTGATCTCTGGCTCTGGCAGTACACCTCACTCAATCCTGATCCCTGACTACTCTACCCTTCCTTGTCAGCACTTGTCTGATGGTCAGTTCTGTCACATGTTAGGCTATGCAGCTTTGTTACACTGAGGGCCTGGTGTTCAAATGTATCATGGAGGGTGGTCCTTACAACAGGTTCACATATTTGTAGCTCATAAAATCTCTTTAGCACCATACATACGTTGAAACTGACAGGTTGAAACATTTCTTTTAGTAGCTGAAATGTTTCTCCACAAATTCTGGCTGCATGTCAACCCTATTCTTCTGAAGAAGGAAGGGAAGGGCCAGACAGGAGACCTTCTTATTTGTCTCCACCTGGCCCTAGACAAGATGACAACTCACAGTTTCAGACAATGTTCTGATGGCTGTTAATCTTAACTGACAGTTTCCGTTTGAAGTTGACGTGCCCACGGTCACTGAAAGCGAAGCGTGCATTGTCACTAGCACATTTGAGTTCTTTCCACATCTGAGACAGACTCACTAAGGGAAGAATGTTGCTTGAAGTCCTATTCCCTTTCAATTGTAATAATTCAAGACCTCGAGGAAGGAGAATAAAATGGATGAGAGGGCCATGAGGATGAACGAAGAAACAAAAAAAGGGGGGGGGGCGGGGAATAAGGGAGTAGTTAATGAAAATTAGAGGAATTGATGTTCGTGCTATCAGGCTGGGGACTACCCAGCCATAATATGACATGTCAGAATCAGAATCAGGTTTATTATCGCCGACATGTGACGTGAAATTTGTTAACTTAGCAGCAGCAGTTCAATGCAATACATAATATAAAAGAAAAAATAAAATAATAATAATAAATAAATAAATAAATAAATCAATCAATTACATGTTGCTCCTCCAATCTGCATTTGGCTTCATCTTTGCAGAAGTGGAATCCATAGATGTGGCACACACGAAGATCTGGGCATTCAGTGACTACCAGCTATTTGCATTCAGAGTTTGTAACTTTCCTCAGTGCTGTATTGCCTTTCACTGTTCCTTGAACTTTGGACAGCCCCAGTGCAGTGTTATTTGCCTATCATGTGAAACTGGAGGAATTACTTGCCTTCTTAAAATTTAGCTTTACAGACACACAACAACACTGGTTGCTATTAAACCTTTATCCATGGCTGCTCGAAAGAAGCCCATGAAATAGTCGGTTTCACAAATGCAGGGGTATGTGGGTCTGTGATCTTGGCAACATGTTGTCAAAAATATCTGACACAGCTGTGAATCAGTGTTCCAGAACGGGGTCCCTCACAAAAGCGTGCAGTAGCATGGACACTTCCTAAATATATTAGCTTGTCCTTGATATTTATCCACCCATTTGGATAAAATTCAATGCAACAAGTCTAATCCATTGCAATCTGTTGATTAATTCCTACTACTGTTTGAAAATGTATACTTTGAAAAGTGCCGCCTGTCTTTGGATGCAACATATTTTCACATCCTGTCTCCTGGGCTTTCAACAAGAAAGGCTGGAAGTATATTTGTGTGACAGCGCACAAAGGAAATGGAGACCACCTATGAGTTTAGATCAGTTCATTCTTCTACTACTGGCTATTTTCCATCCAGTTCCTTTGAAATGTGGGTGCCACAATGCTATCTGATGGTACTAGCGCTTAAATGAAAGAGATTGCACATCCCATTCAAAATCAAAAGACCTGTTTACACCGCAGCTGTAAGTTTGCATTTAAATTGATAATGTAAACAATGTTTAGTTTATATGATCTGTGTTCATTCTTCGAAGTAAGAACACTCAAGTCACGAATGAAAATTCAGTATTTTCCAGGGAAGTTTCACACGCTTAAGATCCCAAAATTGCTATTCAGTTCACAGTGTAGTGAAGGCAAACACTGACAGTTTTTCATTATTGCTACCTAATATTTGGTCCATTGTCTGCAGCAGCCAACATTCATTGTGAAGTAACTGATATATCTTAAATTACCCTTGGTCTCCTTGTAAACTGGACTCAGGCATCTGAAATTTCCAGGTGGCTTTTCCCCAATATCTTTCCATGAAATTGGTAAAACCTTGGAAAATCAATGTAAGGAGTCATTCATACTGTTGAAGTAGCAGTGGGAAGTTGGAAGAAATCCACAGAAGTATTATCCTCATAAATGTGATTCATCCTACAACCAAATCAGCAGCAAGTCATTTAAAATAATAAGTTTGGCAGACTTTAAATAACAAATATGGTTGTTGTATTACATTATAAAATTAATTATAACTAAAATCCTCATAAATCTAGTAGCTGTCAGAAATTCCTGCTGGTATGGCGAATAGAAATTGAAATTAAAAATGTGCGTTTGAGCTGGAACCTTAACATATTGACACATGATCTGCATCTTCAGTACATGATACATGTTGCTCATTGTCTGTTGCACATTATTTTGGTATTTTCAATAAAATTGTTTTAAAAACAGGAATATTCTAATGTTTTATATTCTCACTTAACTTCTCTCTTTCCATTTCTTTAATTCTTATATTAATTTAGTTAACAATTCAGTAGCGCTCATGGAATGATATAATGTGCAGGTGTCAAATCAAAAATATATCTTTCATAATTACATTAGTACCTTTATAGTTGCAGATTTTTTCAGGAATTAATATTTGTACAAATTTCTTTATTGCATTGCCGGCAGTTAATAGGGTTGAATGTTCTCACTGCACTCTACCTTTCAATTAAATAACTTAAGATAATCTAAATTTAATATACAACAAGGAGATGGTGGACTTTAGGAGACCTAGGACTCACATGGAGCCAGTGATCATTAATGGAGAGTGTGTGGAGCAGGTTAAGACCTACAAGTATCTGGGAGTACAGTTGGACGAGAAGCTAGACTGGACTGCCAACACAGATGCCTTGTGCAGGAAGGCACAGAGTCGACTGTACTTCCTTAGAAGGTTGGCGTCATTCAATGTCTGCAGTGAGATGCTGAAGATGTTCTATAGGTCAGTTGTTGAGAGCGCCCTCTTCTTTGTGGTGGCGTGTTGGGGAGGAAGCATTAAGAAGAAGGACGCCTCACGTCTTAATAAGCTGATAAGGAAGGCGGGCTCTGTCGTGGGCAAAGTACTGGAGAGTTTAACATCGGTAGCTGAGCGAAGGGCGCTGAGTAGGCTACGGTCAATTATGGAAAACCCTGAACATCCTCTACATAGCACCATCCAGAGACAGAGAAGCAGTTTCAGCGACAGGTTACTGTCGATGCAATGCTCCTCAGACAGGATGAAGAGGTCAATACTCCCCAATGCCATTAGGCTTTACAATTCAACTGCCAGGACTTAAGAACTTTTTAAAGCTATTATTAATGCTTTTTGAGCTAGTGATTTAGATGCATATCATATTATTACTGAGTTAAGTATTGTATTGTATGTAATGAGTTTTTGCTACAACAAGTGTACGGGACATTGGAAAAAATGCTGAATTTCCCCATGGGGATGAATAAAGTATCTATCTATCTATCTATCTATCTATCATAAGTGGGAATATAACACTGTTTATATATATATATATTCTATAATTCCTGTTAAAAAGAAATTTGTTATTTTATGACATGCTTTGCATTATTCTCTGTAATCAGCTGCCAATGATGGAAAACACATGTAGAATGTAAACTGACATATGCATAATTATTTTAAATCACTATTTAGCTAATTAGATTCCCTTTACTAATTCATCTTCAGAACAGCAGGCTTGGTGACTTGAGGTAATATGCTTGTTTATGTCATCAGTTCTTAGAGTTTCAGAAGGATTTAATGCTAATTATCATTCCCTCTTAAACATATAAATTAATTAAAGCCAATCGATAAAGACTTGTCGTAGAGCAGCAGGTATCAACTGACACAGGACTCTCATTGCAATGTGTTCCAAAAACTGCTGTAAACATGTCAGGTTCAAGGCCATCAGGATGATGACAATATAGAGCAGGATTTTGTAAATCTTGGTTAACTTACAGGAAATTATATGTTAAATCCAAGCATTATACTGTTTGATAACTTAAAAACTTAATCCCAAAAGGTCCAAGGGTTTGATTATCAGTACACATTGTTGCACATAGGGTTTCTGAGCACTTTGATCAACATCCTCTCTTTCCTCAGTACTTTATACTTAAGAGGAAAACGAAAGGATGCAAGTCAGATCCCGGGTGTGTCTAAAAATAGTTTTATACACACACACACACACACACACACACACACACACACACACACACACACACACACACACACACACACACACACACACACACACACACACACACACACACACACACACACACACACACACACACACACACACACACACACACACACACACCCATCTTCTTTAGCCTCTATCTCTTGGCCTTCCTCCACTCCAGTTCCTCCTTCCTTGTCCCTGTGCACTCTTTCCCATGCCTAGAACCTTTCTCAACTTACTTCTCCCTTTGATACTCCTCTCTAGGCTCCTCCTCCAAATGTACACATTTCTATTTTAGTTTCTCTCCCCTTCTCTTTTCAGAGCTCCAACCATTTTCTCCTACATACCAGCTGCTCGCTCTTTCTCAGAAGGAGGCTATATCCCTCCACCAATAACCACGACTGCTCATCCTGTTCATGGTTGCCCAATGTGGCTGATCATTCTTCACGTGTCACTCCCAAAAGCTATGCTGCCTGAAGCCTGTGGCCTAGTGGAGATCTTCCTGAATTGTTCCCAGTAAACCTCAAGTAACTCATGCAATACTTAACTAAGGCTTTGACTATCGGTCCAAGTCCCGAACACTATCTATTATGCTTGGAATGTGTCACAGCCATTTTCGTGGGCTCCTTAAAGCAAATCTTTAATCTGCTCTCACTTTGCCTTCAATAATCAGGTACTCCTTTGATCCTGGTGCCATTCAGAGATCATCTTCTGAGGCTCCACTCCGAAGAAGTGTGGATTTGGAGCTAAGTCACAGATCAGCTATGATTTCAGTTAATGAAACTTAAAATATCTGTAGATTCAGGAAATCTGAAATAAAAACAGAAAATATCAGAAACACTCAGCAGATCAGGCAATATATGGGAAAGAGAAACATAGTTAATTGTTCAGGTCCAACACACTTCTTCATGCGTGATGGAAAAATGCTGAGTATTTCAATAATTTTCTGTTTTTAATTCATGATCTCAGTAACTTAATGAAACCAGCAGAAATAACTATATTGTCCATTGCTATTATTTTGCTCTCAGCTGACCTTTGAGCAATACCAAGTTAGTTAGCTTTCCTTGGAGTTTTTTAGACCAGATTTCTGGGAGCGGTGGTTGGATACTGGCTCTCCACAACTGCTTAAGTTTTTGCATCATGTGGTGGAACCCTGGAATCACATAGGACTGGAGGCTGCTTTATCCATCGCTGTATAAGGGAGAAGGGAGTACAAGTTCGTTTATTTTCATAAGCACTAATGAAAATGAGTTTTTGCAGCAGCAGCATAGTACATGGCAAACTTAAATTCATATAAATTTAAGTTAGTATAACTTGCATACAACAAGAAAATATACATAATCACACCACTGCAAGCTGGAAGAGAGTAGAAGGAATATAGCCGAAGATCCAATGATGAATACATTGCCATTGTATTCCCTCACTGGCAGGTTTGAACTTATCTCTCACTACAATGATTCCCCTCAGGATATTAGAGCTTTACCTCGCCAAATCAGGGAGCCTGAACACTGAGCTTTGGTGATGGGAAAGAAAAAAAATCCAAGAATATTTGCATTGGAGTACCACTGATTCTGGAAGGGTAGGGTTGAGATACCAGGCATTTGATTCTACACAATGGGTTTATCGATAATTACAGAATGTCACTCTGATGCTTCCTGCTACCTCCCCTCTCCCTTTCCCTTTTCCTAACCATGATTTCCCCCTTCCTACCTCCTTCCTACTCTCAGTCGACAAAAGAGACTCATATCAGAATAAGGTTTATCATCACTCATGTCATGAAATCTTGTTTTTTTTGTGGCAGCAATACGGTGCAATGCACAAAATTACTAAAATACTTTGCAAAAGTCTTAGGCACCCTTGCTAAGACACATGGTACTGTAAGTGAAAAAAATAGAAGTGCCTCAAGGATAGTGAAGTCCAATTTATTTCATGAAATTCTTAGAAGCGAGTGGTGGTATAGTTTGAAATGGGAGAAAGTTAAGGACGATATATAAAATTGGTTACTAATAATAATTAACTTTTTTAATGTTTTACCGACAAAAATGTTAAATATTGTTTACAAGATAGAATCTGCATGTTTTATGTCTTCAGTTCTCTCTTCTGGAAGTGTTATGGAAGTAATTTCTAATAATTGAGTGGTATTTGTTGGTTCTGTATTGAAGCTAGAAAGTCCTAAACTGAAGGCAGTAAACTCTTAACTTCTCATTGTACAGTAACTGAGTAAATAGCGTATCAAACATAATATGTGGGTTGACTTACTTTTGAAGGTACCCTCACACTAGTGCACTAAAAAAACAGTGCATTATTGCTACAAGGCAAGGACACAAGTTGCCCACAAACAAAGCCAATTTTTGAACTTGTTTATCGAACTATCCAAGCTGAGAGCTCCTCATCTAAAGCTAACACACACTGAATGTGCCCAGGCCTGATACTTATCAATTCTGAGCACAATAAGAAAACTTAGCCCCGATCCTTCTGTTATAAATGTTACCAGCAGATTGCCAATGATTCTTTCCGATGCGGGTCTGTTTGTAAACTTGTCAGAGTCAATTCTTTCTCACACGCTAGCATTCTCAGTTTGCATGCTATGTTCTTGTACAGAAAAAAAATCCATCATCTGACGTATATCAGGTCATGGTCATGCATTTTCTTCAGTCTCACATTCTTTAGCTTTCTTTTGATTGAATTCTTCTCGAAGTATTCACACAATGAATCATTATTGCCATTCACAATTGTGGCTTTGGATTCTTTTCTAATCACGATTAACATTGTAATTCAACAGTTTACAGGTAGTTAGGTAATTAAAAGTCTGTTTTTCCCAAGTAACTGAATTGAATTTGCTCACCTTTTCGAAGACAATGGGCCTTGAATGCCTATTTGTTTAATCATTTTGGTAGCTTTTAACAATGTAATTGATGAATTAGAAAAATTAAGCCAAAATTAGAAAGAAATAACAGAAAATAATGGGCTGGAAGTTCCTTTGGTGACACTGTCCAGTAGGAAATGAGTCCCTGACTTGAAATCAATGGTGAAGAATACACATAGAGCAGAAAATGGGTGGCTAATTTGTTCAGCAAACTCGAGGAAATCTGCAGGTGCTGAAAATTCAAGCACCACTCACAAAATGCTGGTGGAACACAGCAGGCCAGGCAGCATCTATAGGAAGAAGCACTGTCGACGTTTTGGGCTGAGACCCTTTGTCAGGACTAACTGAAAAGAAAGATAGTAAGAGATTTGAAAGTAGGAGGGGGAGGGGAAAATACGGAATGATAGGAGAAGACCGGAGGGGGTGGGGTGAAGCTGAGAGCCGGAAAGGTGATTGGCGAAAGTGATACAGAACTGGAGAAGGGAAAGGATCATGGGATGGGAGGCCTAGGGAGAAAGAAAGGGGGAGAGGGGCACCAGAGGGAGATGGAGAACAGGCAGAGTGATGGGCAGAAAGAGAGGAAAAAAAGGAGGGGGGAAAACTAAATATATCAGGGATGGGGTAAGAAGGGGAGGAGGGGCATTAACGGAAGTTAGAGAAGTCAATGTTCATGCCATCAGGTTGGAGGTTACCCAGCCGGTATATAAGGTGTTGTTCCTCCAACCTGAGTGTGGCTTCATCTTGACAGTAGAGGAGGCCATGGATAGACATATCAGAATGGGAATGGGACGTGGAATTAAAATGTGTGGCCACTGGGAGATCCTGCTTTTTCTGGCAGACAGAGCGTAGGTGTTTAGCGAAATGGTCTCCCAGTCTGCGTCAGGTTCACTTGCTTTGCACCAACAAATAATGTATTGGCCCCGTTGTGAGAGGTCTGCAGAACTTCTATCCTGTGATGAACTGATTTTGGTGTTTTCACCCATTGTGAATTAGCTTGTGCTAATATCAATGGGCTTTTTATGGAGCTGAACGGGATTTTCACAGACGGAGCAGCAACAGCGATCAGATGCCTCAGTGGGAGTAAACAAGAGGCTCTGCAGTTATGAGGCAAATTGGCCAGTCAGAGACAGGGTAGCTGAAGAAATATTTGACGCAGATTGGTAACAGTATATGAGAGTCTGGCCTTTTCTGGCAGAAGACTTTTGGATGTATTTGAATCTCCTGCATTTCTTAATTACTCTTTCTGATGTATATCAGCGGACACAAACTCAAAGCATAAGATGTCCCTCACATACATTGTGTCCAGAGAAATCACTGAGGAACAGATGAGCACTTTACAAGGCATGCATTTCCAGGTTCATGATGAACTCTCGTTTACTCTACTACCATCCAAGATGCACCTATTCAGGAGATTGCATTAGCTAATGGACAGTTGGCAGGAACTGAGGAGCAAACAACCATCTTCCCTGGACGGTGCACGATCAAGATCTTGGCAGTGGAAACTGATTTCTTAGAACTAACTTTGGAGGGACCCTCCTAGTCTGAATCTCACAGGCATGTTACAATAGAAGCAGTTCATTGGCTTAAATAAAAACTAAATACTCAGGGACCCAATTTGGAGAAAGGCACAATCAATTGTCAATTGATTCCATGTTGGAAAGAAAGGTTAGTGGCCTAAATGACAAGAAACCTCCAGTTATTACTATTATAGGGTCTGGTTTATTATCACCGGTATATGTCATGAAATTTGGTGCTTTGTAGCAGCAGTACAGTGCAAGACATAAAAATTACAATGAAAAAACTGCAAAAGAGGAATAACGAGGTAGTGTTCCTGGGTTCCTAGACCATTCATAAATCTGATGACAGAGGGTGAAGATCTGTTCCTAAATCTTTAAGTGAAAGTCTTCAAGCTCCTCTACCTCCTCCTTGATGAGTAGAGGGCACACCTTGTGCAGCAAATGTCCTTTAAGATGGATGCTGCCTTCTTGAGACTTTGTCCTCTGAAGAGGGAGAAAAAAACCAGAGGACATGGGTTAAGGGTGAAGGGGGAAAAGTTTAAAGGGAACATTAGGGAGGGGGCTTCTTCACACAGAGAGTGTTGGGATGTGGAATGAGCTGCCAGATGAAGTGGTAAATGTTAATAAAAGCTTGGACAGGTACATGGATGAGAGGTGTATGGAGGGATATGGCCCAGGTGCAAGTCAGTGGGACTAGGCAGAAAAGTGGTTCGGCACAGCCAAGAAGGGCCAAAAGGCCTGTTTCTGTGCTGTAATGTTCTATGGTTCTATGGTTCTAAGATGTCCTTGATGGCGAGAAGGCTTGTGCCCATGATGGAGCTGGGTGAGTCTACAACCTTCTGAACCTCTTTCAATCCTATGTGTTGGAGACTCCATACCAAGCAGTGACACAACTGGTGACTAATGTCTGCTATTGCGGATGTTAGCAACACTTTTGATTTACTGACCTTCTATAGGAAAGATAAGGAAAAACATTATAAATTGACCTTTCACCTTCTTTACCTTCTGGCCTTGGAAGTCACAATTCCTTTAATAAATGAATGATGTGGGGCTCAGCTAGCCACTGCAAGTCTAGCTATCCTATCCTTGCTGCAATATACTCCACTATAGTCCCAGAGACTTGAAAGGGAGTGCGTGAATTCTAGTTCTGCAGTAATCCTGACAAATCCAAAGGTTTTATTGAACTTGTTTTTGGAGTCCTAAAAGGTGTTTTCCACCAGCATTGAAACTATGGTCTCATATCAGCCACCCTTTCTGATTGCACTGAATCAATGCTTGGGTGCCCTTGGCTACCTTCACTGTCCTTAGTCATCAATAAATAAATATTTATTTTTATTTATTGTGCCATTAAATGATAAACTTATATGAATAACTTCAGAATTACAATTACTGTAGACAATCAACAAAGAAATGGATGCTTAGATTAAATGTCTAGCACGTATGATACAAACTTGCCTGAAAATTCTGTGTACTAATTGAATGTCCTTATATATTTAAATATTTTTCAAAATTATTCCTAAATATATTTTTAAAGAGATTCCAATAGAATCTTCCAAATACTTTACACAAGTTCGCACTGGAAGGATTGCTACAGGAAGGGTCATTTTTATAGCCAAGGTCAGTGGCAGATTATACTGGCTTGCTGCTGAATGTGAAATTTACCCCCATGTTCACATTTGGGCCTGTTAGGAAAATTGCTGCCTGGCCTGCTTATTCTGCTCTTGTATCTGCAACTATCATTTTGCATTCAGCTTCTCAAGGTTTTGTGTTAATTTTAATATTCTTAAATAGATAAATTACAACAAACACGATTGAGCATAGATTGTATGTTAGCATAGTCTAATAATTTAATATACACAACCTATAAAAAGTATTCACCGCTCTTGGAAGCATTCATGTTTTCTTGTTTTACAACATTGAATCACAGTAGATTTATTTCAGCATTTTTGACACTGATCAACAGAAAAAGACTCTTTTGTGTTAAAGTGAAAACAGATCTCTACAAAGTGATCTAAGTTAATTACAAATATAAAACACAAACTAATTGATTGCATAGGTATTCACCCGCTTTAGTGACACACCAAACCATCACTGGGTGCAGCCAATTGGTTTTAGAAATCACATAATTAGTTAAATGGAGATCACCATGTGCAGTCAAGGTGTTTCAATTAATTGTAGTAAAAATACACCTGTATCTGGAAGGTCAGTATCCTGGCAAAAAATACACCATGAAGACAAAAGAACACTCCAAAAACTCCATGAAAAGGTTATCAAAAAGCAGAAGTCAGGAGATGAATACAAGTAAATTACCAAAACAGTGAATGTCCCTTGGAGTAGAGTTAAGTCAATCATCAAGAAATGGGAAGAATATGGCACAGCTGTAAATCTGCCTGGAGCAGGCTGTCCTCAAAAACTGAGTGACTGTGCAAGAAGGGGACTAGTGAGGGAGGTCACCAAGAGACCTATGATAGCTCTGGAGGAGTTACAAGCTCCAATGGCTGAGATGGGAGAGACTGCACATACAACAATTGTTGCCCAGGCACTTTACCAGGTACAGCTTTCTTGGAGAGTGGCAAAGCCACTGTTGAAAAAACCTCACATGAAATCTCAGCTAGAGTTTGCCAGATGGCATGTAGGAGACTCTGAAGTCAGCTGGAAGAAGTTTCTATGGTCTGATGAAACCAAAATTGAGCTTTTTGTCCATCAGATTAAATGCTATGTTTGGTGTAAGCCAGACACTGCACATCATCAACAATACACCATCCTTACAATGTAGCATGGTGGTGGCTGTATCATGCTGTGGGGATGCTTCACTGCAGCAGGCCCTGGAAGATTTGTTAAGCTGGAGGGTGAATTGAATGCAGCAAAGTACAGGGAAATCCTGGAGGAAAACCTGATGTAGTTTGCAAGAGAAATGTGACTTGATAGAAGATATGTTTTCCAGCAAGATAATGACCCCAAGCATAAAGCCAAAGCTACACAGGAATGGCTTAAAAACAACAAAGTTAATGTCCTGGAGTGGCCAAGTCAGAGTCCAGACATCAATCTAATTGAGAATTTGTGGCTGGACTTGAAAAGGGCTGTTCTTTTATGATCTGACAAAGCTTGAGCAGTTTTGTGAAGAAGAATGGGGAAAAATTGCATTGTCCAGATGTGCAAAGCTGACAGACACCTATCCACAAGGCTGTAATTACAAGGCTGTAATTGCTGCCAAAGGTGCATCAACTAAATACTGACTTGAAGGGGGTGAATATTTATGCAATCAACTATTTTGTGTTTTATATTTGTAATTAATTAAGATCACTTTGTAGAGATCTGTTTTCACTTTGACATGAATGAGTCTTTTTCCATTGATCAGTGTGAAAAAAAAGCAAAATTAAATCCATGGCGATTCAATGTTGTAAAACTTCCGGGGGAGAGGGAGGAGGTGAATATTATTTATAGGCACTGTATGTTATATTATCTTAAGAGTTTCCAAATGGAATTCAGGACTGTGTACTAGTGAGCCAAGTGATGTGGTAATCCATGAAGTTTTGTCCATCTCTCTCTGAAAGAAGAGAAGCCCAAGAAATTAAAGAAAATTATATTTGGTTATTGCTTCTTAGTGGAAGCAGGATGATAAGAACACTTTGTTCTCTCCTTCCTGTTCCCACTCTAACCTTTCTCTGAGGCCTCCAATATCTATTACCAATCTCTGCCTTAATCAAATGATCTATAATATCTTAGGGACCCTAGTGGTCTTGCTCCTCTCCCCATCTCCATAATCTCATTTAATCCTACAATTATTCTAATTTTTCTATTCTGACCTCCTTTCATTCCTGTTTTCCTTCTTCCTAATTTGACTGTTAATGGGTTCATTTATACAGGACTTAAAATCTGGAAGTCCCTCCTTTTCTTGGAACTTGACCCTGGTTTATCAAGAATTTCTTCATAAATCGACCGTTTTGTCCAAGCTTTCGTTTTCCTCTTGTGGCTCTGAGAAGAATTTTCTCTGTTGTTTCTTCTGAAAAACATCTTAGAATTTTCTTTTTTACATAAAGTGCTCTACAGGAATGTAATTTGTTGTTTCATAGCCTGTTTATGTCATTTCCTACAATATATTTGTCTGTGGCACTCAATGCAGCCTATTAGGAAGGGTAACCTAATGTTAGGAATTAACTCAGGTTGGATTGAGCTGGCAATGAATATAACACCAGTGAGTTCCTGTTTGATGTGCCTTGTTCCAATGCCATCTGTGCACTGCCTAATATAGAAAAGATGCTGATGATTTCAGCCAGTGCAACACTGAGCAATTCAGATGCTGGTCCAACTACACAGGCAGCCTTGGGATTGTTAGCATGGGTTGACCAAACATGGAAGCATACATGCATCTGCATTCACAGTATTTGCTTTGTACTTGCTATACATTGTGGTCTTTCTAACCAAGATTTTCCAGCTCCTAAAGTTATTCAGAATTTACCTTTTGTGCTTCACACTTTGTACAAGAGTCTTCCCATGACAAAATTGCTTACTAGAACAATGCATAATCTCAACATAGTGAGGTGAAACTCTCCTGGCGTCAAAGGATATTACCAAATGAATATTAGTGCTTTTCAACCCCTACCTGGAAGTGAAGAAGTACAGAGAGTTTAAGCCTCATATTTTGAGGATTGAGAAGCAGGAGCTGTTTGCCTAACATGACAACCCACTCATTAACCATTGATAGAACTTTTGCTTCCTCTAGATGTACCTCATTGTTCCATCCCCAGCCTGCAGGATTCTGACAAACAGTCCTATCCCCCACAATCTCCCATGCTCACAATCTGCCAGTCTGTTGGATTACTCGATTATCAATGGCCCACCTATCAGCTGCAGCTCTGCTCCCCCTTTCCACACACGTTGGGCAGATGCTACAGGAGATATTATTGGTCATTACCCACTGCCTCTGCTGGTGTCCTGCACAGGAGTTAAGAATTCCCATTCATCAGTTTCATCTTTGAGAACTAAATTCAGCACTCCGTATATCTGCCCCTATCTTTGCAATACTCAGGGCTAAAATAGGAAGGGGTTGAGGAACTTAGGATTTGGTTTTGTAAGGCTCATTTCAGTGAAGTTGGATCCAGTCCCCAGTAAAGTTATGGTGTGAATCTTAATGCCTTCAGATACGAGGTTTGGGTTGAATGATGAAGTGTGTGTGTGTGTGTGTTGGGAGTGGCACAGTGTTTTGAGACTGCACTGAGCCATATGCTACTGTATAACCCTCTAGATCTTTGGAAGTGAAAAAATAAAAGGGAACAGAAAGAAATCCGAAGACTGATTTGAGAAACTCTTTAACGTTTTTACAAACTGTTGGACAAACAACACATGAATTTTCAGATAAACAAACTGATACTCAACACGCAAGGGTTTCACTATCAAGGGGCAGGTGTTTGCCATGGCAGCTATTGAAAAGACTTGGCCAATTTACAAACCCATTTCCTTTTGAAAAGATCTTGTTTGAATTTTGTTTTTAACTAACAAAGTTTTCAAATTTCATCTGAAAGGTAAGTGACTTCCAACTCAAGTAAAAAGTAAGTATCAGATAATTGATCTTTCATCTGAGAAATGACTTTCAGTACATGTATATAATCTTGCTTACAACTGTTTGATTTGTATGTATGTTATATTTTAATACAATACGATAATCTTTATCAAAAGCTGAGATATCATTTGAAATATAACGACGAGAGTGTAAAATACAAATATTAACCATAGTCTTAGGCAAAATAAATATATTAGTACTATAGACTCTTCAAGGAAATAAAATGTGGAAGATGTTTCAAAGTGCCCTCACTCACTGGGTTGTTGGGTGGATAAATTCATTGCTCAGTATGGCCATAAGATATAGAAATGGGAAAGGTTAAGGCTTCATACATGATCTTTTGCTGAGTTACTGAATCTCAATTGGAATGCTGATTTACAAAAGGTTTCTGTAGTTAGCCTCGGACTCACGACAGGAATTTAGAAATTAGTCATCTCTTCATACATCCCGCTGAATCCTATTTCAAGGAGCATGGATAAAATGATGGTACCATGTAACTAATTGTAGTTGAATACTCTTGGCAATTCTCATGCATGTATGGAGGAAAAATGGCCATTTTGGCAAAACACAGTGTGAAATCCTGGGATCAGGAATAGAGCATTCAGTCCCATGAGGCACAAGTACAGTTCAGTTGTGCATTGTTAAATGATCATACAAACACAGAGCTACAGAAAGAGACCTTCTAACCCACTGTATTATGTTTTGTAGCTTCAAAACATTAAAACAAATTGAATGCAAAACAAGCAGCCAGGAGATAAATGTGTGTACTTTGTTTTTACTTTAGTGAGATGCATACTTATGATGTGGTGGTGTGATGATATATGCCATGTACGTACTTTTATGTATAAACCGTAATGAATTATTTAGACAACAATGCTTATGTGGGACAAAGATGACCTGGGACTCAGGTCGGCTAGTGTTTTCAGGATTCCCTGTGAATGCAGAGCAGTGAATGTTGGCCACACGGGACACATGATGAAAACTTGCATCAAGGTGTATTCATTAGGGTTACCCAGAGAAATTGGTCGTAGCAATGGCCAAAGGATTGACTTCGACAGCACAAAACTACTATGGCTTTTGGAACAGCCTGGTAAAGGAAGCCATTGAAGTCAAACTAGAGGAAGAGAGTTTTAACAAAGATGTAAGAACTGGAATTCAATTGTAAACAAGGTGGGAAAGCGAAAACCTGAATGGTTAAAGACTAACCAATCAGGAGGGATAGACTACAGGGGTATAAATATCACCAGACGAGACATGCCCAGGCATCATCCCTGATGAAGATGGCAGAGTTTGTCATCAAAACATTGCTTAAAATTGATACCTGTACCCAGCTAGAAGTCCGAGATGAGTTTGTTTGATATATACGCCAGGAAAACACTAGATCCTTAATCAAACAATATATTTACAATACTACACAAATATTGCCAAAATACTAAACACTCTTCCCTGCTTAGCTATAAATTACAGCTCAACATAGAATGCATCTCAATGTATATACATAATATATAATACAACTTCTATATAGATGTCCACAGCATAGTAAATTTGAAATTGTTCCACTCATGCCTAAAAAATTAATCACTTTAGAGGATTTCTTATTCTTGTGGGATAACATCTTTTCTGACAGGGGGAGGATGGCGTTATTCTGCTTGGAAGGAGAAACTTGTGGATGTGAAGCAATCTTAGGTTCTGGGGTCCCCTTCATGGTGGTTGTAGGAGATGACTCTGAGACTGGAGGAAGGGGTTTTGACAGCCATGGACATCTTTCTTCTGGATGTGTTGGCATCCTGAACAGTGCATGACAAACTTCACTGGAGGATGTGGATCATAATGTGTGAGTACAGTATCTAACGTCAACATTTTCTTTACCTTTTAGAAAGTCACCTCACACTGCTTTATGCATTGCCATTTCTTCCTGAACTGTAGTAATCAGTTCAAGGGGTGGAGCACAGTAGCCAGGTTTGGCAGGAATCTGTTATAGTAATTGACAAATCCTAAACTTAACCACAACTGTGACAGATCCTTTTGCTTTGCGGCATCCAGCACTGCTTGAGTTTCCTTGTATCAATGGTGTGACCACAGTAAGTGATGGTTGGTTTAAAGAACTCACCCTTGTTTTGTCACTCTCTGAGCACATAATCTTCTAATCTTTTCAACTCTCTCTTGACACTTTTGACATGTTCTTTGTCACCCTTACTGGTAAAAATGATGTCATCCAGGTAACACTGAGTGCCTGGACAGCGTTGCAACACCTGGTCCATCAATTTCTGCCAGATGCTACTCCAAAAATAAGCCTATTATAGCAATAAAGCCCTTTCTGCGTGTTGTTTGTGAGAAAAACTTTAGACTCTTCTTCCATCTACATCTGTAGTTAGGTTTCAGCTAATTCCACTTTGCTGAAGTATTTTCCTCCAGATTGCAAAAATGTCCTCTATCCTACGCAGAGAGTATTGGTCTACTTTCAGTACTGGTTTGATGACCTTATAATCCCTACAAATCTTGATACACCCATTCTTCTTGAATAATGGGACCACTGGTATTGCCCATGGGCTCCACTCAACCTTGTAAAGAATTCTTTCAGCCTCGATGTGATTTGGATCACTGGCTACTTTATAATGGATGGTATAAAGAACTAAATGGCTTTTGCGAAACGTACGCATGGAATTCTCATTTAACACTATTTTACCCTTGAAATGTTTGACTTTTCAAGTGCCATCCTTGAACACTATGTGGCAACATCCAGTACTTTTATTAATTCATTTTCAGTTGACTACTGCAGGGGAAACGGCATGCAAGTGGTGGATGGATCTCTAATCAAGTTGTAGCCGTCTCAGCCAGTCATGATCCCACAGTGCTGGCTCTTTTATTTCAATATTCAAGTTCAATGTGACTTGTTGGTTGTTGTATTTTACTGTGATGAATGTCATTCCCACAGGAGTTATATTTTCTCCAGTATAAGTTCTTAGATGGATATCAGCCGGCTTCAGTTCAGTATCTTTGAAATGCCATTCAAACTCATTTTGTTGAATGACTGAAGCTGTTGAGCGAGTATCCAATTCCATTTTAATTAATTTGGAGTTCACTTCTGGTGTAAGCCATATTGCTCGTCTGTTGTTAGTTTTAATATGGTAAATTTTAAGGCTACACAGTCCTGTGTTTCTCACATCATTATCAGATTTTTTAACACCAGCATGTAGATTAGTGTTCTTTTTGAAACCGCAGCTTGACTTTTTAGGATTTTTCTTTTCCACGTGCAGTCCATTTATTTTTGTCTACCATACATGGTTTTTGTATGTGTCCTAGTTTGTTGAATTATCTGCAAGTTTCATCTTTAAATATGCATTGATTTGGTATCACAATTTGTTTGGCTGGACAGGTTTCTGTTTAGACTTTGCAATTTTGTTCATGCTTGCTTTTATTCCTGACTGCAGTTGTTGGTCTATTGTCAGACTCAGTTGTGTCTATTGATACAACTATTTTAACTGCTCTTTTATATTTAAATTATCCTTCTGTTAGGAATCATTTTTGAATGCTTTTGTATCAGATTCACAAACTAAGTGCATCATTAAACCCATCCTCAAACTGCCAATGTTCAGACAATCTCTTCAATTCAGCCATGTAGACTGAAGTGGACTCCCCTCATTTGATTTCACCTGTGAAACCTAAAGTGTTCTGCAATCAACAATGGTTTTTGTTCTAAATGTTCCTGCATTACTGTCACAATATCAGCAAATCTAATTTCGAATTGTTTGGTTGATGCAGTTAAACATCTAAGCAAACTTAATGCCTTTAAATCCAATGCACTCAGCAAAATTGGTACTAATTTCTCATTGGCTGGTTCATTTGTTTTAAAATACTGCTCAGTCATTCAGAATACAAAATCCAGTTATTTATCATGGAATCAAACACGTCTATCTTTCCGATGTAGCTAGCAATTTTTGCGCTTTTTTTAATTAATGATTACTATCACCTGGTACCCACTGTTTATGAAACTGTGAGTGTATCCATTTTCTGCCTTTTTTTCATACTCGGAAGTCTCACTTCACCAGGTAGGTAGTTGTCTCAGGTTCGTATTAAAAATACTTCGTCACCACTGTTATGGTTTATAACTGCAAAACATTAACACTAATTTATAACAAAACAAGGATCCAGGAGATCAACTTTAGTTGGGAGAACAACTTGGTTTTTACTTTAGCGAGACATGTACATATGATACAGTAGCATGCTGATGTATGCCATGCATGTACGTTTGTACTTTTACATAACCCTTAGTGAATTATTTAAGCAACAAAGAATGCTTAATCAAACAACATATTTACAATATTACCCAAATATTACTGAAATATTAAACACACAACACACTGAGTCTACACAGATCATCAAGCATCCATTTACACTAATCCCAGACTATTCCCATTTTATTCTCCCCAGATTCTCATCAAATCAAATACCTCCCCAGATTCTACCACCGACCGACAGACTGGAGGCAATTATAAATGTCAATTATCCCACCAGCCTGTATATCCTTTGAATGTGGGAGGAAAGAGTGGGGGGGGGGGGGGGGAGGTGGGTAACTCTATGTGGTCACTGGGCAAACACACAAGTCTGTACACCAGAACAACAAGTCAGAATTTTGGAAAGTACCATCTGCAAATTTATGCTGTGCTTGCACTAGATAACTGGCAGGTTTTGGGAATACAAGTGCACCTATTATTGAATTGATATTCCAGCAGAGTCAATGCTTCTTACAATCTGTATCCCTGGGCATGGCCTAGAGAGCCCAGAGTCCTGAAGCATAAAGCCACTAGGATGAACTTTCATGAAGACCACTGGAACTCTTTCAAGATCTTCTTGGAAAATCTATTTTAGAGGAGGAAATGGAAGACCATTTTATCCCACATTTCATATTGGGATTGAGACTCTAGCTATGTTTAGAAGTTCTGACAATGTGGTATTCTGACAAATGAATTGATGGTCTCTTCAGGAAAATTGCAATAATATTTTCCATCTCCTTTTCCTGCTGGGCCTTGAGGACGTTCTTTGCAGATCATTGCTGCATTCAGGTAATATCTGTAGATTCTTCATCCAAGTCATACTCTGCAAGAATTGCCATTTCAGATTCCTCCTGAGATCCTCGCTATCATAGACATCAACTTGCAGCCAAGTCAATTTATTCCTAGTGACATCAGTAAATGGCTGATAGCACTGGACCCACAAAAGGCCATGGAGCTAGCAATTTCCCATTCATTGTACTGAAGACCTGCACTTCAGAACCAGCTCTGTCTGCAGGCAAGCTAATGCAGCACAATCACAATTTTTCCCAACAAGACAGAAAATTGCCCAGGTATGTGCCTTCACAAAAAGTGGCACAATTCCATTTCAGTTAAACGTCATGCAATTAGTCTTCTCTCTTTCACCTGCAAAGTGACAAAGCAGATCTGGACATTATCTGTAAGATATGAGTCTATATCAGGCATTATTTGTTTGGTCTTTGAGACACCTCTCCTAATTTGGACATTAATCTTCAGATGTTTGTAAGAAACACCAGACTGGTTTTGTGTGACAGCATTTTGTGTGCGTTGCTTGGATTTCCAGCATCTGCAGATTTTCTTGTGTTTGTGATTCTATTTCCATTTCTATTTCCAACAGGTTTGTGCTCTGATATATGACAGTACAGTTGCAATAGGTATCATGCCAATATATTGAAAGGGATTCATCCAGGATTAGTTAAGACTGTTTCTGCAGATCGGGTGGTGAATGTGATGTAGAGTCAACAGAATTTTTTGTTTTATCGTTACGAATGACAAGATATGTGACAACATTTAATCTGGAAATTAGCTTTCACAGGATGCCACAGGCACATTAACCTGGCTATGAAATTGTCTTGGCAATCAGCCATGGCTAATTTTGGCACAGCTAGGCCTTGATGACAATAAAAGAAGATTGTGTTTTAATTAATACAGAGAAACTCTTATAAACGGCATTCCCGTATTTTAGAGAATCTAAATGTGTGATCCACCAAGAATCTGCTGATTACAGGCTTCTGTGAAAATTATTCATCCTATTTCATAAGACTATAAGACATGAATTAGGCCATTCGGACCATCGAGTCTGCTCTGCAATTTCATCATGGCTGATCAATTACCCTCTCATCCCCATTCTACTGTCTTCTCCCCCAAACCTTCAATGCTCTGACTAGTCAAGAACCTACCAACCTCTGCCTTAAGTACACCTAATTACCTGGCCTCCCCAGCCACCTGTGGCAATAACTTTGACAGATTCATCATCCTCTGGCTAAGGAAATACCTCCTAATCTCTAAATGAACATCATCTATTCTGAGGCTGTACCCTCTATCCTAGACTCCCCCACTATAGGAAACATCTTCTCCACATCAACTCTATCTAGGAGTTTCATCATTCAGTAAGATGCCCCCTTATTTTTCTAAATTCCAGCAAGTACAGGCCAAGCACCATTGAACTTTCCTCATACACTAACCTTTTCATTCCTGAAATCATTCTCTCGATCCTCCTCTGAATTTTCTCCATTGTCAGCACATCCTTTCTTAAATAAGGGGCCTAAAACTGCTCACAGTGAGGCCTTATAAAATCTCAGCATTACATCCTTGTTTTTATATTCTAGTCCTCTTGAAATGAATGCTAACATTACATTACCACTGACTCAACCTGCAAGTTAACCTTTAGGGAAATCCTCAACGAGGACTCCCAAGTCCCTTTGCACCTTGGAACTTTGAATGTTTTCCTCATTTAAAAAATAGTCTCGGCTTTTATTCCTTCTACCAAAATGTATGACCATCTGCTTCCCAACAGTGTATTATGTCTGCCAGTTCTTTGTCCATTCTCCTAATCTGTCTAAGTCCTTCTGCAACCTCCCTGCTTCCTGAACACTACCAGCCCCTCTAAATATCTTCACATCTTCTGCAAACTGGGCTACAAAACCATCATTTCCATCATCATTGACATAGAACATAAAAAGAAGCAGTTCCAACATTGACCCTTTCAGAACACCACTAGTTACCAGCAGCCAAACAGAAAAGGCCCCTTTATTCTCACTCTTTGCCTCCTGCCAGTCAGCCAATCTTCTATCCACGCTAATATCTTTCTTGTAATACCATGGCTCTTATCTTGCTAAACAGCCTCATGTGTGGCACTTTGTCAATGGCCTTCTGAAAATGCAAGTACACAACATCCACCAATACTCTTTTGTCAATCCTGCTTGTTATTTCCTCAAAAGATTCCAACAGATTAGTCAGGCAAGATTTTGCATGCTGACTTCTGTCCATTTTATCATGTGACTCCATGTACCCCAAAGTCTCAACCTTAAAAATTGAATCCAACTTCTTCCTAAATACTGAGGTCAGCCTAACTTGCCCATAGTTTCCTTTATTCTGCTTCTCGCCCTTCCTGAAGAGTGGAGGGACATCTGCAATTTTCCATTCCTCCAGAATCATTCCAGAATCCAGTGATTCTTGAAAGATCATTACTAATGCTTTGACAATCTCTTTAGCTACCTCTTTCAGAACCCTGGGGTGTAGTCAATCTGGTCCAGGTGACTTACCTACCTTCAGACCTTTCAGCTTCCCTAGCTCCTTCTCCCTAGTAATAGCAACAGCACTCACTTCTGGGCCCAAACTTCCATCATACTGCTGGTGTCTTCCACAGAGAAGACTAATGCAAAACGCAATACATTTCTCCACCATTTCCTTATCCTTAAAAATGTTTGATATCCTCTTTGATATTATAGGTTAGCTTACCTTCATATGTCATCCTTTCACTCTTTATGGCTTTTTTAGTTGCCCTCTGTCAGTTTTTAAAAGCTTCCTAATCCTCTAACTTCCCACTAAGTTTTCCTCTATTGTACACCCATTCTTTTGCTTTTAAGTTGGCATTGTCTTCTCTTGTCAGCCACAGTTGCATTATCTTGTCTTTAAAACACCTCTTCTTCTTTGGGATGCACCTTCCTACGTCTTCCGAATTGGTCCCAAAGACTCTTGCCATTGTTGTTCTGCTATGATCCCTGTTGGTGTCCCCTTCCAATCAAATTTGGCCAGCTACTCTCTTCTATCCCTTTACTCCACTGTAATACTGATACATTTGACTTTAGCTTCTCCCTCTCAAACTGCAGTGAATTCAGTCATATTATGATCACTACCTCCTAAGGATTCCTTTATCTTCAGCTCCCTAATTAAATCTGGTTCATTACACAACAGCCAGTCCAGTATATCTGATCCCCCTAGTGGACTCAACAACCAGCTGCTCTAAGAAGCCATCTCTTAGGCATTCTACAAATTCTGTCTCTTGAGATCCAGCACCAAACGGATGTTCCCAATCTACCCACATATTGAAATCCCCCATGACCGTTGTAACATTGCCCATTTGACATGCCTTTTTTTTTTATCACCCATTGTAATTTGTAGCCTGCATCTTGGCTACTGTTCAGAGGCCTGTGTATAATTCCAGTCAGGGTGTTTTTACTTTTTCAGTTTCTTAACTCTACCCACAAACATTCTACAGTTTTCAATCCTATGTCACATCTTTCTAAGGAATGGATTTCACTTTTTACCAATACAGCCATGCCATGCCTCCTGCCTACCTGCTTGTCCTTTTGGTACATTGCCCATCCTTGGATGTTAAGCTCCCAACTAATATTCTAACAGCCATGACTCAGTGATGCCCACAACATCATACAACATACCTGCCAATCTTTAACTGCGCTACAAGATCACCTACCTTATTCTGTGTACTGTATCCATTCAAATATAACACCTTCCGACCTGTATTTGTCACCATTGTCAATTTTGTCCCGTTGTTATACTGCAACTTATCCCATTGACTGCAATTTTGCCCTATCATCAAGTTGTACTTGCTGGCAGTCTCACTACACACTGCCTCTGTTTGTAAACCAACTGCCCCATCCCCCTGCCAAATTAGTTGAAACCCTCCCCATCAATTCTAGCAAGCTTCACGCAAGGACATTGGTTCCCCCCACCCAATTTCAGGTGTAACCCATCCTTTTTGTACAGGTCATACCTTTCCCAGAAAAGATCCCAATGATCCAGAAATCTGAAGCCCTGTGCCCTGTACCAGATCCTCAGCCACACATATATATCTATCTATCTACATTCATCTGCCAAATCATCCTATTCTTACCCTCACTGGCACATGGCACAGGCATCAGTCCAGAGATTACTACCCTGGGTGTCCTGCTTTTTAGCTTTCTACCTAGCTCCCTAAATTCTCTCTTCAGGACTTCCTTCCTTTTCCTACGTATCTCATTGGTACCAATATGTACCAAGAATTTCCAGCTGCTCACCCTCCCCCTTTAGAATGTTGAAGATATGATCCGAGACATCCCTGACCATAGTACCTGGGAAGCAACATACTATCCCGGCGTCTCTTTCACATCCACAAAATCTCCTGTCTGCCCCTTTAACTATGGAATCCCCTATTACTACTGCACTCCTCTTCTCCCCCCTTCTCTTCTGAGCCACAGCCCCAGACTCAGTGTCAGAGACCCAGTCACTGCAGCTCCTGCTGGTAGGTCATTCCCCCTCAACAGTATCCGAAGTGGTAGATTTATCATTGAGGGGAACTGCCTCAGAGGTACTCAGTACTGTCTGCCCATTTCACTTCCCTCTCCTGAAAGTCAGCCAGGCATCTGCGTCCTGCAAGCTAGGTATGACTGCCTCCCTGTAGCTCCTATCTACAATTTCCTCAGTTTCCCTTATGAGCCAAAGATCATCAAGCTGCAGCTCCAGTTCCTTGACATGTTCTCAGAGAAGTTGCATCTCAGTGCAATTGGTGCAGATGTGGTTATCCGTGAGACTGTATGTCTCCCAGAATTCTCACATTTTACACAAAGAACACAATGCAGCACCTGGATCTATTCTCACTACATTAGTTATGTACTAACATACAAAGAATTTAGAATGAAGAAGAAACTTACCAGATTTCACCCAAGCCTGTTCTTGCTGAATCTTGATGAGACAAAGCCTCCCCAGTCTAACACTGGTCCACTCACACAATGGCTGCTCCCCTTGTCCGTGCCTTACTCTTATATCTTATCCATGCTACGGAATTGCAATTTGATTGGGCTGCCAGAAAATAAGAATTTTAATAAGCCATTTTCACATGGCCTCAAAGAAGATTCAGATGAGGATGACTATTGGTCAACTCACCTCATCCGTAAATATTCTACTGGTCCCCACCCTGCAGTCTTCATATACAGTTGGCCCTCCTTATCCGCGGATTCCGCATGCGCGGATTCAACCAACCACGGATCGGGAAAACCCGGAAGTTCTCTCTCTAGCACTGATTGTTTGAGCATGTACAGACTATCTTTTCTTGTCATTATTCCCTATGCAATACAGTATAACAACTATTTACATAGCATATACATTGTATTAGGTATTATAAGTAATCTAGAAATGATTTAAAAGTACAGGCAGTCCCGGGGTTATGAATGAGTTCCATTCCTGTGTCCGTCTTTAAGTCGGATTTGAAGTCAGAACAGGTACATCCAGTATTATTTAGGGTCAGTTAGTCAAATGATTTTCTTTGTATATAGCACATATTTTACCTTTCTATGCACATAAAGCATTTAAGAAACATACGTATATCAATAATTAAACCACTGCGTTGCTTAGTAATAATTGTAGCTTTCATCGGGGTAGTGCCTTTCACATGCTCCATTAAAATTGTTCTGATTGTTGACTGACTGTAGCCTAACGCTTTTCCAATGACCAATGGCGTTTCACCTCTTTCCGATCGCTTTATTACTTCCACCTTATTTTCAATCGTGATTGTGATTATTTTCGTGAACAGAAACACCGCGGATTCAGAGCTGCACCGCCAGGTCCTAATGTCCATTGCACTGAGCGTGTTAAATAAATTCTGCGGTTCCACTGGGTCCTGAAGATCACCACACTGAGCCAGGTTAAATAAGGGACTTGAGCATCCGCATTTTTTGGTATCTGCGGGGGGTTTCCGAACCAATCCCCCGCGGATAAGGAGGGCCGACTGTATAAGTGTTGTAAAAATGCTGCTAGAGCTTTCATTTCTGTCAGTTCTTTCCAGGTACTGATCACTCTTTCTGAACACATGACAGTGATGAACAGAGGAAGACTAGTTGCTCACTAAGCTTCACTCCTTTGTCGCAAGGTTAAAGTAGCGAAAATGTAGTAACACTATTTTCTATTTTAAATCTTCTCATTCCCTTACATAAATTTCTATTTCATTGCATAGAACATTTAAGAAATTTTACAAAGAACTTTTCTATAGAATAGTAATAACTTGAAAGCTTCACTCACAAAGTAGTTGGTGTTCCAGAAGACAACTTAAAACAGGAATGGATGATGTTAAAACCTCTGCCACAAGAATCCATAAAATAAAAAGAGGTGTAAGCCACAAATTCCCTTGAAACTGTTCTGCTATTCAGTCAGATCAAGGCTGAAAATTTGCCTCAGCTGATTTACCCCCTGGTGCTCATTATCCCATGATTCCCTAAGAGTTCAAAAAATCTATCAGCCTCAAGCAGTGACTATATTTAATGACTGAACATCTATTTGGGGTAGGCTACTAGGGTGGAGAATATCAAATTATCAAAAAATACTGAATAAGCACAGGCCTCAACACATACAATGGAGATGAAGGTTATATGATTACTCAGGATGAATAACATGCTTAAACAAAAGAGATTCTGCAGATGCTAGACATCTTGAGTAACACACACACAGAAAATGCTGGAGGAACTCAGCAAGTCAAGCAGTGTCTATGGATGAGAACAAGCAGTCAAACTTCCAGGCCAAGAGCCTTCATCAAGACCGGAATGGAAGAGGCATAGAAGCTAAAATTAAAAAGTTGATGGAGGGTGAGGAGCACAAGCTGGAAGGTGAAACCGGGTGAGGGGGGAAGGTGGGTCGGTGGGGTCGGGGTTATGAAGTAAAAAGCTGGAAGGCAATAGGTAGAAGGGGTAAAGGGCTGAAGAAGAAGGAATCTGGAGAGGACATGGAGCCATTGAAGAAAGGGAAGGAGGAGGGGAATCAGAGGGAGATGAACCTTCTTATAAGAACCTTGCCCTTATACTTCAATAATAACCTTCTTATTGTGGTTTCTGCCTCCTTCCTATTCAGTCCTGATGAAGGGTCTCAGTCTGAAATGTTGACTGTTCATTCCCCTTCATAGATGCTGCCAAATTTACTGAATTCTCCAGCATTTTCTGTGTGTTGCTGTTGAATAACATGCTTGTAAGAACTTAAATCAGAGGAACATGCCTGCCAACCAAAAAGTGTCTTCTAGCTCTGAAGCTGCCAAAAGAGAAAGGAAAAGACACTTTGAAAATATTTTAATGACAAATATTAGGAAGATGATGTATCCCCTCTCAAATCAAGTAACTTTCTCTAATGCAGTACTAGGTAAGAGACAAATGATTGTTGCAGTATTCTGTGTAGGCTCGGATTTGAACTAGACATATCCTAGTTGGGTGGAAAATGTTGGGACACCAGGGCTCTGCCCTGAATCTTTGAGTCCAAATCTTCATTTATCCTTGTCAACAGAATTTTGCCCTCAGAGAATTTAGTACATAATTTTATCCATGAATAAGCAATACTACAGGAATCTGCTTCAGACACTGAGTACTTATTCAGCAACAGATTTTTGGCAAGAGTATGAACTTTTGAAGAATATTCAAAACAAAACAATTGTGCTCGACATCAGTTCAAGAAAAGAATCAACATTTTTCTAAATACTTTAAAGGCTTATGCCTTAAATTTAACAGGGCCTATTTTAAACCAGGAAGGGAGTCAGGCAATGGTTGACCTTAGTGTAGCCCTGAAATCAAAGACAAGTAGGAAAAAAAGTCATATTCTGGATGTCAAAGGTAAATGGACAGGGCGAGGAATTTCTGGGAAGCAGTCTAAGGCTTAAAGGCCTGAATTTTACTTATTTGACTTAGAGATGTCCAGTTAAACAAAAGTGTAGGTACAGTTACAGTTCAATAAATAAAAATCTTTGATATAACTAGTGAGATGCCAGGCCATGCTGAGGTAATTTTCCTCTTGAGTATCAGTACCCAGACTCTGCATGCACTGCCAATCCTTATAGCCTATTGTAAAACTACAAAGACCCAAATGTACTAAATCTTGTACTTCAAGGCCACTGGGATCTGATTTTAATCATGAAGTAGAAGCAAGTTCACTTTTGTGTTTCAAGGCACATGATTAGTTTGTGAAGAAATAATATATATGCATAAAATTCAAGAAACTGACACATTTAGCCTTTCAAACTGCCGTCTTCCCCCAATCCCTTCCCTCTTCTCAGGATAAGGCTATCATCTGTGGCACCTTTCTTAAAGTATCTGGATGTGCATTGTAATGAGGTCCTACTCCTTCCCAGTATTTTACTCCACCAATCAATCAAAATATGAGCTGTAAAGATGGCTCAAATAAATGGCATAATTTTACTAAAATCCATGCTAAACAATTGACAAAGGAATTTGCTGGTGTAGTATTTTCAATTCACCAGTTCAGGCAGTCAGTTCAACACATTTGCCACATTTGCTTCATTATCTGTTTCAATCGCTGAAGGTACTGGAGGATGACCAGAAAATTAGGCCACCAAAGAACATAATTCATAAAGGAATTTACAGATCTCCAACACTGTGTTTCGAAAGCCCTTAGTCAATAGAAACAGGCAGACTCCCAGAAGCTTGTACATTATGCATTTGCCTAATTGTCCAACTTGTTTAAATCATGTTGGAGCCTCTTTATATCCCTCTCACGACTCATATTCCTCCCCAGCTTTATATTGTCTGCATACTTAGAAGTGTTACACAGTTCCATTAACCAAATTAGTGATATATAATGTGAAAAGCCACAGCCCAAACAATGATCCTTCTAACATTCCATTAGTTATTGACTGCAGTCTGGAAAAAGGCCTTTTGTTACCTGCCTGATCTCAATCCAATCCAATTCTCAATTCTCATTCCATACCCCACTCAATGTGTCTTCCTTTTGCTTAGCAACCTTTTACAGGGTATATTATCAAAGGTCTTCTGAAAATCTAAATAGATCACATCCATGAGTTCTCCTTTATTGTTCTTTCATGATATTTCATACAGCTCTGTACATTTATCAAAAAGGATTTCCTTTCATAAACACATGTTGGTTTTGTTCTATCTTTCTTATATTACCTAAATATCCTGTTACCACTTGTTTTATGTGACACAGGAGACCATAGCAGCAATTTTTCTACTCCTGGTATTAGACTGATCAGTCTAGTTCCCCATCTTCTCTCTAATTTCTTATTGAAATAGTAAGATTATGTTTGCTGTCCTTCAGCCAATACTAAAAATGTCACATATGATACAAGTGGCTAGTTACAGCAGCTTTATATTTTAGAATCAGAATCAGGTTTATTATCATTGACATACTGCATGTCATGAAATTTGTTGTTTTATAGTACCAGTACAGTGTGAGACAGAAACATTATTGTAAGTTACAAAAATACATAAATAGCGCAAAAGAAGAATAACAAGGGTTCCGAGACACTTCAGAAACCTATGGCAGAGGGGAAGAAGCTGTTCTTAAAATATTGAGTGTGGGTCTTCAATCTCCTGTAGCTCCATTCTGATGGTGGTAATGAATATATCCCAAATGGTGATGGTCCTTAATGATGGATGCTGCCTTTGAGATGCTTCATCAATTCCCAATAATTTTAGTAATGAATCCATGAAGTCCTTATGTAGAATCACAAAATAATAGAAACATAGAAACATAGAAAACGTACAGCAAAATACAGGCCCTTCGGCCCACAAAGCTATGCCGAACATGTCCTTACCTGAGAAATTACCTAGGGTTACCCATAGCCCTCTATTTTTCCGAGCTCCATATACATGTCCAGGAGTCTCTTAAAAGACCCTTCCGTATCTGCCTCCACCACCGTCGCAGCCCATTCCACACATTCACCACTCTCTGCATAAAAAACATCCCCCTAACATCTCCTCTGTACCTGCTTCCAAGCACTTTAAAACTGTGCCCTCTCATGCTAGCCTCTGCCTATCCACATGATCAATGCCTCTCATCATCTCATACACCTCTATCAGGTCACCTCACATCCTCCGTCACTCCAGGGAAAAAAAGGCCGAGTTCACTCAACCTATTCTCATAAGGCATGCTCCCCAATCCAGGCAACATCCTTGTAAACCTCCTCTGCATCCTTTCTATAGTTTCCACGTCCTTCCTGTAGTGAGGCAACCAGAATTGAGCACAGTATTCCAAGTGGGGTCTGACCAGGGTACTATATAGCTGCAACATTACCTCTTTTGAAAACAAGGGAACTTTGTGTTGATAGTTCACAATGTTGTAAGTTCATCGTTATTTATTAAAAAGTAGTTCAATATCTCTTTGCTCTATTATCAAAGGCATTGCCACTTTGGTTTCAAATGTATACTGTAAGTGTACAGTATGATAAATGCATAAGTGTGCACAACCTTTCAAATCCTTTATGTTCAGAATTTTAATTTATGAGAAGAATCCCTCAAAATGAATTATAGTTTATAAAAAAGGAATTGATCAGTAGCTGATGGGACACTGCCAAGTCAATTGTGAGGCCTTTAACATGAGGTTTAATTTGTATGCTTTGGGAAGGGCTTAAGCATACAGAATGAAGTCATTAAGTTTCCATTTAATATGTGCTTTTCTGGCATCCTTGGCTACATTTACTGAACCAGTGTTATCCAATAAAAACCCCTTTGCACCGGTAATCAGAATCTCTTGTACAGCTTGTGCAGCTGCCAATGTTGAGACAACCAACGGTGTTAAATCTTTGGTTGCAAATTGCTTTGGGGTATCTTGAGGCCATGGAAAGCTCTAAATGCATACATCTTAATTCCTTCACAAGCATACGTGTGCTATTATCAACACAAATGTAGTACAAAGAACAATCATTATATTTCAAATTTGCGAGGAGTGATTGATAAGTTCATGGCCTAAGGTAGAAGGAGTCAATTTTAGAAAATCTAGCACATTTATCTTTTAGCATAGTCCCCTCCTACATTTATACACTTAGTCCAGTGGTCGTGGAGCATACGGATCTTGGACCTCCAGAAAGTGTCCACTGCATGGGTGATTGATAAGTTTGTGGCCTAACGTAGAAAGAGATGAGTTATACAGCTCTCGTTACATGCACACGCAGTTCAACTCTTCGAGTGATTATGCAGAAAGTTTGAAGTTAACTCATCAGGGGTGATTGATAAGTTTGTGGCCTTAGGTAGAAGGAGAGTTATTAATTATTGGTAAGTTATTGGTAGGTATGCTAAGGGTCCAGATATATAAATATTTAGGCACACATGGACTGATTATAGTCAGCATGGCTTTGTGTGTAGTAGGTTATGTCTACCTAATCTTATAGAGTTTGTTGAGGAAATTTCCAGGAAATTGGATGAAGACAAGGCAGTTGTAGTTGTCTGCATGGAATTTAGTAAGGATCCAAGATGGCAGCGCGACGCAGCTTGCAGCAGCCACTCCGGAGCTGATTATCTGTTATTTGTGAAGTGGGGTGCCGTGCGCAATCATAATCGATTGAAAACGGACGTGGAAGCACGGAGAAACATCGGGAAATCTCCAGGAAGACCTTCTTCGCTGCTGCTGCTGCTGTGAGTCTGGGACTCTGCTGGGAAGAACAGGACCCCAGTCCTCGGGGTCACATTGCCGATGGCCGTCTTAATACGCTCAGCAGAGGATGGAGCTCGGAGAAGCTGTGCCGGAGGGGATGGTCGTTGGCTCGGAGGTTCAACGGACTCGGAGTCCTTTCGACGGACTCAGGTCGCTTTCACTGTGTGCTGCGTCTGCGAGGCTGGTTTCGACAGAGCTTCCATTGTGTGTTGCGTCTGCGAGGCTGAGTCGGGCGGCACCGTGGAAGTCCATAGCGGGAGTATTCCCTTCTGCTGCCGACATGGGATGGCAAGTCTGTCGGGACCCTGGGGACTTGTGGAAACTGTGATGATTTCTTTTGAACTTACAGTCCTTTAACATCTTTGGACTATTTTTACTGTGCCCATAGTCTGTTTTTTTTTATCAATTATGCTATTGTTTGCACTGTTGTAACTATATGTTGTAACTATGTGGTTTTTGTGCAGGTCTTGTAGCTTTAGTTTTTGGTCTTGTTTGTCTGGTGGATTTGGAGCTCCTTTCCGGGGAACGCGCTAAGATGGTAGCGCGATATTAATATGCAGCAGCCTCTCCGGACTCTGGATTGGGGATTACCAAACGTTACGTGGATTTTTTAGTGTAGTCTGTTTTGTCATATGCTTTTGTGATATCATTCTGGAGGAACGTTGTCTCATTTTTTAACTGCATTGCATTTGTGGTTTCTAAATTACAATAAACTGAATCTGAATCTGATTTGACAAGGTCCCACATAGAAGGCTGGTCAAGAAAGTTCAGTCGCTCGATATTCAAGATGTGGTAGTAAATTGGATCAGACTTTGGCTTTGTCAAAGTCAGAGAAAGGTAGTAGACAGTTTCCTCTCTGACTGGAGGCCTGTGACTAGTGGTGTGCCACAGGGATTGGTGCTGTGTCCTTTGTTGTTTGTCACCTATATTAATGATCTGGATGATAATGTGGTTAACTGGATCAGTAAATTTGCGGATGACACCAGGATTGGCAAGATAGTGGGTGTAGTGGACAGTGAGGAAGGCTATCATGACTTGCAGAGATATCTGCATCAGCTGGAAAAATGGGCAGAAAAATGGCAGATGGAATTCAATGCAGATAAGGCTGAGGTTTTGCATTTTGTAGGACCAACCAGGGTAGATCTTACACAGTAAATAATAGGGGACTGAGGAGAGCGGTAGAACAAAGGGATCTGAGAATACAGTTCCATAATTCATTGAAAGTGTCATCACAGGTAGATAGGGTCATAAAAGAAGCTTTTGGCATATTGCCCTTCATGAATCAATGTATTGAGTACAGAAGATGGGATGTTATGTTGAAGTTGTAAAAGACATTGGTGAGGCCTAATTCAGTATATTGCGTGCAGTTTTGGTCACCTACCTATAGGAAAGATGTAAACAAGATTGGAAGAGTACAGAGAAAATTTACAAGGAGGTTGCCGGATCTGGAGGGCCTGAGTTATAAGGAAAGATTGAATAAGTTAGAACTGTATTCTTTAGAACATAGAAGATTGAGAAGAGATTTGATAGAGGTATACAAAATTATGAGGGGTATAGATAGGGTAAATGCTTTTCCCACTGAGCTGAAGAATGAGTTGAGGGTGAAAGGTGGAAGGTTAAGGGGAACATGAGGGTAAACTTCTTCATTCAGATGGTCATGAAAGTATACATTGAACTGCCAGCACAAATGGTGCATGTGAGCTTGATTTCAACATTTAAGAGATGTTTGGATAGGTACATGGATAGTGGGGATATGGAGGACTATACCCTCAGTTCAGGTCAATAGGAGTAAGCAGTCTAAATGGTTTTGGCATTGATTAGATGGGCCGAAGGGCTTTTTTTCTGTGTTGTACATCTCTATGACCCTATGATTCTATTTAACTGCAAAAGATGAAACAAACCTAGTGTGTATGTTAATATTAATCTATTAAATATTTATCTGCCAATGTTATTCACTATTACTATGGGTGAAGAAATTTATGCTTTACAGCAACATTTTAAAAATCATATTACCTTACAAAATTTAACAACACACTATCAACTTCAAATGAATGTTCAATAACAATTACATTTGAACTCGAAGAGAGCATGAAACTTTCAAAGACTTATTGTCATCATAAAATCTAGTTTGAATATACCCGAGTTGAATGAAGGATTAAGTATAGTTAAATTGAAATAGCTAACTTTAACACTGTGGCATCACCTGCTGCTGTGGTATCCAGGTTGTTTGCTTGTAAAAACTGCCTGAGGCTATATTCGTGCAGACAGTGAGAAACATTTTGGCTATGATGGAATCCCCTCAGGTAAGCTTCACCCAGATAATATCACAGTTACTACATAACCTGTTTGGGTTATTTTCAAACACATCATAGCAGAACCAACAAAGAGTATGCGTGATAATGCCAGCAACAACTCCCTACAAATTAACTGCTGAAACCTCTGCCTTTGCACGAATCGCCCACACACCACATTACTCTGTGGGTTTTCATGCATGAAGTTCATCCATTTAACCTAACAGATTATTTTGAAGGCCTTTTCAATATTGGCTCTTCTGAACAAAGGCAAGATGAAGGACGATTCTAAGCAAAACAAAATGAAAATTGTGTGATAGAAAACCATACATCTTGGTGGAGCAATACATGTGCAGTGCTTTTAATTTCAGTAGAGTCAGCAAATTAAAAATTTAAATAATTGCTAAATGAAAGCATCTGATACTGAAAATTTAAAATTTAAACAGAATTGGCTCAGAATACTCAATAGGTCTGTGCAGAACAAACAGCTAACATTTCGAATGACGACTTTTCATCAGAGAGGTTCTAATGAGTATTGACTTCAAACATTAATTTGCTTTTTCTTTCTACAGGTGCCATGCAACCTTCTGAGTGCTTCTAACAGTTTCTGTTTCTAGGGATGTATTGTGGAAGTAGACCTTCATTTTGTAGAGATTATATTTCTGTGGTACACTGGAGAATACAAAAGTCCCTTCTGGATTGGCTGTGAGTTAATTCTACCACCATTAGCAATCTTGAAATGTGAATGACGCAGCTCTTAATCCACAAATGCCCAGCAGGAAATAACATTAACTGAATCAAAATAATTGAGGTCAAAAAATGCAAGTGATTTACTATCCAATTGTGCAGTTCTGATAGTATCATCCGCTGTGAAATCTTGTAAATGTGAAGGTGTGAAATATGACAATTAGATAAATACCACTAGTTTTTATCAAGCCTTTCCAATCTACCTGTAATACTTTGCATATTTATCCTCTAAATATTCAGAACCAGATAATCTACTTGGAAAGGCAACATATAAAATGAAACCCAAACCAATTAGTGATAAATATCAAGAGTAAATCTTTTCCTACCCATCGAGTGATGGAAATGAGTTAATAACGATACTTTGGCTTGAATTGTATACACTGCCTCTGCAAGATCTAGAAACATGTAGTGCTGTTACCTGAAATAGCTCTTAAAGTTATAGTGTAGACTATGACCACCTTGTGGTGGTTTGGAGGCTTGTGCGCTTCAGTGACCCAGAAAGCTAGCTGGAGTCAGGGCTTTATGCTTTGGCTTTTGGTATGCTCACCCACGTCGAACAGGTCAAAAGGTAGAGGCCAGGCTACGAGGGGTCCACTGGTCCTCCAGGTTTGGTGATTCAACCCTGACCGGTCAAACAAAACTTTTACTGAAACAACAATGAAAAATCCCTCTAAATCTGTGTGCAATGGTATTTCTCGGACTCTACTTGAGACTTGCATGAGAGGAATCCAAGAAAACTGAGAAGAAGCTACAACCATGATGAAGGAAGCCCTGAACACTGCCAAGACCAAGACCAAACTTGGCCAAGGACAGAGGAGCTTCATTGCTACCCTAAATGCCAGTGGCATAACGAACAGTAAGTTTATTACAGTCTAGAAACCTACTGTTTGTGGAAGAAAGATTCACCCCCTGACATCTAACTTAGACCTGACCCAACACATCTTGAGACTGGCTTTCGTCAGTATTTATCAGTGTAAGAAACTGTGAACTGAAATGCCATCTCTCTTTTATCTTAAATAATTCAACTACGACTTCCCTCAGCCTACATTTTCCTGAGGTGTTGATTCCCAACTCTTTCAGAATATATTAAAAATGAAGATACTTTATTCAGGGAATTAGTCTAATGAATTCAGCTCACATCATGTGAAGAGACCAAAACAGGTCCATTTGCGTGTGCTGATTGTACCACAGAGGAGTAATCCACTGAATTTCAGAAGCAGAGTACAACATTTATTTCTGACTATTTCACGTTTAACCCATCGAAGTTTCATCTCTGATATTCCAATCAAGGTTGACCAAAGCATGTACAACACCATACCAAAAGTAGAATCAATATATGATTTTCTTAACTGAAGTTAATGTAGAAGAAAACATTTGCACAGGGATGTTTACAATTGCCTACTTTTCTGCTTGAGCTAATAATCTCAGAGAAATTTTACTTCACATCACTTAAAGTTTCAAAACATATTTCCTTCTTGTGTGTTGTTGAATCTCAATCAGATTTTTATCTTTCAGTCACAGCAGGTTTAGGTATTTTATTTTCACTGAAATGCAGCTCAATTTTAAGACCTTCGTCAGTAACAATCTCAGGAATTTGCTGGAAGCAGAAATGTCTTTCTTTCAACTTTTAAAATTAAAGATAAAAGCCCTGAAATTCTTCAATTCTGGAAAATGAAGACACAATAAATGGCAGAATTTGGCATGATGCCTCCACATCTTTCCTTTAGGATTCTGAATCTTTCCAAGCAATGGTATTTGTAGGTGTCAGGCATGAGTGAGCTTTCTTCCATTCAGACATAATAAAGTACAGCAGAATAAGTTGATATCTATCATCCATTGAAGATATCCAGCACTCTCTCCTGCTGTATCAGTATTATATACACCTTCCCCATTATCCTCTGCCTTCTTGCAGGAGAAATGTGGCAGCGGTATAGCTGAAAGAGTATATATCTCGGAAGCTGGTGTTGTGATGATGTGAGAGCGACCAGTTCAAAATCTTAAAGACGATTTTAAGATTTCTAATAAGCACAGTTAGCTAATTTGCCTCATTCCTTACTGGGTCAGGTCCCTAATACAGAGTGAAGGATATGCTTGTCATGCTCCTGACCACAGGCTTGGTGACATAATCAGCGTGTTCAACAGACATAAACTCAGTTCTGTCATAGATCCGCCATAAGAGGCCAACAATGGAACTTCGCTGCAAAACCTTTCTTAATTGTCATCAGAGGCTTGTTGAAAGGATCCTTTTATGTCAATTTGCAAAGTTCACTGACCTTTTTTTAAGGTCATGCCAGGTTTTGCTGTCAGTAACTGAGCCTGTGAGATGTCATGAAATTGATTTTTATGCTTTATTCTAACTCATCTTGGTGATCAACAACTTAGTCATAGACTTATAGAAAAGTAGAACACAGAAGCAGGCCATTCAGCTCCATTAGTCAATGCCAAACCATTTAAGTTGCCTACTCCCATAGCTCTGGGACCACAGCTCTCCATACCCCTACTATCCATATACCTATACAAACTTCTCTTACCGTTATAATTGAACTTGCGTGCATCACTTGTGCTGGCAGCCCATTTCACACTCTCATGACCCTCTGAGTCAAGAACGTCCCTTAAACGTCTCACTCTTAGAAACATGGAAACATAGAAAATAGGTGCAGGAGTAGGCCATTCGGCCCTTCGAGCCTGCACCGCCATTCAGTATGATCATGGCTGATCATACAACTCAGAACCCTGTACCTGCTTTCTCTCCATACCCCCTGATCCCTTTAGCCACAAGGGCCATATCTAACTCCCTCTTAAATATAGCCAATGAACCGGCCTCAACTGTTTCCTGTGGCAGAGAATTCCACAGATTCACCACTCTCTGTGTGAAGAAGTTTTTCCTCATCTCGGTCCTAAAAGGCTTCCCCTTTATTTTTAAACTGTGACCCCTCGTTCTGGACTTCTCCAACATCAGAAACAATCTTCCTGCATCTAGCCTGTCCAATCCCTTTAGAATTTTATACGTTTCAATAAGATCCCCCCTCAATCTTCTAAATTCCAGTGAGTATAAGCCTAGTCAATCCAGTCTTTCTTCATATGAAAGTCCTGCCATCCCAGGAATCAATCTGGTTAACCCATGTCCTCTGGTTGTAGACCCACACAACCTCAGTGGAAAAAGTATGCTTGCATTTACCCTCCCAATACCACTCATTATTTTGTGTACCTCTATCATATCCCCTCTCAATCTTCTATGTTCTAAGGAATAAAGTCCTAACCTATTTAATCTGTCCTTATAACTCAGATCCTCCTTTCTTTTAAATTTTCTCTGTACTCTTTCATATTGCATTTTCATTTTACATCTTTCCTATAAGTAGGAAATTGATTTTATGCTGTACACTAAACAGTACACAACACCCCATATTAGGGTTCCCCAATGTCTTAAACAACTTCCACATAACATCCCGTCTCCTGTACTCAATACATTGATTATGAAGGCCAATGTGCCAGAAGCTTCCTTTCTGAACCTATCTCCCTGTGACACCACTTTCAATGAGTTATGGACCTGCATTCCCAGATCCCTTTGTTCTACCACATTCCTCAGTGCTCTGCCATTCACTGTGTAAGACCTACCCTGGTTGGTTGTATCAAAGTGTATAACCTCGCACCTATTTGCATTAAGTTCCATCTGTCATTTTTCAGCCCTTTTTTCCAGGTGATGCTGATCCCTCTGCAAGCCACGATAGCCTTCCTCGCTGTCCACTACAGCTCCAATCTTGGTGTTATGCACAAACTTGCTGATCTGGTTAACCACATTATCATCCAGATCATTGATATAGAACATAAAACATAGAAATCTACAGTGCATTACGGGCCCTTCGGCCCACAATGATGCGCTGACCATGTAACTTACTCTTGACACTGCTTAGAATTTCCCCAGCGTATAGCCCTCTCTTTTTCTAAGCTCCATGTACCTGTCTGGAGGCTCTTAAAGACCTTTTCATATTCACTTCCACCACCACCACCGGCAGTGCATTCCACGCACCTACCACTCCCTGTGTGAAAAACTTAACCCTGAAATCCTCTCCGTATCTATTTCCAAGAACTTAAAACTATGCCCCATCTTGTTAGCCATTTCAGTCCTGGGAAAAAGCCTCTGGCTATCCACACAATCATTGCCCCACATCATTTTATACACTTCTATCAGGTCACCTCTCATCCTCCGTCACTCTGAAGAGAAAAGGCCGAGTTCACTCAACCTATTCTCATAAGGTACGCCCTCCAATCCAGGCAACATCCTTGTAAATCTCTGCTCCACTCTCTCTATAGTATCAACATTCTTCCTGTAGTGAGGTGACCAGAACTGAACATAGTAGAAGACAAACAACAATGGACCCAGCATTGATACCCGTGGCACACCACTAGTCACAGGCCTCCATTCAGGGAGGCAACCATCTACTACTATTCTCTAGATTCTCCCACAAAACCAATGTCTTTACCTTATTATATATTGCCTTATCTTGAACGCTGAGCCACTGAACCTTCTTGTCCTACCTCCCATGTGGGACCTTGTCAAATATCTTGTTAAAGTCACTGTAGACAACATCCACTGCCTTGCCTTCATCTACTTCTCTGGTACCTTCCTTGAAAAACTCTATAAGCTTGCTTAGACATGACCTACCATGCATGAAGCCATGTTGACTATTCTTAGTCTACATCTATCCAAATACTTATATATCTGAACCCTCAGAAAACCTTCCAATAACTTTTCCACAACTGATATCGGAGTCTCTGGTCTATAATTTTCTGGTTTATGTTTAGAGACATTCTTAAAGAATGGAACAACATTGGCTATCCTCCAATCCTCTGGTACCTCCCCTGTCGCTAAGGGTGATTTAGATATCTCTGCTAGTGCCCCGGCAATTTCTGCTCTTGCCTCCCATAGGGTCCAAGGGGACACATTGTCAGGCTCTGGGGTCTTATCCACCCTGATTTGCCTCAAGTAGCAAAGATCTCCTCTGCTGTAATCTGTACAGCGTCCATGAAGTTGATGCCACTTTGCCTCACTTCTATAGACTTTGTGTTTGCCTCCTGAGTAAATCAAGATGCAAAAACATCTTTTAAGATCTCCCCCATCTGTTTTGGCCCCACACAGGGATTACCATTCTGATCTTCCAGAGGACCAATTTTGTCCATTATAATCCTTTTTTTCTTAACATATTTGAAGAATCTCTTGGGATTCTCCTTCACCTTATCTGCTAGAGCAACTTTATGCCTTCTTTTAGCCCTTTTGATTTCTTTGTTCAGTGTTCTCTTGCATTTCTTATACTCCATAAGCACCTTATTTGTTTTTACCTGTCTACACCTATTTTGCTCCTTTTTTCTCTTTCACTATTTCTTGAAAAGCAAGGTTTCCTACACTTGTTATCTTTACCTTTTATTCTGACAGGCACATACATACTTTCAAAATTTCACTTTTGAAGGCCTCCCACTTACCAAATGCACCTTTGCCAGAAAACAGCCTGTCCCAATCCACACTTGCCAGATCATTTCTGATTCCTTCAAAATTGGCCTTTCTCCAGTTTAGAATCTCAACCCATGGACCAGACCTATCTCTTTGCATGTTTACTTTGAGACTAATGGCATTGTGGTCACTGGATGCAAAGTGTTCTACACAAACTTCTGTCACTTGCCCTGTCTCATTCTCCAGTAGCAGATCCGGTGTTGTACATTTGCTCATTGGAACTTCTACGTACTGATTAGGGAAACTTTCCTGAACACATTTGACAACTCTATTCCATCTAATCCTTTGACAGTATGGGAGTTCCGGTAAATATGTGGTAAGTTAAAATCACCTACTGTAACAACCTTATGTTTCTTGCACCAGTCTGTGATCTTTCTACAAAGTTGTTCCTCTAAGTCTGTAACATAGCTGCATTAACGTGGTCATACCTTTCTTATTTCTCAGTCCCACCCATAACTCCTCACTAGATGAGTTCTCCAGTTTCTCCTGAAGAAGCACTGCTGCGACATTTACCCTCACTAGTAACACCACCCCTCCTCCTCTAATCCTTCCCTCTCTGTCATATCTAAAACTACTTAACCCCAGAATACTGAGCTGGTAGTCCTGTTCCTCCTGCAACCAAGTCTCACTAATGGCTACAATATCATAATTCCAGGTGTTGATCCACGCCCTGAGCTCATCTGTCTTTCCTATGATACTCCTTGCGTTGAAATATATGCAGCTCAGGATATTAGTTGCACCACGTTCAACCTTTTGATTCCTGACTTTGTCTAATGTCTTACCAACACCTGTCTCCACAACCTCTCCACTAACTGTTCAGGCACTCTGGTTCCCATCCCTCTGCAATTCTAGTTTAATCCCACCATGCAGCATTTGCAAACCTTTCTGCTAGGATGTTAGCCCCCTTCCAGTTCAGATGCAAACTGTCTCTTTTGTACAGGTCCCACCTTCCCTTGAAGAGAGTCCACTGATCCAAAAATCTTATTCCTTCCCTCCTACACTAACTCCTTAGCTTCATGTTAAACTTCTTATTTCTGGCCTCAGTAGTATGTGGCACAGGTAGGTAGCATTCTTGAGTTCACAACCCTGGTGGTCCTGACATTTAACTTAACACCTGACTTCCTGAACTCCCTATGCAAAACCTCACCAGTTGTCCTACCCATATCATTGGAACCTATGTGGACCATGAGTTCTGGCTGCTCACCCTCCCACTTGAGTATACTAAGGACTCAATCCAAGATGTCCCGTACCCTGGCAGCTGGGAGGCAATATATCATCCAGAAATCTCATTCTCATCCACAGAACCTCCTTTCTGTTCCCCTTTACTAACAAATGCCCTATCTCCACAGCTTGTCCTTTCTCACCTCTTCTCTTCTGAGTCACGGTGTCAGACTCCATGCCAGAGGCCCAACTGCTGTGTCATTCCCCCCGACATTATCCAAAGTGATATACCTGTTGTTGAGGCAAGTTGCCACACCACAGGGGTACTCTGAACTGGCTCCTTAATCCCTTTTCCCTTCCTGACTGCCACCCAGTTATCCATGTCTGGCACCTTAGCTTCTTTAAGATATCTTAAGTTCAGTGCTGCAATATCTTGAACTGCAACTTTTGCATGAATTGAATCCTTACTGTGTATTGCAGGGAAGAACTGAGGAAAGAATGTGCACATTCCAAGAACTTCCACATTGGCCTTATGTTTTCAATTATAAGGAAGCAATAGAAATATAACCCTGAACAAATTATCACACTGCATGATACTTTTGGATGATCTGTGATTAAGGACTGTTTGCTGTGCTTAATGCTGTTTATGCATTTTGACATCCAAGTGTCCAATGTTTACTCTACTGCACATGGCATGGTGCAGGCGTCCAACATTACAGCAGGCCTTAACTGGAATGGTGAAGCCTACTTCAGCATATTTAAGAACTGCTAAAGTTGTAGCCTAAGTAACAATATCTCCTCCTTCCAGACAGTCAACACAAGCATACCTCAAGGATGCGTGCTTAGCCCAATGCTCTATTCTCTCTATACTCATGTCTGTGTGGCTAGGCACAGCTCAAGCACCATCTATAAATTTGTTGATGCCACCACTGTTACAGTCGGAATCACAGATGGCGATGAGGTCGTGTACAGGAATGAAATAGATTGGCTGGTTGACTGGTGTCACAGTAACAATCTCACACTCAGTGTCAGCAAAATGAAGGAATTGATTGTAGACTTCAGGAAGGGTATGTCAGGAGAACACATAGCAGTCCTCATTGAGGGATCAGTGATGGAAAGTGTGAGTGGCTTCAAGTTCCTGTGCACCAACATCTTGGAGGATCGATCCTGGGCTGAACACATTGATGAAGAAGGCATGCCAGTGGATATAGATAATTAGGAGTTTGAGGAGATTTGGTATGTCATCAGTTTCCACACATACATCGTGGAGAGCATTCTGACAGATTGTATCACTGCTTGGTATGGAGGCTCCAATGCATAGGATCTGCAGTGGGTTGTCGACTCAGCTAAATCCACCATGGGCACAGCTCTCCCCATCAAGGACAACTTCAAAACATAGTGCCTCAGGTAGGCGGAATCCATCATTAATGACTTTTGTGATATGGGACATGCACATATCTCATTACTACCATCTGGGAAGAAGTATAAAGACCCACAATGTTTTGGTAATATATTTTTCTCTCTTCTATCCAATTTTTGAATGGTCCATGAATCCATGAACACTACCTCACTATTCCTCTTTTGCACTGTTTATTAATTTAGCTTTGTAACTCACAGTAATTTTTATGTCTTTTCACTGTACTGCTACCACAAAACAACAGATTTCATGACATATACCAGTCACATTAAACCTGATTCTGATTCTGATCCGCCTTCTTCTGGGTGGGATCTTTAAATTTTCTTCAGAATCAGAATCAGGTTTATTATCACAGGCAAGTGATGTGAAATTTGTTAACTTAGCAGCAGCAGTTCAATGTAATGCATAATCTAGCAGAGAAAGAAAGAAAAAAAGATAATAATAAATAAAATTTAAAAAAAATAAGAAATAAACAAGTAAATCAATTACATGTATTGAATAGATTTTAAAAAGACGTGCAAAAACAGAAATACTTCATATTAAAAAAAGTGAGGTAGTGTCCAAAGCTTCAATGTCCATTTAGGAATCAGATGGCAGAGGGGAAGAAGCTGTTCCTGAATTGCTGAGTGTGTGCTTTCAGGCTTCTGTATCTCCTACCTGATGGTAACAGTGAGAAAAGTGCATGCCCTGGGTGCTGGAGGTCTTTAATAATGAACGCTGCCTTTCTGAGACACCACTCCCTAAAGATGTCCCGGGTACTTTGTAGGCTAGTGTCCAAGATGGAGTTGACTAGATTTACAACCTTCTGATTTCTTCCTCCCCCCCAAAGATCCAACCCTTCCATTCCTCCATCTTTACTGTCAATACTGTTAGCCTCCCTGGAATTGTCACCTCTTTTCTTCAATCATCACTTTTAGACAATAGACAATAGGTGCAGAAGTAGACCATTCGGCCCTTCGAGCCTGCACCGCCATTCTGAGATCATGGCTGATCATCTACTATCAATACCCAGTTCCTGCCTTGTCCTCATATCCCTTGATTCCCCTATCCATAAGATACCTATCTGCTCCTTCTTGAAAGCATCCAGAGAATTGGCCTCCACTGCCTTCCGAGGCAGTGCATTCCAGACCCCCACAACTCTCTGGGAGAAGAAGTTTTTCCTTAACTCTGTCCTAAGTGACCTACCCCTTATTCTCAAAACCATGCCCTCTGGTACTGGACTCTCCCAGCATCTGGAACATATTTCCTGCCTCTATCTTGTCCAATCCCTTAATAATCTTATATGTTGCAATCAGATCCCCTCTCAATCTCCTTAATTCCAGCATGTACAAGCCCAGTCTCTCTAACCTCTCTGCATAAGACAGTCCTGTAGAGGCTGCACTTCCTCTACAGCCAGGATGTCCTTCCTTAACCCTGGAGACTAAAACTGTACACAGTACTCCAGGTGTGGTCTCACCAGGGCCCTGTACAAATGCAAAAGGATTTCCTTGCTCTTGTACTCAATTCCCTTTGTAATAAAGGCCAACATTCCATTAGCCTTCTTCACTGCCTGCTGCACTTGCTCATTCACCTTCAGTGACTGATGAACAAGGACTCCTAGATCTCTTTGTATTTCTCCCTTACCTAACTCTACACCGTTCAGATAATAATCTGCCTTCCTGTTCTTACTCCCAAAGTGGATAACCTCACACTTATTCACATTAAACATCATCTGCCAAGTATCTGCCCACTCACTCAGCCTATCCAAGTCACCCTGAATTCTCCTAACATCCTCATCACATGTCACACTGCCACCCAGCTTAGTATCATCAGCTAACTTGCTGATGTTATTCTCAATGCCTTCATCTAAATCGTTGATGTAAATCGTAAACAGCTGTGGTCCCAATACCGAGCCCTGTGGCACCCCACTAGTCACCACCTTCCATTCCGAGAAACACCCATTCACCGTTACCCTTTGCTTTCTATCTGCCAACCAGTTTTCTATCCATGTTAATATCTTCCCCCCAATGCCATGAGCTCTGATTTTACCCACCAATCTCCTATGTGGGACCTTATCAAATGCCTTCTGAAAATCGAGGTACACTACATCCACTGGATCTCTCTTGTCTAACTTCCTGGTTACATCCTCAAAAAACTCCAATAGATTAGTCAAGCATGATTTGTAAATCCATGGTAAATCCATGCTGGCTCGGCCCAATCCTATCACTGCTATCTAGATATGCCACAATTTTATCTTTAATAATGGACTCTAGCATCTTCTCCACTACTGATGTTAGGCTGACAGGACGATAGTTCTCTGTTTTCTCCCTCCCTCCTTTCTTAAAAGGTGGGATAACATTAGCCATTCTTCAATCCTCAGGAACTGATCCTGAATCTAAGGAACATTGGAAAATGATTACCAATGTATCCGCAATTTCCAGAGCCACCTCCTTTAGTACCCTAGGATGCAGACCATCTCTAGGGATTTGTCAGCCTTCAGTCCCATCAGTCTTCTCATCACCGTTTCCTTCCGAATGTCAATCTGTTTCATTTCCTCTGTTACCCTATGTCCTTGGCCCATCCATACATCTGGGAGATTGCTTGTGACTCTAAATGCCTCCAACTCTGATTTTTTTTCCTGCAAATGAATCCCTGCTAATTTCCATGCCAAACTTCTACCCACTCAGCTTCCCTTACTTCTTGATCAAACTCTCCCAGCTTCCTTTTTTGTCTCTTCAGTCTCCTAATCCAATCATCTATGCAGCTAACCCTCCCACCAATCATCTGCCCAACTTTACCAGAAACTATTCCCAACCAGTGCCCTCCAACTGATATCTCTCAGATTATCACCCACCATTCTATCCCTATCTGTTCTATTTACTTCACATCTCCATTGTGATTTTATCCCCGCTCTGCTCTCTACACCTCTGTAAACCTCTTGACCACTCACAAGATTCCTTTTCTCTTTTCGACTTTCACAACCATAACTTGTTACTAACTCACTTCTTCCCTCAGCAAAAACAGGATATCGAGGAAGAAAGAACAGTGTTCTACTGTGAACAATATCTTGAGCCCTGTGCAAAACAGAGCATTAATGGAAGGTGTCATAGCAGCCTATCTTAGCCCCTCACGCTGCTGCTTCAATGTGCATTTTCTGACCCTTTACAATTTCTGGGCTATAATTAGAGACTCACTGATGGTTGCTTATTCAGTCATTTTGCCTCATAATAGTACTGAGGCACAGAAAAAAAGATGGGTGGGAGTTTCTGTCTAATTTCCAATTTATGCTGAATTTGATGCTAAGGTTGTGTTAGATCTGATGCTGCACGGTTAGAGATTCAAAAACAACCAGGGCTTTCACTCATCCCAATGACATGTGTGCATGGAATTTGGGAAAGGCAAGTTCAGGCTCTTACACTTTCATTGTCATATAAACTTACAATGAGAAAAGTGACCTCTGAGCAAAATACTGTAAGGGGTACATGGATCAGAGCTGACAGAACTTCAACAAGTACAAGAAGGGTAGGGTGAAAATTAAATAAACCACAAAGCATTTCTTTAATTATAGGTTCAGAGAATAAGCAAGGAAAATTATAAGTTACTTTTGTTGTTAGACTACTGGATCAAACAAACAGAAGAATTTTCAATTTTTTACCCTCAGAAAAAAGGAGTTTCTTAAAAACAGGTGTACATCTTTGCTTTTCGTGTTTGATTTATGACTCATGAATGGATATAATTTTGTTTTTTTATCCTTAAGGTATTTTCAAGTCCTCACTATGAACACTTGTTTATGTTTTCTTTAAGTATGACATCTTGTCTAAGAATCCAGTGGTTGACATTTTTGCTGATGTTTGTTAGTAATCTGCTTTTACACACAATGAACAGTTGGATTGTGAATCTGTATTAATAGGTAAATGTTATTTAGTGGAAAGCAAGCTGGTAAAAAAATCTTCCATATTTTTCTTCTGTGACATTCACGTAATTTAATTCACTTTAAGATTATAGTTGTTGCAATTATTTACCAAGTGATGTTGCCATCGGTCGATTTCCAGAGTTATGTGGTAGAAATCGAGCTTTTATAGGGCAACATGAAGGACACTGATTCTATCACTGCCATTCCAGATGCTTATCTCCTCCTTACCTTCCAGAACACACCAATACCACTGGAAATCTCAGTGCAAACTTTAAACACATATTGCTTATTCAAACAGAGATGTTGGCTGAGTTATTCAGAAACTCCAGGACCATTTGATAAATAAGGGAATTATAAAAAAATCCATTATTACATTATCTGTACATTAAAATGTCAGTTTTTTTTTAGATCAGTTGTTCAGAAGTTAAACTAATTCTTTTCACCCTGTGAGGCCCGTCTATGGATTGTTTATCTCACTAATCTTACCCAATTTCAACCTGTAGTGGCTAGCAAGCTCTATATTTGCCAATAAGTGCCAGCAACACCCATATTATAAGAAGATATTTTTATCACTGTCAGTCAAGTTTAGACTTGACTTTGTATGCCTCTAGCTATGAGACCACAAATTTACTGTTGGAGCTCCTGGCTTGTTTGATTAAGTAAATGAATAGCAGATGTACAGTGGATCTGCATTCTTGTTATGCTGTCTATGAATACCCTTTAAGCTGACTCAGTAATGGTTAGTAATTAAAAGGCTGACCACTTCGAAATTTCAGATATTACTGCTTGTAGAAACAGATGATTCAGCTGGAAGGTGAAATTGATCAATTTTAGTCACACATTCTGAATTATGGAATGGTTACCACACTTAGCTTGTCAGATCCCAGTCAGCATTACGTTGGAACAATCCAGCTAGACTCAGTTTCTTGCCCTTGCCCTTTTGTTAATTCTTCTTTGCTGATAGCTCTCTCTACAAGACCTGACATGATGTTCACTAAAAGGGTGAAAGATGCGGCTAACTCTCCCAATCACTTTTTCTTCTTCACTGCTTCTTCCTTGGGATCGAAGATGACTTGTCTCCACTCTATTTTTATGTGTCCTGAGGTGTTTCAAGAGGTTGATGTAGACACTTGTAGAGATAGAGCAGAAGCTGACACTGGGGAGAGGAGGTGTGTAGTTTAGGATGTGGTGTGCCTTTTGTACTGTTTACACTGAGGTTTAGCATCCTTCCAATGCATGAACATTTGATATTCATTGTTTTTCCAAGTGCGCATTCTCAACATTGAATGCAGAAACCCCAGAGAATGTTGTAATTTTTCAAATGGGCCATGTGAGCATCTTTGAATGCTTCCCTCTGACCGTGAGGAGGTAAGGATTGGAATATGTCCAAGGCCCTGGGCAGATCTGAAGACAGAATACTGTGAGGAAAGGGGGCAGATATGGAGATAAGAAAATAACCAGAAAAGTCTGGGAACATGAGCTTGGAGACCAGTGTAGCCAGGAATGTGTCCAGGTGAACCCATGGAAGACAGTAGTGGTAAAGTTTCAAGGGCAGAAGCCAGTGAGAGGGCAAAAGAAGGTCAGAGGTAAAGGTGGGATGGGAGGGTTTCAGGGAAATGGAGGACTGAAGATGTGAGGTATCAGTAGGAGGGTGAGTGAGGAGGTAATGTGTGTGTGTGTGTGTGTGTGTGTGTGTGTGTGTGTGTGTGTGTGTGTGTGTGTGTGTGTGTGTGTGTGTGTGTGTGTGTGTGTGTGTGTGTGTGTGTGTGTGTGTGTGTGTGTGTGTGTCCTTTCAGTGGATTGAGACCTTGCTCCTTGTGTTTGTGTGATAATTGGAGTACAATAGTTAAACTATGTTAAAATAATCCACACACAGCCAACTTCTGCTTCACAAATTGAAATTTATGACCTGAAATGTCAGGATGGCTATGGAGAATGACAACAAGGATAGACCTGAGTGATGCTCTGCTATGTGTCTCAGGATTTTGTATGCTTTGAGATCAACACTGCCATCCTATTTGAGACTCAGTGGGCAGAAACTAGTCAGTTTAAAGAACAGGGCCATGTTTACACCTTCCTCAAGAGAGGCAAACTGGAAGAGAACTGTTGTTTTAATGGAATGAACTTTGCCATCAACAATGAGCTGGTTTGGTTAATCACTGAACTTATCGCCTTCATAACTTCACCCTAAACTGAGATAACCAATACCATGATACAAGCCGGATGGGCCAATATCTTATGGTGTTATGTGAGGTTGAGAGGGATAATAAAACAGGCTGGATGGCATGGTGAGCAGGATCGATGGGCTGAATAGCCAAGTTCTGCTCCTTTGTCTCATGGTCTAAGCCATAACAGATTAACAGTATCAGCTGATTCCCCTTCTTTGAATAGTGTTTTGCTGAGGAGGTTGGTTGAGCAAAATAAATGCACATCAATCAGGTCAGCTAAAAATACGTGTATACATCAAATCCACTGTATATTTTGGAGTGTCCAAACCCTTGCATCCCTAATCGTTATCTTAGATCCATGAATATTGGTTTGCTGAGAGATCCTGAAGCCAAGGATATAAGAACTGGTGATGCGATCTTTTGCTCTTTGCACCTAAAATCTGGAATACTCTGCTGTCTGAGATATGCCAGGCTGGTACTATGGAACATTTTAAAGCACTTCCAAAAACTTACTTTTTGAATTTGGCCTACTTATCAGATTACATAATACCTGTTGATATAATTTGGTATATCGGGTTACGTTTTATTCTATGTATATAATGTTTGTTTTTACTTATGATTTTAATTTTTGTCTCATATGTTATGACAATATTTATTTATCTTTACAATCTATGTAAAGCACTTTGAGCCTGCATTTTAATATAAGAAAGATGCTATATAAATAGTTATTATTAAATCAGAGAAGAGCAAATATGAGGGTATCCAGCAATGGGATTAGTGGAAAGACCCAGTAACTGATTTAGAGGAACAAGGAACGAATTTAAAAGGGAGAACTGGAAATTAGATGCAGAGAATTGAGCTAGGGAAGAGCAGACTCTCTACTTCTGATCACATTGTGCCAGAAGTCAGCCAGCAGTCATATTCAGGAAGCTGCTAGAGGCCAACCGTGTAAAAAACAACAACTTACTAATATCATAATAGATAATTAGCATGTAAGGAACAAACTTTAGGTGGAGTTCCACCATAATTTCAGCAGAAACCCAGAAACATGGAGATAAATCATAGCTGAATCAGGCCGCCAGGTGAACTTGTAACTTTTTTTCCCCCACACCCCTCCTAACTTGGATTACTGGGATTTTCTTCCTAATGAGACCCTAGACATGCCCCAAAAGCAGATGCCACATTCTGGTAGTACCCATTAATGATCCCTAAAAATGGCAGGGCTGGAGATGAAGCCATTTCTCATGTTAAAATGTGAAAGAATTCACGTGTGTCCCACATTCAGAATATCCGAAATGGAGTATAGAAGGTTGTCATTGGTTTCATCAAGATATAGGCTGCATACAAAGCTGGGTGGAGAAGCGGCAGATGGAGTTTCATCTGGAAAGGTGTGAAGAGATTCACTTTGGAAGATCAAATTTGAAGGTGGACTACACTGTTAATGGCAGGACTTTTAGCAGTGTGGAGGAACAGAGGGATCTCAGGCTCCAAGTAAATGGATTGCTCGAAGCTGCTGTGTAAGTTGATTGGGTGGTTAATAGGATATATGGTGTGTTGGCCTTACTTAAACAGGAGATTGAGTTCAAGAGCAGCGAGGTAATGTTGCAGATTTATAAAATTCTAGTTAGACCACACTTGGAAAATTGTTTTCAGTTCTGGTCTCCACGTTATAGAAAAGATGTGGAAGCTTGAGGGAGGGTGCAGAGGATTCGGTCTGAATTGAAGAACATGTCTTGTTAGGACTGGTTGAGTAAGTTAGGGGTTTTCTCTTTGGAGTGACAAAAAATGAAAAGCAACTTGACAAGTGTGTAAGATTATGGGAAGCACGTATAGAGAGTACAGCCAGCACATTTTCCCTAGGGCTGCATTGGCCAATAGCAGATGACATTTGTTTAAGGTGAGTCATCATCATCATTATGTGCCCTGTCATATAATGTGGGCGTTCATGGTGTCATGACTATTATTGTTCTTGGCAAATTTTTCTACAGAAGTATTTTGCCATTGCCTTCTTCTGGGTCAGTATCTTTACAAGACTGGTGACCCCAGCCATTATGACTACCTTCAGAGGTAGTCTGCCTGATGTCAGTGGTCACATAACCAGGACTTATGATATGCACCAGTTGTTTATACAACCATCCACCACCTGCACCCATGGCTTCACGTAACTATGACTGGAGCACTAAGCAGGTGCTACACTTTGCCCAAAGGTAACCTGCAGGCTAGTGGAGGGAACAATCATCTTACACCTCCTTTGGAAGACACTTATCTCCACCCTGCTACCTAAATTTAAAGGTAGGTTTTCATACAGAGAGTGTTAGGTGCCTGGAATGCACTGCTGGAGATGAAGTTAGAGGCTGATTCGATAGGGACGCTTCAGAACTTCTGGATAGGCAACTGGAGAAATGGAGGATTAAGGCTGTGTGTGAGGGAATGGTTAGATTGAATCTGGATGTAGAGAATCTGCAGCTGCTGTAAGTCTTGAACAACATACACAAAAGCTGGAGGAACTCAGCAGGTCAGGTGACAACTATGAAGGGAAATAAACAATTGACTGATTATTTGATTGAGATTGATTGTGAAGTAGGTTTATATAGGGCGGCAAGACATCATGAGCCAAAGGGCCTATACTGTGCACTGCTGTTCTCTGTTCTATGCATTGAAATTAATTAAACCAATTTTATAACATTAATAATTAAGAAATAAAGATGTAGACTTCATTAAAATACATTCAATCTTCTGAAAATCACCAGAAATATTAAACTCAAGTGATATTCCTTTCTTTGTAGGTTGAAAATCGCCACTCAGTTGAATCTGGCCCCAGTTCATCAGGTCTGACCTGCCGGAGGTTGAAATGCTGATTTCAAAAAGCAGAATCTGTCATTGGACTCTAGCAGAGTGACAGAAGTGGCTGCGTCTAGAACTTGGCGGATACAGATTTCCAGTGGATCAGTCTGAATAGCTGAATGTTTCTGTGACCTTCTACTCATGGTTTGATAGGATTTTGGGAGAGCCCTCATGGGAATCAGTAGCAAGAGTTTATAAAATTTGTCCGGACGCATGCTGCAGTTTTCTTACCCACTGTTTCCCCTGCAACCCATTCAACTGTGACATTAGTTACTCAGTTTCTTCTAACCTTACTGAGTTAGTTTTTTGTTCCCCATTTCTGTTGAAGAGCCCCAAATATGAGACATTAACATTTCTCTTCCTACAGAGTGTTTCCAGCATTTTCTGTATTTTATGGGATATTCAGATTTGTTCAACCACACACTTTGAGAAAATCCCTGCACTGGGAGTAAGAATCTTAGAAATGTATCTGTTTATTTTTTAAAATACAACATGTTTAACTATGATCAGAGGTTTATACAGTAGTGAATTATTTGGAACAATCTATAATCATGCAATAAATGATTATTGTTTTACAAATCTAATAAAACATATTAATGTTCTAGTTTATGTAAGTAACAGAAATACTGGAGCTTGTCCATTAGTTTATTAGATTACTTCTGATCTGTACTTTTATTCCACTTTTCCTCATTTTTTTCTTAACTTTTTAAACTGAATAAGTGCGACAGCTCACTGGTAGTTCAAAAGACAGGAAATTTTACTAAAAGCATTACTAATAACAAATTTTCTGAAGTAAATTGTGGTAAATTATCACCAGAAACAATGAAGAGATGAGTGAAGCCAAAATGAATTCAAGGGATGAACCGTGCTGGAACATTGCAGAATAGATGCAGATGGAGTGTGCCACTCAAAGACAAGAAGTCAAAGCAGATGGCTGTACAACTGGCCCGGGTACAAGGCTGGATTGCTCTGAGAGCTGAGTCAATTTGGAGAAATTGAGAGTGGCTTCGGGCTGGGCGGTGAAATCTGGGTTTGGAGAGTTTTGCTGGGCCCTTCACTGCAGCAGTGCCCAGGTCCTAGTGCGACTTGCAATACGCTGTTAGCAATCAATATTTTGCATATTTTTAATTCTATTAATCTTATTCTGTGTTTAATTATCAGTTTTACTGTTATTTTCAAAGCCCTTTTCATACAAGCTATTATACTGTTCCAATGATCAAATGGTATCATTATATTGACAAAAAGAGGAAAAAATAAAAACAAAACATAAAATATAAAAAGCCATTCCACTTCACATCTGAGGCCGTTATTTCCTTGTCTTGCATTCACACACGCACAAAGCTGGAGAGCTGGAGCCCTAGAGGGGTTGCTTCACCATTTCCATGAGGCTGACTGAGTTGGCAACAAACAGGGTACAATAGGTGGCACTCATGTAACATTGCAATGCCTTACAGCAACCAGTTGCCCCCCCCCCCCCCCCCCACCTGCCATACACACAAGCTTCTGAGTAGGAAGGGCTTCCACTTGCTGAATATCCAGATTGTGTGTGACCAGATGTAAAGGTTTTGCATGCCAATCCCACACTTGCAGGAAGTTGCCATGACGCTTTTGTCCTGAGGAAGTCTGCCCTCCTTGATCTTTTTAAGAAAAAAAAATCTGAGGTAACCAGATGGCCTGTGATGACAAAGCAATACCCCCTGTTGCATTGGATCATGACCCATCTCTGAGCTGCAAGGACAGCAGCTGGAGAATGCTGCCGCCAGGCACATACTCTCCAAGCATTGTAATTGATGCTAGCTACAAGTCTCATAAAGTGGGAGCTTTCACAATCCGCATAGCCTCTAAACAGGACTAAATTGTGTGTATCCAAATTTCTGGGTAGATTTTGCAGTTGAAGAAATATTTTCAAATAGGAAGTATCACTTACTCAGAGTTGAAGTCTGTCTGTGGCAGAAACAATTTTCATCTGTGTAACAGATCCAATGTTGATTAAATATAGCAAGGCATTTCATGAGAGCGTCATAAGATTAAACAAAAATTCAAAAGCACTGTAAGATATTAGGCAGGTGACAAAATGCTTGTTCACTCAGCTCAATTTTAAGCAAGAGAGGTGTAGAGACTGAGAGGTACTGAAAGGAATTCCAGAGCTTAGGGCAGTGAAACATAGAGTTGTGAGTAAAGAGAAGTTGCAACAATTCTGAACTCTGTAGATCTGGTATCTCAGAAGGTGATGGAATACAAAAATATTTTGAGAGCAGCTGGATAAGCAGGAAGGCTTATTGGCGACCAAAGTGACAATCTCTACATGGGGCAGGAAGATGTAATATTCTTAATTCAATACCTCTTAATTATGTTCATTGTGGAGAATGATACTGAAATTGGAGAAGTTAAGAAGGTGGCTGATGAAATTTTAAAGAAAAAGATAATTGAAAAGACGGCAATACTTGATGTTTTGGCAGATTTGAAGGTGGCTGTATCCCGAGGCCCTGGTGAGGTGGACAAAGGTTTCAACTGGAGGAAGAGGAGGAAATTGCTGGGGCTGTGACAGAAACTTTCAAATCTCTTGTCACAGAAGAGGTCCCAGAGAATACAGCATCTTTATTTCGAAGAACACGAGTAAGAATAAGAAATGAGATTAATGTAGGATTAGCATAAACAGATGGTCTTTGTTCATTGTGGACTTGATGAACCAAAGGGAAATTCTTTATGCTGTATCTCTCTCTCTCTAAAATTGGCCTGGTAATTACAGGTCAGTGAATCTTATGTCAGTGCTCAGGACAATGTTGAGGAAATTTTAAAGGAAAGGGTTCATTTGTACTTGGGAGGCAAGAATTAATCAATCATGGCAGGCATCAGAGTCTGACTAATTTGATAGAACTTTCAAACAAGGAGATGAAGTGAGTCAGCAAAGGTATGCGGTTGTTATAGTCTTGGAGATGTCAGGTCCAAACCAACAACATCTACTACCTAGAAAGAAATCGCCATCTGTCAATTCTACTAACTGCACCACTACTGACAGACCCCATGTGCTGAATGTTCCCTATCAAGTCCACACACCATTCTGGAATTATATTACTCCTGGATCTAAATTTTGAAACTTCCTCCTCAAAAATATTGTGGGAGTTCTATTGCCAGGAAGACTGTAGGAATTTTTAAAAAAATCACATTATTTCTCATGGTCAAAAAGAGCTAGGCAAAGAATACTGGCCTTGGCTGCCATGCCCATGTCCTAAAAAAAGATTTTACAAACAATCTATTGTACTTGCCAAGAAAGAGTTGACTTAAAGGGAGGAAATCATATCTTAGAGTGCGTTAGCATATGTAACAGTAACGAGGCTCCAGATAACTTGTTGAAAATAATTTAAACATGTTTGTCATCTAAAGTTAATTTCTGGATAGACAGAATAAAATATCCCATGTTCCAAATGTTTTTGACATTGGAAAGGCTCATTAACTTTATACGATGTTGTGACCTCAGGTTGCTTTGTTTGTAAGATCAATGAACTAACTATACAATGACAAAGGAAATGTACTGGGTTGAGATCAATCAAAAAGTAAGGAACTAAAAATTCTCATAATCTTATCCATTTTATCAGTTGAGCATGAAACAAATCTGGTCTGATTATTATACTTCTGGAAATCAGATTAAGTTTTGCTGTTGTTAAATTGCTGATTTTCTCTCTATAAACTCAAACTTCTAAGGCAAAATTGAAATCCCAGACTCTCATCTTCCCAAGTCAAATAGTTATAAACCTATAACAATATTTAGTCATGTAATGACTGCATTCCCATTGAAGATCAAAGCAAGCAACAATTTGCCTTTAATAATACTGGAAGTATCAACTCTTTCACCTTTTATTTAAGTGTTTTTCACAAAAATTATATGCAGATTTGCTACAATTCTTTGTTCTCGTATAAATGAAAGGACACTTTATTCATCGTCTTTCCACCCTGTATTTAAACATGACATTATAGAATGTTTTACCTTGAAGATCACTTTAAAACATAGCAGGACATTCTTAGAATGCTTCTAGGTACATGTACGTAAGTCTATTGTAAATTGAAAGGGCAAAAATGGAAGGTATGTTATTTGAATTGTTTAAATCTACTGGGTGAAATTTTGAACTAATAGAGATTTTAGTTAGAGCAAATAACAACTATTACGCCAAACAATGCTGCCCTTTAAGGCTAATCATGACTGCCTGGAATTTCAACATTTCTTATTCCCATCTTTCCTGTGAAATGTTAATTTATGCAAAATTTAATTTAATTTCAGTTTAGTCAACTAATTTAAAAATCTTTTAATTGAAGAAAATCTGACTGGTTTTATTTCTTTCATTCCAAATTAATTAAAAAATATTTTTGTACCATATCAAATTTTCATTTCAATAGTTTGTTCTTAACAAATGGTATTAGGTTAACATAATCTAATTAATACATTTTTTAAAACTCTTCATGTTCATCCAATCATTAAAAATGTTCAACTTGGAGCTGAAAAGTTCCTGAAACACTATTGTTTTATACTTAAAGAATGTCTGTACAAAGCTCATTATAGTCTGTTTATATTTTTCCATGAGGCTTATATCCACCTTTCACTAAATCATAGTTTTGATTTAGAAGCATAAGACATTGAACCAAATTGTGCAAAGCCTTAGAGAACTTCTGTCTTAATTTACTTCCTGCTAAAGCCATTGTTCCAGATTATGCTGCCTTTTGGCATAACATATTCAGCAATACCTTTAGCTGTCCTCCATTAGTTTCTGTAAATAAACACAAATTTATTCAAACACCAACACACACAAAATGCTGGTAGAACACAGCAGGCTAGGCAGCATCTATAGGGAGAAGCGCTGTCGACGTTTCAGGCTTTGGGTCTCGGGTCTCTTTGAGACCCTTTGGGTCTCGGCCTGAAACGTCGACATCGCTTCTCCCTATAGATGCTGCCTAGCCTGCTATGTTCCACCAGCATTTTGTGTGTGTTGTTGGTTGAATTTCCAGCATCTGCAGATTTCCTGGTGTTTGCTCTTTTATTCAAACACACTGCTTATGTCCTAATTAGCAGAGTTCCCCTGTATTTTCTGACCTTAAGTGGGCGGTACCAGGTTAGCAATGCCTTGATTTCAATATTCATATTCCTTAATTTCAACCCCCCCCCCCCATGATTTTGGTTCTCTCTGTATAATCCTTAAATTTATCTGCCTACATCTAATACTTGCTTGAAATCATCCCCCCCCGCCCTAAATATTTCCAATTTTCCACACCCTTTTCTTTAAGGAAACAAATTAAAATACATTCTTCTGACTAAGGTTTTTGACAGTTCAGGAGTTGCCATTGGAAGAGTAAGCTAGTGAAGGAGTGGGAGGCTTTGGCTCAGGAGGCTTCAGTGTTTGAAAACGTGGCCCAGGTGCTCAGAGTGTGAATGGAGCTTTGAAGTGTCATTGATTGGCTAATTGGAGGGCACTTGATCCAATGAGAGGGAAGTATGATTAAATGCAGTGGCCTTTTGTATCAGAAATTGTGAGACTGGGGATCTCAGGCCTTGGCTCAAGAGACTTCAGTGAAGGGCCGCAGGTAAGAATTCATTTTGGCTATTCATCCTCACTGTTTCATAAAGGTATCCCCTTATTCTCCTACATACCAAGGGAAAAAAGACTTCAGCGGAACAACACCTCCGTATAACTCAAGCCCTCTAGTCCCGGAAACATCCTCAAATTTGAGGAAAAATCCTCAGACATCCTTTCTGCACTCTCTCCAACTCAACCACATCTTTTTTATATCAGAGTTAACAAAGCTGTACACAATACTCCAAGTACCACCTCATCAATGACTTGGAATCATGTTGATTATCACTGACACTTATCATGAAATGTGTTGTTTTGTAGCAGCAGTGGAGTGCAAAGACAAAAAAAGAATCACTAGTTGCAAGATAAATACTGCAAAAGATAAATAACATGATCCATTCAGAAGTGTTATGACAGAAGCGAAGAAACTTACTTTAAAACATTGAGTGTACATCTTCATACTCCTGTACCACATCCCTGTTGGTAGTAATGAAAAGAGGGCATCTCCTATGTGGCAAGAGACATCAGCGATGGATGCCACCTTCTTGTAGCTCTGCTTCTTGAAGATGCCCTTGATGGTAGGATGGTTTGAGGCTGTGATGGAACTGGCTGATACTACAACCCACTATAGCCTCCTGCCATCGTGTGCATTGGAGGCTCCATGCCTGTTTGTGATACAGCCAGTCAGAATGCTCTCCACTCTACATCAATGGAAATTTGCCAAACTCTTGTGACATACCCAATCTCAGAATCAGTTTAGTGTCACTGGCAAACTGTATGTCATGAAATGTGATGTTCTGCAGCAGCAATACTTAGCATTGCACAATAAAAACTAAAAATTACAGTAAGAAATATACATAAAGATTAAAAGCTAAGCAGTGTTGAAAGAGCAAAAAAAAAGAAACAAATGAGGTAGTGTACATTGTCCATTCAGAAATCTGATGGTGGAGGAGAAGAAGCTGTTCCTAAGATGTTGAACATGTCTTCAGGCTCTTGTACATCCTCCTTATTGGTAGGAATGAAACGAGTGCATGTCCTGGGTGATGGGAGTACTAATAATGGATGCCACTTGTTTGAAGCATCACCTTTTGGAGATGGCCTCAATGTTGGGAAGACTAGAGCCCATGATGGAGCTGGCTGAGCTTGTAACTTTCTACAGCTTTTTCCAATCTGTGCACTGGCTCCTCCATACCAGATGCTGATTCAACCAGTTAGCCCTCGGTGACACAGCAAGTCTCCTGAAACTCCAAAGGAAGTACAGCTGCTCTAGTACTGCCTTTGTAATTGCATCGGTATATTGGGCCCAGGATAGATCTTCAGAGACGATGACACCCTGGAACTCGAAACTGTTCACCCTTTCCGCTGCTGATCCATCAATGAGATCTGGCATATGTTTTCTCAACTTCCACTTCTACAATCAATTCCTTCATCTTACTGACATTGAATGCAAGGTTGCTGTTGCAACACCACTCAACCAGCTGATCCATCTCACGTCTGTGTGTCTCCCTTGTCACCATCTGAAATTCTGCCAACAACAGTTGTGTCATTGGCAAATTTATCGATGGTGTTTGAGCTGTACCATGGCATACAGTTGTGTGTGTAGAGAGGGTAGTAGGACAGTGGACTAAGTACACATCCTTGCGCCAGTGTTGATTGTCAGCGAGGAGATATTATTTCTGATCCACACTGACTGTGGTCTCCCAATTAGGAAGTCGAGGATCTAGTTGCAGGCCACTAGTTGCAGATCACAGAGGCCCAGGTTTCGGAGCTTCTTGATTAGTACTGATTGTAGAATGGTATTGAACACTGAACTGTGATCAATAAACAGCATCCTGACGTAGGTATTGCTATTGTCCAGGTGATCCAAGGCCGATGGGAGAACCAGTGAGATTGCATCTGGTGTAGACTTATTGTGGTGATGAGCAAATTTCTCCTCGAACACCTAATGAATTAAAGCCACTGGCATGCCTTGTTCATGGTTGTTTCAAAGTGTTGAGCACAGGGTAGATACTCTTAGACGTTGACACCCAAGAACTTCAAGGATAATGAAGAACATAGATTCCAACACCAATAATGCGGCATACCACTAGTTTTCTCTTTCCATTCAAATGTTGGTAGATCCTGTCCTTTAGGGTTCCTCACCACTGATCAGTATCAGAACCAGAAACTGGTTTATTGCTCCAGTTTAGGAGAGCAGCTGATGTGGACCCAACCTATCTTTTCCATCACTATCATAAAACTGATAGAACTATGGCACTAGAGTCAAAATGCTCACTGATTGTCTCTTCAGTTACCTCTCTACCTTGTTCCAAAGAGTAGGTTCCAGTGTTGCACCCTCTTGAGCAGGGCCCTCTATATGTGGATTCTGGAAACTTCTCTGGACACAGTTCACAAGTTCTATCCTGACCAGGCTGTCAGGGTGTTCCAGTCAATATTGGCAAAATTAGAATCTCTCACTAATACAAATCCTACTATTCTTACAACAAAGAGAGTTTCTCTACACATCTGCTTCTAAAGTCCACATTATCTATTGGGCGATTGGTCCTCCCATTCTTTAACCTTAGTTCTACCCATATGGTCTCACTGGACAATCCTCCAAGAACATCCATCTGTAATTGTTGCTATTAACTCAACCCTTAACAAAAAAAAAGGTGCAGCCCTTCCTCACTTACCTGTACCTCTGTCACACCTGTTGCATCTGTAGCCAGGAATATTGAGCTGACCTTCTCTCAGCCATGTTTCTGTTATAGCTATAACATCCCAGTCTTCAGAACCAATCCACGATCTGAGTTCATCTGTCTTACTTACTACGCCTTGAGCATTGCAGTAAAAATTGCACCTAAAAATTTTGAGGAAACAACTGAAGTGTGATAAAATGAAGATAAAGATTCTCACTTTCTTAAATTTTAAAAATATTTTTCAAATTTATGCTTGATCGCAAATATTTTTAATTGAACCTCAAGTGACGTTCCTCAGTCATTGTCTTTAAAGTTATAAGGAAGAGTGAGGGGCAGTTTTGGAGTGGATGATCTGGCCTAATATTCAACAAGATTACACAGCATTAAACATGTACATTGATGCAGCATTTTGTCAACCTGTGGATGTTGTAAAGTGCTCTTCAATCAATAAAGTACTTCAGGTGCATCTTTGCAATGTGTTAACACTCACGTTAATACAATTCACTTTTTTTCGCTGCTACAGTTTTACGAATTTTCACAATCCTGATCCTATGGCTTATTCCAAATGAAATAAGAACTGAAACACACTCCTTAAAAGAGGCATCTTATTTAGTTTTTAGTTTTAGTGCTGACACTCCCATTTTTGATTCACAAATTAACCCTCCTACGCATTTAGCTGTCTCATACATTCTTTGCTTTTAAGTTTTACGTAAAAGCCTTGTAGCTAAAATGATCATCGAATTCCACAGGTAAATTAATACTTTAGTGATTACATTGCTTAAAATAAATTAAGTGACCTTCTAGTTTTTGCTATGATGGAGTTTGGGTGGGGGGGGGGGGTTGGGTGTGTAGTAAGAAATTTGGTGATGTTGGCATCAGTTAAGGAGAGGGTTTGTAACAATATGTAAAAGGGAGGTGCTTTTCAGACTAATTTAGTTTTATTCCCTGAAATGCTTGAATGGCAGGCAGTATAGCTACAAGGAGGCTGAAGGATTAGCTATGGACATGTTGGTTTAACAGCCTGCCTGAAGGAAGGAGCCTGTTTATCAGCAATGGCAAAAAGGTAACTTAGTTGGCTTTGCAATGAGAGTAGTCAGCTACAGCATGAAAACAGATCCTTCAACCCACCGAGTCGACTACAATGGCCCAGCACCCATTTAAACTAATCCTGCATGAACCACATCAATACATTCCCATTTTATTGTCTTCAAGAGCTGCTACCCTCAACTTGACAACTCATATACCCATTATGGGCAATAAGGCCTATCAATCTCCCAAACCATACACCTTCAGGATGTGGGAGGAAACCAGAGCAGCTGCAGGAAATGCATGCTGTCAGAGAAACTGCAATCGGCCCATACCAGGGGTCAGGATTGAGCCTAGCTCACTGGAGCTGTGAAGTAGAAGCTCTGTCAACTGTGGCACTGTGCTGTGAAGCTGCATATTTCCATTCACTTGACTGTGATGCCAAAAAACACTTAATGACCTGATCTTAATATGAAGTACCAAACACGTTACTCTCTGTTTAGCTCTGCATTTCTTATAGCCCCTAGACTTACAACTGTCAACCTTAATTTCCCATGATCATCTAATTACCAGCACTCTGGAGTACAATTCACTTGCTTCTTATCTTAATTTCCCTTTGCCTTCTCTCACCTCTGGTCTTTTTCGTACAAGCTTGTCTGTCTGAACATACACACATTTCTTTCTCTCTCTCTCTCTCTCTCTCTCTCTCCCCCCCCCCCTCCCTCTCTCCCTCCCTCCCTCCCTCCCTCCAAGTTAATACTATCACACTTCTTTCATTCCTACTGGCATTATTTGAATCAGGTACCACAGTACAAGAATCTATACATGTTCTGTCCCTCTAGAAAGAGTCTCTTGAGGATGCTGTTGTCAGAAGTTTGAGTCCTGAATATGCTGGATGTTGCAAATTCACTCAGTCTTCCTTCTCCCAAAATTTCATTCTCACACACTTTTTTGAGTTATCTCTTTACTCTTGGTGCTAAAAATCAATCTTCATTTTCCTTTCAGATCCTGAAATCTCACAGGGCATAGGAGAAAGGCAAAAATATACTGCAGTAAATACCACATCGGTGATCTACTATCAAACCAAATGTATTTTGTGTAGTTTAGAGGCTGCTGCGGAAAGGTCTTTGGGGAATGCAAGGGTTTGTAGCTGCTGGAATCTGGAACAAAGAACAATCTATTGGAAGAATTCAGTGGATCAAGTGGTATCTATGGGAAGAAAAGAGCTGTTGATGTTTCAGGTTGAGATCCTGCATCAAGCTTTGCTTCAGAGAAGTCCAAACTGGAAAATTTACTGGTTACAAATGCCTAGGGCAGATGAGTAAGACATTTTAAGAAGCAAGATATCCTGGGACAAATTTACATTGTAGTTCTCCTGCAGAAGGTCTACTCAACAGATTAAGACTGTACTGTATATACAGCAGAAACATTTAGCTTCCTGCAATGCTTGCCAATAAGCTTCTGCACAATAGCTTAGAGCAAAGAGGAGACAAGTTCCAATTTATGCAGAGTTTTCAATTGGGTAACATCCAGAATATGCTGTCAATAGTGAAGACAGTTGACTGTAGGTTTATAATAGTCCTCACAATAATGAAGTCTTTGATAGTAGTCCTGATAACCTGACCAGAAGCTCAGATCCTGGACTCTCATTTGGTTTGCATTTCACAATGCAAAATGTGTAGTATTGTTTTTGATCGTGTCTCATAAAAAGCATAAATGGAAATAGGGTCACACATTCACTAAGGTTTGCTTTACCATTCAAGAAGCACATGGATAATTCTAGCCTCAAATCCACTTCCCTGATTGCCACATCCTCTGATTCTTTTCCTAATGCCCCAAAATCTATTGTTCTCCTTATTCAATATGCACAGTGACTGAGCAACCACATTCACCTGAGACTGACTCTTCTAAAGATTTACGGACCTGCTGCAGTAAGTAATATCTCATCTCAGTCCTAGATGGCTGTCGCCTAGCTCTTGGGCTGTCCTCCCACCTGCCAAAATCACATCAGCCTGTGGAAATATATCAACAACACTATCATTTTTAACATCTCAGTGAGATCACCTTTCATTCTTTTAAATTCATTGAGTCTAGATTAACATTACATTATACTGCTTCATAAAAGAGCCTCATCATAGTGAGGCCACACCGCATTAACTCCGAAGCAAGAGAATACTTTGTGTGGAGACCGAACTCAACACTGTTCTTGTAAGTTGCTCTCAGAACACCAAGGAGTACCCTACATAAATGGTATTGTTGCTGTGGTGAAACAGATGGAATGGATCAATATAATTCCTGCTTCTTTCACCATATTCTAAACTAGAGACATTTCAGAAGGTTTTGAAAGAAGCTGAGCTGCCTGTCACTTTAATTACTATAGCCCCTGGGGCAAAGCCTTACAGAAGCATTAGATTTGGTATGGGAGCACCTTAGACAGCTTCCACATAAGTTTGTCAGTGCAATTGCACATGCATTTTGTATACGGTTTCTTGATTCTACTTTCACATGAATAACTGATCTGGGAGATTTTAGGAATAAGAACTAATAGTCTAATATCTCCGATCTTTCTTACTAACCTTTATGCTATTTTCTTCCTTTCATCCACCCTCCTTTCTTTAAGTTATTGAGCATTGGTCTGTTGTACTGTTTGAGTTTTTTCGTCTTTGTTACTCTTCGGTTTGAACATTTCTTCAGCAATGATATGCACTTGACTCTTCATCACCATCCTTTTCAGTATGATCATGCACTTCCCTTCATTCACAATCATTCTTTAACCAGCTGACTGCCTCTGAGCTGGCAATGTTCAAAATACATTGATAAACCAGTATTGATAATTTGTCAAAGTTAAAGATATTGATATTCATTTTCATGCATAACTTTTTGTAAGCTAGAAAATACTCCGAATAGTTATGTCATAAAAAATTCCTGACTGCAGTTGGACACGATATTTCTGGATTGGTTTTGGTAAAATAATTTTCATGGTTTTTCACCAAGATCATAATACTGCTAACTACCAACTGGACATCTACTTGATAGGCCAGGTGTTGAGGCATAATGTAGCCTTTTTACCAAGATTAATGAAAGATTGGAGATAAAACTACTTGATCACCTGACAAAAGCAGCACTGAGTGTCAAGACAGGCAACTGTCTCCGTAACAAGATGTATGCATAATCATGTAATAGCTGAACCTTAACCCTTATAATGTCAGCTACTGCGAGAGAGATCAATTTGAAAGATTTGTAATCATCTCCCATAGATCTATGTGGCTATTGATCTTGATAATTCTCCAAATGACTCCTCAACTGCAAATCCCAGTCCTGTGCAACATTGTTTCCTATCTTCCATAATGAGAAATTCCAGTTATAAGCTATTGGAGTGGTTAAATGTAATCCAAATATGCCACTGAGTAACAATATCTAATATACATATTTAAGGTGTGAAGATTCAGCAGGGCATCTAAAACTCTGACAAATTTCCGCTGATGTGTGGTGGAGAGTATATTGACTAGCTGCCTCATGGCCTGGCATGAAAACACTAAAGCCCTTGAATGGAACATCCAACAAAAAATACTGGATACCATCCAGTCCATTATAGGTAAAGCCCTCCCCACCACTGAACACATCTACAGGAATTGTTGTCACAGGAAAGCAGCATCTGTCATCAGGGACACCCACCACCCAGGTCATGCTCTGTTCTCACTGCTGCCATCAGGCAGAAGGTACAGGAGCCAAAGGACTCGCACCACCAGGTTCAGGAACAGTTATTACCCCTCAACCATCAGGCTCTTGAACCAAAAGGGATAACTTCACTCAACTTCACTTGCCCTGTCATTGAAATGTTCCCACAATCTATAGACTCACTTTCAAGGACTCTCATCTCACGTTCTTGAGATCTATTGCTTATTTATTTAGTATTATTTCTTTCTTTTTGTATTTGCACAGTTTATTGTCTTTTGCACACTGATTGTACACCTGGTTGGTGCAGCCTTTCATTTATTTTATAGCGGTAATTGGATTTGTTGAGTATGACCACAAGAAAATGAATCTCAAGGTTGTATATGATGTCATACATGCACTTTGATAATAAATTTACTTTGACCTTTGAACTTTAAAATGATGACACCCATTGTGGTACAAGGAGCTGCCCCAGCATTGGACAGCCAACATACTTTGATGGAATGAATAGTTCCTGGCATTCATACCAGGCAGACTTCTTGTCATCAACCCCATAGCCTGTCCAAAGTGCTGTAACCAATCGTTCTTCAATAGACCTTGGAATAGAGGCTTTGACTGCACAAACTGCACAATCAGCTGATGATATAATTGGGTGGCTTGGATATTAGGCACAAGCGACCTCTTACATTACAGGCATTCATGGGCTGATAAGAAGCAGCAGTTTAGAAATTGCCTCTCTGAGGTGTGGAGACCATTCTGCAGAAGAGGGCCTTCACTGGTAGAGTTATGTATGTAAAATTTCAGGCAGATGGATTGCACCGTACAAAACATACTCATGGGGGGGGGGGGGAGGGTGGACGGACAAGATTGTATCTTGATGCACCTGCAGAGAAACTGAAACGCTGACAGAGGGCTCAAGCTATGAAAGACATTTATTGGCCTCAGACCAGTAAGTAATAGCTGCACTGGGAAGCTAGCCAAGTGGTTTGCGTGCAACAATTCAAGAGTTTGGAAAAGTTTAGCTCCAACTTGAGTCATGGCTTTATGCAAAGCATTCCATCATTCATGGGGCGAGGGGTGCTCGAACCTTGCTGGAGCCTCCACTAACAACACTGACAGCTTCCATAGCAACCATACAGCTTGTCATGCAAGCTCAGATTGCTGCACTTATCACTCTAGGAACCAATGTTATTAACAATTTTGACTATTATGTTACCTGTGCAGTTGCCCTCCCAAAGAGCTGTAGGAGGGATGAAAGGACTCCATGGATGAAAATCCAAGGTGGCAGCATTCACACTCACCTGTTCCCCAGTTTACGATTGTCCTCTGCCTCTGCTCCACCTCCAGTTGATTACTGATTGCCCATGACATTCAAAATGCAGTGGTCAAAGGCAGAGCACTCAAAATGGCTTGCTGATTGCCCTTACATTAATGTTCAGCTTCCCAAGTTGTAATCCCTTGGGATGCACATTGTTGGAACACCAGGATAAGTAAATAACACCACAAGCGACTTACAGTTTGTCATTCTGCAAGGTGGCAGGTATCAGAAGGAAGCTCAATATTGCGTCTTTTCCCCCAACTGCTGCTAATGACTCTCGTGACTCTGGACCTTGGGACTGAAATTAAATGGCACTTGGAAGTTATGATGGTTTTAAGTTTTTTGGTGGGTCAGATGAGGCATTCTTTTTTAATTTGATCTCCAACAACTTTATGGGTAGGATGAATGTTCTCTTTGCGTCAAATATTTCTCATGGCTCTCACGCTGTCTGACGCCAGGGAAGACTCCTGGAACTTCCCTCGTTGTGAAATAGTGTTTTGTTGGGCTGCCTGGCATTCAAGTGAGAAAGAGGATTGTTGCAGAATGAAATTGTGATGGCATCACCCTAGAAAGTGTTGCATTGAGCTGCTCAACGCATGAGGAGGAGGAGTGTCATTGTACTGAGAAATGCATCCTGTCGAAAAAGGGGTGAACACTTACCAATGTAAATTCCCCTGGACCTTGAAACCTGCAGTGTTAACAACGCCTGGTCCTGTTCTATTTGACATATTAGAAAGGTGAGTATTTCAATAGAAAAGGTACAAGCTGAAACAAGAGTGACCTGACTGCATTTTGATTATATTAAATATGTTCTCTCTCTCTCTCTTTAATATTAGCCTTAAAAATCTCATAAGCAACCTAATCTTCAATTACAAAGCTAATAAATTTTCTGTGTATAATACTGATTGAGTCAGATTAAGAAAAGCACACCGGCGTTGTCCTATTACAATTTCTCACAAGTGCTAATACTCAATCCAGCAGCTGTGCTGACCATATTTATCTCTGCAAAAGAGTAAATGTATTGTCGCAGTACATACATGTCACAATATACAATTGTGAGATTCATTTTCTTGCAGGAATTCTCTATAAATCTATAGAATAATAACCATAATGAGGAATGAACTAGGCATTCAACCAGTGTGCAAAAGACAACAAACTGAGCAACTACAAAAAGAAAGAGTAACTGTATTAAATAAATAGACAATAAATATCGAGAACATGAGATGAAGAGTCCTTGAAAATGAGACCATAGGATGTGGGAACATTTTAATCATGGGGCAAGTAAAGTTGAGTGAAGTTATCCCTTTTGGTTCAAGAACCTGATGACTGGTGGATAGTAACTGTTCCTAAACATGGTGCTGTTAGTCCTGAGCCTATACTTTATTAGGAGTTTGGAGCAATTTGGCATGTCAACAAATACACTCAAAAACTTCTATAGTTGTACCGTGGAGAGCATTCTGACAGGCTGCATCACTGTCTGGTATGGAGGGGCTACTGCACAGGACTGAAAGAAGCTGCAGAAGGTTGTAAATCTAGTCAGCTCTATCTTGGGTACTAGCCTAAAAAGTACCCAGGACATCTTTAGGGAGCGGTGTCTCAGAAAGGCAGCATCCATTATTAAAGACTCCAGGACCCAGGGCATGCCTTTTTCTCACTGTAACCATCAGGTAGGAGATACAGAAGCCTGAAGGCACACACTCAGCGATTCAGGAACAGCTCTTCCCCTCTGCCATCTGATTCCTAAATGGACATTGAAGCTTTGGACACTACCTCACTTTTTTAATACTGTATACATTATTTCTGTTTTTGCACATTTTTTAATAACCTATTCAATATAGGTAATTGATTTACTTGTTTGTTTATTATTATGTTTTACTTTATTTTTTTATTTTTCTTTCTCTCTGCTAGATTATGTATTGCATTGAACTGCTGCTGCTAATTTAACAAATTTCATGTCACATGAAATAATAAACCTGATTCTGATTCTCTACCACCTTCCTGATGGCAGCAGTGAGAGGTGAGCATGTCCTGGATGGTAGGGGTCCCTGATGATCGATGCTGATTTCCTGCAGAAGTGTTTCATATAGATGTACTTAATAGTGGGAAGGATTTTACCCATGGTGGACTGGGCTGTATCCATTAGCTTTAATTGGACTTTCTGTTCAAGGGCATTGTGATTTCATACGAGGCTGTATTGCAACCAGTCAGTATACTCTCCACTACACATCTATAGAAATTTGTCAAAGTTGTAGATATCATGCTGAATCTCCACAAACTCCTAAGGAAGTAGAGGCAGCACTGTGCTTTCTTTGTAATTGCACTTATATGCTTGGCCCAGGACAAGTTCTCCAAAATAATAATACCAAGGAATTTAAACTTGCTAACCCTCCTCACCTCCGATTCTCTGATGAGGACTGGCTCATGGACCTCTGGTTTCCTTCTCCTGAAGTCAATAATCAGCTCCCTGGTCTTGCTGACTGGTTGTTGTTATGGCACCTCTCAGCCAAATTTTCAATCTCTTTCCTTTATTCTAATTGGTCGCCGCCTTTGATTCAGCCTATGACAGTGGTGTTGTCAGCAAGCTTAAATATGGCATTGGAGCTGTGCTTAGCCGTACAGTCCTAAGCGTAAATTGAGTAGAGCAGGGGGCTAAGTACATAGCCTTTTGGTGCACCTGAGATCGTGAAGGAGATGAAGAAAATTACTGAAGTACAATCAACATTTTCCCACTTTTGGAAAGCATAGCATTTAAATAATTTTGCTGTAAGGAAAGGACAAGAGCCAGAGAATGTTTTTAAATGAAGAAGCAGAGGGCATGTTTTTTATAGGCTATGGGGCCCCAAAGTGCAATCTTTGAATGTATACATTTTGGGCAAACTTACAGTTCTAGTAGACTCTCTTGCCATCTCCACCTGCTGCTGAGGTCTAAAGGAAAAGCAGCTGACATCTTCTCTCCGTGACTGACCTACAGTGGGCAAGAAACTGAGAGATGATTCGCAAATCATCAACAGTCTGTAAGCATTATGAATTGAGGAAGCTGTGAGTGATTGTAGCTTTAACAAAAGACATTTAGGAATTACTGGGAATAAATGAATTGATTTTAAATATTAGTAAGAATTATGAACTATATATGTACATATATTTAAAATCCATGGTATTTCTGATAATTAAAATCATGAATATGTTGTGAAAAATGTAAACACTAGCCCAACTGACGTTGCCTTTAAACTGAAGGTTGACAACCCCATTCAAACATTGAATATTGGGTATGTGTTATGCTGAAGTTCAACAAAGATCTCAACTCAAACACACTATTTATTTCCCTCCACAGATGCTGCCTGACTCATTGAATTCCTCTATTGCTTTCTTTGCTTAAGTGATGTGTTGGATTTGCTCATAATGTTTGATGTAAGGCTGAGGAGTTGGACATGAAGTGCATCCATGCCTGTGGTCCCCTTCTCTCCCATCACTCACCACCTTCACCCTCATTCTACCACTCTACTCAACAGTGTACAGACTTGGTGGTGAGACCAGGAATGGAATGAAGAATAAAATATGCAATCAGTTGACGTCTGGCATGTTTCCAATTTCTGCTCTTAATTGTAGTGAGGACAGAATCACCAGCTCACTCAGTAGTATCTGTCCCATTTACACAGAAGTCTCATATTCATTGTAATGCATGTTTTTTTTCCACTTTTTTTCTATTATGTATTGCATTGTACTGCCGTTGCAAAGACAACAAATTTCATGACATATGCCGGTGATATTAAATCTGATTCTGACTGAAGCCGAATGTAATCAATTGCAAATGTATGTTTAGCTGCATTGAAAAACTTGAAAATATGCACAGTATCAGATTCAGAATCAGGTTTATTATCACCGGCATGTGTTCTGAAATTTGTTAAATTAGCAGCAGCAGTTCAATGCAATATGTAATATAGAAGAAGAAATTTTTTTAAAAAACTTAAATAAATAACTAAGTAAATCAATTACAGTTTATGTATAATGAACAGATTAAAATGGTGCAAAAACAGAAATAATATATATTAAAAAAGTGAGATAGTGTTCACGGGATCAATGTCCATTTAAGAATCAGATCGCAGAGGGGAAGAAGCTGTTTCAGAATTGCTGAGTGTGTGCCTTCAGGCTTCTGTACCTCCTTCCTGATAGTAACAGTGAGAAAAGGGCATGCTCTGGGTGCTGGGGGTCCTTAACAATGGATGCTGCCTTTCTGAGACATCGCTCCTTGAAGATTTCCTGGGTACTTTGTAGGCTAATGCCCAAGATGGAGCTGACTAAATTTATGGCACTCTGCAGCTTTGTTTGGTCCTGTGCAGTAGCCCCTTCCCTCACTTTACCAGACAGTGATGCAGCCTATCAGAATGCTCTCCACAGTACATCTATAGAAGTTTTTAAATGTTTTATCAAATCTCTTCGAACTCCTAATGAAATATAGATGCTGTCTTGCCTTCAACAAATACATTGCAAATTCCTTGTTTTCCTGAGATCTTTTTGTGTCATCACTTTTTCCTTTACATTTTGCAGGAGACTGTGTCCCTGAGCTGCAACCATAAACACAAATAGATGTCTTAATAAACACTTGTCTCTTAGAGCACCAGCATATTCAGATCTTATCTCTGAGACCAATAGTACAGAAACAGGACCTTGGGTCACGATCTTATGCTGAACTAATTAAATTAGTAATCAAATACTCAATTAAACTGATCATTTCTGGCCACTCAAGGTGCATATCCTATTTCCTGCATATCCATGGCCCACCTAAGAGCCTCATGAATGGCTCTATTCCTTCACTAGCACAACCACCCCAGGCAACACATTCCAGGCATCCATCATGTGTCATAATAAAGTGTGCATAAAAATCTGTGTACATAATAAGGAACTTCAGTTCCCAGTATGCAATGCAGGTAGTTCACCCGGAACTGGAAGTGATGTTGGTGAACAGGTCACGCCTGGTTTTGGTGGGTTGGAGTACCCTGAGTAAAATGTGGTTGAGCTGAAACCAATCTGTAAACAAACATTGCATTAGTTTTTTTTTACCCACACACGATTCTTCATTAAAAACAAGTATAACATGGTGAAGGAAGTCGGCGTGAGGTCTTAATACAAAGCTGAAATGAACATCGCAAACGACTAAGAAAGAGACACTGGTTCTGACGGAGAGAAGCTACCACCCAGGGAGCACCTTATTTGGAAGGTGTTGAAGTTCACTGAAGTTCACCAGATTCACCAAGAGAATATCAGATCAGACATTCTCTGTGGATAATCTAAGTACACCTGCAGCTATGCAGTTTACTGGCAATCTAGCTGATAATTGGAAACTATTCAAACAAGATTCAATATACATTTAGCAGCAAGTAGAACCAGCAGGGTGGAGGAAAAATTGAAAGTGTCTATTTTTCTACAAGTAATTGGCGAAGATGTTTTGGACATCTATGACATCTTTCAAATTGATGAGACATTCTTTACATTGGATACTCTGATGACAAAATTTGAGGAGTATTTCATCCCAAGTAAAAACATCACAGTTGAGAGATACAAATTCTTTTCCTGTGACCAGAAACAAGGTGTTTACTTAGACCAATACTTAGCTGAGCTTCACACACTAAGTTCTGTGAGGTTGGAGATGTGCAGCCAACTCAAGGAGCTCTGTGAATTGAGATGGAATTAGTTGAACTTATGTAAAGACTCACTGATCACATGGATGTAGTCCAGGGCTCCATTATGAGGCATGTGGAGTGAATAATGACCACACAGCATGAACAAGAACAAATACTGAACAAAGCAAATGAAAGTAATACATCTGTGGAAACAAATAGCAGAGTGAAAATGATCAACAAACCACCTCAGAGACTGATTGCAATTTACTGAGTGAATAAGGGACTGTATTTGCTCATTATAACTGAAGTTACTGTAAATATCATTGTCAGAAAGCATTACTACATCTTGAAGGTTTATGAAGAAGGACATCCTATTTGTTTTCTTTAAAGAGGGAAGATGTGTTATTATGTGTGTACATAATAAAGAACTTCTGTTCCCAGTGTGCAATATGGGCAGTTCACCTAGAACTGGAAGTGACATTGGTGAACAGGTCACACATGCCTTTGATGGGCTGGAGTGTCTAAAATGTGGTCAAGCTGAAGTCATTCTGTAAATAAACAATATTCTATTTTTTTTACCCACACACAATTTTTCCATTATTAAGAACAAACATAACACATCACTCTCTGTATACAGCACACGAGCAAGCCCTCAGTCTACTATGCCTGTGCTGAACACAATGAAAATTTAAACTGCATGTCTATCTGCACATTGTCAATATCCCTCAATTCCCTGCCTATCCAAAGGTTGGTTAAATGTTGCTATTGTATCTACTTCCACTACCTCTCATGGCAATGAATTCCAAACACCGGTAACTCTGTGTAAAAACATTTCTCTTCTCAGCTTCAAACTATGACCTCTAGTATTTGACACTTCCATCCAGGGATTTTTTTGTAGATCTCAACTTTGGTTTGCAAATCAAGAATTGCAATTACTGCAAATTTAAAATAAAACTAGAAAACATGAAAAACTTACAGCATCTTAAGCAGCATCCGTGGAATGAGGAACAGAGATAACATTTTAGGTCGATGACCTTCCTTCAGAATAAGAAAATAGAGAAAACAAGTTAGATTTAAGAACTAATTATTAACTTGCTTTTCCTCTTTTCCATTTCTGATGGAAGGGTTTTTAATGTGAAATGTGAGCAGTCAATGATATGAGATGAGATCCTTTTTGGACTTCAGCATGGCAGAAACTGCAGAGAAGTTGCAGTATGGGTTTAATGCGAGAGGAAGAAGGTTCAGAAGGATTTTGAGAGTGACTGCAGGCTGGAATGCACTACCTGAACAGTTAGTGGAGCTAGATCCTCTCACAACATTTAAGAAGTATTTAAAGTATAAAGTACAAAGTAAATTTATTATTACAAGTACATATATGTCATCATATCCAACCCTGTAACTCATTTTCATGTGGGCATACTCAACAAATCTCCAGAATAGTAACTATAACAGAATCAGTGAAGGACCACTAAACTAGGGCTTTCAACCAAAGTGCAGAAGAAAACACACTTCAAATGCAAAAAGAAGAAACAATAATATAAATAAACAATAAATATTGATAAATGAGACAAAGAGTCCACTGCTCATGCTTTCTTTGTAATTGCACTTGCGTGCTGGGCCCAGAACAGGTCATCTGAAATAATAACACCTCAGAATTTAAAGTTGCTAAGCCTCTCCATCTCTGATCCTCCAATGATGACTGGCTCATGGACCTCTGGTTTCCTTCTCCTGAAGTCTGTAATGAGTTCCTTGGTCTTGCTGACATTGAGTAAGAGGTTATTATAACACCACTCAGCCAGATTTTCAATCTCCCTCCTCAATGTTGATTCATTAAGAAAGAAATACTTAAATCAGCTAGGGCATAAAAGGCTATGGACCTACCACAAATAAATGGGATTAGTGTAGATAGGTACAAAGGACAGCAGGGTCGTAGTGATTTGAAGGGCCAGTTTTTGTGCTGCATGACTCCATGATTCTACCTCTGGTAGGTCAGATTAAGTGATTTAAAATGGTGATTAGAAGCTCATTATGCTTTTGTTTGTGCTATGTCATAGATGAATACAACACAGACCCTTCAGCCCTACAGATCCTACCAACCATGGAGCCCACCCAACTAATCCCAATTACCTGTGTTTGGCTCATATCCCTCTATGCCTCACTCTTTCTTGTAGCTATGCAACTGATTCTTAAAACAATAATATTGTACCAGTCTCAATCACTTCCTCTGGCAGCTCATTTTACATGCTCACCACCCTCTGCATGAAAACATTGCCTCGCAGGTCACTTCTAAATCTTTCCCCACTCACCCGAAGCTCCCCTACTCTGCTCCCCTATTTTGGAAAAAACTATCATCCTCTTGTGATTTTAAACACATCAGTAAAATTACCGCTCATTCTCCTACACTCCAAAGAATAAAGATCTAGCACAGCCAACCTCTACCTGTAACACAGGCTGTCTAGTCCTGGCAATATCCTCATAAGCATCCATCACAGCTTAACCTCATCTTTTATATAATAGGGTAACTAAAACTCCAACTGTGGCCCCCCCAGCTACTTACAAGACTGCAGCATAATGTCCTAATTCCCATACTCAATGGCTTGACTGATGAATACCAGCATTTTAAATGCCTTTTTTCACCACCCTGTCCACCTGTAAACCTGCTTTCCAAAGTGCACTTCTAGTCCTAGATCCCTCTGCTCCATTACACTCCAAAGTATAAGTCCTACTTTGGTTTCACTTTCTAATGTCAGTAATGAAAGGCCAGACTATACTAATAAATGGAGAAAACTAATGCAAAATGATGACCGGGAGTAATTGACAATCCTGACACAGATAGAAAGACATAGTGAGCTTTTGTGCACAGAAAACTTCAGCATGTCCCTGTGGAAGATGAGTTGTTACTGCTGAAGCTTGCATTGATCTTGCCGTAGCAGTTCTGAAAGCCACAGTCAGATGGGTTTGCACTGGGAGTGGGATAATGAATTCAAGTGGAATCACAAGCCCAGGCTTGTGCCCGCGGACTGAACTCAGGGGCTCCACAAAGTGATCGTCTAATCTGCATTTAGCTTCCTCAGTTTAGAGGAGGCCATACTGTGAACACAAAATGTAGTACATAAGATTGGGAAAAGTACAAGTGAATCACTGATTCACCTGGACAGACTGTTTGAGTTCCTGGATGATGGGAATGGTGATAAGTCAGGTGTTTGCATGGGAAAGTTCCATTTGAGAGTGAGTAGCTGGAGGGAGCAGGAGTGCAGGAACAGAGTATCATAAAGGAGAGGAGAGGGGTTTATGTGTCTGGTGGTGGGATCTTGTTGGAGTTGATGGAAATCATGGAATGTAGAGGCTGGGGTGCTATAAGATGAGGATCAGGGATTCTGATAGACCATAAGACATTGGAGAAGAATAAGGCCATTTGGCCCATCGAGTCTACTCCACCATTGCATCATTATTTATAAGACCATAAGCTATAGGAGCAGAATTTGGCCATTTGGACTATCGAGTCTGCTCCACCATTTCCTCATGGCTGATCCAATTTTCCTCTCAGCCCCAATCTCCTGCCTTCTCCCACTATCCTTTCATGCCCTGAACAATCAAGAATCCATCAACCTCTGCCTTAAATATACATAAAGATTTAGCCTCCACAGCTGCTTGGGGCAAAGATTCACCACTCTCTGCCTAAAGAAATTCTTCTTCATCTCCCTTCTTTAAGGGTGTCCCTCTATTCTGAGACTGTGTCCTCTGGTCTTAGACTCTCCACCAATCACATTTCAATGAGGTCACACCTCATTCTCTTGAATTTAGTGAATACAGGCTCAAAGCCATCAAACGCTTTTCATATGCCAAGTCATTCAATTCTGGAATCATTCTCGTGAGCCTCCTTTGAACCCTCTCCAGTTTCAGAACATTCTTTTTAAGGTAAGGATCCAAAAAACTGCTCACAATACTCCAAGTGAGGCCTCACCAGTGCTTTGTAAAGTCTCACCATTACATTCTTGCTTTTATGTTCTAGTCCTCTTGAAATGAATGCTAATATTGCATTTGCCTTCCTCACCACAGTTTCAACCTGTAAATTAACTGTCAGGGAATCCTGCACAAGGACTCCCATATCGCTTTGCATCTTGTTTTTTTGTATTTTCTGTCTATTTAGAAAATAGTCAACACTTTCATTTCTTCTACCAGTGCATGACCATATACTTCCTCATATTGCATTCCATCTGACATTTCTTTGCCCATTCTCCTAATTCGTCTCGGTCCTTCTGTAGCCTCTCTATTACCTCAAAACTACCTGCCCCTCCATCTATCTTCATATCGTCTTCAAACTTTGCAACAAAGCCATCAATTCCATCATCGAAATCACTCACATATAACGCAAGAAGAATCGGTCCCAACACAGACACCTGTGGAACAATACTAGTCACCAGCAGCCAATCAGAAAAAGCTCCCTTTATTCCCACGCTTTGCCTCCAGCCAATCAGCTACTGTTTTATCCATGCCAGAGTATTTCCTGTAATATCTTGGGCTCGTAGCTTGTTAAGCAGCCTCACGTGTAGCACCTTGTCAAAGGCCTTCTGAAAACCCAAATACATAACATCAATCGATTCTCCTTTGTCTGTCCTGCTTGTTATTTCTTCAAAGGATCCAACTGATTTGTCAGGCACGATTTTCCTTTGAGGAAACCATGCTGACTGTGGCTTATTTTATCTAGTGCTTCCAAATACCCTGAGACTTCATCCTTAATAATCAACTTCAACATCTTCCCAACCACGCAGGTCAGACTAATTGGCCTATAGTTTCCTTTCTTCAGCTTCTCTCCCTTCTTGAAGAGTGGAGTGACATCTACAATTTTCCAGACTCCGAGAACCATTCCAGAATCTAGTGATTTTTGAAAGATTATTATGAATGCCTCCGTTGTCTCTTCAGCCACCTCTTTCAGAACTCTGGGGTGTACACCATCTGGTGTAGGTGACCTATCTACTTGCAGACCCTTTCGTTTCCAAAGAACCTTCTCTCTAATTATGGTAACTTCACACACTTCATGACCCCTGATACCTGGAACTTCCACCTTACTGCTTGTGTCTTTCTCAGTGAAGACTGACACAAAATACTAATCTCATTGTTCCCCATTACTACCTCTCCAGCATCATTTTCCAGCAGTCCGATATCCACTCTTGCTCTCTTTTACATTTTATGTATCTGAAGAATTCTTTGGTATCCTTTTTAATATAATATACTTTTGTATTCCATCTTTACCTTCTTAATGACTTTTTTAGTTGCCGCGGTTGGGTTTTAAAAGCTTTCCAATCTTATGCCCTCACTTTGTCTTTTATGTTGATTTTGACTTCCCTTGTTAGGCATGGTTGTGTCATCTTTCATTTGGAACACTTCTTCCTCTTTAGGATGTACATATTCTGTGCCTTTTGAATTGCTTCCAGAAGTTCCAGTCAGTAATTGTTGGCCTGCCATCATCCCTGTCACAGTCCTTTTCCAATCAATGCTGGCCAGTTCCTCTCTCATGACTCTGTAATTCCGGTTACTCCACTTTATTTGCACCATCTCGGATCGCAAGACCCTGCAGCGGATAGTGAGGTCAGCTGAGAAGATCATCAGGGTCTCTCTTCCCGCCATCATGGACATTTACACTACACGCTGCATCCGCAAAGGAAACAGCATTATGAAGGACCCCATGCACCCCTCATACAATCTCTTCTCCCTCCTGCCGTCTGGGAAAAGGCTCCGAAGCATTCGGGCTCTCACGACCAGACTATGTAACAGTTTCTTCCCCCAAGCTATGAGACTCCTCAATATCCGAAGCCTGGACTGACACCTTGCCCTATTGTCCTGTTTATTATTTATTGTAATGCCTGCACTGTTTTTGTGCACTCTATGTTGTCCTGTGTAGGTCTGTAGTCTAGTGTAGCTTTCTCTGTGTTGTTTTTTTTACGTAGTTCAGTGGAGTTTTTGTACTGTGTCATGTAACATCATGGTCCTGAAAAACGTTGTCTCATTTTTACTATGCACTGTACCAGCAGTTATGGTCGAAATGACAATAAAAGTGAATTGACTTGACTTGACTTATTACTGATACATCTGACTTTAGCTTCTCCTTGTTAATTTTCAGCCCTATGGGCTATTTTACCTTAGGTCTAATCAGTTCTGGTTCATTGCACAACACCCTATCCAGAATACTGATCCTCTAGTGGGCTCAACCACGAGCTGCTCTAAAAGGCCATCTCGTAGGCACTTTAGAAACCCCCCCTCCTGGATTACAGCACTAAGCTGATTTTCCTAATCTACCTGCATAATGAAGTCCCCCATGACTATTGTAACATTGTCCTTTTGGCATGCATTTTCTATCTCCTGTTGTAATTTGTAGGCCACATCCTTACTACTGTTTGGAGGTCTGTATACAACTCCCATCAGGGAATTTTTATCCTTGCAAATCCTTAGCTGTATTCAAAATGATTCAGTACCTTCCGACCCTAATGATTTGACTTCATTTTTACTGACAGAGCATTTGTTGTCAGTCTGTCTTCTTGCCGGTACTTTCGATATAATCTGTATCCTTAGACATTAAGCTCCCAGCTGCAATCTCCTTTCAGCCATGATTCAGTGATGCCACAATATCATACCTGCCGATCTGCAGCTGTGCTGCAAATTCACCTACCTTATTCCATATACTGCACATTCAAATATAACACCTTCAGACCTGTATTCACCCTTTTCGATATTGTCCTCCTTTTATGTCGCAACTCATCCTGTTGATTGCAATTTTGCCCTATCACAGCCTCGCCTCACTACCCATTGCCTCTGTTTGTAAACCAGCTACCTCATTTTCAGCCGTATTATCTGTCTTTCCTTCGATCCTTCTCGCATTGAAGTATATGCTGCTCAGGATACTAGCTGGATCATGCTGAGTCTTTTGATTCCTAACTTTGTCTGAGGTCTTACCACCACCTGCCTCCACAAAATCTCTACTCTCTGTTTTGGCACTCTGGTTCCCATACCCTGTAGCTCTAGTTTAAACCCCACCATGCAGCATTAACAAACCTTCCCACTAGGATATTAGTACCCTTTCAGTTCAGATGCAAACCATCCCTTCTATACAGGTCTCACACTTCTTGGATGAGAGCCCAATGATCCAAAACTCTGATGCTCTCCCTTCTGCATCAATGCCTTAGTCACATATTAAATTACATAATCTTCCTAGTTCTGGCCTCACTAGCACATGGTACGGGGAGCTATCCTGAGATCACAACCCTAGAGATCCTGTCCTTTAAATTAGCACCTAACTCCCGGAACTGCCTTTGCAGAACCTCATCACTCATCCTACCCATGCCATTGGTACCTACATCGACCAGGATTTCTGACTGTTCAGCCTCCGACTTAAGAATGCTGAGGACTCGATCCAAGATATCCCAGACCCTGGCACCCAGGAGGCAACACACCATCTTGTACTCAACCACAGAACCACCAATCCGTTCCCCTATCACACAGCGCGCTTCTTCTTCCCCCCCCCCCCCTTCTCTTCTGAATCACAGAGGTAGACTCAGTGCCAGAGACCTGACCACCATGACTTTCCTCTCTTAACTCATCCCCGCAACCCCCCACCCCACCCACTGACAGTATCCAAATTGATATAGCTGTGTTGAGGAGGAGGGCCACAGGGGTGATCTTCACTGGCTCCTTAACCTCTTTCCCCTTCTTGACTGTCATCCAGTTTCCCATGTCCTGCACCTTGAGTGGAACTACCTCTCCATACATCCTATTTATCACTCCTTCTGCCTGTGGAATGATCCAGAGTTCATCCCGTTCCAGTTCCAACTCCTTAACACGGATTGTTAGAAGCTGCAGCTGGATGCACTTCTCGCAGTTGTAGTCGTCACGGAGACTGAAGGTTTCCCTGACTTTGCACATCCAGTATGCAACTGTTCTGCCTTAACCGAGAGCTTTTCTTTACTATTGCTTTCTCTGACTGAAGCCTGTCTTCGCGGAAGACTCAAAGAGCTCCCCTCTTATTTTCCTTTTACTTTCCCTCTCATTCCCATTCTCCAGCCTTTTCCCCATAACCTTTGACACCCTTATTAATCATGAACCTTACAGCTCTGTTTTAAACATGTCCAACGACATGGCATACAACAGCCATCTGTGGCAATGAATTCCATAAATTCACCACCTCTGGCTAAAGTAGTTTCCCCTCATCTCTATTCTTAGGAACATCCTGCTCTTGCTCTGTCCAGGAGGAGAACAGTGAGATCAGAGCACAGGAAATTGATTGACAAACCATCTGCCCATTTACCATTTCTCTTCTTACTACCCTAGCACCCAGCCTATCCAAGCAAAGTAGCGATTCACTTGTACTTCATCCAATCTAGTGTTCTGCAATCAGTGTGAACAATGTGGTTTCCCCTACACTAGGGGCATCAAATGCAGATTGCATGATCATTTTGCAGAGTACCTCTGTGCATTGTTGGCAGAATCCTGAAATTCTGAATCCTGAAATTCTTGATGGTCCTACCATCTAAAAAGAAGGCATTAACCCACAGCTATTGGACACTTGTTGCAGCTTCTGGCCTTGTCAATAGCAGGACATCAGGAGAAACAGAGTTAGGAGAAACTGGTCATTGAGTGAATAAATAAGAACAGTCTCTTCAGACAGGTGAGGCTAAAAATCATGGTGGAGAATAGAACTGGCATCATCTTGGGTAGTATTAGTTTCAAAAAAGGTGCTTTCTCAATAAAAAATTCCACTAAAAAGATCTCTGAAATGATTTACAGTACCCAGAAATGGGCAGAATATTTCTATACTCCACCTTAAACCAATCTTCCAGAGGCAGCACTAATTTTGTGGTGAGAAGAAAGTTCTAGGCACAGAGTCAGCAACTGGTCTAAACTTCTTGCCTTACAGATCAAGACATTGTTTTAATTGAACATTTTCAACGTCAATGTGAACATATTCTAGTGAATTTTAGATTGCCACACGAATGTTCAGTGGAGTCTGATTCGGACACAAAAGTTATTAGCCTTGATTCGTGGACTATTCCCTTATCCCTGTTTTCTTGCTCTGATCGATTTTGACTAACTTTGTAATACAATTGGTAGTCACCATCAGGATCCAGAATAATTATACCCTGCAGCATAATTCAGTGTTTCAGTGATGAGAGGGAGCTGAGGGTCCAACGTGTAAAGCTACAACTGAATGAGGGATCTGCATCTGTGCCGGTCTGGGCCCTTTGGGCTGCTGCTGCTATTATTTCAGTTTAGTTCTTTTTAACAGGTAGTTAAAAACTACAGTTCCAAATTATCATGTCCTTCAAATGTCTTCAAATATTATCTCATGCTCCTGTTGAATTGTAACCATGACGAATAAATACTCAACACAGTGATCAAATCAAATGACATGCTGTCAACTGTTTTTCTTTAAAGAATATGAAATGTTGGCTCCGTACTCCCCCTCGATACTTATGTACTTGAGCTGGGTTTCACGTGTGATACCTAATCTGCCACTCCTAAATGATTCAGTTCTGGAAGGAGTAAATATACTGGCTGACTGCATACTTTCTCACAGCCTGAAAGCATTCAGACGTCCTTGCTCCGAGCATTGCCAGAAACTTGTCTCCAAATCAATTGTTTCAAATCAGTGGATTATCAGAGGCCATTCAGTCTATTGAATCCATTGCAGCTGCTCTGGAGATTTTTGTTCATTCCCATTCCTTACTCTTTCCCTTAGTTCTGTAAGTTAAGGATCCTCAAGCACCCATTCAGTTCCCTTTTGAAAGGTAGTGGTCTGGTAGCGTAGTGTAATGTTTTACAGTGCCAGCAACCCAGGTTCAATTCCTGCCATTGTCCGTAAGAAGTTTGTATGTTCCTGCCATGACTGCATGGGTTTCCTCTCACAGTGCAAAGATGTACCGGTTAGTAGGATAATTGGTCATTGTAAATTGTCCTGTGACAATTGGGAGTGTTGTGGAATCAGGAGAACTTTACTTCTTAACTAGGCTGAATGCTTTGTCAGGCAACTCTGACAGAGAGTGCCTTAAAAAAGAACTTGTACAATACGTCCAACACTTATTGTTGGCAGTCACCATAGATACCTGAAGAAAAGCCAAACACAATATAGGTTAGCTGTCTTTCAGAAGGATGGCCTTCACTTTGAAAGAAAACTAAACTGCTGCAAAATTGTCTAATCTTGTATGCAATGACAGCCGATGCAGGGATGGAGTATTTATAAACAAAATGCGAATAATTATTTTTTATTTATTCATTTACGGGATGTGGGCATCACAAGCTAAGCCAGCATTTATTGCCCATCCCTGGTTGCTCTTGAGAAGGTGGTGATGAGCATAATCCTGTGGTATAGTTCACAATGACATCACTTTTATGACACAAGCAGCACTGGTCCAGAATGAAGTACCCACTCTTGTGTTGATGAACCCAGAGTCATGTAACTTTCATTCACTTTACTTACATTTCCAAAATAGTCTAAGATCCACCTCAAAATACAATAGAATTAACAATGAGGATAGCCATCACTGTTGATGTAGAATGGGAAAGGAATAAATTATCATCAAGAAAAAGAACCATCATTGCATTTAGAAAGGATTAGACAATAGACAGTAGACAGTAGGTGCAGGAGTAGGCCATTCAGCCCTTCTAGCCAGCACCGCCATTCACTGTGATCATGGCTGATCATACACAATCAGTACCCCGTTCGTGCCCTCTCCCCATATCCCTTGACCTCGCTATCTATAAGAGCTCTATCTAACTCTCTCTTGAAAGCATCCAGAGACTTGGCCTCCACTGCCTTCTGGGGCAGAGCATTCCACATATCCACCACTCTCTGGGTGAAAAAGTTTTTCCGCATCTCTGTTCTAAATGGCCTACCCCTTATTCTTAAACTGTGACCTCTAGTTCTGGACTCACCCATCAGCGGGAACATGCTTCCTGCCTCCAGTGTGTCCAATCCCTTAATAATCTTATATGTTTCAATCAGATCCCCTCTCATCCTTCTAAATTCCGGTGTATACAAGCCCAGTTGTTCCAATCTTTCAACATATGACAGTCCTGCCATTCCAGGAATTAACCTTGTGAACCTACACTGCACTCCCTCAATAGCAAGAATGTCCTTCCTCAAATTTGGAGACCAAAACTGCACACAATACTCCAGGTGGGGTCTCACCAGGACCCTGTACAGCTGCAGAAGGACCTCTTTACTCCTATACTTAATTCCTCTTGTTATAAAGGTCAGCATGCCATTAGCTTTCTTCACTGCCTGCTGTACCTGCATGCTTGCTTTCAATTACTGATGTACAAGAACACCTAGATCTCGTTGTACTTCCCCTTTTCCTAACTTGACTCCATTTAGAGAGAAACTTGCCTTCCTGTTCTTACCACCAAAGTGGATAACCTCACATTTATCCACATTAAACTGCATCTGCCATACATTCGCCCACTCACCTAGCCTGTCCAAGTCACCCTGCATTCTCATAACAACCTCCTGACATTTCACACTGCCACCCAGCTTTGTGTCATCGGCAAATTTGCTAATGTTACTTTTAATCCCTTCATCTAAATCATTAATGTATATTATAAACACCTGCGGTCCCTAATGCACCATCAATAACTCACTCTGAGACGTAAAAGCGAGGTATCGGCTTTTATTGACTGGAAGAAGGAACAAGCAGTGAGTGACCACCATACTACATCCTGGAGACTGAGAGGCCGGGCTCAGACCTCCATCACCTTTATACAGGGGTCTGTGGGAGGAGCCACTGGAGCAGTCATCAGGGGGCGTGTCCAGACAGGTATATGTAGGTCATCACAGTCCCAGCACGAACCTTGCGGTATCCCACTAGTTACAGCCTGCCATTCCGAAACGGACCCGTTAATCGCTACTCTTTGTTTCCTGTCAGCCAGCCCATTTTCAATCCATGTTAGTACTCTGCCCCCAATACCATGTGACCTAATTTTGCCCACTAATCTCCTATGTGGGACTTTATCAAAGGCTTTCTGAAAGTCCAGGTACACTACATCCACTGGCTCTCCCTTGTCCATTTTCATAGTTACATCCTCAAAAAACTCCAGAAGATTAGTCAAGCATGATTTTCCCTTCATAAACCCTGCTGACTCGGACTGATCCTTCTACTGCTATCCAAATGTGTCGTAATTTCCTCTTTTATAATTGACTCCAGCATCTTTCCCACCACTGACGTCAGGCTAACCGATCTATAATTCCCTGTTTTCTCTCTCCCTCCTTTCTTGAAAAGTGGGACAACATTAGCCACCCTCCAATCCGCAGGAACTGATCCTGAATCTATAGAACATTGGAAAATGATTACCAATGCGTCCATGATTTCTAGAGCCACCTCCTTAAGTACCCTGGGATGCAGGCCATCAGGTCCCGGGGACTTATCAGCCTTCAGACTCAACAGTAACAGTCTATCCAACACCGTTTCTTGCCTAATATAAATTTCCTTCAGTTCATCCTTTACCCTAGTTCCTTTGGCCACTATTACATCTGGGAGATTGTTTGTGTCTTCCCTAGTGAAGACAGATCCAAAGTACCTGTTCAACTCATCTGCCATTTCCTTGTTCCCCATAATAAATTCACCCGTTTCTGACTTCAATGGCCCAATTTTGGTCTTAACTATTTTTTTTCTTTTCACATACCTAAAGATGCTTTTACTATCCTCTATATTCTTGGCTAGTTTACCTTCGTACCTCATTTTTTCTCCGCGTATTGCCTTTTTTGTTATCTTCTGTTGCTCTTTAAAAGCTTTCCAGTCCTCTAGTTTCATGCTCATCTTTGCTATTTTATACTTCTTCTCTTTTATTTTTATACTGTCCTTTACTTCCCTCGTCAGCCACGGCCGCCCCTTACTCCCCTTAGGATCTTTCTTTCTCTTTGGAATGAATGGATCCTGCACCTTCTGCATTATTCCCAGAAATACCTGCCATTATTGTTCCACTGTCTTCCCTGCTAGGGTATTGTTCCATTGAACTTTGGCCAGCTCCTCCCTCATAGCTCCATAGTTCCCTTTGTTCAACTGTAATACTGACACATCCGATTTTCCCTTCTCCTTCTCAAATTGTAGGTTAAAACATATCATATTATGGTCACTACCTCCTAATGGCTCCTTTACCTCGAGGTCCCTAATCAAATCCGGTTCATTGCACAACACTAAATCTGGAATTGCCTTCTTCCTGGTAGGCTCCAGTATAAGCTGTTCTAAGAATCCATCTCGGAGGCACTCCACAAACTCCCTTTCTTGGGGTCCAGTACCATCCTGATTCTCCCAGTCTACCTGCATATTGAAATCCCTCATGACAACTGTATCATTACCTTTGCGACGTTCCAATTTTAACTCTTCATTCAACTTACACCCTACATCCTACTACATTGTCCTACTACATCTTACTTCTCTTGTAATGTCAGGAAAACTTAGTTCTAATACAACTAAAAGCAACAGAAACAGCAGAAGATGTCCCAGAATATCAAAACTGCACATCAGATGCTAGCACCAGCAGACCAGCTCATACTGAGAGAAATAAAGGCAGCTGTTATCACTCTTAAAGCTACACCAGCTGAGCTTAAAGCAAATTAAAGCAAGATGGAATGTGTTATTCGGCATAATAGTGAGGCTTAGTGACTGCAAAATGCAAGCACAGAGTCTTGAGTAAAGTGCAGCATTTCTGGTAAAGACAGTAAATGGTGTATCAAAGAAAAGTAAAATTCATAGGCAGCCTGCGGATGGATGGTTCAATGGTTCAATTGTTTAATTTAATATCAGAGAATGTGTACAGTATACAACCTGAAATTCTTACTCTTCGCAGACATCCACAAAACAAGGGGGAAAAGAAACAAAGAATGAATGACAGAAAATGTTAGAACTGCAAAGCACCCCTCCCCTCCCCACACAAGCAGCAGCAAAAGCATCAACCCTCCCCCACTTGCTCCAGCAAAAGCCCCTCTATGCACCATGCCAGTAATAGCAAAGCCCCAAAAGAGACCATGATCTAGAGCCATCAAAAGCTACCGTCCATCCCAATACTCTGACATCTCAAACAGGCTTTTACTCTCTCACTAGTGAGGGGGAGAGAGATATCGCTGCCTCTTTTGCCAGTCCGTCATGCCCTTGATGGTGAGGATGCAAGCACTTTTCTTTCCCAGTACTATTGTTAAATTGGAAAGGCTTCATTGAAAGTTGCTTGGACAGAATGGAAGTGATTTTACATACCGAAGATGTTTCCACTTTCTAACATAACACCAGCTCTACAGAGGGCTAAAGCCATCCCATTAGGAGGAGAAAAGCAGAACCTAGTGACGTATTACAACAGACACCTGTTTGATATAGTAGGGAGCTATAAGTTTGGGCAAGGAATCAGAAATTGTGGAAGCAGGTGAGTGATTACATCACCACACCGAAAGATCTATCAACTTCTGCAGCCTTTGGGCCATACACAGGGAAACAGTTGTGAAGTTGGGAAAGAATCCAGTCTAAGCTCTCAGGCGCAAAAAGCCTTATGTTACATTTAATTTATAGGACTGCAACTTCCATGAAATGACTGTGTAAATATGTGACGAGAATTTCTATGCTTGTTTTTAAAGATGGACAGCAGTGTGGTCTGATGTATAATGAAATGTGTAACATATAATGAAATAATCTTACGTATATATCATGTGATATAGAGTGGAATTATGTTATTATTTGATTAACGATGTAATCATTCCTTGTGTTCAACTGGATAAAGTCAAAGAGTCACAGAGTCACACAGTACCTAAACAGTCCTTAGACTCAAGTCCATCTGATCAGCAAGCAACTGTTTACACCAATCTACATATTTACATCAATCCCCAAAGTCTACTACTCATCTACATGTTTCAATGGGTACATTTAATGGCAGAATAATGTATACAATATACATCCTGAAATTCTTTTTCTTCTGAAACATCCACAAAAACAGAGTGCCCCAAAGAATGAATGACAGTTAAATGTTAGAACCCCAAAGACACCCCCCAGCTCCCCCTCCCACACATAAGCAGCAGCAAAGCAATAACCACCTCTCCCCTACCAGCAAAAAAGCATTGGCACCCCCCCACCGAGTACTCAAGTGTGCAGCAAGGCATCAATAAAGACACAGCCTTGCAGTACCCAAAAGACTACCTGTTCACCCGGTAATTTGACATACCATAGGCTCTATCTTTCCCTAATAAAGGAAAAAGAGGTGTCCCTATTCTACAGAGAGAGGGGAGACATTACAAGGCAACTCACTGATTTATGCTGTTTAAAGTCTGTTGCATCACTTTTTCCAAGCTCTGTGCCCAAGGAACTTGGGTCCCTGGGCACACGGCCAGCAGCCAGCTTGCTGCTTACGATCTTCTGTCTCCCATGATGCATCAGGTGGCGGCGCCAGCCTTGAATCTGCCCACCTCCAGAGCCACGAAAATCCGGCACCCTGAAGGAGCACTAGTCTTCCAGGCCGCATCCTTGGCATATCGAAAAATAGCCGGTCGTGAAGCCCCGAGTACGGGTCTCATTTCCGCAAAGAACCGAAGTCAGCGTGTAACCCCAGGTCAGGGTCTTCAAAAACCCTTGAAAAGGGGAAAAAAAGAGATATCAAAGATAGAAATAGAGCTGTTTCTGAAGATGCAAGCAAAGTAGTTGCCGTGAGGCGCCATCGTCTTCCATCGTCCTCCACATGAGGGGCAATTTGCAGTATCTAACTAACTTACTAGCTGCAGATTATTTGGATGCAGGAGGAGACTGGAACATCAAGGGCAAAATTGCACTGTCACAGGAAAAACTCCAAATTCCATACAGACAGATTTAAGCCAGGTCACGTCTTGAAGCTCTGGTTGTGCGATATACACTCTGTGGCCACTTTATAAGGTACAGGAGAGGAACCCACTGTGGCCTTCTGCTGCAGCCTATCCACTTCGAGGTTCAACATGCGTGCAGTTAGAGGTACTCTTCTGCAAACCACTTCTGTAATGCACGATTACTTGAGTTACTATCACCTTCTTGTCAGCTTGAAGTCTGGCCGTTCTCCTCTGATCTCTCTCATTAACAAAGCATTTTTGCCCACAGAGCTGTCGCTCACTGGGTGTTCTTTGTTTTTCTCACACATTCTCTGTAAACACTAGACTATTGTGTGTGAAATTCCTAGTTTCTGAGATGCTCAAATCTCTCTGTCTGGCACCAACTATCATTCCATGATGAATCTATGGAATTTGTTGCCACGGGCAGCAGCGGAGGCCAAGTCATTGGGTGTATTTAAGGCAGAGACTGATAGGTATCTGAGTAGTCAGGGCATCAAAGGTTATGGTGAGAAGGCGGGGGAATGGGACTAAAGGGGAGATTGGATCAGCTCATGGTGAAATGGCAGAGCAGACTCAATGGGCCGAATGGCCGACTTCTGCTCCTTTGTCTTATGGTCTTATGGTCAAAGCCACTTAGATCACATTTCTTACCTCATTCTGATTTTTGGTCTGAAAAACAACTGAATCCCTTGACAATGCCTGCATGCTTCTATGCATTGCATTGCTGCTACATAATTAGGTGACTACATATTTGCATTAAGGAGCAAGTGTACCAAATAAATGGCCACTGGATGCATATTATTGTACTTAGAACCTGCCAGCACACCCTGCATAATCAAGGATCCATCTGAGGATATATTATTCTCCCTCTCTCTTATATGGTGAGCAGTAACTTCATTTAATCTTCATTTTTCTTGAAATATGGTCAATTTCTGCCACTCTCCTCCAGCAGCTTTAGCTGGGAGGCAGTGTTATAGTTTTGAATTTGAGGTCTGAGCATTAAAATGCTCTAGGTCTTATGTTGAATGTTACAGTATTTTTTCCTCCCAAAACAAAATCCACACGTCATGCTGTTCAAAGGAAGTCTAATGAGGAACAGATCTCATCTTCTGACTAGGCATGTTACACCTTGTAATGAAAGGTCATCAACCAGCATTATTAACTGAATTTACCTTCTGCAGAGCAAGTATCTATAATAAGCATAAAACACCTTTGACTTGTAACATTTTGTACTTCTGACGAAAAGTCATTGAACTGAAATGGTCATTTTATTTCACTCTTCACAGCTGCCGCCTGGCCTGCTGGGCACATGTAGCAAGTTCTGCTTTTATTTCAGATTTTGAGTAGTCTATCTGAATTTTTTTTTGCTTTTCAATGACCAAACAGTTTGGTCAATGAGGTACATTCTATGCAACTCATCATAAATGAGGAGGAGTTTAATGAAGGGATTGTGGAACTTGGGACCCAGACAGCTGATGGCACAGCTGCCAACGTTGGAGCATTTAAATATCAGCAAGATGCCAAATCTGGAGGCTGCATGTGCAATGATGTCATTACATGACTCATGAGTAGACAGAGGCCTAAGTCTCTGGAAAATATTGCTCATGTAAGAGTAAGGAGGAAAAGTATTGCTTTTCCCATTCCCAAACAACCTAAAACATACCTGATATCTCAGAAATGTCCAAGTGGAAATGCTTTTCCAAGTGGGTAACCCAAGTTTTGTTGGCCATGGAATTAAAACAGTCTGCAGCTGTGATCAATTTTCTTCTCAATGAATATGGAATAAAATTGTTCAGTGCATGGGAACTTACATTACCAAATGAAAGGGAGACTTATAGTGGTGGGATTCGAGCTGGATCATTGGCTTCATGAAATTCAACTTTACATGCTCCAGATCCTGAATAAATATGAAGGCTGGGGTTTATCCTTTCATCTCCTTTCAATTAATGACCCATTTAGCTTAATTATGTGTTGTTACTCTTGTTTACCTCAACAAGTTTACAAGTTTAATGATAGTAGAAAAATGACATTTTAACCAGCCTCTGTATCTTATAGTCCCTGATTTCCCATCGTTTACTGCTTAAAAATAAAAACTGAAAAGTACTTGAGAAAAAGTAACAGTCTTTTTTAGATTTTGATTAAATTAATATTTCAAAAGAGATTCTTATTATGTCTTCTGTCATTGTGCAAGCCGTGCAACTCTGCTCAAAGTTTCAATGTATAGAAAATGTGTTTTGACACTAGAGAGTGAATAGAAGTCTCTAATTTCATCAAGGCATTTGGAGAACATCATTAACGATGTAACTAGAGCTGCGGTAGCTTAAAACTTTGACTGGATCACTGCATAGATCCTATTTATTAGTCAATCCAGTAGCAGATGTTGAGGATGTTGATGCTTAATGTAGTTGATGTGGAATATCTGTAATGATGAATTAAAGAATGAAATAATCCATTTCAGATCATCTATAGTTAATTACTGGAAAATTGCTCTCATTGCACAGCACTTAGAGCCAGTTAGGAGCCAGTAGTTTATGGTAAGTAAATGACAATGAGAACCAACTTTTGCCAGCCATGATGTTCAGGGTTTATTGCTTGTAGAAAACTTACCTAATCATTAGAGTCAGCGCTGTTGATGCACCATAGACACTTAGTATAACAAAATTGAGTTTAACCCTGAGACTGTTGTAGAGTCAACGGATATAGTACATTTCTCTGTCAATCCGTTTTTAAGTTTTCCACTGACACATTTCTGTACAGCTTATGTAGTAATACATCAGCACATCCAAAACTTGACTGACAATAACCAAAATTCCTCAAAATGCTAGCCAGGCATCATACATGTTCTGAGTGACCTAGTTTATCCTGGTCCACTGATGTGCATCAAATTTAATCTTCTTAACATGCTCCCATGATATAACCATCCACAAATTTTACATTCTTTTGACTCTAATATCTTGTATAGTTGTTCCTGTACACTCTATACAAAACCTCTCTATGCCCTGTCAACATCTCCACCTCTCCCTGCTTTTTAACAACCTCCTGGAAACTCATCTTAACATTCACATTCTGTGTCTCCATTTTCTTTGTGCTTTAATGTTAAAGACACAATGCACATGGATGTTGTTGTATGCCGCAGCTTGCATGTCAGAAAAATAGGAATGAAGCTGAACTCCATATGCAACCATTAGTATTAATAAAATGAACAGTGGTTCTGCAAGTGTTTTCCTTGTCGTAACCATGTTCATGTGCTGTTTGAATCTTTGCATACTTGTTCTACTAAATTTAATGGAACCAGATGTCAAAAAGTGAGTATAACTGGCTGACAATAATCTCCTTCCCGTTCAGTAACAGCAAACAAAACAAAGTTGCATCCGTTTTGCTTCACCTTTCTGTTTTTATTTCTGCTGCATTGGAAGTGGAATTTCAAAACATCAAATAACTGAAATCCAATTATTTGGTTGTCAGGTTTTTTCCACAGGCAGAGGCAACACAGCAAATGGCCCAGAAATAGAAAGAAGTAGCGCATTTTAAATAATTCCTCAATGTTTTCAGCCTTTATTCTTTCTCTGCTTATATAATTTTCATTCATTGCAGGATTTTGGTTCTTGTTGATATAATGCCTTATTAACATAGTCTTTATTCCGTACAGAATCATGATATGTCAGACGGGTGCAACTAAGTCCATTGCTCTCCCCATGATGTATGAACATCAAGCAAGGTAGGCTGCACCAAGGTAAGTTTGCTTAACCCACGATAATCGATGATACATTTCTCAATGATGGTAATTAATGAATGTGAATAACTGACAAGCATAGAGCATTAATTAAAACTGGGGTTCTCCTGGGTTAAGTTTAATACCTTATGGCATACACAAATTGAGCAACTGGAAAGAGAAACTTCCATAGATCTAGATAATAATATATTAAAAATTAGAAAATATTTGAATAGGTGCATTTTTAAAGGATCAGCTACCCTAGTATCAGCAGTAAAAACAAAATCTGATAATTGTTGTTCCTTTCTGTGGCTTGTGACGCATCGGGCAGCAACCTTGTTATTTCCTTCTCTCTTTTTCTATGGGGCCAAATTGCTAGCTCAACACTCAACTCAGCAAGGATGGAAAGCGTGCAAGGAGCCAGCTAGATTTGAACCCAGGACTACTTGCCTCGAAGTCCGGTGTGGATGCTACTGCACCACCGGCTGGCTTAAAAAAATCTGATAGTGGGTCAGTTTAAATTCAATTCATCAACCATCATACTTTAACGGATATGAAAATCCGGATGTATGCAGGTGAATTAAATAGCCCTGATTCTAGGATAAAATAATAGGAAATAAAAAAATGAAGATCTGGAAATCTGCAATAGCAATAGAAACTGATGAAAACACTTAGCAAGTCAGGCAGCATCCATGGAAAGAGAAACAGAGTTAATACTTCAGTTGAGAGACTCTCCTTTGATCTCATGATGTGTTTCGTGTTCTGAGGAAGAGTCTTCGATCCGATACATTAATTCTGTTTCTCTTTCCATGGATATTGTCAACCTGATGTGGCTCTCCAGCAATTCTGCTTTAATTACAAATAAATAAGATTAGTGAGAACTAATTACAAATAAATACGATTACAGGGGTGGCACTGCATAGGATGGAAAAAGGCTACAGAAAGTTGTAAGTTTAGCAGCTCCATCATGGCACTGGCCTCCTTGGGACATCTTTAGGGAGCAATGCCTCAAAAAGGCAAACATCCACCATTAAAGACCCATTCCCCCCCTACCCTCCACATCACCCAGACCATTGTTATCATCAGGAGGACGTACAGGAGCCTGAAGACACACACTCAATTATTCAGGAACACCCTCTTTCCTTCTGCCATCGGATTTCTGAATGGATATTGAACCCATGAACAATACCTTACTACTTTTTTTCTCTTTCTACACTACTAATTTAATTTATATATATTTACAGTAATTCCCTGTTTTTATTATTATGTATTGCAGTATACTGCCTCCACATAGCAGCAAATTTAATGAAATATGCCAGTGATATTAAACCTGATTCTGATTTTGATGTCTAGGAAGGTGTGAATCGGTTGAACTAAAGGAACAAAGGGATCTGAGAGTACAAATATACCAATCATTGAACGCTCTGCCATACATTACCAAGCCCATAAATTACACAAACCAAGTGTAAGGGAAGGGTTATTTTTACAGGAACAAAATTGAAAAGTAGATAAAAGATGCTAAACCTAAATCAAAGATCTGTTATAGCACATCAAGAAGCACTGCAAGAAATTTGACTTTCTCTGTTGGAGAGAGGAGATGGAGCACATATGGAGGATGCAAGGAAGATTTACAAGAATAATTCCAGAAATGAATGGGAAGGGACAGTAAGCAAGGTATAGTTGTCTGCGTGGTGACTTGAAAGAAAAATTGAGAGTGGATGCAGAGAGGATATTTTCACCTGTGGGGAAACTAGAGACAATCAATATAAAATAGTTACCAAGAAACCTATAATGGAATTCAGAAGAAACAGATTGGTAAGAATGTGGAACTTACTGTAACAAAGCAAATTTGAAGCGCACAGTGTAGACTCACTTCAGAGGAGGCTGAACAAGCATCTGAGAACAAAGGATTAGAGAGTTATGCTGATAGACTTAGATAAGGAAAAGGAAGAGGAAATTGAAGTGAACATAACACTGACATGGAGTGGTTGGTTGCATAGGACTACATCCTTTGTAACTCTTTTGATTTAGGATACTTACCTGTCTTGGCTGAGCCATTGACATAAGAAACTTCCATTCTAAAAATTCACATTACATTAAAAAAAAGTTCTGAATAAGCACTTAAGGGCAATAACATACAAATATCTGGATCAAGAACAGGCCATAACCCAAAAGGTTAATTTTGCCATCGTGGAAACAATGGGCCAAATGGCCTCCCTGCATGCTGTAAATGTTGATGATTCTGTTACTCGGAAGTCTTAGATGTAGCCATGAAATTAGAATGCAGCCTCATCAGCATATTTTAATTACAAAGCTACCTCTCAATTTTAATTTACTCAAATCCTATTCAACCCTCCCAAGTTCAACAAAAGTCGGCAAGAATCAGGTTTCTCAACTATAAGATGTAACACCTCCCACCTCCACTCCTCTCCATCTTAATGGAGTGCAAACTCCACTTTCCATCATGTTCAAAACACAAGATATAGCCCAAAGGCCTTGGCAATAAAATTGAAAATAAATTGACAGTGAAAGAAAAGGCAATGTTGAACATCCATACAAATATTACATTCTAAAGTTAGTAAAGAAGTGTGAGGTATTGTAAACAGAAGAAAAATTGCTATGCTAAGGTATTTGAGGAAGCATTCATTTCAAGTAAACATATAGAGTTGCAGGACTGATCTATGGAATTTGGAGGATTCTTTATAGTGTTCCCATGCTTTATAAGGCATGAACACGTTCATTCAACTCGTTCACTTCCCCCTGATTAAAACGCTTTGTTAATTCATTAAACAAAGTAATTCAATAAGTTCTGCCATAATGAACAGAGCACTTAAGAGTTTCTCTCTTGGCTAAAGATCCTGATTCACAACTGAGTCTGATTCCGTGAGTCCTGGCTGTTTGCCAAGACCTCACCCATCTTTCACATGCAAGTGAACATCAGCAGAGAGCAGAGGAATTAAAACTTGAGTCCACACATATGCCCTTGTCAACAAGGATCACCTGATGGTGACAAGACCAGCAATCCTGACAGATTTTAGTTGCTTGCTGAGCCAGGAAAATGTGGGACAAGCTACAAATTGTCCCAGTCAGTCAAACTCAGCAACTTTCTCACATGACTGTTTCACACTCTGTGGTGTTTCTACCTGCCGATTCAATGGCGAGCTCTCTGATTGTGGGTCTTGAAGTGATTTAGATCACTGTGTTGTGGTATTTACAGGATTAGTACTAACTGATCTAAATTAATTCAGCAAGTGCCTCGAGTCGCTCACTTAGACTAAGTGCTTGAGCTTTACACGTTTCAACCCTTTGTCAGAGCTCAATTTTTTGCTGGCCATTTCTATTTAAGAACATTTGAAAATACTCACTGAATTTACATTTATGATGCAAGAAATTACTGTTTTCATGACTTGTGCCACTTTTTGATAAATTTAAGTCAGAACCTTCTGAAAGAGCCAAAAATATGATTCAAACCTGATGTGACCAAACTCGCCAAGTTACTCTTGGCAGAGTTCTGAAGTAGGTTCTTGGAGTACTGTAACTGTTGACACTAAATTTTGAGCCAGAAAGAGAATATAATGTATTATTTCAATAAGAATACAATAGTAAAAGGACTTTTTTTTAAAATCCCAGCCCTAAAACCCACTGAACTACTTCCATATTGTAACCACCACACCTGAGGGTGTGCTGGGGCAGCGCATAAGTGTTGCCACAGATTTCCCACAATGCTTGGCAGAGTAACACAGAACACAACAAGCAACAAAACAACAAAAGCAAAAACGAGCCGTGTTTCTCCCTACCACCCATGTGCATACCCCAGGGTAGGCGTCCAATGGACACAGACTCGGTCCTGCAGATGCTGGGTTTCAAACTTCCCAGTGGACTCACAGGGATTACCAGACTGTAAAAGTACAGTGAAAAACTTCTTTGCATGTCATCCAAACAAATCATTTTATCACATCAGTGCGCTGAGGTATTGCAAAGGAAAACAACAGCAGAATGTGGAACAAAGTGTAACAATCACAGAAGAAGTGCAGTGTAGGAAGACAATAAGACAAGAGCCCAAGATATAATAAAGACAAGGGCCCATCTTATATTACTAGGGACTGTACAATAGTCTTATAGCAGCAGCATAGAAACTGTCATTGAGCCTAGTGGTATGTGCTTTCAGATATTTGTATCTTCTGCCACTGAGAGGGGAGAGAAGAGAAAATGCCTGGGCTGGGCAGGGTAATTAATGATATTGGCTGCTTCACCAAAGTCAGAGTCCATGGATGGAAGGATGATTTCAGGATGGTCCTGAAGAATGGTCTCAGCTTGAAACGTTGACTGTTTGTTCATCTCCATGGATGCTGCCTGACCTGATGACATCCTCTGGCATTTTGTGCATGCTCCTTTGGATTTCCGGCATCTGTAGAATTTCTTATGTGTAGGATGGCTTCTGTGATGTGCCAAGCTGTGTCCACAACTCACTACGGTTTCTTGTGGTCTTCAACAAAGCCGTTGCTATTTCATTCTCATGTCAGTTAAGGAAGCAGTTCTCTCTGTTGGGACAAGGGAGGTTATCATGTGCGTCCTTAGTTAGAAGCAGGTTTATAATTAAAGAGCACTCCATAACTAAAAAAACCACGTCATTTGCCAATATGACAGATTGTTAAAGGATATGCTTAAGTTTGTTGAAGGATATTTTTGAAAATCCCTCCGAACAGGTTAACACTGAGTCATATTAGTTACAGGGACACCACTGATTCTAAAGGCTCATGGTGTGTACATTTTTCAGTAAATAGCCACATTAAAACCACATCAGCCTTCAAAAACCATTTTTATTTTTTAAAACACCTGGAGAAAGTCTACAGTAATCTTCTGTAAAGGTGGCAAGAGATTTCAAAGCCCCAGTAGGTAAAATACATAATCTAGACATCAAATAACACCAACTAGGTACGATTCCAGAACAATGTCTATTCTGGAATAAATTAACCACTTCCATTGATTGCAATGCACCGCAGCCATGGAGCAAAAAACTCTGGCTAGAATACCAGAATAACTTTTCTACTGCTATAATTGAAAGTAAGGTCTTCTATAACCAGCTGAAACTGAAGGAAAAAAACAGATGTGGGCCAATAAATTGCAATGTACAGAATAAGATCTGCTAGATGGATTCAATGCAGAAGAATCTGTAAACCTTTTGGTTCATTACCTTCTTTATTAAATTTTCTGCCACTTGGCCCTCTGTTCTGAGGCCAGATTCAGGGAGGAAAGATTGGGATGGACAATGAAACGGATCCAGCCAGCTCATATCTTTGACCTAGCTAGGTGTGTATGGAAACCCTGTAATGGATTGGGAGTGGGTTGATTGTGAACTGGTTGTCAATACCGAATAGTGATGTCAGCGGGATTAAAGAATTCCATGTAAAACCAGGTTGTCCCTGGAGTGCTCAATGAAGATTTCTCCTGGGGCAAAACAATTGAAGTTTCTTAAAGACATTCCTGATAATCTTGTGCAATCTTGAGAATGTAATTGCAGAAGGGGGTACAGGAGAGTGATATATGCCTGAAACTGCTGGGTCAATGACTCAGTAATGATCATCTAACACAGGAATAAAGAATTGATTTCAATTGCATTACACTGAAGTAAACATCTCCAGTGAAGGACAATAGTGGTACCCAGCTGTGCACCTACAATTCCCTTCTTTTTCTCCCTGTTGAACAGAAGATGGAAGGGAAAAGGGGACCAAATAGTAGTATGTGGGAGAGTGTGACTGGGACTGAGTGAGGGTAGGGTAGAATGTGGGTTGGAGATTCAGGAATAGCAAGCACCAAGGGTGATGGGGGTCAGTGGAGAGTGTGAGGAGAAGTTGACTGACAGGGGCACCTGTACCCAAGACCATTTATGCACGAGTGAGTGTGTACAAGCTGACTGAGAGTGCTCTTACACATACAACAGAAACTAACTTGCAGTCAGATTGGAACGTCTTGTCCCACCATTCAATCTAATCGTGGTTGATCTACCCCGGGTCCCAAGCTGTCATCTGTGCCCTCAGTCACCTGCCCTTTGAAAAAACAACTGTCTACCTCTACTTTAAACACTTCTAATTACCTCGCCTCCACAATTCTCTGGGGCAGGGAACTCCAGAAATTTCTTCATAAGTCGGTTTTAAATGAGCAGCCTTTATTTTAATTATGTCCTTTCATTCGGGATTCCCCTGTTAGTTATCCACCCTGTTTTGCCTCCTTGGTATCTAATATATGACCATTAGATCACCCTTTATTCTTTTAAACAATATAGACCGAACCTGTTTTGCCCCTCTTAAATGGGCCAATCCTCTTACCACAGGAATTTATCTGATGAATATCTTTTGGACTGTCTCCAATGCAAAAACATCCTTTCTTAAATAAGGGAACAGAACTGTCACAGCACTTCAGTTGTGGCATTAACAACAATTTGAACAACTGTATCAGCACTTCCCTATTTCTAAATTCCATCTCCTTCGCAAGAGAAGTCAATATGCCATTTGTCCTCTTTGCTGCCTTCTGAATTTGTATTGCTAACTTTTTGTGCGTCGTACACAAGTTCGCCTAGATGTCACTGTACTTCACTCATTTGTAGCCTTTTTCCATTTAGCTTGACAGAGGGATATTTTTCATTTCTGTCATGTTGTGCAGCAGCTAGTGTCAATTGGTGCCAACATTAGCAGAATACTACACAGGGATCTCCACTACACCTTCTGAATTTGAGATTCCACTATAATAAACCAGAAACTCAAGAGGTTTGTTATTTATGTTATAAACCTGAGGTTTGTAATGTAAATAACAAAAGGACAGGACATGGCCAGTTCAAAGGAAGTTCCTTCTGTTAGAATTAAAAATTGGAAGAGTAGTGCAGGATGGAATGGCCTTAGCCACTAGAAGTGAACTAGTCGGGCATCTCAGTGAATCCACCCTCCACCCCCACCGCCCCCCCCCCCCCCCCCGCGATAAGTGAATGTTTCATTCCCCCAGGCTCACAAATGCTATGGTCATTGAAACAGATGCCCCAATTACAGAACCTGCAAACGATGATAAGGAGCATTTCTACTCTGACCTTGGAAAGATCCTGGTCTACATTCCAGGGGGGGGGCTAAACAGATTCTGCTGGGTGACTTCAAAACCAGGATGGAAAAAAGTATAATTCTCTGGTAAGTCACGATTGACAAGTAGGAAACAAATTCCTAGCTTTGGTGGATCTCCAGATGACAAAATGCTTAGAGCATGGTCTTCTCATAGCGAATGCCATTTTTTGTCATAAAATCTAATCCTAATTTACACATTTGCACCTATTAGATTTAGTTATTTTTAAAATAAAAGATCACAAAGATGGTCTATCACCAATGTCATGACAGGTATCAACCTTTGGACTGAACACAACTTAATCCACTCAGATCTCCATTATCTTGCTCCCAAAACAATAGTGACTCACACATTTTGCACAATCAATTCACTGTTGCATATGTAGAGGACGCTCACCTAAACAGCTCACATACAAACCAATGACTCACCTCAGCCTATGTTATAGAGTATCCACGATGAATGGACTGTTTTGACACCCACTATTATTAGCTTCTATGAAAAGACTGCTGGTAATCTTCCCAGAAGACCTCAATCACTACTTTGCTGATGACTATCAGGTGATCTGGGAATTACTTCACCAGAAATGTCAAGTGTTTTTTGATTGGTAACTGCATATTGCTTAAGGGAAGCTGTTCCTCAGGCTCCTAAAGATGACGCCCAACAGAAAACCAATGGCTTTTTGAAGACAACACGAGTGAATTTGCAGATGCTGGAAATAAATAAAAACACAAAATGCGGGCAGAACTCAGCAGGCCAGACAGCATCTATGGGAGGAGGTAGTGACGACGTTTCGGGCCGAAACCCTTCATCAGGAGTGACGTAACATGGGATGGTCGAGGGGGGATAAGAAGTGGGGGGAGGGATGAAGTAGAGAGCTGGGAAGTGATAGGCTGGAGGGAAATGGGCTAGGGGGAAGGTGGAGAATTATGGGAAATAAAAAAGAAAGAAAGGTAGGGCTGGGGGGGAGATTATAGTGAGGGGGGAAAAGAGAGAGAAAGAGAACCAGACTAAAATTACAGATAGAGACGGGGTAAGAGGGGGGCAGGGGTATCAATGGAGGTCTGTGAGTTGAATGTTCATGCCGGCAGGTAGGAGGCTACCTAGGCGGGAGATAAGGTATTGCATGCCGGCAGGGCTTTTGGAAGAAACTGTTTGTTGGACAGAATGTAGGTGATCTAGCAACTCACTGATGATCATGAGATGTAAAGATTTTTTTTAAAATTTAGAGATGTAGCGCAATTACAGGCACTGCCCAATTAGGCCCACTAACCTGTACACCTTTGAAATGTAGGAGAAAACACTAGCACCCAGAGGAGACCCATGCAGTAATGTGAAGAATTGAAAACTTCTTAGAGACAGTGGCAAAATTAAATCCAGGTTGCTGGCTCTGTACTAGCTTTATGCTAACCGCTATGCTTCCTCACTGCCCAGATTCTTCAGTCCTATCAAGGCTATCTATACCCTTATCAGCTAAAGCTTCACACCTGCAAGAGCCAAGAAGGGTGGGAAGCAAGAAGGACAGAGAGCAAGTCAGCTCCTACTGAAAGGCACTCTTCAAAGAGCAAACTGTTGAAGGAACTCAGCAGGTCGGGCAGCATTGGCGGAGGTGATGGGGTGGTCAACTGTTTGGATCGAGACCTAGTATCAGAACTGCAGAAAAGAGTAGTTGGAGATCAGGTTCTTAAACCTGGCACAAAAGCTTGTGATGTACAAGGCAGTAATGATCTTTGCCCTCTTGTGACATTCAGAAGCATGGACTATCTACACTGGCACCCAAAGCTCAAGAGACATACCACTTGAGTGGTCTCTGCAAGATCCTCCAAAACCTACTGAGAGCATAACCAACCCAGCATCACCATCTCCTCCCTGACCAATATCTCTAGCACTGGGGCCACAGTTATGCTCCAACAGCTCTGAAAGCCAGGCCAAGTTGTATGCATGCCCAGCACCAAAGTTCTGAAATTTATATAATTACCAGGCAGACAAAGGAAATCATTCTCAAGGGCTCTTGAAAAGTGCAACATCTCCACAACCTGAGGAATACCAGGCTCGTGACCATTCAAAACTGAAAGGAATTGTTTGAAATGACATTGGGAAAATCAAGTGCAGAAGTCCTGTGTGATTAGTGGAAGAAGTGCAGCACTTTTCCAAATCATCCAGCTATTTGCTCACTTAAGAGTTGTCTGTGTATCCCCTCTGACTGAGAGAATGCGGGTGGAAGTAAATCATCATCAACCTTGAGAGACTACCTAAGGACATGCATGCAGTACTGGACTGAGTTTATGACTGAAGCTCGGCATTCATGTACAGTAGTGAGGCAGATACAGAGAAAAAAGTTGGTTGCAATCTGACAAAGCTAACATTAAATTGAAGAAAAACATAACTTCTTAAAAATACAGTGCATAATTATTCTATATTAAGCACCTCAAATGATTCTTGCCTGAAAAATACTATGCAGTGGTAAATTAAGTCAAGAAGACAGCCTGAGCCCATTGCGTGACTTGTATCTTGGCTTATCTTGTTGTGATTATGTCATTGCAGGCTCCTGTATAAAGGATACATTGGCACAAAGTACTTAGAGGTGCGTGAGAACTTTTCCCACTTGATTTGTTGATTCACGCTCTTGATATCAGATAAGGAATTTCTGATTGTGGTTTTAGTCATATTTAAATAAACATTCACCATGCATTCAAAGTTAATGAGTAAGACCCTGATAGCCTTGGGGGCTATCTGTTAATGTGAGAGCACTAAGAATACTACTGTACAGACCATTGTGCTTTTCAGCGGTGGTTTGCACAGGAAACCTGAAGGAAAGATTTATGCATTTTCATTTGATTGGCAGATGTTTTGTAAACTGCTGGAAACTTGGACTGTTCCAAGAAAGAGTGTAAGTAACGTTCAGGTGTCATTCAATAAAAGGCAATTCAATAGGTACCAACATGTATATCAAGTCAAGGTCAAAATACACTTATTTTGTATATGAAATATAGACTAAATGTGGCAGTGCAATTTAACTTACATGTTATTAGCTACATTTTAAACGCGCTGCCTACAATTGAACCCCATATATACAAGACTTAGAATAAGATAATCTTTGCAAACCGTAATCTACAGGCCTCATCCCAATAGGTATGATCTAGAAATGATCTAGAAAACTTACAGCGCAATACAGGCCCTTCAGCCCATGATACTGTGCCGAACATGTACTTACTTTAGAAATTACCTAGTGTTACCCATAGCCCTCTATTTTTCTAAGCTCCATGTGCCTATCCAAGAGTCTCTTTAAAGACCCTATTGTATCTGCCTCCACCACCGTTGCTGGCAGCCCATTCCACGCACTCACCACTCTCTGCGTAAGAAACTTAACCCTAACATCTTCTCTGTACCTACTTCCAAGCAATTTAAAATTGTGCCCTTTTGTCTTAGCACTTTCAGCCCTGGGAAAAAGCCTCTGACTATCCACATGATCAATGCTTCTCATCATCTTATACACTTCTATCAGGTCACCTCTCATCCTCTATCACTCCAAGGAGAAAAGGCCGAGTTCACTCAATCTATTCCCATAAAGCATGCTCTCCAATCCAGGCAACATCCTTGTAAATCTCCTCTGCACCCTTCCAAGGTTTCCACATCCTTCCTGTAGTGAGGCGACCAGAACTCCTAAACTCAATCCCATGGTTGATGAAAGCCAATGCACCGTATACCTTCTTAACCACAGAGTCAACCTGCGCAGCAGCTTTGAGTGTCCTCTGGACTCAGACCCCAAGATCCCTCTAATCCTCCACACTGCCAGGAGTCTTACTGTTAATACTATATTCTGCTATCATATTTAACCTAGCAAAATGAACCACTTCACACTTATCTGGGTTGAACTCTATCTGCTACTTCTCAGCCCAGTTTTGCATCCTATTGATGTCCTTCTGTAACCTTTGACAGCCCTCCACACTATCCACAACACCCCCAACCTTTGTTCTTCAGCAAATTTACTAACCCATCCCTCCACTTCCTCATCCAGGTCATTTATAAAAATCACGAAGAGAACGGGTCCTAGAACAGATCCCTGAGGCACACCACTGGTCACCGACCTCCATGCAGAATATAATCCATGCAGTATGCTTTGACAAAACTATACTATTTATAAAACCATATCAAAATGTTTGATGTAAATAGAATATAGAAAAGAAATATTTAATTACAGATACTCAATGCCTATTTGCCTCATGACCGTTGTTAATTCTGAAGGCATCCAAAAGTGCAGAGTGTCAAGCATCTAACTACCAGTGAAATCTTGTTCGATTCACTGACATGAGAATAGCAAGCTATAATGAACTTCCCTCAAATCCAAAACTGATGGCGAGAGGGATATACCGTATAAGAAAGAAAGAGCAAAAAGAAAATTAAGGAGGGAATTAAAAATATGCACATTCACAAAATGTGAAGAACTTATCTTGAAACAAAAGACGAGGTTCAGAGTCTACAAAGGTATATGAGGTATAGAAAGATACACAAGATAATTTTAGCTTTGTCATACTTATCTCAGGGGAAAAGATAGTAATGGGAGAAGCCAAATATGATTAAAGAGCTTGCCGTGGATGATGATGATGTCAACTCAGGTCTGAGAGGCCAACGTCAGGCATTTTCATGCCTTACAAAGCACAGAACAGAAGACTGTGTGGTGTGCCACTCCTCACACAGACATTTCGCAGTATTTTTCTTTAATTTTATGAGGTTGAGTTGCGAGCTCAACACTCAACCCGGCACGGATGGAAAGTGTACTTGGGAACAGCCCGACTGGTTCATACCCGGGAACCTCTGTTCAGGAGTCCGGCGCTGATGTCACTGCGCCACCAGCCGACCAACATGGAGGACAAGGATTATAGGGCTTCCTTGCCATTATATTTGATCCACATTAATATTGTGATTAGTGCAATGGAGGGAGAACTCTTAACAGGCTGCAATAGGGAACAACCCCCAAAGGGGAACTCTGTATTCAGAATGGTCGGGGACAGAGTGGTGGAAGAAAGACTATTTATGCTACAGTAGCAGGAAGGTGGAATATGGTGCACTAATCTGGTAAAGATTCGTTTTAACAGTCATGGGCTAAAAGCTCTTAGCACTTCCAGCAACAAGGTCACTGTGAATTCGTCTGTGATTTGGCCTTCTGGCAAACATTCCTCTGATGATGGTCACATTTCCCACCCCAGTCCATAACTTTGGAGTGGAAGAGGATGTAATAAACTTCTGAAATATTTCTTCTGCTTTAAATCCGGAGTATCAGCAAAAATACTTACATTATATAATGCATCAGCCACATTCCTGTGAACTTTGCATCTGGCATTGAATATTAGACAATTTGAGTGACATGAAGTAACTCTATTGCCAACATAGATACACTCAGCGGTCACCTTAATACATACACCTATATACCTCCGCGTTAACGCAAATAACTAATCGGCCAATCAATTCAATGCATAAAAGCATGCAGATATTGTCAAGAGGTTCAGTTGTTTCGATCAATCACAAGAATGGGGAAGAAATGTGATCCAAGTGACTTTGACCATGGAACGATTGTTGGTGTCGGACAGCATGGTATGAGTATCTGAGAAACTGCTGACGTTCCGATATATTCACACACGATGGTCTCTAGAGCATCCTTTCTCAAACTTTTTGCCCTGGAGGAACGCTTGAAATAATTTTCAGGTCTCAGGGAACCCTTGCCTAAATATTATTATATCTACAGCTCATTGTATGTTAGCGTGATCAGTAAGTTGTAGATATAATAATCCAAAAATAATTGTCAATGACTTTTTGGGTAGGGAATGAATTTTTAGCCCACCTTTCTTGAAAAAAAAAACAGGTAGTTAAGCTTAGCTTACCTTTCTTGAAATTAATCTCTTTCTTTCCCTTTCATAAATTTTAAGAACTCATAAGGAAACCATAATAAATTACTGTTAAATAATAATTTTCTACTACACTGGCAGAGTTTTTTGCTGCCATAAGTCAGCTGGCAGCGTGAAAAGGGAAGATTGGGGATGTCATTCAGGAAGGAGAGGCTGACGTCACAGCCCGAGTTGGGTAAGTCCATTCAATGCCTGGAAAACCCACTTCTCGCTCCTTAGTAGCTTACTGTCCTCTCTTCCATGCAGTACAGCTCTCACCAATTAGCACACGGCATTCCCTATCTCGTGTCAAAAACAGAATGGACTCAATCAAATAAACATGGCCCTACTGCACACCGCCGCACCGGGCTGAGAGACCTCTAACGAGATTGCTAACGGGGCTGCTCAGTCACTGCGCATCACTGCGAGCGCCAGCACGGCGCATCATGCAAAGTTCAAAAGACAATTTTTTAAAAAAATCGCAATCTCTTGCGGAACCCCTAGCGACCTCTCATGGAACCCTGGTTGAGAAACCCTGCTCTAGCGTTTACAAAGAATGGTATGAAAAACAAAAAGAACATCCAGTAAGCTATAGTTCCGTGGGCAAAAACTCCCTTGTTAGTGAGAGAGCTCAGAGGGAAATGGCCCAAGTGGTTCAAGCTGACAGGAAGGTGACAGTAACTCAAAAAATCATGTGTTACGACAGTGGTGTGCAGAAGAGCATCTCTGAACCCAGATACGTCAAACCTAGAAGTGGATGGTTTAACGCAGAAGACCGCGAACATACACATAACATATTTACATTTTGTTTAAAAGAGCAGCAAAATTAAAGGGCTTGATTTTAGCTTCAGCGGGCCATTTGGCAGAGAACCAATAGCTAATTGTACTGTGCGGAGTGTTTCATTCCCACGTTTTGTGCCTGTGTCACTTGTTAGCTGCAGCAGCCTGGCATTCAGTTTGAGCAGATCCCCAGAGTGCAAAGTTTAAGCAGCTGCTGGAATAGCATGGGCAAGTCCAGTGACGGGCTAGATCAAGTCCAATCCAGCCAAACCTAGCCATGACCATAAAAACAGCAAAATGAAATGAGATACTAAACTGTCAAGGGAACGTGCATAAACAAGCTTCATTTTTCTGCTTTACATGTTCCATGTGCACTGTTCACATCATTCTATATGTTAGGTTATAAACCTTTAAAATTTATTCTTGGGAAGTCAAGGGACCACCCACAGTCCTCTTTGAGAGACCTGAAGTGGAAAGGGTGAGTAGTTTCAAGTTCCTGGGAGTCAATATCTCTGAGGATCTATGCTGGGCCCAACCCATTGATGCAACTACAAAGAAGGCACAACAGCGTCTATATTACATTAGGAGTTTGTAGAGACTTGGCATGTCACCAAAGACTCTCACAAATTTCTACAGGTATACCATGGAGAGCATTCAAATGGGTTGCATCGCCGTCTGCTATGGAGGGGCCACAGCACAGTACCGGAAGAAGTTACAGAAAGTTGTAAACTCTGCCAGCTCCAACAGGGGCACTAGCACTCCCCCCAGCACACAGGCCACCTTCAAAAGGTGATGCCTCAAAAAGGCGGCATCCGTCATAAAGTGTTTGTCAGCAGAAGACAAGCTGTATTGTACTGGTATGGTATGGGCACCTTGGCCCCGGAGTAATGGAGTTTTGTTTGGCTGTATTCATGTATGGTTGAATGGCAATTAAACTTGAACTTGATCAAGGAGGAGGTACAGGGGCTTGAAGCCACCCACATTTCAGGAACAGCTTCTTCCACTCCACCATCAAATTGCCAAATGGACAATGAACCCATGAACACAAACTCACTTTTTTCCCTCTCTTTTTGCATGATTTATTTAATTACATTTTTAATATATTCTTCTATATACTCTATACTTATATATATATACTTCTCATTGTAATATATGGTTTTTATTATTATGTATTGCAATGTACTGTTGTTGCAAAACAACAAATTTCACAACATACTGTAAGCCAGTGACATTAAACCTGATTCTAATTCAGACCATCAAAGTGACTTAACATCTTGTAACATTAAATTGCTCTGCTCTTGCTTTAGACAATCAATTAACCACTGTTTATGTATGACACATATCATAAACCAATAAAAACTTATTATTGGGTCATCACTGAAGTGATTGTAAACCTTGTAAAAGTAGGTTACTCTGCTCTGCTCAATTAAAAATATAAAAGAACCACTATGATTGAGAAGAAGGGAAAAAAATTGACTAGAAAAATAAAGGACTGAATTGTCTGACTTCTCATAAACTTGCTTTCACATACACATACAATTGAAGTAATTTAGCCTCAAGGGAGAACGTTGTATATTAATTTTCCGCTGAGATAAATAATATCAAAGAATGTAACAGGTAAACTTCCCTCTGTAGTCTAATAAAAGACATTGCAGCCTAAACTTTATTTAGCTGAACAATAAAATCACCGCTGGAAGCAATTCCAAAGCAAAATAAAAAGAAACCCAAGAACATGAAGTATAGATGAGAAACAGGAAATAAACTTGCAAAAGTTTTGCTGTCTTTATTTCTGGTGCAGATGATGCTGTCAAACTGTCCAGCACTGTAAGGTCATAGCAACGCAATACTTCAATCCACTTTTTCACTTTACACAATTATGCCCAGCTTTCAAATGGATTGATACTTAAGACCAAGAGTGCTGGAGTCATAGAGCATTAAGAACAGAAATAGTCCCTTTGACCCATCTAATGTGTGCCAAACTGTTAACTGCACCTGGGCCACAACCCTCCATACTTACTACACTTCTTGTCTTAAATATAGACATCAAACCCGCATCCATTGTATCCTCTGGCAGCTTATTCCACCCTCTCACCACCTTCTGAGTGAAGACGTTCCCTCCCTTTAAACATATCACCTCTCACCCTTAACCCATGACCTCTAGTTCAATGGTTCCGTTTATTATCAGAGAACGTATACAGTATTCAAGCTGAAATACTTAGTCTTCACAGACATCAACGAAAAACAGAAACCCAAAAGAACAAATGACAGAGAAATGTTCTAACCCCAAAGCTCCCTCCCCCTCCCCTGTGCAACCAGCAGCAAGCATCAACATCTCCATTGACCCCACCCATTTCAGCAGAGTGCGTCTGCGACCCCACCCACCAAGGAACAGCCAAGCCCCCAAAGAGGGACCATGATCTGCCGTCAACAAAAGCTATTGTTTATCTGACAGTTCGGCATACCGCAAGGTCTCTCTCTCTCTCACTAACAAGGGACAGAGAGATGACACCCATTTCACACTGAAAGGGGAGGCTAACAGTCAACGTTACCATATTACAATCTGCTGCGTCGCTTTTTACTCTGAGACTTTTTGACTTAGAATCAGCAACAAACTCCCCCCATCATCAAGAGAAAGAGAGAGAGAGAGCAGTTGCTCCACTACAGCGACATACATCCACACATCTACTACCACAAAATCCTGATCTTCCTTCTCCTGTGAGGCCTCAGTCGGCAGCACTGGCCTGGAATCATTCATCCATGGGGCACGTAGGGCCACAACCCGGCATCTGCCATGCTGCGCTTGGAGAGTGTCGGAAAACAGGCGATCAGCTGGTGAGCTCCAAGAACGAGAAATCATCGCTATGAAAGAAACACGGTTTTGAGTGCTGTTGCAGCTCAGGGACCTCGATAAAACCCCAGCCACCATTAAAAAGAAAAAAAAGAGACATTAAAGAGAAGAATTTAAGCTGTTTCTGGAGTTGAGCTTGAAGAAGCAGCATCTTAATTCTATCTCAAGTCTCATGTAGATTTAGCAGAAAAAAAGCCTGATTGCATATACCCTATCTATACCCCTGATAGACTGATTTCATTCAATCCATTTTCTTTGACCACAATTCATCCTCAATGAGCGGAATGATAACCTTAATACTTTGTTTGTTTGTTTGTTTATTTATTTATTGATTGATGCCGTGTGGACCCGGCCCTTCTGGCCCAAAAAGCTGTACTGCCCAGTAATCCACATATTTAACACTAACCTAATCATAGGATCCTTATCCTTTATCAGGATTATGAAGACATTATCCCTTCGCCTCCACAGATGCTGCTTGGTCCACTGAATATGTCTTCTATATTATAGCTCTGGTGTTTTCTCTGGACTATGAGCACATCTGGACTCAAGTCCATATCCCCAAAAAAAAATTGCATCATGTGGCTTCATTCATAATGATAAAACACAGGAATGAGAATATACACATTCAACTTCAGGATATTCATATATTCATGCACATTGAATTCTCTGACATTGATCCATAAAACTAAATTGCTAAAATAGTAAATTAGTTTATTATTATCACATGTGTTGAGATACAGTGGGAAAATTGTCTTGTATGCTGCTTATACAGATCAATTTATTTCAACAGTGCATTGAGGTAGTACAAGGTAGAACAACAGAGTGCAGGGAAGTGTTACAGTTGCAGAGAACAGCTGTGCAGGTAAACTATAAGGTGCTTAGCAAAGAATCAAAGGTAGATTGTGAGGTTAAGAATCCATCTTATCGTACTAGAGAGCCTTTCAATAATCTTACAACAGCAGGAAAGAAGCTGTCCTTGAGTCTCTGGTGATGTGCTTTCAGGCTTTTGTACCTTCTGCCCGATGGGAGGAGGGGAGAAAAGTAAATGATCTGGGTGGTTTTGCCCAGTAAATGATCAGGTGATCTGGGGCTTTGAATATGCTGGCTGATTTATACTGAGGAAACAAGATGTAGACAGAATCCATGGAAGGTAGACCAGTCTCGGTTATGTTCCGAGCTGTGCCCACAACTCTCTGAAGTTTCTTGTGATCATGGGCAAAACAGTTGCCATACTAATCCATGAGACATCTGGACAGTGTGCTTTCTATGATATAATAAAAACTGGTGAAGGTTAGGGAGGACATGCCAAATTCTTGAGCTTCCTGAGGAAGTAGAGGCAATGGTGAGCTTTCATGGCCATAGTGTTCACATAGTTGGACTAGGACAGGTTGTTGGTGGTGATCATGCTTCCGAAACTGAAGCTCCCAACCCTCTCAACCTCAACACCAAAGATGTAGACAAGAGCACGTGCACTCCCAACTTCCTGAAATTAGTGACCATCTCTCTTTTGTTTTTCTGACACTGAGGGCAAGAGTGTTGCAATGACACCATGCCTCTATCTCCTTCCTGCTTTCTGATTCATCATTATTCAGAATCCGAATCAGGTTGAATATCACTGGCATATGTCGTGAAATTTGTTGTTTTGCTGCAGCAGTACACTACAATACATAATAATAAAAAACTATAAACTATAATAAGAAATATAAATTTTAAAAATAAATTAAAATAGTAGTACAAAAAGAGAGCAAAAAAGAGAAAAAAAAGTAAGGTTTTGTACATGGGTTCATTGTTCATTCAGAGATCTGACAGCAGAGGGAAAGAAGTTGTCCTAAAATATTAAGTGTCTGTCTTCAGTCTCCAGTACCTTCTCCCTGATGGTAGCAATGAGAAGAGTTCATGTCCTGGGTGATGAGCGTCTTTAGTAATGGATGCCACCTTTTTGTTGCATCTCCTTTTGAAGGTGCCCTCGATGCTGGGGTGGTTAGTGCCTATGATGCAGTTGGCTGAGTTTGCAACCTTCTGCAGCCTTTTCTGATTTTGTGCAATGGACCCTCCACATTGCACAGCAAGGCAACCAGTTAGAGTGCTCTGCATGATACGTCTGTAGAAATTTGCAAGTCTTTGGTTACATTCCGATCCTCCTCAAACTCCTAATGAAATATGGCTACTGCCATGCCTTCCTTGTAATTGCATCAATACGTTGGGCTCCAGATAGGTCTTCAGAGATGTTAACACCTAGGTACTTGAAACTGCTCACCCTTTCCACTTCAGATTTCTCAATGATGACTGGTGTAAATTTCCTCGACTTCCCCTTCTGGAAGTCTACAATCAATTCCATGGTCTAACAGATGCTGAGTGAAAGGTTGCTGTTGTGACACCAGTCAACCAGCTCATTATCTTACGCCTCCTCATCACCATCCTAATTTCTGCTGACAATAGTTGTGTCATTGGCAACCTTACGGATGGTACCTGAGCAGTGCTTAGTCACACAGTTGTGGGTATCGAGAGAGTAGAGCAATGGGCTAAGCTTGAAGTGCACCGGTGTTGACTGTCTTGAGGAGATGTTATTTCTGATCCGCACTAACTGTGGTCTCCCGATGAGGAGGTCAGGGATCCAGTTGCAGAAGGAGTTACAGAGGCCCAGGTTTTGGAGCTTGATGATCAGTAGTGAATGTTGAGCTATAATCAATAAACAGCTACCTGACATACAGCAGACATTTCTATTATCCGGGCGATCCAAGGCTGAGTGGAGAGCCAGTGAGATTGCATCCTTTGTAGACCTATTGCGGTGGTAGGCAAACTGCAGCAGGTCCAGGTCCTTACTTAGAAAGAGTTGATTCTGCCCATGACCAATGTGCCATTGCAACTGGGTGATAGTCTTTGAAGCAGCCCACCCTGCCCTTCTTGGTCAGTCTCCTTTTGAAGCAGGTGGGAAATTCTGACTGCAGCAGTGAAGGACTGAAGATGTCTTTGAACACTCCCACCAGTTGGTTGGCACAGGTTTCAGTGCTAAACCAGGTATACTATTAGGGTTTGATGCCTTGCGAGGGTTCACCTCCTTGAAAGATGTTCTGACGTCAGCCTCCGATACTATTTGCAGTATGTCCCACAATGGTGGTATTACCTGCAAACTTGTAGCTGAAGTTAGAGAAGAATCTGGCTACACAGTCGTGTGTGTATAGGCAGTAGAATAGTATTCAACTTTGTTGGACACCAGTGTTGAGGATAATCGTGATGGAGGTGCTGCTGCCTATGTTACCAATTGCAGCTATCGGTCAGGAAGTCAAGGATCAATTGCGAAAGGAGGTATCGAGTCCTTGGTCTGGGAATTTGATGATGAATTTGCTTGGAATTATATAATTAAAACTGGAGCTGTAACCAATAAAGAATAGTCTAATGTAGGTGTCTTTAATGTCCAATACTTCCTGAATGGATCAGAAATCTGTTCAGTACTGACTGAATTCTTCTCCTCAATCCTTGTCCATAGTGCCAGGATTATTTTATTCTAGAGGCCAATAAAACCGACTATGCACATATATCCTTATCCATCTATTCAGAATAGGAGCATTGTATAAAACTTTGAAAATCCAACACCCTTCAGAGTCTGTGGTGCCAGACTATCAGATTTTCTCAACAGTTGGATATGACTCCGATCAAAAACCCAGCACAAATTTAACTAACATTATTGTAGACAGTCAGTATGATAATTTTTGCAATAAGTCTGGTAAATTTAAAGGAACCAAAGACCCTGTTCATTTAAAGAAATGACAGGAACCAAAGTTCCAATGAGTTTAAATGGAACAGAAGCTGACGAGTTTAAAGATGGCAGTGGAACCAGGGTGCCAGCGAGTTTGAAGGGAGTGTGGGAATCAGCAATTGATAAACCATATGCTGAGTCATCATGATTTCTGAAAAATCCGATAGTGGATTATCAGAATTTTAATTGTATTTGTTTAATGCTTTCAGCTGCCAATCAGGATGTAACAGAGAGCTTTACAGCCAACGTATGCCCTTTGGAAATGAAGGCCCTATTGTTTTGCATCAACGCAGCCACCGATTCCCACATGGCAAGATTTCGTAAAACAGCAACATGATCATGATCAGATCATCTGTTGTTCAGAAATGAAACACAGAATATACAGCACAGAACATGCCCTTTGGCCCACGATCTTGTGCCGAATTAAAGATTTTTATAATACATGAAATATGAGATTTAGATTAACAGAAGAATTTTTTTTTAAATCATCGTGGTTGTAAATAACTGAGTGAATGAAATCCATTAGAACACAGCCAAAGCCCTTTGACCCACAATATCGTGCTGACCTATATAAACCTACTTCACAATCAATTTCACTATTCCCTCCTACACAGCCCATAACCCTCTATTTTTCTTATATACATACACCTATCTAAAAGTTACTTAAATATCCATTTGTATCAACCTCTGCCACCACACCCGGCAATGTGCTCTAGGTACTTACCACTCACTCTCTGTGTAAAAACTTTTCTTTGACATTTCCCCGAAACTTTCCCTAAACATGCTACGTAATCTTAACAGCACGTCCTCTAGTAATGGCTATTGCGGCCATAGGAAAAGAAGTGCTGAACATCCACTCTGTCTATGCCTCTCATAAACTTATACACCGTTATCAAGTCACCTCTCACTCTCTGTCGTTCCATAGAGAAAAAACAAGCATCTTCCTCAATCTTTCCTCATAAGACACATCCTCTAATCCAGGCAGCATCTTGATAAATCTCCTCTACACCCCTCTTTAAAGCTTCTACATCCTTCGTAGAGAATCTTGGCAACCAATGAGGTGACCAGAACTGAACTCTTAACCTGAGTTTTATGAAGCTACAACATAACCTTACAGTTCTTGAACTTAATCCCCTGACTAATGAAGGTCAGCACATTCTTAACCAGCCTATCAACTTGCATGCATCTTTTAAGTATCTGTAGAATTGGATCCCAAGATTCCTCTGTTCCTCCACACTGTTAAGAACCCTGCCATTGTACTCTATCTTCAAGTTCAATTTTCCAAAACGAATCATTTCATATTTTTTTGGGTTGAACTCCATCTGCCACTTCACTGCCCAATTCTGTGTCCTATCTATATCCTGTAGATATGACAACCATCTGCACTATCCACAACACCACCAACCTTCATATCATCTGCAAACTTATTCTCAACTCTCTCATCCAAGTCATATAGAAAAACCGCAAAGAGCAGAGGCCTCAGAACAGATCTTTGCAGAACTCCACTAGTCTCCAACCCCCAACTCTCCATCTATGACCACCCTCTCTTTAACTTCTGTGGGCGAGCCAATTCTGAATCTACACAGCCAAGTTCCCGTGATTGAACAGATAATTAATCCCTAGTCCCAAAAATGTGTTTAAGCAGTAATTAAGGTTTAATACAAAGTGAAAATTTCACTTCTGCTTCAAACATCAAAGCATCACTTATTCAGGGCTTTTTATATCAGAGAAGATTAGACCTGAGACAGATCATTGACCACATTCATCTGAATCGAGTTTGAATTCAGGGAAAAAAGAAGTAAATTAATTTCTTTAAAATATTTGTCTTTGGTTTTGAAGTTTAATTATTTCAATCAATGCTTTGACTATTTCAGTTGATTTTATTACTGTTTGATTTTTTAAAAATTCTTTACTTCATTTTAATAATGACTCTAAATGCTTTGTACATCAGAGACATTCAGAAGTTTTGTAAGTTCTTCATGGATTTGGAATCACTGCAAATCTAAGTGCAGACACTCTGAAAAGGAATCATTGAACTAAAAGCTTACAGAAACCTCAGTATTCACAGTGTATTCACACCATGGTTTCTCTACAGAGATAGACATAAGGTCGCAGACCAACAACTTGTGCACTTCTATGTAGAAATTGACTCCCTGCAAGATGGCGGCACGTTCAGTCACAGCGGCTTCTACGGAGTCAACCAAAATTAATAATCACATCACCCTGCCGGACATTAAGAACTTAAAGTATTACAGATCTACCCCATCAGTGTATCTGTGGAATCCTTTGTCACAGGCAGCTGTCGAGGTCAAGTCTTTATGTATATTTCAGGCGGTGGTTGCTAGATTCTTGATTGGTCAGGGCATGAAGGGATACAGGAGAAGGCAGGAGATTGGGGCTGAGAGGAAAATTGCATCAGCCATGATGAAATGGCAGAGTAGACTCAATGGGCCAAATGGCCTTATTCTGCTCCAATATCTTCTGCCCTTATGGTTTTTTCAGTGAGATGCTCAATGGTAGAGAAACTGAAGGAGCTGGATGGTGCAGATCGTGCTGCTGCCTGCATCAGAGAGGCATCGCTGCCTGAAGATGGTGGGCAGTCTAATCACTTTTCTTGTGATCTCAAGACCCTGTTGAACGTTGTCAATGTGGAATGCTGCAAGTCCTTTTTCACTGATTTACTGGTAGGCAACAGGAGCAGATGGTGGGGGAGATGCATGGCTTCAGTCGTAGTGTAGACTGGGCCTCAAGCTGCAGGCGTCGCCTGCTTACAGCTGCCCAGGAGGGAGGCTTTAGAGTGGGTGTGGAGGTGGCGTGGTGCGGCATCTAAGCAGGAGTCAGTGCTGCCCCCTAGTGTTCGCTCGGCAGAAGACAAACGGTATTGATAGATAGATAGATAGATAGATACTTTATTCATCCCCATGGGGAAATTCAACTTTTTTTCCAATGTCCCATACACTTGTTGTAGCAAAACTAATTACATACAATACTTAACTCAGTAAAAAATATGATATGCATCTAAATCACTATCTCAAAAAGCATTAATAATAGCTTTTAAAAAGTTCTTAAGTCCTGGCGGTAGAATTGTAAAGCCTAATGGCATTGGGGAGTATTGACCTCTTCATCCTGTCTGAGGAGCATTGTATCGATAGTAACCTGTCGCTGAAACTGCTTCTCTGTCTCTGGATGGTGCTATGTAGAGGATGTTCAGAGTTATCCATAATTGACCGTAGCCTACTCAGCGCCCTTCGCTCAGCTACCAATGTTAAACTCTCCAGTACTTTGCCCACGACAGAGCCCGCCTTCCTTACCAGCTTATTAAGACGTGAGGCGTCCCTCTTCTTAATGCTTCCTCCCCAACACGCCACCACAAAGAAGAGGGCGCTCTCCACAACTGACCTATAGAACATCTTCAGCATCTCACTACAGACATTGAATGACGCCAACCTTCTTAGGAAGTACAGTCGACTCTGTGCCTTCCTGCACAAGGCATCTGTGTTGGCAGTCCAGTCTAGCTTCTCGTCTAACTGTACTCCCAGATACTTGTAGGTCTTAACCTGCTCCACACATTCTCCATTAATGATCACTGGCTCCATATGAGGCCTAGATCTCCTAAAGTCCACCACCATCTCCTTGGTCTTGGTGATATTGAGACGCAGTCTCAATTTCTGCAACGTTCAGAAGGAATCATGGTCTTGGACTACACTTTTTTCTGTAACTGTAATTTACTGATATCTTATATATGCTTGCTATCTTATGTGTGCTATATATGCTTTTGCTGTGTATGACTGTTGGTACAGGGTTTTGAACCTTGGCCCTGGAGTCACGCTGTTTTGTTTTGCTGTATCCTTGGATATTCATGAATGGTTAAATGACAATTAAATTTGAACTAGAGAATGAAGCTTTCTGAGGGATTGTTTGTGGTAAAAAGGTGTACTATGGATATATGTAGAAATACCAGATAAACATGTCTCAATTATTTGTCATCATTACATAGCATAGATAATCATTGATCTGGAAAGGAAATATTACTGTGTTTTGATGTGAATTCCTCAGGCTGTAAGAAAGCATCACAGTTTAAGGAGCCACTGCTGAACAAAGCAGCAATGTTTAGAAAGAAGATGCAAAAAGAAAGAATATTAGCAATTATTTCCAAGCAAAGTTATTTCAAGTACATGACTCACACAAAATTCTCTTTGAATAATAATTAAAGACAAAATCGCAGAATCAAAAACAGAAAATGCTGGAAAACAAAGTCAGGCAGCCATTGTAGGAAGTGAATGTCAATGTTAGAGATAAAGAGTTGCAAGAAGGTCCTTGGCCCAAAATGTTGTCCGTTTATTCCGCTCATAGTTGCTCCCTGGTCAGTAGAGTTCCTCCAGTATTTTATGTGCATTGACTGCTTCTCTTTCACAGATGCTGCCCCTTCTGCTGAGTTTTCCCAGAACTTTTAGTTTTAAGTTCTCGTCAAATGAGTCTGTGATACTGAACTTGTCATGGATGGATAAGTCAGAGAGATCAATGAAAGGACTATATTTCCAAATAGTATTATTGCAAGCATCTTGCATTGGGTAGGTTGAAGGAGAACATCAGGTATAACGTTCCGTTGATATGTATTCCTGTTACTTATAAACATGCAGAAAATCAAGTCTTATGTTATTTACTTAACCTAAATTATCTATGTATTCACATTGAAAATAATTACACAGTTGCTATTTAATAATCTGCAACAGGACACCCAGATAAGAATCAAAAGTATGCAGTTTTAGCAGTACTCAGTGAGGGAAGTTGTCTTTACATATTGTGATGGGGCCAATCAGCATTTGCTCACAGTCCAACAGCTATCCACCATGTTTTTGTACATACTGTTTGTGTGCACATGCTCTGCAATCATTTTGTTCACTGTCATTATCTAACCACTAGAGGGAGTTAAACTAGACAATAGACAGTAGGTGCAGGAGTAGGCCATTCGGCCCTTCTAGCCAGCACCGCCATTCACTGTAATCATGGCTGATCATACACAATGAGTACCCCGTTTCTGCCCTCTCCCCATATCCCTTGACCCTGCTGTCTATAAGAGCTCTATCTAACTCTCTCTTGAATGCATCCAGAGACTTGGCCTCTACTGCCTTCTGGGGCAGAGCATTCAACATATCCACCACTCTTTGGGTGAAAAAGTTTTTCCTCATCTCTGTTCTAAATGGCCTACCCCTTATTCTTAAACTGTGGCCTCTAGTTCTGGACTCACCCATCAGCGGGAACATGCTTCCTGCCTCCAGTGTGTCCAATCCCTTAATAATCTTATATGTTTCAATCAGATCCCCTCTCATCCTTCTAAATTCCAGTGTATACAAGCCCAGTCGCTCCAATCTTTCAACATATGACAGTCCCGCCATTCCAGGAATTAACCTTGTGAACCTACGCTGCACTCCCTCAAAAGCAAGAATGTCCTTCCTCAAATTTGGAGACCAAAACTGCACACAATACTCCAGGTGGGGTCTCACCAGGGCCCTGTACAGCTGCAGAAGGACCTCTTTACTCCTATACTCAATTCCTCTTGTTATAAAAGCCAGCATGCCATTAGCTTTCTTCACTGCCTGCTGTACCTGCATGCTTGCTTTCATTGACTGATGTACAAGAACACCTAGATCTCGTTGTACTTCCCCTTTTCCTAACTTGACTCCATTTAGATAGTAATCTGACTTCCTGTTCTTGCCACCAAAGTGGATAACCTCACATTTATCCACATTAAACTGCATCTGCCATACATTTGCCCACTCACCCAACCTGTCCAAGTCACCCTGCATTCTCATAACATCCTCCTGACATTTCACACTGCCACCCAGCTTTGCGTCATCAGCAAATTTGCTAATGTTACTTTTAATCACTTCATCTAAATCATTAATGTATATTGTAAACAGTTGCGGTCCCAGCACCGAACCTTGCGATACCCCACTGGTCACAGCCTGCCATTCCGAAAGGGACCCGTTAATCACTACTCTTTGTTTCCTGTCAGCCAGCCAATTTTCAATCCATGTCAGTACTCTGCCCCCAATATCATGTGCCCTAATTTTGCCCACTAATCTCCTATGTGGGACTTTATCAAAAGCTTTCCGGAAGTCCAGGTACACTATATCCACTGGCTCTCCCTTGTCCATTTTCATAGTTACATCCTCAAAAAACTCCAGAAGATTAGTCAAGCATGATTTTCCCTTCATAAATCCATGCTGACTCGGACTGATCCTTCTACTGCTATCCAAATGTGTCGTAATTTCCTCTTTTATAATTGACTCCAGCATCTTTCCCACCACTGATGTCAGGCTAACCGATCTATAATTCCCTGTTTTCTCTCTCCCTCCTTTCTTGAAAAGTGGGACAACATTAGCTACCCTCCAATCAGCAGGAACTGTTCCTGAATCTATAGAACATTGGAAAATGATTACCAATGCGTTCACGATTTCTAGAGCCACCTTTTTAAGTACCCTGGGATGCAGACCATCAAGTCCCGGGGACTTATCAGCCTTCAGACTCAACAGTCTATCCAACACTGTTTCTTGCCTAATATAAATTTCCTTCAGTTCATCCTTTACCCTAGTTCTTTTGGCCACTATTACATCTAGGAGATTGTTTGTGTCTTCCCTAGTGAAGACAGATCCAAAGTACCTGTTCAACTCATCTGCCATTTCCTTGTTCCCCAAAATAAATTCACCCGTTTCTGTCTTCAATGGCCCAGTTTTGGTCTTAACTATTTTTTTGCTATTCACATACCTAAAGAAGCTTTTACTATCCTCCTTTATATTCTTGGCTAGTTTACCTTCGTACCTCATTTTTTCTTGGTGTATTGCCTTTTATGTTATCTTCTGTTGCTCTTTAAAAGCTTCCCAGTCCTCCGGTTTCCCGCTCATCTTTGCTATGTTATACTTCTCTTTTATTTTTATACTGCCCTTTACTTCCCTTGTCAGCCACGGCCGCCCCTTACTCCCCTTAGGATCTTTCTTCCTCTTTGGAATGAACCGATCCTGCACCTTCTGCATTATTCCCAGAAATACCTGCCATTTTTGTTCTACTGTCTTCCCTGCTAGGGTATTGTTCCATTGAACTTTGGCCAGCTCCTCCCTCATAGCTCCATAGTTCCCTTTGTTCAACTGTAATACTGACACATCCGATTTTCCCTTCTCCTTCTCAAATTGTAGGTTAAAACATATCATATTATGGTCACTACCTCCTAATGGTTCCTTTTCCTCGAGGTCCCTAATCAAATCCGGTTCATTGCACAACACTAAATCTAGAATTGCCTTCTCCCTGGTAGGATCCAGTACAAGCTGTTCTAAGAATCCATCTCGGAGGCACTCCACAAACTCCCTTTCTTGGGGTCCAGTACCATTCTGATTCTCCCAGTCTACCTGCATGTTGAAATCCCCCATGACAACTGTATCATTACCTTTGCGACATGCCAATTTTAACTCTTCATTCAACTTACACCCTACATCCAGACTGCTGTTTGGGGGCCTGTAGATAACTCCCATTAGGATCTTTCTACCCTTAGAATTTCTCAGTTCTATCCATACTGACTCTACATCCCCAGATTCTATGTCCCCCCTCGCAAAGGACTGAATATCATTCCTCACCAACAGAGCCACCCCACCCCCTCTGCCAGTCAGTCTGTCCTTTCAATAAGATGTATATCCTTGAATATTCATTTCCCAGGCCCTGTCCGCTTGAAGCCATATCTCAGTTATTCCCACAACATCGTACTTGCCAATTTCCCACTGAGCCTCAAGCTCATCTGCTTTATTCCTTATACTTAATATTAGAATTAATATCTCTCAACCACCTCCAATATATTGGCCTATTGATCTTGTACAGAATTAATTTGTAGATGAACTTTAACAAATTCAATTGACGCCCAGATTTTCCTTAAGTAACCGTTTGCTGGGATTGTTTGCAATATTCATGAGGCCTGATCTTTAAAGTCACTATTTCCTGACTGCCATGTTTATCCTGGACTGTTAGAGCATCATGCTACTGTTTGGCACCAATTTGAATGTCTCTTCCACTGAAATCTCTTAAGGCTTTTCATAAGTGAGTCGTGCCTCCATCAAAACATTGTGCTAATGGGACCAAAGCCAAAAAACAAAATTAAAATCTATTTCCTCTGCCTGACAGCTATTGAGGATGTACCTTTGCCTACCCCCTCTCGCCCTCCCCCTCCCCATGAAGAACAGCACACAGTTACAGGTACAATGATGCATTATCTTTACAATATATCTGTTGGGCCTAACATCAGTTTACTCTCATGTTACAGCTGTGTTCTGGAACGTTCACCACAGCATGAGCCTCTTTTAAAAATAAACACAAGATGCTTGGCTTCCAGAGGCCGTGTCATATAACAAGGGTGGAGCATATTGAATAGCCTGCTCACAATAACTTGTTGCATTGTGAGAGAACACTATAAAACATTTTCTTCCAGGTGGGCAGATGATGGAATTTCTGGCAGAAAGCTATGAAGTAAAACCTTAACTGTCCCACAAATCTTACCAAAGGAAGTTTTCTGGCATATTTCTAACACAACTGCCGCCTTATTGGGAACTTCTTTTGAGAAAAACACAACCTGAGAAAGGTATGAAAATATTTACCAACCTGAAGAATATTATCGAGCTTTTGACCTGTAAGCAAAGCACACAAAAGAAGTTTTGCAACAAATCAAAGCTGGATACATTTGGCAGTTTATAAAAACATAAGCATTCAGTGACTTAATGACTTGGTCTCACGCAAGGGCACGTGCATGATTTGACAAGTCTTACACTGTAAAAAAAAATGTGCGTCATGAAGTGAGTAAGTTTTCATTGATCATGGCTCATTGTTCAGCACCAGGGCAGAATGTCCTTAGTCCTGTAGTTTCTGCAGTCAGTTTTATTTTAACATTGGAAAGGCGAGCTCCAGGCTTTGAGAACTGTAAGCAAATATTTTGTTGTTACAGGCTTTTTAAGCCTTTAGAGGTTAAAGTCATTTTGCAAGTGTTGATAGTTGATTCACAGCCTCTGCAGACTTCCCCTGAAGAGGAAAAAAAACCTGCCATTCGACGATCTCAAAGAGGAAGTTTGTTCAGGGAAGGAAAGGTAGCCATCTTGGGAATGGCATGCTGGGAAGATCAAGAACAGCCAGCAGAAAGAGGTGGCAAAGTTGCAAACAAAAACACGTTAATGTAAGAGATTCTGCGGATCCTGGAAATCTAGACTTTGGCTTGTACTCCTCCCACTAACTTCTTAATTTGGCTTCTTCCCCCTTTATGTTCCATTCCTGATGAAGGGTCTCAGTCTGAAATGGCAACTGGTTATTCATTTCTATAGATGCTGCCTGGCCTGCTGAGTTCCTCCAGTATTTTGTGTGTGTTGCTCACCGAAAACTCTTTATCGAGCTGCCATGCCTCTGTTATACTTGGGGTTAATTATCTCAAAATTCATTGGCCTTCCTCTCAAATCCATCCTGCAAGGACTGAGAGTTGTGTTGTTTCTGTCTTAACGTGCTCCAAATTCAGTTCTCCTGCTACTTGCATTTCCTTGGATCATGTTGGTAATGCTGTGGAGGACCAGTGGCTAACTACAGTCTGTTTGGCAGCCTGCTCTAGACATTGCCACCAGAGCTCTGTATGGGCACATAAACACTGACATCATCAGTTGGTATGCAACTGATTCTGGAGACATTTTGTAAGCCAAGGGGCTGGACGACTTCATTGCTGGCACCTCAGCTTTATGCCAGACATTTCTAAAAGAAACATAATTAATCTGAACAAGGTCACTGATCATTCCAAATTATTTTCACTTATTTTATTGACAACAGTTTTCTGCATTTTAAATAAATTCTCTGCAGATGCGTAGATCAATTTCAACTTATTAAATGTTTCTGATCATCATCAGAGAGATGTAGGAGCAGTCAGGCAGATCGGTGAACCAAGACCTCAATGTAACAAAGCCACATAACCAAGACCTCAAAGTTGTTGGAGCTCAAGTATGGTCAGGAGAGACCAAATTATGACTCTAGATTAATGTCTCATTTTCAAAATTGGTAAATGAATTAGTAAATTGGTAGTTGTCTCATTATTTCAAATTTTCAAAAATATGTTCAAAGCTTCCTGTTACTTCACTGTCGCCTCTCTCTGCAAACATTTTCCAACATGCAAACTCCAAGGTATTTCTACTCTTCCAGTACTGGCCTCATGAGCATCCCCAAAGAAAATCTCCTGTCTATCCTCTCCAAACAGCATACTCTTTGCGTCATCCTTTACTGAACCTCTATCAAGTCCTTTCTCTGCTCCAAGATAAGCAAATCCCATCTTTGCAGTTTCAAAGTCAAAGTACTTTTGTTATCAAGGTACATGTACTGTATGTCACCATGTACTTCCCTGAGGTTCTTGCTGGCATTTACAGGAAAATGAAGAAATATAATATAGCTTATAAAAACTATACATAATCAAAAACTGATAAGCCAACAAGGTGCAGGAGAAGACAAAATCATGAAATATTTTAAAAAAGTAAATAAAAAATCCTGAGAACATGAACTGTAGAATCCTTAAAAGTGAGTCTAGAGATTGTGGAGTCAGTTCAGCATTCAGGTGAGTGAAGTTATACATGCTGGTCCAGTAGCCTATAGGGTGATAACTGCTCCTGAACCTGGTGATGTGGAACCTAAAGATCTTGAACGCCCTACCCAAAAGTAGTAGTGAGAAGAGAGATGGCCTGGATAATGTAGGTCCTTGATGATAGATGCTGCCTTCTTGTGGCTGTATTATTCATAATGCAGAGGGCTTTGCCTCTGATGGACTGAGCTGTATCCAGTTTCCTGTTTGTCCTCATAACAAAAGGCACTCGATTCCAGGTAACATTCTGGTGAATCACCTCTGCACCCTCTCATATACTTTTATACTGAGGTAGCACAACACTCACCAATTTTATGAAGCTGTACCATAACTCCCCTGCTCTTACATTCTTTGCCCTGGCTCATGAAGGCAGGCATCTTCTTTACCACCCTATCTACCCACGTTGTCATCTAAAGGGATTGTTGGTTATTTTTTCATGACCAACTGTACTTCAATGCCCTATGCTTCACTGTGCATGTCTTACCCTTGCTGATCTCCCAAAGCCCATCACTTCACACTTATCAGGATTAAGTTCCATCTGCTGTTGTTCGGCCCAGTTCACCAGTTGATCAATATCTTTCTCAGAAATTATCATCTTTGCTGTCTACAGCACTACCAATTATTGTGTCATCTGCAAACTTACTAATCATACCTTCTACATTTACATGTTAGTTGATACAGCAAACAGTAATGGTAACAAAAACTTAATAAACATTATATTCTGCAATAAATCTGGTGAATCTGAATCTAAATGTTATATTCTACATCATGTCAGATTTACATATTACATACAAATAAACCATGCTACTTTCATTTTTTGATAATAATTATTCAAATACTCTCCACGGTCACACAGAATCTTCACAAATTAATACTTTGATTAGCTTCCTTGTTTAGTTTTCTTGACTATGAACTTGGCTTATAGACAAGATTTGGAGCTCACTGAATTTAAAGTTACAGCCACTTGGCTTGACTCACAGCCTGTCTGAGATTCTTCAATAGTAATTGATTTTATATTGATATCACAAATAGGCTGCCCATCACACATTACTTTGGTATCTTCAAGTGTGCCTCTCACTGTAATCACCCGAACACCATGAACTCCTCGGAACCAGAGGTTTAATATCACTAGCATATGTCGTGAAATTTGTTAACTTTGTGGCAGCAGTACAAAGCAATACATGAGAAATATAGAAAAAAAACCTGAATTACATTAAGTATGTATATGTATATTGAATAGTAAAGTTAAAATAAATAGTGCAAACACAGAAAATAATTTTTTTAAAAAGTGGGAATGTTGTGTTCATGGATTCAATGTCCATTTAGAAATCAGAAATTATTTAGAGGAATTAAAGGATATCCATGCCATTACATGTCATAACACCTCCAAATAATTGTAGTGATCAATGTTGTAGGAAATTGACCCAGGGTAGAAGATCAGCTATAATCAAACTGTTTTGCCCTCCTACTGATGATAAATAAATATGAACATTGTTGTTCCCCCTTTGACAAATGGTTGGGTATTTTAACGATTATGGCAGTATCTGCGATGATTACTTTACTTGTATACAGTGAACATTTACACAGCTTTGCCAACATGAAAATTCAACCAATGCACAACAGTCCTGTCAATGGCTTTGTTGATAGTTCCAGTGCATTTAACTATTGGCTTATCTACAATCTTTTTTCCCTGAGAAGATGTGGATTATCTAAGCCAAGTTCCCACTTTAGATATTCTTGGTTTATTGAAAATTTATATTTACAAATATTGACAGGCTGCAAAGCTACAGTTGGACATTTGTCCAGGGAGGTCCATCCTCTTATAGACCTGATCTAGGAGTTGGTCTTGCTGAGCAGCCTGACCAATCTCAGTGGCTGTAACAGGGAACGTGGCAACTATAATTTTGATAGAGGTGTACAAGAGGGTATAAGCACACATAGAGCGGACAACCAGAGACTTTTTCCCAGGGCTGAAATGGCTCATACGAGAGGCCACAATCTTAAGGTGATAGGAGGAAAGAATAGGGGGAATGTCAGAGGTTTTTTTTACACAGAGGGTGGTGGAATGTGCTGCCACATGCTACCAGTATATATACCATATATAAATACATTCAACCTGTCTAATTCCATTTGTCTGAGATCACTACACCACTTCTCTGCCACAGTTAACCTGCCACTGAAACTCTCCACTCATCCATTGATCCTTTGCTACCTCTCAGAACTGCTGCTCGGTCAGGCTTGTCTCAGGATCCACGACTCACTGAATTTCAATGTAAATGATAGGGCAAAAAATTTCAGAATGAAAGGAAAAGAGGATTTGCTTTTAGCTATTTATGAGCTTTTGTTCACATAATAATTTTAATAAATTTATTACTATTTCTTGTTTTACTTTCTCTCTCAGCTGATAAAATCACAGATTTTGGAGGCAGAAGCACCACTCTCAACTTTGCCAACTAGCCCCAGTCTCTGCTCCTCACTGTTCTATTTGCGGTCCAGACTGTACACTGGGACTCAGGGTTACAGAAGGGCAAGCAAGTAAAGGTCCCCACATCCAGTCAGGTAAGTCTAGGCGTGGGTGACAACACCTAAGCTAGGCAAATCTAGCTGAGGGAACCATGCCAGGCTTATTGAAAATTAATGCTATCACAAATTCCACAGCAGAGATCAAGAACATAGAACTAGCTGGGAATAAAAGTCAGAATCTCTCTTTCCCATCCTCCGCTTTTTCATTACTTTGGAACGCATGCATCTGATCACTGATGCATTATCAGCCATTGGAGTCTACTGGATTCCAGCAGAACATAAATTTAGCTGAGGGAATCTACTTGTGGATCCTGTGCAAGATCTCCACATTTTAGTAGAGGTGCTTCATCTGTGAGGAAGAAAAGCAAGTTAATAAGGCAAGTTAATATTTATCCAACTCTTTGAGTTTGGAGTTATGCATTTAAGTGATTCCTAGAAGGTAAAGTTAAGTGGAGTTTTGAGACATTGGCTCAGCATGCTCTCGTGAGGAAGCACTGGTAAGAACAGGTAAGGTTTTATTTTGTTGTTGTTGTTAGTATTTAATTCAGTGTAGGCAGTGTAGGCAGTATTTAGGGTGGAGAATTGTTAGTTTTCTTGTATGTTCCTTGAGGTTTAACTTTCCTATGCTTGTCTACATTTTTATATAATCAGCTAAACACATGTAATTGTTCAGTGAATTTTTCAGTAATTATGGTATATTTCTATGTTAATGTATTAATGTATGTTTCTAGAAGCTTCTGAGTTTTTTCAGCAGGTGTCACTCCACTTGAATCTGGCTATTTTAATCAAGGTTTAAGATTCAAGATTCAAGCTTACTTAATGTCATTTCCAGTACACAAGTATAATCGTTACTCTGGAAATGATGCAGCCCAAAAAATCTCAATATGCTAAAAAGAACACAATAATTAAAGAAACACAATAAATATAAAAACATACAGTATATACATAGATTGATTGTGTGTCCATAAAGTGATGCAAAGCACAGGAATGTCAACATATAAGGGGACTCTGATAGAAAATGATAAAGTAGTGGTGGTGGGGGTGTGAAGGTGTGGGTTAGTGGGTGGAGGTGTTGATCAGCCTTGGATAAAATATCTCTTTTTGAGTCTGCTCTTCCTGTCATGGATGCTTTGTAGCCTCCTTCATGACAGAGGTCCATGAGCAGGGTGGGAGGGATCCTTCAAGGTATAGCTGGCCTTTTTCCGATACCTTTCTGTATACACAGAGTGTCCTTGTTGTTGGGTAGGCTGGTTCCTGTGATACATCAGAGAGTTTTGACTATCCATTGTAGAGTCTCCCTGTCCACTGTGGTACAGTTTCCGTACCATGCAGTGACGCAGCATGTTCGGATGCTCTCTATTACGCACCTGAAGAAAGTCACGGAGCGACCACTCCCCGCTGAACATCGACGGCTCCTTGGTAGAGATCGTTAAGAGCATCAAGTTTCTTGGTGTTTACCTCACAGAGAATCTCACCTGGTCCCTTAACACCAGTTCCATAGCAAAGAAAGCCCAGCAGCGTCTCTACTTTCTGTGAAGGCTGAGGAAAGTCCATCTCCCCCCACCCCCCCCCCCCATCCTCTCCACATTCTATGGAGGTTGATTGAGAGCATCCTGAGCAGCTACATCACTGCCTGGTTCAGAAATTGCACCATCTTGGATTGCAAGCCACTGCAGCGGATAGTGAGGTCAGCTGAGAAGATCATCGGGGTCTCTCTTCCCGCCATCATGGACATTTACACTACACTCTGCATCCGCAAAGGAAACAGCATTATGAAGGACCCCACGTACCCCTCATACAAACTCTTTTTCCTGCCAACTGGGAAAAGGCACTGAAGCGTTCGGGCTCTCACGACCAGACATTGAAACAGTTTCTTCCCCTAAGCCATCAGACTCCTCAATACCTGGAGACTGAACTGACACCAACTTACTGCCCTCTACTGTGCCTATTGTCTTGTTTATTATTTATTGTAATCTCTGCACTGTTTTGTGAACTTTATGCAGTCCTGGGTAGGTCTGTAGTCTAGTGTAGTTTTTGTGTTGTTTTTACGTAGTTCAGTGTAGTCTTTGTACTGTGTCATGTAGCACCATGGTCCTGAAAAACGTCTAGTTTTTACTGTGTAAAAACGAGCAGTTTTGGTAGAAATGACAATAAAAAGTGACTTGACGAGTATTAAAATACATAGTCCAGCTCTGTTCAGCCTCCTCAGAAAGCAGAGGCAATGGTTCACTTTATTGATTGTGTAGGTGTGTTCTGGGATCATGAGATGTTGCGCAAGATGTGCAGTCCCAGGAGTCTGAAACTGCATTTTCCATTGCTTTGCTGCTGATGTAAAGAGGAGTGTGAGTGGTACGAGTTCTCCTGAAGTCGATAACCATCTCCTTTGTCTTGTTGACATTGAGGAAGAGGTTATTTGCCTGGTACCAGGCCTCAGGCTCTTCCACTTCCTTTCAGCAGGCCGTCTCATTGTTGTTGGTTAATTGTTATCAGTGGAATTTTTATTATCTCTGGTCTGAGTAACCACAACAGTGTTTTCTCTTTGTTCATGTAACGCTTAACAAAATTGCTAGCAATAAGTTTTATGTTTCATCCCTGACTTCGGAAGAGCCTATGTATTGCAAAAGCATCAGGATCCAACAGCTAGGTGGTAGTTAGGATAGTGGAATGCTCCTCCCACAAGTTGTGGGCATTGAAGGAGCCTCATTGTTTCCGTGATGACTACGCTGTGGGAAGCATTGCCTGATGCAGCTCCCGACAACATGCAATCCACTGGATCAACTCAGCATTGGTGGGAGGAAAGAAATGGTCAATATTTTCAGTCAAAACCCCACACTGATGCTGTTCAGCCTGCTGATGTCCTCCAGCAGATCCTACATCTGCAGCTCCTGATGGGTTGGGTCGGGAACTGAGCTGGATTTGGAGGTACTCAGGATCAGCTGGGATGCTGACAGCATCATAACGGTACTTTTGCTGGTCACACCCAAGATACAGGCTTCAGATAGATGAGTCACCAGCAGGAAAAGTAAGGTGAGTAGGCAGTTAGTAGAGGGTTCCCCTGTAGCCATTCCCATTACTAACAGGTATTGTTATTCTTTGGATACAGTTGAGGAGGATGTTACTAGTGTAATAGTCAGATCTGGCACAATGACTGGCTCTGAGGCTCAGAGGGAAAGGGTGATATTGATAGGGGACTTGATAATGAGGAGGACAGACAGGAGATTTGGGGGCAGCAGGAGAGATACCAGAATGGTGTGTTGCCTTCTGGGCACCAGGATCAAGGATGTTTCTGAATAGCGGCAGAAAATTCTCAAGTGGTAGGATGAATACCCAGAGGTCATGGTACACGTTAGTGCAAATGATATAGGTAGAACAAGGGATAAGGTGCTGGAGAATTGAATTGAATATAGAGAGTTAGGTAAGGAATTGTGAAGTGAGGCCTCGAGGCTATTGATCCCCTTAGTACTCCCAGTGCCATGTGCTAGTAAATAGGAGTATAGGCCAGATGAATTTTGGCTGAGTAAGTGGTGCAGAGTGCAGAGATTCCGATTCTTGGACCATTGGGATCTTCTCTTTACAAGAGGAATGGGTTGCATTTGAATCAGACAGAGATTAACATCCTTGCAGGGAAATTCACTGAAGCTACAGGGGAGGATTTAATCTAGGCTGGTAGGAGTTGGGACACTGAGTCATGGGATAAAGCAGTAGCCAGCCAGAGCAAGTTTGGTAATAGTTATACCCAGATACACAGCTCACGGGGAAAGTCATACTCAGTTAAACCGCATTTATTTCAATGTTCAGGGTTAAACCGATAAGGCAGATGAACTCAGAGTGTGGATTGCTTCTAAGGATTTGGATGTAATAGTAGAAACATGGCTGAAAGAAGGGCAGAACTGTCAGCTCATTATTCCAAGATACAGATACTACAGGTGTGATGGAGGAACAGGTAGCTGAGGAGAGCTGTTACTTTTTTGATAAGGAAGGACATTAACAGCAGTGCTGGGGTCATCCAGTGAGGCCATGTGGGCAGAACACAGAAGCAACAAGGGGAGGGACATTCTAGGGGAGCTGTACTATAAACACCCAATTTTCAACAGGAATCTCAGGAGCAGGTGTGTAGAGAAATTGTTCTTAGTTTTAATAATAATATGGTAGTATTAGTGTAGTGTTTCCCAACCTTTTTAATGCCATGGACTCCTACCAATAACTGAGGGATCCATGAATACCATGTTGGGAACCCCTCTATTAGTGGGAGATCTTAATTTTTCCCCAGTATTGACTGGGGCACCCAGTATTAATACCTGGATAGAGTGAAATTAGTGAAATGTATCCAGGAAAGATTCCAGAGTCAATATGTAGAGGGTTCTGCTCAGGAGGATGCAACACTGGACCTCCTCTTAGGGAAATTAAATGGCAGTCAGGGAGCATTTTGGCACTAGTGACCATAATGATAATGATGGAAAAGGATAGGACATGTCCACAGGTTAGAGACTAAACTGGAGTAGGACCAATTTTGGGGGTATTAGACAGAATATAGCATAGGTAGATTGGGTGAGCTTGTTTGAAGTGAAATGAATAAAGGCAACTTGAAGGCCTTTAAGAGTGTGATGTCAGGAGCAAGCTTAGGGAAACTTGGCTGATGAGAGTTATTGAGGCTACAGCCAAGGTAAAGAATGAATCATACATTGGGTTTACAATCAGGGATGAGTGAATCCCAGGATGACTTTAAAAAAATTAAGAATATTCTTAAGGGGCAAATCAGATGAGCTAAGAGATGATATGAGATGGATCTGAGATAAGGTTAAGGAAAATCCAAAGAGGTTGTGTAGCTATATTAAGAGTAAAAGAATGCTTGGGGAGAGAGAGAGGGACAAGCGGAGAGAGGAGATCCCCTTAGAGCAGGGGTTCTTAACCTTTTTTATGCCATGGATCAATACTATTAAGTAAGGTGTCCATGGACCCCAGGAGTGAATCCCTGCCTTAGAGATTAGCAGGGCTGGCTATATCTTCAACCACAGGAGATGGATGGGATTTTTAACAGATATTTCTCCTCAGTGTTTACTGACGAGAAAATCATGGTTGCTCAAGGAAAACAAATGGAGATGTTTTAAAAAACATTCCCAATACCAAGGAGGTGGGAGGCATTATCCCCTGGTCCTGACCATGTGCATCCTCAGATTTTCTGGGAGGCTAGCGAGTAAATTGAAGAGGCCTTTGCAGAGATAGGTGCTTCATCATTAGTCACTGGCGAAGCTCCTGATGGATCCAAATGTGGCTAATGTTGTTCCATTGTTTAAAGAGGGAAGCAAGAACAAGCCAGAGAACTCCAGGGTGGTCAGATTGACATCAGTATTGGGGAAGTTACTGAGGAACAGTATCTATTACCATTTGAACATGACTAGGAGGAGTCAGCATGGCTTAGTGTGTGCAAAGTCATGCTTGATGAACTTTTTGGGGATTTTTGGAGATAACAAAAAGGTCAATGAGGATAGGGAAATGGACGTAGTCGATATAGATTTGAGCAAAGCCTTCCAAGTTCTTGCAATGCAGTGTTATCTGGAAGGTTAAATCCCATGGAATCCAGGGAGAGCTAATTAGTTGGATTCATGGTTGAAGTTTGTTTCTCAGATGGGAGGCCTGTGACTAGTGGTGTGTCACAGGGGACGGTGTTGGAGCACTGAAGGAGAAGAAACATGCATTCAGTCACCCTTTATTAGATTGGGAGTGGAACCCAGTTGGTCTACTGTGGCTGTAGCCTGTCCACTTTGAGGCTCAATGTGTTGTGTATTCAGTGGTGCTCTTGCATACCACTGTTGTAATACATGGTTATTTGAGTTACTGTCGCCTTCCGGCCAGCTTGAACCAGTCTTGTCATTCTCCTCTGACCTCTCTCATTAACGAGGCATTTTCACCACAGAAATACCATTGACTGGATTTTTTTTTAAGTTTCTCATACCATTCTCTGTAAACTCTAAAGATTGTTGTTGGTAAAAATCCCAGGAGATCAGCAGTTTCTGAGATACTCAAATTGCCCTATCTGGGACCAACAATCATTCCACTATCATATCACTTAGATCAAATTTCTTCTTCCCATTTTGATGTTTGGTCTGAACAAACATTTTGGCTATGTCTGCATGCTTTTATGCATAGATTAGATATTTGCATTAATGAGTAGGTGTACCTAACAAAGTGGCCACTGAATTTATATTGATGGGATTAGATGATGATTATGTCTGGATATGTGTGAATCATGAACACTGACATGGATTTGATTAGTTAAAGGGTCAATTTCTTGCTCGAAATTGTATTTGGCACAGCAGAATATTTAATATAAAAGCATTTAAATCCAAAATCCCATATCTTTTGAGACATTTTTACCTGAATTTATGTCTTCATAGTATCTGTGCCTCTGTTTGTCAAGAATATTGCCACTTAGAGAACACTTTATTTCACTGTTCCTGTGTCAAAATGAATTTCACATTCTCTAAATGCAGATCTTGATACCACACTTCACATACACTTTTAATCTATGTGTGTTTCTATAACTTACTGCATTCTTTCTCATTATTTCTCAGGGCCTGTGTGTAATTTATCTCTCCTAATCATAAAGAGAATTGAGTTGGCTGTGATGTTATTGAAATTTGCCTTTAAGTAATTACAAACAAATGTGTACCATTGACCTTCAGAGTGAGATTGCAGAGCAGTGGGATTCTATAATGAGTCTCAATGACCAAGCTAAAATGAGAATCAGTTCAGCAAAATTGCCCTCCTCACTCCAATTCAATTACCCAAGACACATAATTGGATTGGACTTTGTGGTGTCAATATCAATTGAATAATTTGCCTTCAATTACTGTCTACATTTACACAAGAAACATCAATGAGAAGTCTTGTTAGAACTTTTGGACTGCTTTTTAAACAAAATACTTTTGGAAAGAAAGCCTGTTTTATTAAAAATCCAGAGTTTTTCTAATTTTTGGTCATTATTCTCTCCTTTCTCTCTTTTTATTCTGACAGCTCCCTTCTGTATATCTCATTGCGTATCCTACTTACTCCACATCTTATCCTCTCTCAATTCAACTCTACCCATTCCCCTTCAATCTATTTTGTACTCTCTCTATTTTCCCTGCTCTCCTCTTTTCTTGCTTTCCTCATCAGTATTTTCTTTTCCTTTGTTTCAAATATTCAGTTTTTCTCTTTGTTATCTTATCACCTTCCTCTGTTCTACTCTTCCACTCTGCTCATCCCAATCTTCTTCTCCCGTCCCGCACTTCTATTGCCTTTTCTTCTGCCTTCCCCTTGTACCTCTCTGACAATAAAGCACCTTCCTCACCTCTCCTCTCTGGCAAAGTATGCCTAGACTTCACAACCCTGGAGCACTACAAGGGGAAGGTGACTTATAGGAAGAAATCAGACGACAGATGCTTTCTGTGAATAAGAAGAAGTCAGGATTAAATTTAAAGACTCTGGAAGTTAATGAACATCATGTGATATCCATTCAGTCAACATAGTATGGTATTAAACTTCAGACCTGACAAATAGAAAATTTATCAAAAGTGTCAATGGCCCAGATCACATTGGATCTAGTTCACTGTAGGACCATCTGAGTACCCATCCTCACAATTGATGAGCACAGTAGCCATCTGCCTCCACCAATCTCATCCAGATACAGAAGGCAGGCTAAAACGACTCATCACATCTGAGAGTCCTTCTGTAAAGCAGAGAAGGTTGCAAGTAGAAGCTATATCTCAAAAGGCAGACCTGAGGCAATTTTCTCAGAAACCTCTCACTAACTTTCGACAGCTCAGTTCTATCAAAGGCCTTCGAAATAGTTGTATTTCCTGTCTGTCAAACCAAATAATGTATTATTCAAAGAAAACAATAGTGATCATTTAAAAGAAAGAAAGAATAATAAATTTATTAAGAATGCCACTATGTACCATAAATGTAGTTAAAACTTTGAGAAAAATTAGGATTAACCACTTTCCTCTGCTGTCCTTCTTTCTTAAGGTTGACAATTCAAAAGCAAGTCCATCCACTCAATTCAGCAAGGACGTTACACCACTACTCACTGCTGAGTCATGACTGGAGCAGAACATTGGACACGTTGGTGTATAACCTCAGGATCATCTCATTTTCATGTGTCAATGTAAAGCTCAATGAGTCAGAGATGAATCAATGAGCGAGAAGGAAGCAGCCAGATTACTCAAACTCAATAAACAGAATACGTTCAAAGACATCAGACAAAAGTGACTGCAGCTGCCGGAATCCAGAACAAAAACAAAACACTTGAAGAACTTAGAAGGCCAACTTTACCATATTTATCATGGAGATCCAGGATTACACACCTCCAGTCCCCACCAGGAAGGCCCTAGGGCTTGATGTTTATTTCTTGACCAATGATCTAACCGCTTCTCCAGTAATAATCTCATCTGATTGGCATAAATGCTCCTTCTCTTTCAATTCTTCCCATCTTCTGCAGGCCATGGGCCTTAGCAAACCTATTGTGACATAACTACCACCACCTCCACCTTTCAGTCTTACCCCCTCATTCTCAGTCCTGATTCAGTGTGTTGAGCCAAAACATCGACTTACACCCTTCTCCACAGATGCTGCTTGACCTGCTGGATTCCTCACGCATTCTGCTCTGGTTCTTGTATGACCAAAGACTGGATCCATTTCTAATCATCGCAAAATGAATGACCTTTAAGGGACAGAGGCAGAGAACCATCATAAAACTTACCAATACCAAGTGTCTGAAGTAAAATTTCTTTGAAGTAATTCATTTCGTTATGGAATGGAGAATCTTATGGAGGCATATAAAATTATTATGGAAACAGAAAATAACTTGAAATATTACCTCAGACTGAACTGTTAGCAAAAAAAGGTTTAAAGTTGAAGAGGTGGAGCAAAGTTAAGATGGCGTTAAGCGGCAACTCCTTTGCTTGCATCTTTGGAAAGAGCTCTATTTCCATCTTTAATATCTTTATTTTTCCCTTTCAGGATTCTTTTGAAGACCCTGCCTGGAGTTACACGTTGACTTTAGTTCTTTGCGGGAATGGGACCTGTTCTCAAGGTTTCAGGACTGGCTGTTGTTCAGCATGCGAAGGGTTCGACCTGAGAGTCTGGCTCGAATTCGGAAGCCTAAGATCTTGGGGCTCTGGAGATGGGCGGATTGAAAGCTGGTGTCACGACAGGAGACCCATATGCCGTTGGGGAAGTCAGGATATCTGCTGTGGGCCTGAAGCCCCGGGATCTTTGCAATCTTTGGGCACAGAGCTTGAAAAACTCAACGTAACGGACTTTTTAATATCATAAACCGGTGAGTTGTTTGTTATGTCTCCCCGCTCACTGGGAAAATGGAGACACCCTTTTCTCCATTATTAGGGAGAAAGAGCATTTACGCTGTGTCAAATGCTGCAGTAATTTCTCCGCACCTCTGTTCTAAATGGACGTCCTTCAATCCTGAAGTTATGCCCTCTTGTCCTTGACTCACCTACCATGGGAAATAACTTTGCCATATCTAATCTGTTAAGGCCTTTTAACATTCAAAGTCTTTGGGGTAACTGCAAGTCTGTGTCTTTGCTATTGCTTTGCTTACGCTTGAGTGCTTGGTGATGGTGCCAATGGTTGCTTTTTTTGCTGGTGGGGGGAAAGGGGTACAGTTGCTCGCTGCCACTTCTGTACAGGAGGGGGGGAGCTGGGAGGGACTTTGGGGTTCTTATGTTTATCTTTCATTCATTCTTTGGGGCACTTCTCTGTCTTGGTTGATGTTTGCGAAGAAAAAGCATTTCAGGATGTGCATTGTCATAATTTCTCTGACATTAAATTGGACCTTTGAACTACTAAAGAGTATCTCTAGGACAGATATCAGAACTTTCTTCTGCATAAAAAGAGTGATGAATGCTTCTGATAATATTTTCTGAAAGTGGGAAAGAGAGCACACTGCAATTACTAATGTTCAACTTTATGTATAGGAGTCGCTTTTGATCAAGATGAGCTAAGCATTCCACTGGAGGAACTCAGTGGGTTGAATGACATCTGTGAGGGAAAAAAATTGTCTCCTCACCTCATTAAAAGTCAAAAATTCCTTCCCCCCCCCCACAGATGCTGGTTGACCTGCTCAGTTCCTCCCCCAGATTGTTTGTTGCTCCAGATTTCAGTGTTTGCAGCCTTTTGTGTCTCTGAGCTAAATATTTTTTTTCTGATTCAAAAGAATCTTAGACCATAAGATATAGGAGCAGAAATAGGCCATTCAGCCCATCGAGTCTGCTCCTCCATTCAATCATGGGCTGATCCAATTCTTACAGTCATCCCCACTCCTCTGCCATCTCCCCATATCCTTTGATGCCCTGGCTAATCAAGAAAACATCTATCTCTGCCTTAAATACACCCAATGTCTTGGCCTTCACAGCCGCTTCTGGCAATAAATTCCACAGATTTACCACCCTCTGACTAAAGTAATTTCTCCGCATCTCTGCTCTAAATGGACGTCCTTCAATCCTGAAGTCATGCCCTCTTGTCCTAGACCCCCCTACCATGGGAAATAACTTTGCCATATCTAACCTTTTCAGGCCTTTTAACATTCAGAGTTTTTCTATGAGATCCCCGCTCATTCTCTTGAACTCAAGGGAATAGAGCCCAAGAGCTTCCAAGCATTCCTCATATGGTAACCCTTTCATTCCTGGAATCATTCTCATGAATCTTCTTTGGACCCTTTCCAATGTCAGTATATCCTTTCTAAAATAAGGAGCCCAAAACTGCACACAATTCTGCAAATGTGGTCTCACGAATGCCTTATAGAGCCTCAACATCACATCCCTACTCTTACATTCTATACCTCTAGAAATAAATGCCTTCTTCACTACCAACTCAACCTGGAGGTTAACCTTTCAGGTATCCTGCACAAGGACTCCAAAGACCCTTTGCATCTCTGCATTTTGAATTCTCTCCCCATCTAAATAATAGTCTGCCCATTTATTTCTTCCACCAAAGTGCATGACCATACACTTTCCAATATTGTATTTCATTTGCCACTTCCTTGCCAAATTCCCTTAAACTAGCTAAGTCTCTCTGCAGGCTCTCTGTTTCTTCAACACTACCCGCTCCTCCGCCTATCTTTGTATCATTGGCAAATTTATCCACAAATCCATTAATCCCACAGTCCAAATCATTGACATACATCATAATAAGCAGCGGTCCCAAAACTGACCCCTGTGGAACTCCACTGGTAACTGACAGCCAGCCAGAGTAGGATCCCTTTATTCCCACTCTGTTTTCTGCCAATCAGCCCATGCTCCACCTATGCTAATAACTTCCCTGTAATTTCATGGGCTCTTATCTTGCTAAGTAGCCTCAAGTGTGGCTCCTTGTCAAAGGCCTTCTGAAAATCCAAGGACACTACATCTACTACATCTCCTTTGTCTACCCTGCTTGTAATTTCCTCAAAAATTTACAGCAGGTTTGTTAGGCAAGAGTTTCCTTTTGGGAAACCATGCTGGCTTTTGCATATTTTGTCATGTGCCTCCAGGTACTCCGTAATCTCATCCCTAACAATCGATTCCAACAACTTCCCAACCACTGATGTTGGGATAACAGGTCTATAGTTTCCTTTCTGCTGCCTCCCACCCTTCTTAAATAGCAGAGTAACATTTGCAATTTTCCAGTCATCTGGTACAATGCCAGAATCTATCAATTCTTGAAAGATCATTGTTAATGCCTCTGCAATCTCTCCAGCGACTTCCTTCAGAACCCAAGGGTGCTTTCCACCAGGTCCAGGAGATCAATCCACCCTCAGATTATTAAGTTTCCTGAGATCCTTCTCAGTCATAATTTTCACTGCACAGACTTCACTTCCCTGACACTCTTGAATGTCCGGTATACTGCAGATGTCTTCCACTGTGAAGAGTGATGCAAAATATACATTCAGTTCCTCTGCCATCTCTGCATCTTTCATTACAATGTCTCCAGCGTAATTTTCTATTGGTCCTACATCTACCCTTGACTCTCTTTTACCATTTATATACTTAAAAAAGCTTTTAGTATCTTACTTGATATTAATTGCCAGCTTTCTTTTGCTTTTCCTTCCTAATGACCTTCTTAGCTTCCTTCTGCAAGTTTTTAAAAACTTCCCAATCCTCTGTCTTACCACTAGCTTTAGCTTGCTTGTATGCCCTCTCTTTTACTTTTACTTTGGCTTTGACGTCACTTGTCAGCCACGGTAGTGTCCTTCTTTCATTCAAAAATTTCTTCCTATTTGTCTTACACTTCCCTCATTTTTTGCAGAAACTCCAGCCATTGCTGCTCTGCTGTCCTTCCTGCTAATGTCCCTTTCCAGTCAACTTTGGCCATTTCCCTTCTCATGCTATTGTAATTTCCTTTATTCCACTGAAATACTGACACATTGGATTTTAGTTTCTCCACCTCAAATTTCAAGTGAACTCGATCATATTGTGATCACTTAACCTTAAACTCTCTTATCACCTCCGGATCATTGCACAACACCCAGTCCAGCACATCCGATTCCCTAGTGGGCTCAACAAGAAGCTGTTCTAAAATGCCATTCCTTAGACATTGTACAGATTCTTCTCTTGAGGTCTAGAACTGACCAGGTTTTCCCAATCCACTTTCATGTTAAAATCAACAATCTTGTGGTGGAGTCACAAATACTTGGCTGTAGCTTTTCAGGAAAAGCTGTGCAAGGTTTTTGAACTCCTTCATATTGTTCTTTGAAATTGTTCACATGCAGATAGTTGAAGATAAATTAAACAGAACTTAGGAATTGTCAGGAGGAAGGATTATGTTTCTTTATGAAACCCACATCAAGGAGCACAGGAGATGGATTCGTTTGGGTTCCCAGAGAAATCGACAATAGCAGAACATTGCATTCGAAATGGCCATAAGATTGACTTCAACAGTTCAAAACTGCCGTGCCATACCGGTGGGTTTTGGGACCGCCTGGTGAATGAAGCCATTGAAATAAAACTAGAAGAAAATAATTTTAACAAAGACAAACTTCTCGCTCTAAGTAAGACCTGGGATTCCATTGAAAACAAGGTGGGACAGTGGAAACCTAATTGAACGAGGGCTAACCAATCAGAAGGAATGGACAATGGGGGTATAAATACCACTGGACTAGACAGGCCCAGGCATCATCCCTGATGAAGATGACTGAGTGTGTTATCAAGGTGTCAGTTAAAATTGTACCTGTACCCGGGTGGAAGCCCGAGAAGAGTTCATTCATTATCTTTCTTTAAATCTACTGATACTTAATTTCAGTCACCCATGGCGGAAAGGTCAAGGGAGAGATTCCAGACTAAGAGCAACCTAAGTAAGATTGCAGTGGTGGAGCTGGCAGAAGATGAGGACACATAACAACAGCAGTGAAGGTGGAGGAAAGCTGCAGCAGTGAAGGGTGCCTACCATCTTATATTCCACGCCACTGGATCCAGATCTCCATCTGTCAAGGACCGTGTGGTGACTGCCTGTGCATCAGCCCACGTCTATTAACCAAGTTCAAGCATAGAAATTCTTCAGTAAAGGATTAACCCCTTGGCTCAAGTGATCACACTACTAAACAGCTGAAAAGATTGAACTATAGACTATAAACTATAGAATACAAGCTTTGTTTTTTAATTTTGAAATTCATCAATTTCCCTTATTCATCTGGTTTCTTTGATTTCAAAAATCTCCATAGTTTTCTATTAGATACAATTTCAATGACAACTCTAAGGCAAGCATCGGGTTTTACAGCAGTCAGAAGACACCACAGAAATTAATCTTTCCTCAACACTGTAGCTCCTGATGGAATATGCTACCTACTCAAAACTTTGATAAAGATTTTAGGTGATTTATACTAGATATTGATTGGACTAAATGTGAAACTGAAATTTATAATTCATTACTTTTGGCCAGAACATTGTCTTTTAACAGTAAAAACAGCACTGACTATTCTGAGCTAATATATTATTGCTGAAACTATATACTGTACGTGTCACAGGTAAATAATACTATGCAAAATAATCAGTTATATTTTGAATGCCGATCAAATGATTATAGTATCATAATACAATGTCAGTTTATAGGAAGAAGCAATTCTATGAAAATATTTTTTGTGGAAGCTTTAGTGGTTTTATAAGCTTCATTATGGCTGACAGGTGCTCATTCACACGGTCAAAGAATGCCTTGCAGTTTTAACTTTACTTGACAAAAGAAGCAAATTGTTCAGCTAAAAAAATACAAATCACAACCTTCCACTGAGCCCATGGGAACACCACTTAGAGATGTAACTGCCAGGTTAAAGCACTGCTTAGCAAACCATTAGTACCACGCAGAAATGATTTTCTGAAGAGGCACTCTAACAAGACTCCTAGGATTTCATTCATCTGAGCTGGAACAAGGCAACAGGAAGCAGATAATGTTACACTGATATCTCAATACAAGAAATCACACATGAAAATACTTGTAAGCCTGAAAGAAAAGAAACAAAGCTCAAGTGACCTTGTTTATTTGCCAACAATGGACCTCAAACACGAGTATTTAGTAGGTTAACTCTGTTTGAAACAGGGAAGTTTAATTGCACACATGCTGTACCTTTTGAAAGCTAGCAATAGGGCAGGATGTGGGGATGTTTTCTTTTCTTTGTGTTTGTCAGACAGGGAACACAGATTATTTTTATCCATGAGAGCAAGACGGAGCTAGTGGAAGGGCCCATGCTGGCAAAAGACCTGTTGAACAGAGTCGCGTCAGCAATAGGAAATTAACTGAAGTTAAGGAAGGAAGCGTTGACTTGATGATGCTTGATCAGATAATTCAATGCTCCTTTGCTTACAAAGGCATCAGTCAACTTACAGGAACTATACCACTGTCATTTTATTGAACTTATCTTCAAAAAGGTTCCTTGATGTAAATAATCAGTAAACCTTGAGACTTTAACATTGTATTTTCTCATCTTGTAGACATGAGATGCTAACAGTGCATTGCTTAAAATATAGCTAACGTCACCAGTTATCCAAGCAGATGAAATTAGACATCTGTTCAAGGGCTGGGTAAATGGCCTGAAGTCATGATTTGTTTTACCTGAGAGGAGTAATAAGCTCTTCAACAATGTGAGCCAGTGCAGTTTTACATTGGAAGGGAGGTTACCATTACTGAACCAGTAGCTAAATTCACAAGGTGAAAATTATATACAGGGGTATATTTGGTGACAACCTTGTATTTTCAATGCACAAAATATACATTCAGAAAGTAATACGAACTGCTCTAGAATTTCATGTAGATTGAGAATTTCATTAATGCTCCATAACTTACTTATAATCAGAAAGAGTCATCTGTAAGCCAAAAATGTTTAAATGAAATGCACTGCAGACTATATAAGTCACTCATATGTTATCCTGACTTGAAAATATATTTGGTTCCTTCATTTTTGCTGTGACAATATCCTGAAAATCCCTACACATTAACACTGTGGGAGAAACTTTACTGCACAGTTTGCATCACCTGCCACCAGCTTCTTGATGAGCAATGAATACTCATCTTCCAATGACACACTCACTTTATTAATAAAAATAAAGCTTCATCACCAGATTTGTTTGCTGTGATGTGCTTTTAGCTCAATGTTACACCACTAATAACATAATCTGTAGCCAATAATCCTATATCCTAGGTTCCAAAGCTCAAAAGGCTTTCCGCAGTAATAAACATCCTCCTGTCTGGAAATCAAAATCAATAATGTAATAGTGGATCACTGAGTTATACGGGGTCATTTTTGCCTTTGGGCAATGAGGTAAAATGGATTATATCAGATTAACAATCTGAAAAACACTTCTCCAAACTGTTCTTCCAACATAATTTTAATTCTCTTGAGACCCAGAAACACGATTGGCCACATAAATAGATTTTCACAAAACAGTGATGCATGTTGTGTTTGTACGACTAAAGTTTGAAAGTTGACATTTGCTGATGTGGAATTCTTGATATGTCAGAGTTAGTTTGATTCTGCAATTGATATTAATGACAGAAATGATGTTTGCTTATTGTTCTAAAGATAGATTCTTCCCATTAACCCAGTCTGTTCCCTCACTTCTCTCCATCTGGCTGCAATTCTCAAATGCTATGCACTTTATTGTTTGCATCTTCCACGTACAATTGGGAATGCTTGATACTTAATCTCCCAATAGAATCTCTGATTCCTGCAGCTAATCAAGCAAAAATCTAAATTATCCATCTGTGCTAACACTTCAAAATACAGTACTGATGACTTCCATTCCACAAACCATCCCTCCAGGCCCACCGCCATGAGAACTACACGGTCTACAGAGTAGCAGATTGGTTTACATCTTTAATCTTTGTTCCCATTCTTCTAAACATTCAATTATCCCCTTAATACTGTCAATTACTTTTGCAGCAGCATATATGTACCTCAGTTCCTCCCCACTACGTACATGTAATTCCTTTCTCAACAATGCCTACGAGACATGGACTTTCTTGGGAAGAGAAAAAGTGTTTCAAAGAAACCACATTATCCACAGTTTCCTTTCATTGCTCCATATCTGTCTGACAGGAACATAAAGTTTTTATATTCATGAAAGAAGTTTGCGTTTGCTGTATTTGATCATTTGGAAACGTAACTAAAATAATTACATCATATCCAGTACAAATTCAAGAACTATTCCAAAACAAAAATGAGCCCATATAACTCTGTGACCCACTAATACAGTGCAGCTGCAGTAGGAACATTCCCGCACAGGTCTGGAGCAGAGCCTGAGAAACCCAGTCTCCATTGAAGAGAGGTGCTGTCTAGCGGAGCAGTTTGAATCAGAGTGGTAAGGCTTTGGCTCAACAGGCTTCAGCAAGAATAGGAGGGGGCAAGTTAAGTACGTAAGTTTATTTCTTATTTAACTCTTGAGAGAATAGGGGGTATGTCTGCAGGGCCAGCATTCTGTTCTGGGTGTTAGATGTGGGATTTCCAGGGGACTTCCAGCCTCTCCGATGGTCACATCTGCCCCAGGTGCATCGAGATGCCAATCCTTAGAGACCGTGTTAGGGAATCGGAGCTGCAGCTTGATGACCTTCAGTTTGTTAGGGAAAGTGAGGAGGTGGCTATAGTAGACAGCTATATGGGTGACTGTCAAGAGAGGGAAGGGAAAACATTAGATAGTGGAGAGCACCCCCGTGTCCATCCCCCTCAACAATAAGTACTCCATTTTAAGTACTGTTAGGCGGGGGAGGATCTACCTTCCTGGGGGAAGCAACAGCAGCCATGCTCTGGCATTGAGTCTGATCCTGTGGCTCAGAAGGGTAGGGAACTGGAGGGGATGGCAGCGGTAATAGGGGGCTCTATAGTTAGGAGGACTGATAGCTGATTCCGTGGATGCAAAAAAGAAAACGCGGATGGTAGTTTGCCTCCCAGGTGCCAGGGTCCGCGACGTTTCTGAACATGTCCACAGTATCCTCAAAAAGGAAGGTGAGCAGCCAGAAGTCATGGTACATATTGGTACCAACAACATAGGTAAGGGAAAGAAAAGGGAGGAGGTCCTGAAAACAGAATACAGGGAGTTAGGAAGGAAGTTGAGAAGTAAAACCTCAAGGGTAGTAATCTTGGGATTTCTGCCTGTGTTCCGCGACAGTGAGGATAAGAATAGAATGAGGAGCAGGTAAATGCATGACTGAAAAATTGGAGTAGGGGGCAGGGATTCAGATTTCTGGATCATTGGGATCTCTTCACTGGGACAGGTGGAACCTGTACTTGAGCCTGAGGGAGACCAATATCCTTGTGGGCAGGTTTGCTAGAGCTGTTGGGAGTAGTTTAAATTAATATGGCAGGGCGATAGGATCCAGTATGATAGAGCTGAGGATGAGCCCGCAGATTTAAAAATAGATGATAGGGGTAATATGAATGTAAGGAAGGGAAAGCCAATGACTGGGTACAAATGCAGACGATCAAAAGAGTTAAGTTATACCACAGAGGCAAAATTCAAAAGGGAGAAGAAGGTAGGACTAAAGGTGCTGTATTTAAATGCACATAGTATTTGGAATAAGGAGGATAAACTCATAGTGTAATTAGAGATTGGTCAATATGATACTGTGGGCTTCACTGAGTCATGGATGAAAGAAGGCCAAGGTTGGGAACTCAATATCAAAGGATATACTTTGTATGGAAAGGACAGGCAGGAAGGCATAGGTGGTGGTGTGGCTCTGTTGGTAAGAGATGGACTTAAGTCTTTAGAAAGAGGTGACATAGGGTCAGAGAATGTTGAATCTTTGTGGGTGGAATAAAGAAACTGCAAGGGTGAAAAAACATTAAGGGAATCATATATAGGCCTCCAAATAGTAGCAAGATGTAAGGTTGAGATTGCAAAATGAGCTGGAAAGGACATGTAATAAGGGTAATTTCCAAATTGTAATGAGTAACTTCAATATGCAAGGGGACTGGGAAAATCAGGTTGGTGTCAGATAGAAAGAGAGGGAATTTATTGAATGCCTACGAGATGTCTTTTTAGAGCAGCTTGTGCTCGAGCCTACTCAGGGAAAGGCTATCTTAGATTGGATGTTGTGTAAAAATATGGATCTTATGCGGGAGTTTAATGTAAAGGAATCCTGAGGAGGCAGTGATCATAATATGATTGAATTCATACTGCAATTTGAGAGGGAGAAGCACAAGTCAGATGTATCAGTATCACATTGGAGTAAAGGGAATTACAGAGGAATGAGAGAGGAGCTTGACTGGTGTATTGGAGGAGGATACTGGTGGGGATGACGGCACAGCAGACATGGCTGAAGTTTCTGGGAATAGTTCTCAAGGCACAGGATAGATATGTCCCACAGAAGAAGTTCTCAAATGGCAGGGGTAGGCAACTGTCACTGACAAAGAAAGCTAGGGACTGCATAAAAGCCAAGGAAAAGGTAAATAATATAGCAAAAGTAAGTAGTATGTTGGATGGTAGGGAAGCTTTTAAAATCTAATAATAGACAACTGAAAAAAGGAAACTGAAATATGAGGGCAAACTAGCCCATAATATAAAGCAGGATACTAAAAGTCTAATTAAAAACACAAAATGCTGGCAGAACTCAGCAGGCCAGACAGCAACTATGGGAGGAGGTAGTGACGGCGTTTCGGGCCGAAACCCTTCATCAGGAGGGTGGATGGACCACATACTAAAAGTCTTTTCAGTTATATGAAGAGTAAAAGGAAGATGAGAGTTGATATTGGACCACTGGAAAATGATGGGTGACAAAGAAATGGTGGATAAACTTAATAAATACTTTGCATCAGTTTTCACTATGGAAGACACCAGCCAGAGGTCCATGAGTGTCAGGGAGCAGAAGTGTGTGCCATTGCTATTACAAATGAAAAAGTGCCTAGCAGACTCAAAGTTCTTGAGGTGATTAAGTCACCTGGACTAGTTGGACTACATCCCAGAGTCCTGAGCGACGATGCATTAGTTATGATCTTTCAAGAATCACTTGATTCTGGCATGGTTCCAGAGGATTGGAAGATTACAAATGTCATTCTACTCTTTAAGAAGGGAAGAAAGCAAAAGAAAGAAAGGAAGTTAGCCTACGCTCAGTGGTAGGGAAAACGTTGGAGTCCATTATTAAGAATGGGGTGTTGGACTACTTGGAGACTAACGATAAAATAAGTCAAAGTCAGCATGGTTTCTGTAAAGCAAAATCTTGCTGACAAATTTGTTAGAGTTCTTCAAGGAAGTAACAAGTAGGCTGGACAAAGGAAAGGCAGTGAATGTCATTTACTTGGATTTTTAGAAGGCATTTGATAAGGGGTCACACATGAGGCTAATTAACAAGATAAAATCCCATGGCATTGCAGGATAGATACTGGCGCAGTTAGAGGAATGGCTGACAGACAGGAGGCTGTGAATGGAAATAAAGGGGGCCTTTTCTGTTTGGCTGCCAGTGTCTAGTGGTATTCCTCAGGGGTCAGCAATGTCCACTATGTTTCACATTGCTTGTCAATGATTTAGATAGTGGAATTAATGGCTTTGTGGTAAAGTTTGCAGATGATACAAAGATAGCTGGAGGGATAGGTAGTGCTGAGGAAACAATGCGATTGCAGAAGGACTTAGACAAATTGGAAGTATGGGCAGAGAAGTGGCAAATGGAATCCAGTGTGGGGAAATGTATGATAATGCATTTTGGTAAAAGGAACAAAAGTGCAGATTATTATCTAAATGGGGAGGAAATTCAAACATCAGAGGTGCAAAGGGACTTAGAAGTCCTCATGCAAGACTCTTTGAAGGTTAATTTACAGCTGAGAATATGGTAAATATGGCAAGTGCATTGCTGGCATTCATTTCAAGGGGAATAGAATGTAGAAACAAGGAGATAATGCTGAGGCTTCGTAAGACACCAGTCAGGCTGCACTTGGAGTATTGTCAACAGTTTTGGGCCCAATATCTCAGAAAAGATGTGTTGTCATTGAGGAGAGCCCAGAGGAGGTTCAAGAGGATGATTCTGGGAAAGAAGGGGTTAACATATGAGGAGCATTTGGCAGTTTTAGGCCTGTACTCACTGGAGTTTAGAAGAATGCAGGAGGATCTCATTGAAACCTACCAAATGTTGAAAGGATTAGATAGGGTGGATGTGGAGAGGATGGTTCCTATGGTGGGGGGTGTCCTGAACTAGAGGGCACAGCCTTAAAATTGAGAGGCGACCACTTAGAGCAGAGTTAAGAAGGAATGTTTTAGCCAAAGAGTAATGAATCTGTGGAATGCTCTGCCACAGATAGCTGTGGAGGCGAAGACTGTGGGAATATTTAAAGTGAAAATTGTTTGTTTCCTGATTGGTCAGGGCATCAAAAGTTATGGCAAGAAGGCAGGTGCATGGGGTTGAGTGAGATCCAGGTTCAGCCATGATGGAGTAAGCAGACTTGAATGGCCTAATTCTGCTCCTATGTCTTGTGATCTAAATCAAGAGATAGTCTGCAAGACATAAATGTCTTAATCATGCCCCTGTTACATACCTGGGTGGCAGGAAAACAGCAGGATTACAAATTTCCTGCAAGATTTAACCACATTAACCTGCTGCACATACTTATGTGCGTGTATTACGTGTATACATCGAACAAGCATCATCAAAATTTTAAATTAGTACACACACATTCATTGTGGTCAATTTTGAGTGCTTCACATAAACACAATCTCACCCTTGGACTCTGATAATATTAACAATTTTCTGGATTTGCGCATTAATTTCTCCTTAAACTTTCTAGAGAAGATGAAAGCTAATAATTATTGCCAAAATTTTAATGACGTGGTCATGGTCGACACAGTTCAAGTAACTCTCTCACTCCAAAGGGAGAATATTATAAAATATGGGGCTTATTACTCTATGTAGTATATCTTTCTTTCCACAAGAAAATTGGAACAGGGGTACACCATTTGGTTCCTTAAACCTACCCCGTTATTCAACATGATCATGGCTGATCTTCCCCAAGCCTTGATTCCTACTGGGTGTCAATTCCACATTGCTCTAAGTTACTTGACCTTTCAAAAGTTCAGTAACAGAGAACTTATGTCAGCATTCCTTTGACTTTGCCAACTATATTTTCTATTTCTTTCTTTTCTCTCTCTCTTTTTCTCTCCCTCTCTCTCTCTCTCTCATAACTTAAATTCTCTTTTATCTAATTTGACCTCTGCAATAATCTTGTTTTAGTTTCTTCCCCAATCCTAAATCTCATTAGGCACAGAAGAACAATATCAGCCCTGTCTTTCATTTCATTCACTGGAATTCCCCTGGTGACTATATTCATGAAATCAGTTTGAAAGAAGAAAGATTTTCATTTCTATTGCACCATTCATAAACTCAGGCTACTTCAAGTGAAGCTTTTTTGAGGTGTAGTGACTACTTTAATGTGGAAATTGAAGCAGCCAATTTGAGCACAGTAAACCCATACAAGTGACATGAGATTATCTCTCTCTCTCTCTCTCTCTCTCTCTCTCTCTCTATATATATATATCCGTTAGTCTCGAGAGACCATGGATTTGCGCCTTGGAAAGTTTCCAGGGCACAGGCCTGGGCAGAGTTGTATGGGACCAGCAGTTGCCCATGCTGTAAGTCTCCCCTCTCCTCCACAGATGTTGTCCAAGGGAAGGGCAAGGGCCAATACAGCTTGGCACCAGAATGGTTAGAGCAAGGTGTGGTTAAGTGCCTTGTTCAAGGACACAACACGCTGCCTTAGCTGAGGCTCAAACTAGTGACCTTCAGATCACTAGACCAATGCCTTAACCACTTGTCCACACACCGACACAACATGAGATAATCAATAGATTATCTATTTTTGATATATTGGATTACTAAAGTAATTTTGGATATAACACAGGGGAAAACTCTGGTCCTCTTCCCTGTATGTTCCAATGAATGTTGTGATATTTTCATGACCCCTTTTGGGTCACAGTTTTAATAACTCCTCTGAGATATAATGTCTGAGACATTGTAGTTGCACCTGGAAGTGAGTGTCAGACTAAATTATTGTACAGATTACAGGAGTGGCATTTGAAACCACAATTTCCCCATAGAGGCAAATATGCTAATAATAGACCAATGGCTGGCATGAATGTTCTACTAGCAAGTTGTAGTAAAAAATACTGTTGCACTGAAAGGAACAGATGTCATAAGGGGACAGGAGGCTGGACCCAAGTGCAGGACACAGGCACTGAAGTACAAGGGGCAGGACGGGAACAACTAAACGATAGACAAGATGTGGTAACCCTGGTGTGCGTGAGGGACGTGACGTTCAAGGTGATTCTGGGGTTCCGGGAGAGTCTTAGAGTTCAGGCAAGGCAGGATCCCGGAGTTCACTGGACAGGCTGCATAACTCCTGGCCAGGGCCCAGACCTCCCAGGCAGGATCCCGGAGTTCACTGGGCAGGCTGCATAACTCCTGGGCAGGGCCCAGACCTCCCAGGCAGGAACATGGGGGCCTGAGCAGGTCACAGGGCACCTGGGTAGGTTGCAGGGCACAACCCATCAGCAGCAAGGGATGGAAAGGGGCAGAGTCCCCCACCAGGCAACAGCAGTCCAGCCAGGCTTGCCCAACAGAGGCAAGGGATAGGAAGGGGAACTAGGTCCAGGGTGACTGCCAGACTTACTCAAAGAACTCATCTTTAACTAGAAGACCTCCAAGCCAGGGCAACCCCCCAACTCCACTCAGTCCCAGAGCCCCCTATATACACTACCAGCCGATGGGCATCAGGTGCGCCTCCTTGAGCCCCAACAAGCCACGATGATCCACAGGTGTGACAAATTGGGCTCAAGGGCGAAAGGAGGGATGGCTACAAGACCCAGAGTCCGCGGACCGGATCGAGACCTGGAATGCGGGCTCCAGACCGGACCATAACAACAGAAGTCAATTTAACCAACCACACACACTGCCAATGACCCATGATATCAATTGAATGGCATAAACAAAAGCTCTGCAAATTCCAGGCACATTCTTGACAATTATTTCACTGCATATGTAAGTGTAACTTTAGCTTTGCAAGTCTGATTGGCGGTGTTTCTGGAATTCGTGGATAGAAGGCACAGATGTTCCTCCTTTAAGAATAATGTACACTTGCTCATTATGGGACAAAAACAGTTTAAAACCACAATTCAAGTCTTAATTTTCTACTATTGCGTGAATATTAGTTTGAATTTTGACAACAGTCTATAACTTGAAAAGGAAAATTGCATAGTTATCTCTGTATGTTGACTGTTCTCTCAATTATTTTTAAAATTAATAATAGACTTGAAATTCAACAAGATATTCATGGAGCCAGTGGGCAAGCACTTCATTTGGGAAAGTCATACAGTGCAGAACTATATCCTCCAGCCTAACATATCCATGCTGGCCATCAAGAACCTATATATTAACCCATTTACCAGCATTTGGTCTTTAACCTTCTATGCCTTGATGATTCAAATGCTCATCCATTAGATGAGTGTATCACAGAAAACTTAGAAAACCTACAGCACAATACAGGCTCTTCGGCCCACAAAGTTGTGCCGAACATGTCCCTACCTTAGAAATTACTAGGCTTACCTATAGCCCTCTATTTTCCTAAGCTCCATGTACCTAAAAGCCTCTTAAAAGACTCTATCGTATCTGCCTCCACCACCGTTGCCAGCAGCCCATTCCACGCACTCACCACACTCTGAGTAAAAACCTTACCCCTGACATCTCCTCTGTACCTTAAACCTGTGTCCTCTTGTGGCAACCATTTCAGCCGTGGGGAAAAGTCTCTGACTATCCACAAGATCAATGCCTTGTACACCTTGTACACTTCTATCAGGTCACCTCTCATCCTCCTTTGCTCCAAGGAGAAAAGGCCGAGTTCACTCAACCTATTCTCATAAAGCATGCTCCCCAATCCAGGCAACATCCTTGTAAATCTCCTCTGCATCCTTTCTATGGCTTCCACATCCTTCCTGTAGTGAGGCGACCAGAACTGAGCACAGTACTCCAAGTAGGGTCTGACCAGGGTCCTATACAGCTGCAACATTACCTCCCGGCTCCTAAATTCATTTCCACAATTGGTGACGGCCAATGCACCGTACGCCTTCTTAATCACAGAGTCAACCTGCGCAGCTGCTTTGAGTGTCCTATGGACTCGGACCCCAAGATCCCTCTGATCCTCCTCACTGCCAAGAGTTACCATTACTACATTCTGCCATCATATTTGACCTACCAAAATGAACCACCTCACACTTACCTGAGTACCAATCCCCATATCCTCCTCAGACAGTATGTTCCAGGCTGTAAGCACACTCTGGGTGAAAAAAGCATTCCCTAGATTCCCTTTAAACTTAGGTCCTCTCAGTAAAGATACATTTGCAATGAGGGAAATCGTACATCAGCTTCCTCATCAGTCCCCTCTTCCCCAAGGAAAATAAACCCAGTCTATCCATTCTTTCCTCATACCATCTACTTGACTTCCCAACTAAGGTCAAGACCTTGCCCTTTTAAATCACCTTCCTGGACTCCCAAAGGAGATATTTTGCAAGAGCGATGAAGTGTTGAATCCATTCATAAATTATCCTTTATTTTTCAAGTCCCTAGGCTAGCCACCTGTGCTGGCAATGAACTTGTTCCCAAGCAATTTATTACCTCTTAGCTCCCTCAAGGTGTAACACTTGATAGAACATACCTCTCGATCTTATCTAATGTCAATGGATACTCTGAAAAATTCACTGGGCTCCATTGGGAATGGAATGGTCAATGGATTGATCACCTTTGACCATTCCAGTGCAGTTACCTCTCTAAACATTGAGTGTCACTCAGATTCATGGTATATTAAAAGATATAATCTATATTAAGAACAACACACACAAAAATGCTGGAGAAACTCAGCAGGTCAGGCAGCATCCATGCAAATGAATAACCAGTTGGCCTTTTGGGCATCTTCTTCAGGACAAGAAAGGAAGGGAGAAAATATCGGACTAAAAAGGTGGGGGGAAGGAAGACTAGCTAAAAAGTGATAGGTGAAGCCGAGTGGGTGGGAAAGGTTTTTTTTTTGTGTGCCATACTCTGCCAGACCCTCAGCGACCACTATTTTCTCCCCGGAAAGGTAAAGGATTGGAAAAGAAGGAATCTGATAGGAGAGGAGAGTGGACCATGGGAGACAGGGAAGAAGGAGGGGTACCAAAGGGAGGTGAATGGCAGATAAGGAGAAGAGGTAAGAGTAGGAAATAGAAGAAAAAAGTGGAAGTGGGGAGGGAAATTTACCAGAAGGAGCAATCAATGTTCATGTATTAGATTGGAGGATACATAGAAGGAATATGAGGCGTTGCTCCTTCATCCTGAGAGTGGCCTCATCGTGGCAAAAAATGGAGGCCATGTACCAACATGTCAGAATGGGAATAGGAATTAAAATGGTAAGCCACAAGAAAATTCTGGTTTTGGCAGATGAAATGGAGGTGGTTGACAAAGCTGTTTCTCAATTTACATCCCCATCGGAAGCACGGACGACCCTAACGGATTGGCAGGTGAAGTGTTGCCTCACCTGGAAGAACTGTTTAGGGCCTTGAATGGAGGCGAGGGAAGAGGGAGATGGTCAAATGCAGTATTTCTGTTACCTACAGGGTTATGTGCCAGGAGGGAGATTAGCAGGGACGGATGAATAGACAATGGAATGACAGAGGGAACAATGCCTATGGAAAGTGGAGTGGGGGTGGGGGTAGATAAAAATGTGCTTATTGATGTGATATGATCGATATTGTCATTTTATTTATCTCCCACCTTGCTAAATAAACTCTTCCCCAATGAGAGTTTAATACACTTCATCATTGTTTTGCAAATAATATGAATGTAATACAGGGGAAGTAATGATTGCTGTTCAGTAATGAGTTAAAATCTAGTTCTGCGTAATAGCTCAGCGCAATTCCCAGGAATTGCAGAGTACAATTGCTCAGCATCTGTCCAACAGTGAATTGCCATCAGAGAACAGTGTGAGAATTGAAAATCCTCTCAACTGATTACAGTTTGGTGATTACTTTTGAGATAATCATAAAGGTCAAACAAGAATGAAATGAAGAAATGAAAGGCATCCACTCCCCCTTCAGAAAAAAACATTTTGACGAAGTGCATAAAGCTTTATTCAGCATCACATTGTAGGAAATTGAATAATTGACTGTTTCCTCCTCCATATTCAGGGAAGATCACAGATTTTAAAAGCAGATGTGTTTACACAGCTCCATTTAACAAGATTGCCAGGGGTAGTGTTAAGCAGCCCATTGATTAGTATTTGTGATCTCAACTAAATAAATTGTTTTTATGTCCACTTTTCCTCATCCCAGGATTAAAATGAGAGTAAAAATAATTTATTCTGGAAGGACAATCTCACAAGCAGTGGAGTCGTTTGTTTTCAATGAAGTTGAAGGTGACTTCTTTTCCTCAGGTGTTGGAGAAAACATCACAAGTGTCAAAACAAATGAGTGAATTTCCTCTTTTTCCTATTTTAATGAAACAACTTCATTTAATTGTACCAAATCTTGTTGGACCATGATTGTTTATGGGGTCTACATTGGTTCGATTTTCTTCTGTCAGAGGGAAAAAGAGAGCTTAGTCAGGACAAGGAAAATGTAGAAACTAGGTGTCCATTGCATTGCAGTGAAGGAGAAGGGGTGAGAGGAGAAAAATAAATATTTGTAGTACAGTAGAGACCAAGAGGAAGTGGATTACACAGATTGACACCCTGTAGAGAATGGTGAAGGTTTGTTGATGGCAACTAATCCATCTAAAGGGGTAAATAGTTTAAGGTTAATTGTCATTCAACCATACACAATAATATAGCCAAATGAAACAGCATTCCTCTGGGGCCAAGATGCAACACGCAGTACCAAAAGTCATACAATGCACACACACATACAGCACATATAACTATGATAGCAGAAAAACATATCGATGCAAATAATAATAGTATAAAAAGTAATAATAATTGGACCATCCCCGAGTGTCCCTGAGATTGATGATGCATGGATGTCGTCTTGGAGCCATGTTTCCGCAAGACAAAGCTGCAGCAGTTCCTCATTTCATGCAAGTGTGACCATAGGCTGAGGGAAATCAGTTTGTCTTCTGCTGAATCAGCTGCAGACAGTCCACAAAAAAGAGAAAATCTGCAGATGCTGGAAATCAAAGTAATACACACAAAACGCTGGAGGAACTCAGCAGGCCATGTAGCACCATGGAAAAGAGTAATCAGTCGACATTTTAGGCTGAGACCCTTCATTGGGACTGGAAAAAAGAGATGAGAAGTTAGAATAAGATGGTGGGGCATGGGTGGAAGAAATACAAGGCAGTGGAATGTGGTAAGTGGGGTTAAGGAAAAGATGTGCTTGGTACTAGGATCATGTTGGAGATGGCACAAGTTACGGAGAATTATGTGCTGGATGTGGAGACTGGTGGGGTGGTAGGTGAGGACAAGAGGAACCCCAACCCAGTTTTACAAGTGACAGGATGAGAAGAGGTATATACCAGGTACCTGTGAGAGTCACTGGGTTTATAAAAGCTATCAGCAGATAAACTGTCTCCAGAGATAGAGAAAGCGATATCAAGAAAGGGGAGGCAGGTGTCAGAATCCAAACAATCCAGGTTGTCTTCCCAGGAGCAAACACCTGTGGGCAACACTGATTGGAGACCCAGTCCCAACCCAGTACAGAATCTACCAGTATATAGCCATCTCCGGCTTCTCTTTAGCCGGCCACCACTGCAAGCAACCCCAAGGCATGAGGGCCTCATCCACGCAATAACCAAGGTGTTTCAGGCCAAAATGTCGACTGTACTTTTTTCCATAGATGCTGCCTGGCCTGCTAAGTTCCTCCAGCAATTTGTGTGTGTTGCTCAGATGTCCAGCATCTGCAGATTTTCTCTTGTTTGGCATTTGGCCCGTGCTGTCAGTTTCACCAATGAACCATTGGATCAGATTCACAGTATTCTACATTACTAATGTCCAACAGGGTCTTGTAATCACAGGAAAAACATCCAGACCTATCATTTCCACTGTTTGTTGGATTGTGCACCACCTGAGTGGCTGCAACCGAGTGCGCAACAAATCCAGCTAGTGGGGTAGTCCTGCTGTACTTGATGTTGTTACTAACCAGCAGTGCCTTGTGATCATCAAAAAGGACGAATTATCTCACCTTGTGGTGGACCCAGAGAGGCCACTGCGTCTAAGCATGCCGCAAAAATAAATGGGAGACAAACAAAAGTAGTGGTGAAACTGTGAAAGAACTAACAGGGGAATCGTTGGAAATCAGAAATGAAGGACAAAAAGGAAAGCCCAGCAGAGCAGACAGAAACTTTGGGGAGTGAAAATCTGGAGTTTGGTTCAAAATGGACAGGAATTAAAAAAGCAAAAGATTGAAGATGTCGGAAATCCAATCAAACCAGAAAATTTTGGAGATACTCATCCAGCCAAGAAGCATCCATGTAGTGAAAAAAGGAGCACCATGTCAATAAATCTACATCACAAATGATGTGATCTTATAATCAACATCCAGGACCTATCCACAGATGTCACCAGATCTGCCAAGCACCTCCAGCATTCTCCATTTCTCTATCAGAACTACTCAATCGTGACAATATCAGTAAAGGCTGGATATCTGAAATTATTGAATTCACTGTTGAGCCCTAAATGCTGGAGCACGTCTACATGTAAGATGAGATGTTCCTCGTCCACTTATGATAGGCTCCAGTGGTAAACTGTAAGAAGCCAAGATAGGCGGTCAGATTGGAAACAGGATAGAAAATGAAAGTGACAGGCAAATAACACTTCTGGACTGAACAGAGGTATACTGCAAAGTGATCACATAAACTAATATTTATTCTTTTATATATAAACCAGATTGAAAGGAGAAATAGGGCAATGAAGAAAAAAGGGGGAAGAAAAACAAATAACATAAAGGAAAAATGAGTATGTTGGCAATTTCTTAAATCCGTAGCTGTAGATTGCTGTTTGCAGGAATAGTGGCAAGGAAGGCAAATGCAAGGTCAGTATTCATTTCAAGAGGTCTAGAATACGAGATCAGCGATGTGATGCTGAGGCTTTATGAGGCACTGGTGAGGCCTCACCTTGAGTATTGTGAACAGTTTTTGACTTCTCAACTAAGAAAAGTTGTACTGGCATTGGAGACGATTCAGAAGAGGTTCACAAGGATGATTCTGGGAATAAAAGGGTTATCATACTGTCACAACCACAGATTCGGCAGTGCAGTAGGTACAGCAATTGCACTTGTTTGAAGTTAATAACGCATCAGGGTGATTGATAAGTTCGTGGCCTAAGGTAGAATGAGATGAGTTATTAACTTCAAACTTTCTGCATAATCACTCAAAGACTGGACCTGCATGTGCATGTAACGAGAGCTGTATAACTCATCTCCTTCTACCTGAGACCACAAACTTATCGATCACCCATGCTGTGGACACTTTCTGGAGGTCCAAGATCCATATGCTCAACGACTGCTGGACTAAGTGTGTAAATGTAGGAGGGGACTATGTTGAAAAATAAAGATGACTCCTTCTACCTTAGGCCATGAACTTATCAATCACCCCTCGTATGTTGAAAGTGGTGCAAAATAAATCAGAAAGATCAGGGGATTACAAATAATTATTATAGACCACACTAAAGTCTGAGGATAATGGCTTCATTGTAATCCTGGTTAACTTTGCTAGCTGTAACATAAATCATTCAGACCTACAGACTTGGGAGAGTACAACTGTGGCTGGAAATACCATCATTCACACTTTAATATTCTGTATCAGAATTAGAATCAGAACCAAAATCAGGTTTATTATCAACGGCAAATGTCGTGAAGAAAGATTGCATTTGCTGTAGTCAAATAGGCAAGTAGGCAAATTGCAGCAGGTCCCGGTTCTTGCTTAGGGAGGAGACAATTCTACCCATGACCAATCTCTCAAAGTACTTCATCACAGTAGATGTGAGTGCACCGAGCTGTAATCACTGAGGCAGTTCACCTTGCCCTTATTGGGCACTGGTATGATTGTTACCCTTTTGAAGCTAGAGGGAATGTCTGACTGCAGCAGGGAGAGATTGAAGATGTCATTGAACATTCCCTCCAGTTGGTTGGCACAGGTTTTCAGAGCTCGACATGGTACACCATCAGGGCCTGATGCCCTGTGAGGGTTCACCCCCTTGAAAGATGTCCTGATGTCAGTCTCTGAGACAGAGAGCACAGGGTCACAGGGTCATTGGATGCTGCAGGGATTCGCATAGATGTCGGTTAATTTTCCCTTTCAAAATATGCATAAAAGGTGAACTCTTCTGAAGTGAAGCATCACAGCTATTCATGAGTTAAGTTTCGCCGTGTAGGAAGTAATAGCTTGCAAACTCTGGCAGAGTTGACCTGCATCCAATTCCGTCTCTAACCTCAATTGGAATAGTATTTTTGCTCTTAATGTAGACTTCCATAGATCATTCCTAAACTTCTTCTAAAGTTCTGAACCACCAGTCTTGAATCCCATAGATCTAGCTCTCGGCAGGCTACGAATTTCCTGGCTCACCCACCACTTTTGATTTGGGTATGTCTGGTATGTTCTCGAATGCACACACTCGTCTACACAGGTTCTGATGAAGTCAGTGACAGCTGTGGTGTATTCATTCAAAGTTGAAGATGAATCGCTAAATATTATCCAGTCCACCAAATCAAAGCAGCTCTGCAAGCACTCTTCCACCTCCTATGACCTTATCTTCCTGGTCCTCGCCACTGATGCGGCAGTCTTCAGTCTCTGCCTATACGATGGGAGTAGAAGTACAGCCAGATGATCAGACTTTCCAAAGTGTGGGTGTGCGATGCCATGGTAAGTATTCTTAATGGTGGGATAGCAGTGGTCAAGTGTTGGCTCCTGTGGTTTACCATGTGAAACGTTGATGGTAGTTATTCAGAGACTTCCTCAAACTGGCCTGGTTGATAAGGAAGGCATCAAGGTGCGTAGTTTCGTGCCTGCCTGAAACGTTACTCCACTCCCCCAGAGCCAGCTTGATGTTGTCCTGAGGTGGAATGTACACCACCAGCAGGATGATGGCAGAAAACTGCATTTGACTGCCAGGTGTTCCAGGTTGAGTGATCAGAATTGGCATGTCTGTGCGCCACACTGAGGTAGTCATAAAGGATACGCCACCTTCTCTACTTTTAAAAGACCTGCACGGCTAATTTACTGATCATATTTATATTAAATGGGTGGAATTCAAATTGGTTTATTAATGTCTTATCAACAGAGATACAGTGAAAATATTTTGTTTGTATGCCATCCAGGCAGACCATTGCTTATGTAAGTAACTGGATTTCATACATAACTACAGTGGTTTCATTATTACTCAACATAACAACCACAACACTGAACAGTACAGCACAGTAACAGGCCATTTGGCCAAGTATGGTCCATCCCCTGCATGTTTATATGACTATCTAAAGTCCTCTTAAAATGCCTCCATTATGTCTGCCGCCACTAACTCCTCGAGAAGTGCATTCCAGGCAAGTACCACTTTCTGTGTAAAAAACACACCCCACATATCTCCTTTAAAATTTCTATCTCCAGCCACCACCTTAAGGCAATGCCCTCAGATACTCAACATTCAAAGTTTAAAGTAAATGCATTATTCAAGTGCATTTATGGCACCATATAAAACCCTAAGATTCATTTTATTGCAGCCATACACAGTAAATTCAAAAAGCACAATGGAATCAATGGAAGAGTGAACCCAATAGTCAATGTGCAAAAGGCAATAAATTGTCCAAATACAAAAAAATTATGATAATGATGATGATGATGATGATGATGATGATGATGATGATGATAATGATAATAATAATAATAATAATAATAATAATAATAATAATAATAATAATAATAATAATAATAATAATAATAATAATAATAATAAATAAGATACAAATATCAAGCACATGACATGTACAGTCCTTGAAAGTGAGGTAATATTTTATGGGAACAGTTTAGTAATAAGGCAAATAAAGTTGAGCGAAGTTATCTCTTCTGGTTAGTAGAACATTTCTACTCAGGTGAAAAAAATTCTAGATGTCTTTTTTATCTATGTCTGTCATAGTTTTTGGTATTTGGATGTTTTTAGTCAGCAGTGACTCCACACAGTCCATGGCATGGCCCGAATCTTGAAATTTTAATTTTCGGTGGGTCACGCTGGAGGGTCTTGGCCCAATATATTGACTCTTTATTCCTTTCCATAGACGCTGCCTGACCTGCTGAGTTCCTCCAGCATTTTGTCTGTGTTAATTCTCCATTCATTTTTCCACTCTGACTTCACTGTCTGTAGCCTCCTATACTGTTATATTGAAGTTCAAACAACACCTTATCTTTTTGTTAGGCAGAATACTGTACACCCTTTGGGATGGAATGGTAGTGTAGTGGTTATCACAATGCTTTACAGTACAGGTGACCTGGGTTCAATTTCCACTACTGCCTGTAAGGAGTTTGCATGTTCTCTCTGTGACTGCATGGGTTTCCTCCAGGTGCTCTGGTTACCTCCCGCAGTCCAGAAAGGTACCAATTGGTAGGTTAATTGGTTATTGTGAATTGTCCCATAAATCAGGGGATTGCTGGGTGGCTTGGTTCAAAGGGCCAGAAAGGCCTATTCTGTGCTGTATCTCAATAACTAAATACAGATAGATTTCAGTAAATTCAGATCAGAATCATACAGACCTTTTTCAATATTTTGTTAGCTTAATGTCTTCCTCGCTGTCGTAAACCTATTCAGGTTGTTTCCTTAATCTTTCTCTTCCCCACTTACACTGCTCTGCTTTCACCTTCCAGCTAGCCTCCTTCCCCTCCCTCCACCTTGTTATTCTAGCGTCTTCCCTCTTCCTTTCCAGTCCTGAAGAAGGGTCTCAGGCCGAAACGTTGACTGTTTATTCACTTTCATAGATGCTGCCTGACCTGCTGAGCTCCTCCGGCAGTTTGTGCGTGCTGCCTCCCTAATCATTGTTAAATTTCTACAGTTTTCCACTCCTGACAATAACTCATTGGTCTGCTAAGGTTTCCAGCAATTTCTGTTTTATTTCTAATTTTTAGCCCCGGATGCATTTGTATCATTGGAACAGAAGTAGACAACTGAGTCCCTCAAGTCTGTTGCTGTTTAGTGCTATGGAAATCAAGCTCACATGACTCAATGCTGCATAAAGTGGCAAAATTTAAGAAAGTAAATCAGAGCGATATTTAACAAATAATTTATTTAGTTAAATCCAAATATTTACTAAATTGAGCTAATGATAGCAAATCATCTGGCAAAACTCATCAGTAGGAGTGTGGAGATTAAAGCCGCCTTGAATTTTTTATGACACCTGTTTACCTAACTCTGTTTAAATAATTCAATGGAAATAACTTGATCAAAGAGAGAAAAAAAAGTGGATAGTTATAAACAACTTCAGATGCTTTCAATAGAACAAAGGCACATTATGTGTTGTACATTTTTTCACAGACAAATACGGAAAAGCCACACTCAGGAAAGGATTCTGTGGCTGTGTTTATGAAGGACTGCCATTGATGGGAATAATGGGCCTATGCTAAGTTCATGTTGTTCCTTTAACTTCAGCGCCGTGCAGGTGTAAAAGCTGCAGAAAGGGCTCCCTGGACAGATCCTGCAGATAATTCCAGCTTTGAAATGCTCACTCTACCCATTCCCACGCTGGGCATTTATCCACATTTGCTTCAGAGCTCTCTTAAGAAAAATGTAATTCTTACATCAGAGGTCAGAGGTGGAGTCACACTAATTCCACGGCACGCAGAGAGCTGGAGTCTAACCAAACTCCCACTCAGCCTGTGCTCAGTTAGATCTCTGGGAGCCCAGCAAATGCTAGAAGGTAGGAGCTCATGGATTTAACTTTCACACGAGTCAAGACCATCTGCAACGGTACTTTAATCTATGCATGAGAATTCAGTACTGCAAAGGTCCAGTACAAGGACACATTAGCTTCAGAAGGAAAGGTTTCTCTGAGGCTATCCTTGGCCCACCAAAAGCTGACTCAAAAGAGACACATTTGAAAGTTACCGTAAAGCAGGCATTACACAAAGCCAATTTATTTCAAAAAAATAAAAGAATTTAGTGAAATTTTAGTTTTGCACATATGAATGATCTATTATTGAAGTTGAATCAAGAGTTTTTGCAGAAGGAAGTGTAACGTCATCCATAAGTAAATGTCTGGCATAAAGCTTATGTTGCAGAAACATTTCCTGTGTAAGAATTTATCCAGTATTGACTGAATAGTAGATTCAAGTATCTGTATAAACATCAAAGTAACTTCTCGATTAGATCTTGCACACAAATACTCCATTTCCATTGTAAAGTCACTCCGCGTTTTGTATGTGTCCAACAGCATTGGGAGTACCTCTGAAAACAAACAAACACACACACACACACACACACACACACACACACACACACACACACACACACACACACACACACACACACACACACACACACACACACACACACACACACACACACACACACACTTACTTCATTAAGAAGAATCAATATTGTCTTCACATGGTGGGACTGGCATAAACACTGCCCTTACTACAAGTCTCCATAAAGAAAATGCTTATTTTATGTTATATTTGACTGACTGCACCATGTTAGAGAAAATGCAATTCATAGTTTTTGCTGCAGAAAGGATTTGGGAACCTATTCAGATTATTGGACTTGCCTACTAACAGGGTCCTGTCTCTAAACACAGCCATATTAGACAACATTTCATTGAAATGTTAGCCTGGCCCCTGTTAAAATGAAGGTAGCTAGATGACCATTAGATAGATAGATAGATAGATACTTTATTCATCCCCATGGGGAAATTCAACTTTTTTCCAATGTCCCATACACTTGTTGTAGCAAAACTAATTACATACAATATTTAACTCAGTAAAAAAAATATGATATGCATCTAAATCACCATCTCAAAAAGCATTAATAATAGCTTTAAAAAGTTCTTAAGTCCTGGCGGTAGAATTGTAAAGCCTAATGGCATTGGGGAGTATTGACCTCTTCATCCTGTCTGAGGAGCATTGCATCGATAGTAACCTGTCGCTGAAACTGCTTCTCTGTCTCTGGATGGTGCTATGTAGAGGATGTTCAGAGTTATCCATAATTGACCGTAGCCTACTCAGCGCCCTTCGCTCAGCTACCGATGTTAAACTCTCCAGTACTTTGCCCACGACAGAGCCCGCCTTCCTTACCAGCTTATTAAGATGTGAGGCGTCCCTCTTCTTAATGCTTCCTCCCCAGCACGCCACCACAAAGAAGAGGGTGCTCTCCACAACTGACCTATAGAACATCTTCAGCATCTCACTACAGACATTGAATGACGCCAACCTTCTTAGGAAGTACATTCGACTCTGTGCCTTCCTGCACAAGGCATCTGTGTTGGCAGTCCAGTCTAGCTTCTCGTCTAACTGTACTCCCAGATACTTGTAGGTCTTAACCTGCTCCACACATTCTCCATTAATGATCACTGGCTCCATATGAGGCCTAGATCTCCTAAAGTCCACCACCATCTCCTTGGTCTTGGTGATATTGGTAATAAGCTGTTTGAATTACTGAGCTCAATATGTCCCATTAATACCAGACCATGAAACTCAAGTTGGCTTTAACAAGGAAGAACAATAAATATGTATTGGATCTTTTTTTTACATGGCTTTAATCTGAATTGCAGAAGATCTGAAGATGCAGAGGCTAATGTATATTCTTCTGGCAGTACTCATCATTTTAGCATTTTTGGGATATTGCTAATTTAATGCCAAGATTATTGTTAAGTCAGAAATGCTTTGTTAGTTTGAACTGCAATCCCAAATTGAAGCAGTCCAAAAGCATTTTAAACTACAGAAGAATTGAGAAGAAATGTTAGTCTGTAAGTTCATACTAAAGTTGAATTAAGACAGGGTAGCAAGAGGTAAAGTTCAACCTCAGTTCAAAACAGATGTGAACAAAACAGCTGCTTTCTATATCTCCCACAAAGTTCACTCTTCCAGTATTCTTAATTCACATGCTATGTCACTACATTGAATTTCACTTACCTAAAAGCATAATAACGTTATCCACTGGGGCTCTCAGTTCTCACATTATTGAAAGAAAGCTAATTTATTTAACTGTTTTTAATACATACAGTGAACAATATTTTAACTTCTTTTTGTTCATTAAGAATTCATAATTTGATCATTCATGGTTTAGCTGTAAAATTTAGAATGCCTACTTTTATGCATGAAAACCACCAAACTTTACAATTGACATTTCATTGGCCCAATTACTCAGAGGACTAGATAAAACCTTCAGTGGATTTGTGGGAGTCACTTGAGGTATGAGAAGAAAACTGTATTTAAGTGTAATTGAAAACCATCATCAGAAATAAAAGACAAGCATTTAGAAGAGCCTGCTCCCATATAAGCAAGCAAAATGCTTCTCTGTCCTGATTATGGTGTTTATATATAGACTGATGGTTGGAAATATTAGTTCTGGTTATCTTTTACTGAAAGCAACAAAAATTATTCCATTAGGCTTTTTTATTATTCCAAACTATAGTTTAAACTATTTTATCTTCTTTTCCACATGAAAACCTGAGAATAACAAGAAATATTGGCGGTATCAGGAAAAATCGCAAGCTCAGGGCAATTACCCACAGAATTTCATACGAAGGTGCCTACGAGGTCAGCAACACACTGACAGGAAGCAATCAAATGCCCTTCCGTACATTTGAAATATCTTGGAAATGACGACCTGATTGCTCCAAGAACATAGAACTTAGGTCGTGCAGAAGCCAACAGCAACATTGAGGAGAATACTTACAGATCAATATAACAAACCATTAGACAAGACAAATGTGGTCAACAAAATCCAATGCGAGGACTGCAGCAAATACTACGTCGGCCATACTGGGAGAAAACTACTCACAAGAATCCAAGAACATCAACTGGCTGCAAAGCAGCATGACCAACTCTCCTTAGTCTCTATCAATGAAGATCAAGAGGGGCACACATTGAACTGGGCACCAGTGAAAGTCATGGTGCAAGCAAACACATGGCATGCAAGAGAGTTCCTACAACACATGAAGTTAGCCACAAAACCAATCAGCAAGATTTCCTCTCTACATCACGATTGAGTTTCCGAAATGGTGACCAATCAGCCGATTAATAGGTATATAAAGGCCAAGCATTAGGAGCATACAGCACAATTAACAGCACACTGATGATGTCTCTTCATATGGTGGCAAAATGTTTGCAAGGAAGTTGCCAAGATTGGAGAACAACTCAACCCAACCATCAACCTGAGCTACACATTTTCTGAATTATTTCCATGTGAATTGGTTATTGTAAATTGTTATTGGTGTTAAATCAATAGGCTGTTGGCAGCATGGCTTGAGGGGGCCCAGAGGACCTGCTCTGCACTATATCTCTAAATGAAAAACATCTCAGAAATAATTCCAGTGAATCTCCATGGTATCACTTCCAAAGCAAGTGTATTGTTTCATAGGTATGGAGATCAAAAGTATACACAGCACAAATCTTATCGTGTGGTTTCAAAGGCCTCTGCAATCAGCTCAACATTACATGAGATACAGTCGCTGTATGTTTCTTCAACCAGCACACCAAAAGCCCTCTGTTTCCTGTTCTAAAGTAGATAGCCTCATATTTTAATATATTACTTTCCATGGGCTGATTACCAATTTCTTTAAATAGATAGATAGATAGGTACTTTATTGATCCCAAAGGAAATTACAGTGTCACAGTAGCATTATAAGTGCACAGATAGACAAATATATAAATATTAGAAGAGGAAAAAGATAAAATAAGTTACCTCAAACAGTCTAACAGGAGGGGTCATCACTCCCCCATCTATAGATTGATTCATTATAGAGCCTAATGGCTGAGGGTAAGAATGACCTCCTATAGCGCTCTTTGGAGCAGCACAGTTGTCTTAGCCCATTACTAAAAATGGTCCTCTGTTCACCCAAGGTGGCATGCAGAGGGTGAGAAACATTGTCCAGAATTGCCAGGATTTTCCATCGGGCCCTTTGTTCTATCACAGCCTTCGGTGTGTCCAGTTATATTCCTTTATAGTTCTTTGCATGCTCTTTACAGTTTACTTTGCCATCTAGCTTTGTACTGTTATCAAACGTGGATACATCACAATGTCATTTGATTGTCCCCAGCCATATTCAATTATACTCCATTTCAATTGAATCACACCAGCTTTCCCTAATATAGGTGTTAATTTTAAACAAACAACTACAGCATACTTCAAACCACATTCTTAACTCTCTCATGTGTTTAATCGCATTTCAATTTTGCACAAGACTCAAGTAACAAAATGAAGATAATTACCCTTGAGGTTCTGCATTTTGATTTGATTGCTAGTTCTGTACACTCTCCTGCTGTCTTATCATCTAAGTCATTGGCATCGGTTGCCAAGCGATGAGGCTGAAGCTACAATGCCTCCAACAAACTTCTAGTGACAATATCCCAAACCAAAACTGACATGTGCATTCCCAATCTGTTTTCAGTTCCCCATAATATTCCCCAATAGCAATTGAATTAATACAAATTTAAGGAAGATCATCTCAGAAAAGAATGAAGCAGAGAGCAGACTTAGGCAAAATGGCTGAAGATAACATGAGAACATAAGACAAAAGAAAAGCACAAAAGTTAATGTCTGAGGAATATGTGAAAGATGGAGTAAACACTGAGAGGCGCTAAAAGTACTTACAGATGACTATATGTAAAGAAGCTGAAACAAACTTAAGCATTTAGATTGAATATTTTATTCAATATAAGGTGAAATAGAAAGCTCATCATTATATATCAGAACGTATTTCTGGGTAAAGCAAATAACGATTTGCTAAAAATTTCTGGATGCATAACATGGTAATGGATTTGTCTCTCAAAGTATTTGTCACACAGACAGCAAACACTGTATTGGTTCAAGAAAGCAGTTCACTACCAATGTCCCTCTAAGGTGTGCGCGCGCATACGCATCTTTCATTATTGCACACAAAGGAATTTAGACTGCCCACAAAAGGTTGTCACCCTCTACCTTGTTGGCATGTTAAGTATGTTTCACGATCATGCACAATCACAATTCCTTTTCTGATTTCTGATGTGGACGGTGTTGACAACGTGGAGTTTGCCATGCTTTGTGTCCAGATTTTGGAACTAGCTTATTTATACTGTTTTTATTGAAGGAATTATTCAGTGTGCACATGTTGCTGTCACTATATTTTTGCACACACTAGTCATCAGAAATTAGAGGGAACATTGTTCACTACTACCTACACAAGGGCAATTATGATGGACAGTTACATTCTGGCTCAGTCTGCGAAACCCATGTCCCTCAATAGAATAAGGAAAAATAAAAATGTAATATAAGTGCACAGGCATGGAGTTCAGTAACTGTGGCAAGTGAGTGATTAATAGTTCAGTCTGAAAAGACAAAAAGCTGCAAGATCACCTTGGGTCACTGGTTTAACTGCAGCTGGAAGGAAAATTGCTTTTAATGACAACAGTCCTTCAATAAACAGGGACACAGTGTCAAGGATTTGAATGGGCAGAAATGAATGCAGCCCTGGATGTTACATAGTGAGTTTACATAGCTGGACAGTTCTTGAGGGGAATCATCTGTGTAGTGAAGCATGGTTACTATGACCTTTTGTAACAATTTACCATAATTATAACACTCAGATGAATCAGTATGCTTTTAAATTAGATGGTTGAAGGACCATGAGAGCAGGGTAAATGTTCATAAATAGCAGTAAATTTTCCAGCTAATGTGAGTTAGTGGAGAATAGCAAAGGGTCAAGAAAACTTTGTCTATCCTTCTTTGATTAGTGTCATGAGATCTATGTCCTCCTAAAAGAGAAGATAGAACTACGCTGTAAATTTTCATCTCTGTGGGAGAATTTCTGATACTGCTGCACACCTCTAATAATGCATCCAGGCATTATCTTTTATGTACCCACTTTGAAATGAGGCCTCCAACCCTCTGAGTCAGAAGAGCTACTATTAATATCCTTACTTCATGTTTTTTGTCTTTGGGGTGAATCATTTTTTGTCTTTTTTTTCTGTCATAGACTTATGTCGTTTGAGATGCTGAAGTAATTTTGACTGGTCTTTAAATCTTCAGAGTTGACCATCAAAATATAGTTTACAAACACAGCTCATCATGGTATATCATCTGAGTTGGTCCGTTTTGGACTAAGTGGTCAACCCATTGAACTGTATCTTTGACCTCATCATAATAATTGGAAGGACATCCGGTAAGATAGCGGAGCACTCAGACACAATGGCCTCTCTGGCTCCAACCAAAGGTTCATTTGTTCATCCTTTACGTCTTTTTCATGATTGCGAAACACTGCTCATACCCAAGAACATCAAGTGCTGCAGTTCTGTCCCAATAGCTCAGTAGTGGTGGGGCTGGACTTGTTGTGCATCGTGTTGCAGCCCATTTCAGCCAAGGAAGAAGGCATTAGAGATGGTGCATGATCCAATGGACAGTATGGGTTATTGCCTTGGACATTCCTATTATGATCACTAGCAACATTCCCTCTAACTTTATTACAGCCGTGTGGACCAACCATTGCTCTGAGCAGCAAATGTTTACACGGCTTGAAAACTGCGTGGCATTTTTGTAATATGCACACCATTAAATTAGAATTAAAATTGAAATATCACGTACTCTTAATTTTTTTATCAATTAAAGGGTATAATGAAATACAGTACAACAAAGAAAACCTTTCACTTTTTGGAAACTTTTTCTCATCTGTCTTTGTTACAAATCCATTGTCAATAAGCACTGTCGAGATTAATGTCATATTTAGATGGAAAAGATGTCTTAATCCTCAGTGGATCATCCACTTCTAGTCTGTTTCTGGAGTTACATTTGATTGACTTCATAAGAATGAATCCATGGTTGCAGTTTGCATTAGAAGCTTGAAGTGTTCCAATGATGTCTACAAGAATTGACAGTTCTTCAAATTCTTTGTTTAATAAGCTACTAATTTCCACTCTGTGTTTATTGTTACAATTGGTAACAGTGTTGTAACTTGAAACATTGACAATGTAAATACGTTGAAACTCTAAATTGTTTCAAAGTAAAGGTCGCGGTATATTTATTATCTAGAAAAGTTATGGATTATATTCATTAACACGTAGTTAATTTCAGGGTATTTCACAATGATACTAACATAGATTTCAAAATTATATTACCATTATATCAGCGAAACAGCAACGAAGGTGACATGTGCTGGACCGTTTCAGTAACTGCGCAGTCGCTCACCAGCGCAGCTTCGAGGGAACAGTGATCACGAGACCCTACTGGACATTGATAATGTAGTATACCATGAGTCTGATTCACTGGTTCATTGGCAAGACCGACAACAGGGGAGCTGCATGGCTTCAATTTTACTTTTATTTATTTGGTGATACAGCGCAGAGTAGGCCCTTCCAGTCCTTCGAGCCGTGCTGCCTCAGCAATCCTCGACAAACCCCATTAATCCTAACGTAAACACTGGACAACATACAATGATAGAACAATTGACCCGGTGTGTCTTTGGACCGTGGGAGGAAACAGGAGAATCTGGAGAAAACACATGCATTCCACGGGGTGGATGTAGAGAGACTCATTACAGAACGGCATCAGAATCGAACTCCAAACTCCAGAGCTCCCCGAGCTGTAACAGCGTCGCACTAACCACTGCACCACGAGTTGTGGTGCTGGTTGGGCCCTCATGACCCGAGATTACCTGTTGCAGCCACCAGGGAAGGAGACACCAGAGGAGGCTGTGCGCAGCAAGATTAGGCACTGGGTTGGGGACTGGCCCCTTCCAACGGTGTTGCTCTCCAGCGTTCCCTCGGCGGAAGACAAAGAAGATTGCGTTCGTCTGTGGCTGCACTTGTGCGACATGAGAAACACCGCAGTTCTTGCAGAAACATGGCTCGAGGACAACATCTATGACATGCAGGGACCTGGGCTTTTTTTTTTGTAACTACTGTATGTTTTACTGCTGTATTAATTATATGTGCTATAAGTACTGTGTTTGACTGTTTGTACTGTTTTTCACCTTGGCTCCGGAGGAATGCTGCTTCATTTGCCTGTATTCATGTGTATGGTTGAATGAAAATTAAACTTGAATTGGAACTTGACATAAAAATAATCTTTTAGCACACATAGCATTATTCACAGAGCCAACAAATATTCTACCATTGATAAAGTATGAATCTAAAGTTTGCAATCAAACTGCAATATTGCATATTTTCTCCAAGCAGGTGGGGTTAAAAGAGCTTAATAAATTGTGATGGGTAAATGCAAATTTTCAAAAGCAAATGGTCCTTTGAATTCTTTAATGCTAGAGCATGATGTACTTTTATGCTATTGTCATTGGAAAACTGCTCTTGCAAATTGACTTTAGAAACTAAAGGAGAAAGAAAGAGTCTGACACTGTGCACTGTATTATCTTTTTTTTGTAATTTATTTTTTTTATAGAAGTTCATCATCAAACAAACATTTCCATAAGATGTATTTCAGACATTGTACATATATATCATATAATCATATATATCACAAATCTCCACAAAGTATTTATCTGAGGTATACACTTATTGAAAAGAGTGGAAAGAAAAAACAAGCTAAAGGAAAGAACTATGTACAAGTAGGGAGTGATTTTTTTTTTACAACAGATTCATTGATTTGTGAGAATAAAATCAGGCCTATGAGGCAATATGTAGTTAAACCATCTTTCCCAGTATGAATCAAATTGTTCCAACTTATGATTAACAGATGCTGTTATCTTCTCCATTTTGTAAATGTTCATTGTAATTTCCATCCATGTATTTAAAGTTGGGCTCTCCTGTGATAACCATTTCCCAGTAAGAGTCTTTTTACCAGCCACCAACAATATATTCATTAAATATTTATCTCTTTTCAACCATTCTTGAGGTATATATCCAAAATATATGGTCTTACTCTCTAAGGGTATTTCACATTTAAAGATGTCTTGTAGGGCATTGTGTATCCCCCTCCAATAGTTTTTGATAACAGGGCAGTCCCAAAAAATATGATAATGATTTGCATTTTGATTTCCACAATTTCTCCAGCAAACAGGGAGGTTACTATCATAATGGGATTTCTGAGAGGGTGTAATAAAATATCTTATCAAGTTTTTCCATCCAAACTCCCTCCATTTCTGTGAACTGGTACACTTCCATTGATACCTCCATATTGTTGTCCATTCTTTCTCAGATATAATTATCCATCCTTCCTTCTCCCATTTTGTTTTAATGTATGAAGTCGAATGTGTTTTAAGATTTGACAACCCCTTATACATGCTTGAAATGATTCTACTACCATTATCTGAATTATATGCTTTTCTAAAGAGCTCTATCAAGCATGTACTTGCCTAAACTTTTTTGAACAGTTTGACTTCAAAGATTATGATATTACTCAGCTGTATGTAAACCATTATGCTGTGTACTTTCTGTTAATAATGTATATTTTTAGTTTGTTCATACTTCATGGGTAGAACTTGTGAGAAGTATTGCAACATCAACACGCTCCCAGTTGCTCATGAATGATTTGAAATAACACACCTCGTAGCCCACGGCATTCCATGCCACAACACACCCAGGCAATTGCATCATGATTTATTTGTACTGTTTATCTATTTTAATGGCTATCTGGAGTAGATAAATATCAGAGTTGTATTATACACACATGCTTTGACAATAAAATGAACCTTTGAACCTTTGATCTCTAAGAGTGAATTCTCTCTGAACTTTGGCTACTTGGGACTGGGTTAGGAGAGTCTGATTTCTCTCTCTGGACAGATCATTAAAAAACAATTCCGTTGCATACACACAAAATGCAGGAGGAACTCAGCCAGTTAGGCAGCACCTATAAAAATGAATAAGTAGTTGATGTTTCAAACTTCCTTCAGGACTGAGAAGGAAAGGAAAAATGTCAGAATAAAAAGGGGAAGGAGGCTTGCTGGAAGGTGATAGGTGAAGCCAGGTGGGTGGGAAAGGTTAAGGACTGGAGAAGAAGGAATCTGATAGGAGAGGAGAGTGGACCACAGGAGGAAGGGAAGGAGTACAAGGATGTTTTTCTTGGATTGGAGAACATGCCTTATGAGAACAGATTGAGTGAACTTGGCCATTTCTCCTTAGAGCGACGGAAGATGAGAGGTGACCTGATAGGGGTGTATAAGATGATGAGAGGCTTTGACCATATGGATAGCCAGAGGCATTTTCCTAAGGTTGAAATGACTAACACAAGGGAACATAGTTTTAAGCTGCTTGGAAATAGGTACCGCGGGGATGACGGGTAAGTTTTTCACACACAGAGTGGTGGGTGTGTGGAATGCACTGCCAGCAACAGTGGTGAAGAGGGATACAATAAGATATTTTAAGAGACTCTTAGATAGGTACATGGAACTTAGAAACATAGAGGGCTATGCAGTAGAGAAATCCTTGGCAGTCTCTAGAGTAGGTTTCATGGTCGGCACAGCATTGTGGGCCGAAGGGCCTGTAATGTGCTGTAGATTTCTATGTTCTATGTTCTATGTTCTAGGAGGGAAGTGATAGGCAGGTGAGAAGAGGTAACAGGCCAGAATGGGGAATAGAAGAAGAGGGGAGGAGGAGGGATTTTTTTTTACCGGATGGAGGAATCAATATACATGCCATCAGGTTGGAGGCTGCCCAGACAGAATGTAAGGTGTTGCTCCTTCACCCTGAAGGTGTCCTCTGAAGGTGGCACAAGAGGAGGCCATGGATCGACGAGTCAGAATGGGAATGGGAATGAAAATCAGAATTAAAATGTTTGGCCACCAGGAAGTTCTGCTTTTGGCGGATAGAGCGGAGGAGCTCGATGGTGATCCCTCAATTTGCAATGGGTCCTAGAGATGTCAAGGAGGCTGCAGAGAACACCAGACACAACAGATAACTCCAGCAGATTCACAGGTAAAGTGCTTCCTCGCCCGAAGGACTTTTTTGGGCCCTGCATGGAGGTGAGAGAGGAGATGAATGGGAAGGTGTAGCACTTAGGACGATTGCAGTGATAAGTGCCTGGAGGGAGATTAGTGGGGAGGGACAAATGGACAAGGAAATCGTGGCGAGAGTGATCCCTATGGAAAGGGGAGGGAGAGGTAAAGATATGCTTAGTGGTAGGATCCCTTTGGAGGTGGAAAAATTGCAGAGGATGATATGTTGGATGTGGAGGCTGATAGGGCGGTAGGTGAGAACAAGAGGAACTCTGTCACTGCTAAGGCGGCAGGAAGAAGGGGTAAGCATGGATGTTCGGGAAACATCCTTTGGGATGTTTCCCGAGGAGATGCCGGTGAGGGCAGCATCAACAGTGGAAAGAGGGAAACCCTGTTCTTTGAAGAAGCAGGACATCTCTGATGTCCTGGAATGGAAAGTTGAGTCTTGGGAACAGATGCAGTGGAGGCAAGGAACTGAGAAAAGGGAATAACATTCTTACAGGAGATAGGGGTGGGAAGAAGTATGGACATATAACCATGAGAGTAGGTAGGTTTATAAAAGATGTCGCTTAACAGTTTGTCTCCAGAGATGGAGACAGAGATCAAGAAAGGGGAGGGAGATCCCCTTTCACAAATCCATTTATGTTTTGAATGAAGGAGAATCATAACAAGATAGATTGAAACAATGCCAGTCCAAATATGTGTTTAGGGCCTGACTCCAATTTATTGTATGTGTGTAAACTGCACTGTATTTGTTTCAAGAGGAAATCCGATGGAAAAATAATTACACTACGCAATCTTGTTCAAACCTGTTTGATACCTCAAGACGGGTAATGATATTTTAAAATATCAGGGGATCAAGGCTAATGGGGATTAGGTAGAAAATTGAAAGTGAGGTCAAAGTTCAGATCAATCAATATTTTATTGAATGACAGAACAGGCTCAAAGGGCCAAGTGGCCTCTTGCTCCAGTTATTTGTATCTTCATGTTCTCCTACTCACTATTACAACTGAAAATAGGATACTGCCCTTAGGTAATCTCAAAGCTATAAACCAGATCTTTTTAGCTTGTTGGAGTGGAAAGGTTTGTCAGCAGTCTTACGATGCTTGAGGGCTGTTACAGAAAACTCCCCTTGCTCAAAACCTCCATAAACATCGTTCTTTGACATTCCAGAAGTCATTTCACAAATTCCACCCCCGAAGCTAAAACTGTCATTTGACGTTGGGAATAGGAATGCACATTTTAAAGTTTACACTAACAATCCTCGATCACTGGGGACAGAGGAGCAGGGTTTTGAGGATGTCCGCTACCAGCTGTCTGTGCAGCATTGCAAGCTAACGAACTTCCTGCAGTATGACAAGGCCTTAAACTGAAACACAAGCACAGCAGAAATGGGTCTTGTACTCAAATGGAGCAAAGAAAATAACAATATACTGAAAGGGTACATGGAACTCACCAGTAAATGCATGTAAACCTGCCACAACTGCTTCCACGTTACTGGTCGGCTTTAACAAGTTGCTGAAGAGAGGTTATTATCCACTCTAGTCCCCTTTTTGAATGGCACATCGAGAAGTTGGCACTCACACCTTGTTGCTCTCTGCCCATGTCTCATCCGTTCCTGTTAATTCTTCTGTAGAGAATTTCATAACGTTGTGGTATTGTTCTGCATGGAAATCAGAACATGGTGTTCATATTATGTTCAGCCCAGTGCTGCGATATAATAAAGGTACAGAGACAGAGGAAATAATTAATTTCTTCAAAAACCATTAATTAATCTGTTTTTTAACATGCACGATTTAGATACTGAAGAGTGTATATCAGGTCTGTATCCAATTTTGAGGAAAAGATCCCAGACCTGAAGCATTACCTGTCTCTCTTTCCACAGATTCTGCTTACCTGCTGAGTGTTTCCAGCTCTTTCTGTTTCTATTATATCAGGTCAAGTGCTGACATATTTATGACAGGTTGTTTGTTTGGAACTAACTGTGAACGAGACCATGGCTTCAGGCAAAACCGCATGAAGAATTAGCCTGTAGCAAGTTTACAACTTAGGTTTACAACTTAGCACATCCTTCCCTCCCTGTCAATTTGTGCTTTCCGCAGGGATCACTCCCAACGTGACTTCATTGTCCATTCATCCCTCTCCACAGATCTCCCTTCTGGCACCTATCCTTGCAAGCGGAACAAGTGCTACACCTGCCCCTACACCTCCCCCTTCACTACCACTCAGAGCTCCTAAACCGTCCTTCCAGGTGAGGTGACACTTCACCTGGGAGTCTGTTAGGGTCATATAGTGTTTTTGGTGCTCCCTGTGTGGCCTCTTGTATATCGGTGAGACTCGACGTAGATTGGGAAACCGTTTCGCCGAGCACCTACGCTTCATCTGTCAGAACAAGCAGGATCTCCCAATGGGCCCCCATTTTAATTCCACTTCATTCCCGTTCCAATATGTCCATCCATGGCCTCCTCTACTGTTGTGATGAGCTCACGCTTAGGTTGGAGGAAGAACACCTTATATTCCGTTTGAGTAGTCTCCAACCTGATGGGATGAAGATTGATTTTTCAAACTTCTGGTAGTGCCTCCCACCTTCCCCCCTTCATCATTTCCCATCACCTTTTCCCTCTCTCACTTTATCTTCTTCCCCGCTTATCACCTCCCTCTGGTGCTCCTCCCCCATCCCCGTTATTCTTTCTTCCATGGCCTTCTGTCTCTTTCACCAATCAATTTCCTAGCTCTTTATTTTATCCCTCCCCCTCTAAGTTTCACCTATCGCCTGGTATTTCTCTTTACCACCCCCCCCCCCATCTTTTAAATCTACTCCTCAGTTTTAGTTCTCCGGTCCTGCCAAAGGGTTACAGCCCAAAACATTGACTGTACTTTTTTTCATAGATGTTGCTTGGCCTGCTGAGTTCCTCCAGCATTTTGTCTGTGCAATTTAGGTATCTTACCCAGATGCCTATTGTAGTTTCAAACACAATTTACCTGATTAAATTTATTGAGTAGCTGTCAGCACTGAGCAAAAATGACAAACGGGGATCCTGTTTACAACCTTTTGCCCACTCTTTTTCCTCTACTGCTTGAAATAGATTGTCTAGATAGCTTGAGAGAGGGTTTGTTTTGAAAGGGCTGTGAAACCAAAAGAAAAAGTATTTGGTGTTGTAGAGAACCAAACCTAAATGCAACAGAAACCATTCCTGCCATGGTCTAGGCTGTATTATCCATTGCATTGTCATTTAGTGAGGACTTGTCCCTATGAAGTCAGCACGGAGACTAGCAGCAAAATTATTATGAAGAGAATCCTTGTCAAGTTAGATTAGTCAATTTCATCAGTTTATACAGCAAGCAACATGTGCATACATCATCATTGCAATGTGCCATCCAATTACACCTTTTTATTCCAGTTCTGTGGAGGATTTTGAGGGGTCTATAGAGTGCTAAACAGGATCTGCAGATTCTCCCGCAGATGGGGCACACGGTTCTTGGCCTGGTAGATAGTGGTGATCAAAGATGTTGCATGTTCATTCTACTATTTGAGAAAGGGCCTCTGCCTCCTCCCATTGTGGAGGCTCAGTGCCTTCCTGGGTGTTTCTTCTCCAGAGATTCCCTTATATAAGCATATTTTAAAGAAGAATTTGAGAAGGTCCTTGATGCGCTTCCAGTGCATCTTCCATACCTCTAGAAGTATGGAATGTTGGAGCTCAGAGTCAGATCTTGTTTCAGGAGACTGCTGTCAGGATAGCAGACAGTCCACTACAGTTATTTCATAAATATCAACGTTTTACATCTTCCACCAGCAGATGCCATCTGCCGTCCCCGAAGGGTGATTATTTCCAAGTCTCATTTCTTCCACTCTATTGGCCATTTTCCTCTCTTTCCTGTTCATCCTGGCTCCCAGACCCAGAACTCATCTGGAAGGTAACTACCACCACTTTGTCCTTTTCTATTCCTTTCTCAGTGGCGATAAGCCTGTACTACTGACAATACTTGTTGTGACTGTGAACAAGCCACACGTAGACTGGAGATGTAGATGTAAAAGGTCTTAATTCAGCACAAGCAGACATTCAGGAGTAAACCTATTAGAAAACCTCAATAGAATCACTCTGAACTCAAGTTTTTATACTCCTAAGAACAAAGATAATTTTGTTTCAAGTATTCTTAAATTTGTGAGCAAAACTGCTCCCATGATGCTAAAAGTTTATTACAAAACTTAAAAGGAAAAGCTGGTTAAATTTTCTTTGGAACAACTTAGTTAATCACACTTTACTGCTGTCATGATTTTGTGTGGTCCACTTATTTTTACAGCAGGGTCCATCAAAATATTTGACTGAGGCCTGAATATCCCTTGGATTTCGAGGTTTGTTTTGCCTCTGTCTGCAGACCTTTCCACAGCCTATTAGAGTATGCATCCCTTTGATTATTTTGCTATTCTTAGGCTCAGATCACATTCTTTAACTGTTTGCAGACTGGAAAATATAAGATAACAAAACAACACTTCTGTGGTTTATTTGGATAACAGTGACATTGAAGCACATCTCGTATCTGAGTTTTATTCACATTCAACATTAGAAATCCGTAAGGTCTTGTCATCCAAATATTATCAGAAGAGCTGCTTAACAGGACGGTTTAATGGTGCTTTTTGTAGCTTTGTTAGGAGGTTGAACCTATTTTTTTACCTGTTGCAATTATAAATTTTTCTGAAGAATTTGTCAGCAACTGTTCTTGAAATGGCGTCCATGTTTTTAAAAGCAGTGGTCACTATCATGTTGCTCTTGGTGAAACTTTCTAACAGAAGAGGTATCTGATTTGCTGCTTCTGTTCAGGAATCGCTGAACTTTTTCAGCTTGTTCCGATTTTGTTTTCAAGTAAGGTCTAAGGCAAATGCAGCACAGGGTTCCCTTTGCTCTGCCTCATCGATATATCCCAAACTCAGCTCTAAGAACTTCTACCTCGATGCATCAACACGCATTCCTAAAAAATATCATTCTTAGGACCAGCTCAACAGTTTTCCCTGCTTGCTTGAAATGTAATAAATAACAAAGTAAACAGTCCAATGTTTCATTGCTTATTGAAAATGAAGCAAATGTTTGCATTTTGTGGGTATCTTAAGTAACCTGTGTACAAATGAAGAAGTGGGCAAAGACAAAGCAAACTCATAGGATGTGCCTGCTGGCACACTGCAAAATCGATGCATGTAGAGTTGAAGCCGTGCTGGTTGGAGTGAACAATTTGGAGGGGAGAAGATGGGACAGAGACATTTTCCATAACAGATCTCCAGCTCTATCCCGAGTTTTGATGCCTGTCCAACTAACCCGAGTACAAGGTTGGAACCCTCGAAGAGGCTGAGCTGAATTGGAGAGGTGAAGAATGGCTCCTTCGGCAGGGAAATCCAGGCCTGAAGCCAATTGCTGGGCGGTGTGTTCAAGGCCCAGATTGAATTGCCGTGGTGAGGCCCGGGTCCTAATGCAAGGTACAATACGCTGTTCGGACAATCTAAATGCCAGCCCAGATAGACTGGAAAGGCAGGGTGTCAAGAGTCAGGCAAGGTTAGATCGCTCTGGGCACCGAGCCCACTTGGAGTTGTCGAGAATGGCTCCTTTGTCAGGGAAATCTAGGCCCAGAGTGGTTCACTGGTGTCAGGGCTGAGTCCTAGTGTGAGGTTCGGCCATTTAAGTGCTGGCCCAAGTAGTCTGGGGCTTCTCTCTCTGCAAGACTGCTCCTGGCTGCTGTACTTTGTATCTGTGAACTTTTCAGCAATTTGCTCCGGTAATACGATGAACTGAATACCAAGGCTTTGGGCCTACTCTGGGCTGCTCCGGGGATTTGGATCTAAGGACTCAATTTGATTCAGAATGCTGTTGTTATTGCTCACTTCTATAGTTTATATGATTTATTTGTGTTTTCTTTCTCTTTCTCTGTGGGCACTGGGGGTTGTTGTTTTTTTTTAATTGGGTTCCTTCAGTTTCCTTGCTTTGCGACTGCCTGTAAACAAACAAATCTCAAGGTCATATAATTTATACATTCTTTGACAATAAATGCACTTTGAAACTTTGAATTCCCTCCACTCCATCCCTTTACCTTTTTATACTGGCCGTCATCCCTCTCACTTGCAGTCCAAATAAATGGTCTCAACCTGAAGCATTGGCCATTCATTTCGCTCATCAGTGCTGACTTACCTGCTGAGTTCCTCCAGAATCTGGTATGTTGCCCCAGATTCCAGCATTTCCAGTCTCGTGTTTCTCCAACAGCAGCTTAAAGTAATTGGAAAGGAATATTTGCTAAGATACATAATAAATAGCTGGCCTTGTGTTGCCTTACATTATGGCTAAAGTTAAGATTTTCATCGAGCTGTTACCATTGTTTTTGGGATACTAGACAAATGACAAAAACATTTTAGAGAAGACCTGAGATGATTGTACAACACTAAGTAAAAACAGACAGGATAATGAAAAAGCTGTTGGCTCACCAAATGTTTAATTAGACAAAGGGCTCATAGAGATTGCTGCACGAATTGCATTAGGATCCGGTTTGCAATGCTGTCTAGTTTACAGAGTTATAAATTAATCAGTGGTATCCATAATATAGTGATATCTACCCAATGGTGAGATGAGAAACACTACACTTTAAAATACCCCCTGTGGCCATGTTATTAGTTACTACCTATACTGGAGCGTATGTTCATGGTCTTCTGCTGCTAGAGCCTATCCACTTCAAGGTTTGACATGCTGTGCATCCAGAGATCTCTTTTGCACACCACTGTTGTAACACATGGTTATTTGAGTTACTGTCACCTCCCTATCAGCTTGACACTTACATCCACAGCGATGAAGTGTTTTGAGAGGCTGTTCAGAATTGGGACTTGGATCCAATCCAATTCGCCTGCCGAAGCAACAGGTCTATAGTGGATGCCATCTCATTGCCTCTTCACACAATTCTGAAGCATCTGGACAGCAAAGACACATACATCAGGATGCTTTTTATCAATTACAGCTCAAAGTTAAAGTTCAAAGTTCATTTATCATCAAAGTATGCATACATTATCCAACCTTAGGATTAGGATCATCTCCTAACAGGCAGCCACGAAACGAAGAAACCCAAAAACAACCCCCATATATATGAAAAAAGACTGTCTAACACCCAAAGTGCAGAGAATTAAAAAACACACCCCATGTCCGAAAGAAACTAAAAGAATAAAGTAACCCATAAAAAGCCCAACAAACACCCAATGTGCAATAAAAAACATCATGCAAAAAGTAACTGCAAGCAAGTAGTGTTTCTGAACTGAAGTCTGCGAGACAGTCTGAGTAAACAATGTGGAGCAGTGATCTGAACTGACCTGTACCTCGCATCGGGCCCCGACACCTTGATCATTTCAATCTGGCCTGGCTCCATCCGAATATCAAGTTCTACCGCTTCGAGCAGTGATCTAAATGGTCTGTACCTCGCATCGGGCCTTGGTGTCCTGGCCTGGCACTTAACTCTCCATCAGAACAACAGGTTCTGCCGCTTGGATACGCCAGACTTCACTGTTTTGATTCAGCCTGCCAGTCTCCGTCAACAGTTCAGCATTTAATACCATCCGCCCCTCAAAACTAATCAGTAAACTCCAAGACATGGGCCACAATACCCCCTTCTGTAATTAGTTCCTAGATTTCCTCACTTGCAGACCCCAGTCAGTGCAGATCATCAAAAGCATCTCCTCCGCAATCTCAATTAGCTTAAGAGCACCACAGGTGTGTACCCAGCCCCCTGCTCTACATGCTTTACACCTTTGACTAAGTACAGCTCCAACACCGTACGCAAGTTTGCTGCCAACGCCAATGTTGTGTGCCTTATCAAAGAGGTTGATGAATCAGCATACAGGAGGGAAATTGAAAATTTGGTTGTGTTGTGTAATAACAACAACCTCTCACTCAATGTCAATAAGACCAAGGAACTGATTGTAGACTTCGGGAGAGGGAAACCAGAGGTTCATGAGCTAGTCCTCATCAGAGGATCAGTAACTTTATATTCCTGGGTGTCATTATCTCAGAGGACCTGTCCTAGACTTCATCATATAAATATAATTGCTAAGAAAGCACGACAGTGCCTCTACTTCCTCATGACTCTGCGGAGATTGGCATGTCATCAAAAACCTGGGCAAACTTCTATAGATATGTGGTGGAATGTGTGCTGACTGGCTGCAGTACAACCTGGTATGGGAACAGCAATGGCTTTAGGTGGAGAATCCTACAAATGATAGTGGGTTTGGCCCCAGTACGTCACAGGTAAAGCCCTCCAACCGTTGAGCACATCTACATGAAACATTGCTGTAGAAAAGCAGCATCCATCATCAAAGATCCTCACCACCCAGGCCTTGCTCTTTTCTCGCTGCTGCCATCAGGTAGAAGATACAAGTGCCTCAGGACTCACACCGCCAGGTTTAAGAACAGTTACTACCCCTCAGCCATCAGGCCCTTGTACAAAAGGGGATAACTACACTCACCTATTTATGGAGTTCTCACAGTTGATAGTGTCACTTAAAGACTCTTTATAATCATTATTTATTTCTATTTATTTACATTTGCCCTGGCACATTTTGTTGTTCATTGATTCTGTTTACCGTTATGGTTCTATAGATTTGTCAAGTATGTCATAGGAAAAAGAATCTCAGTGTTGTATGTGGTGACATGTATGTACTCTGATAATAATTTCTACTTTGGATTATGAACTTTGAACCAGACTGGCCATTCTCCTCTGACCTCTCTCATTAACAAGGCATTTTCACCCACAGAACTGCTGCTCACTGGATGTTTTTTGTTTTTTGCACCATTCTCTGTAAACCCTAGAGACTGCAACACATGAAAATCCCAGATCAACAGTTTCATAGATATTCAAACCACCCCATGATGCACCAGAAATCATTCCAAGGTCAAAGTCACTTGGATCACATTTCTTACCCATTCTGATGTTTGGTCTGTACAACAACTGAACCTCTTCACCATGTTTGCATGCTTTTGTGCATTAAATTGCTGCCATGTGATTGGCTGATTAGATATTTGCATTAACAAGCAGGTCTACAGGTGTCCCTCATAAAGTGTTCACTCAGTTCACCTTTGGTCACAGTAGTAAAGTCTGTGTTAGGTAAGTTGGCAGAAACCTCAAGGAATTTAACAATAGTACTTTCAGAAATACTCTATGGGTTATCCCAAATGCTGAGCCAAAATTTGGAATGAACAGAGAGAGGTGAGTGTCAGATTTAGAGCCATAGTGAAGCTTGCATCTGCCTGTCTGACACTGATGAGGTGTCTTCCCGCTCGTCACACGAACTGCGTAACGGGAGCTGAACTGGCACTGTTGGTAAGATCATGACCTTAGAAGGTTCAGCCTTGTTGGAGTAGAAAACTTGGTATGATTTTGCAACTGAGCCACATCATTACAGAAAAGAATATCATGTTAAATCTTTATTGAAATTCACAATTTCTGATGCTGCCTGCTTAGCCTCCAAGAACTCCGAACATGCATAATATTTATGAGAATTCTTCTACCAGGTAGACCTGAGTATCTATCTGGGCTGATGTAGATCTTGCTCAGTGATAACATTCAGGAGTATGTGCCATTCGGATTTACTTAGGAGATATTCAAGAAAGAGTTTGTATTCACATAGCAGTTTGTTTTCCAGGCGATTATTTATTTTTACAATACAGTCACTGGTCCTGGAGCAATCAGCATACGCACAACAGAAACCTGTGAAGACTGAAAGAACAAAATCTGTTTTGGTGTGTGTTGAATGAGAACTAATATAGTCCAGGACACCAGGAGAACTCTGCTGCCCTTGTTTGAATAGTTTATTTGGAGCATCACTCAGCAACCTTCAAATGAGAAGGTAATATTGAATGCAACAAGTATTCATTTGTTCATTCAGTGCTTGACTCAACATGACTATGGATCAATGTTAAATAGCCAGGAGCGCCAGGAAAATCGTCATTTGCACTGAGGCTGAGATTTGAGAATGCTACATGCAGAATAGATTGCATGTTACCATCTATATATAAAAAAAATAAACCTACTGTTACTTGTTTCTTGAGGAAATGCTCTGCAGATGTTGAAATAGAACCCAGACATATACAAGTAAATGGTAGATTCTAGTGAGAGCTATTGTACAAAGGGACCATGTTGCAGCACAGGTAGAGAGGGTGGTGAAGAAAGGCAATCGGATGGTTGTCTTTATCAGGGATAAAGAACCTAAAAGCTGGGACATCATGCCACAGCTTCATAAACATTGTTTAGGCCAGACTTGGAGTATTGTGTGTAGCTCTGGTCATTCCGCTATTGGAAGGATGCGACTGAACAGGAGATGAGATTCAGCAGGATGTTGCCCAGATTGGAACATTCCAGTTTTAAGGAGAGATGGATAAGCCAGGTTTGTTCTCTCTGGAGCACTGAAGACTGAGTGGTGACCTGATAGATGTACCCTAGATTGTGAGGGGGATTGATAGGATAGTCAGACAGAACCTTTTACCCATGGTAGAAGTATCTAAGAGAAGAGAGCATGGATTTAAGGTGCAATGTGGGAGGTTTTGAGTGGACCTGAGTGGGAAATTTTCATATAACGAAAATTTGGATGGTGGAATGCACAGCTGAAGAGGTAGTGGAGATAAATACCCTCACAGCATTAGAGAAGCATCTAGATGTGTACTTGAATCACCAAAGCATCAAAGGCTATGGATGTAATGAACATAAATGGAATTGATATAGATAGGTGCAATGCTGTATGACTCTATGACTCAATAAATGGGTGCATAACTTTTGGCATGGATTGTATTCCAAATGGCCATTTGATTTCATGACACAAATATTAATTTCAATTTCAGCAGTCATGTGGTCATTGAAAATTGCGTCATTAACCCTGGGTACCATCATACAACAATAACAATGCATTTCCTTAAAAGAATGCTTCCCTACTACTGGAATAATAGAGAAGAGTTGTCCTGATCTCAGAAAGGGCTTTCAGTAGGCGTCAGTAAAATTTTATGAGATGTTTTAAATCATTTTTAGGCCACATGCATGAAACAAAGTTTTCACTGGATTAATCTCTTAGTAATTAATCAGATTTACTTATGAACAGGTTTTAAACAAATTGTAGAATGGTGTCTTTCTGTATTCCAGACATATTAATGCACCAATGTATTCTATTGAAGTGTTTCTGAATACTAGGTTTAATATTCAACAGATTTAATACATACTTAGTGATGTATTCCTTGTGTTTTTAACTTTTATAATAACATTGTACATTTCAGATAAACAGGCAACCTTTTAAATGAATTGTACCTTTGAGGGATCAAACTATAGACTCAAAGCCAGATAAAATCCATTTCCAAAATATTGCTTCTCTTGATTTCCCTTTACTATTATTATTATCAGCAGACAATTAGGTGATGAAGTCCAGACAAAATGATGGCAACCAGGCCACATTGGGCTTTTCTGGTATACTACCCTGTGTTTCCAGAAGTTTGTTGGGTTTTTAAGAGGAAGGAATTCACTGAAACCTGAAGCATAGAGCTATGTAAAAGGCAAAACTGTGGATGGTATTTTCAATTCTTTGACTCCTGGTTTAATCCTCCCCTGGAAGTTGCAACTATGAATTCCTGTTTTTTGAATATTTACAGTAAGTTTTCCTGCTGTGTATTTACATCAGAGAGCAATGAACCTTGTGCATATGTATTTATATAACAGGTGCAGATAATATTGCTTTAACATATCAAAACGAAGAGACAAAACAGAGGAGAGTTGGGTAATGCAATGCACTGCCACTCTATTTTACAATAAAGCTGAGCTTGCAGAATGAATGCTGCTTCATAAAAACACAAAATGCTGGCAGAACTCAGCAGGCCAGACAGCATCTCTCCCATAGATGCTGTCTGGCCTGCTGAGTTCTGCCAGCATTTTGTGTTTTTATTTATTTCCAGCATCTGCAGATTCACTCGTGTTGCCTTTGAATGCTGCTTCATTTTGGTTTCTGTATAAAATAAACCAGGCTGGACTCAATCCAAATTTCAATGAGTTTGGTTTAACAAAAATACACCAACAGAATACAGAAATTAGAATAACAATAAACCACGTACCTCCTCGAGCCAGCTCCTATGTTCAGTTTGATTTGATTTTGCTCCTTGTTAGCTCCATGTTCAAGGCAGTTCCCCATAATTTTGGGGTTGGCACAGTAGCGTAGTGGTTATCGTTATAGTAACCAGGGTTCAATTCTGCCTCTGTCATAAGAAATTTGTATGTACACCCCATGTCTGTGTGGGTTTCCTCTGGGTGCTCCATTCCTTCTACATTCCAAAGACGTACATGTTTATAGGTTAATTGGTAACATGGGTGTAATTAGGCAACACAGGCCTGTTGGATCTGAAGGGCCTGTTACTATGTTGTATACCTAAATAAGAAAATACAACAAGATAAAAATTTATTTTTCAAAAATCTTTTGGAATCTATATTCAATGACTCAGCCTCCACAACTCTCTGAGCCTTTGAACTCTTCCTCATTTCTATTTTAAATAGATGATGACTGAACCTGCAGCTTCCTTCTGGTTCCACAAGGGGAAACATCATCTGAACATCACCTTGTCAAAACATTCAGAAATAGATAAATAAATATGCTCATTGATTTAATCCCTCATCCAGCAACTGTCTAAAATTGAACCAGATTATTCTCAACCCCGATTATTTGGTCAAACCATCAATGTTCACTTCTAGAACATCTCCTGACTCACCTTCCATGGAAACCTACCTTACAGTATCTGTTATCTCAAGAGAGATATATATATATATAGAAGACAAAGGGATATCTAGCTAGAAGCATCATCTCTTAAGATAACAGACACTGTAAGGTAGGTTTCCGTGGAAGGTGAGTCAGGAGATGTTCTAGAAGTGAACATTGATGGTTTGACCAAATAATCGGGGTTGAGAATAATCTGGTTCAATTTTAGACAGTTGCTGGATGAGGGATTAAATCAATGAGCAGGGACTGGAATTTGATGCTAACTGTAGACACTGACTTCTGTCATCCATATTTTTCTTCAGAAAATGTTGCTGCTCAACCACAGCAAGAATGCTGGTTTGGCAGACAGTTCAGAGATAGCAGAAGGGTCAAGAGAGGTGCCATCACTATAACTTTTGAATATTATTATCTATAAAAGCAGCATATACTGTCAATGAGCAATATCCTATGGCTCTAATCTAGATCACTCATTTTCACAGGCAAAATGTAATTCATCTCTATCTTTATACAGTAACCCAAACTGCTTAATAAAGTAATGATTGCAAATTTTAAAACAATTCGTTTGTTTTGAAGCACGCTAAAATGTTAATGCAAGTTACGCCTTTTTTTTTAAACAATGATGAAGGCAAATTGCACTGCTAAGGAGCTGATTCAGGGGGAGAAAACCAGAGGTCCATGAGCCAGCCCTCATTGGGGGATCAGAGGTGGAAGGGGTCAGCAGCTTTAAATTCCTCAGTGCTATCATTACAGAGGATCTGTCCTGGGCCCAGCACATAAGTGCAATTACGAAGAAAGCATGACTTCCGTAGAAGTTTACAAAGATTTGAAATGATATCCAAAACTTTGACAAACTTCTATAGATGTGTGGTGGAGAGTATATTGACTCTCTGCATCAGAGCCTGGTATGGAATCATCAATACCCTTAAACAGAAAATACTACAAAAAGTAGTGGATACAACCCAGTCCATTACAGGCAAAGCCCTGCTCCCCCCCACCAATGAGCATATTTACACAGTGTTGTAACAGGAAAGCAACATCCATCATGAGGGACACCCATCACCCAGTTCATGCTCTCTTCTCACTAATACCATCAGGAAAGAGGCAAAGGAGCCTCAGGATTCACATCACCAGGTTCAGGAAAACTTATTACCCCTCAAAGACATGGTTTGCCGGATATCGAGATGATATTGTCCAGAAGGTCTTTCTAAGGCAGGAATGAGGTACAAATTTTATGGTTACAGCTATTTTATTCAACGTTCATCATTGCATGGGCCAGATAGAGTCAGAATATTCCAGCCAGGTAAGTAACACAATACAATAGAAACCACAGGAGTGAGGGAAAGCTAGAGATGACGCAAATAAAGGTGAAGACTGGAACAAAGCACTGGAGAGCTTGTGGTCCCTCTTTAGTTCAAGGTGGATAGTTAAGGGAGTTTTCTCTGATCACAGTGTCTGTGAATCAACAAGGGCAGTCTTGATATATACTGCCATGACATCTTGGGCTCATTGACAAATAATCTTCAGAAGTACAGAACTATATACTATAGATTACTGAATAGTTACCAAATATTTACAGATAAACAAACAATTATACAAACAAGCAAGCATCTAAATTCTAATCCTGTGGTTAGCTGTGACAATCTAGCAGATTGAGTTAAAAGTCAGCTCTTCACACTTTCAAATAACAATTTCACAGGATTTCATTCGTATATAAAAGACAGACCATTCAGCACCAAGTACAACAACATTAGATTTGGTTGAAAATTATTGACTTGGTTAATTGCTCTTTTTCATAAGAACTTTTGCTAGAAAAAAAATTTACATTAACTTTTCTTCTGAACTACCTATATATATATATATAGAATGCCACATAGATTTAGATGACAAATTGTGAGAATTGTTTTTTGCTGCAATATTTTAACAAACTTGGGGTATTAATGCTCAGTAAATAATGAAGTTACAATCAATATTTTATGCCAGACATCTTCTGCCTATAACATGAAAGTAAATTAAGTAACTGTGACTCAACCAGACAGGTATGTTACTGAGCACCAATCAGCAATGATAAATGGAGGTACAAGAGACTGGCAATGCCAGAATATTAAACTGCTGTAGGAACTCAGTGGGTCAGACAGCCTCAGCAGAAAGAAATGAACAATTGACATTTCAGGTTGAGGACTTTGACTTGTCCAAATAAATGTCCCGCCTGAGAATTTGCATTGTACTAGAGGTGCTTTATCTCATGTAACAAGTCTCAGCAAATATGCAGACTTTTTACAATATGGTTGGGAAGGCTATACATCACGGATAAAGTCCTCCCAATCATTGAGCTCTTCTACATCAAATGCTTTTGTAGGAAAGCTGCATCCATCATCAGAGATCCCCACCATCCAGGTCATGCTCTCTTCTCATTGCTGCCATCAGGTAGAAGGTACAAGAGCCTCAAGACTCACATCACCAGGATCATGAACAGTTACTACCCCTCAACCATCAAGATCTTGAATAAAAGGGGCTAACTACACTCAACTTCACTTGCCTCATCATTGAAGTGTTTCCATAAGACCATAAGGTATAGGAGCAGAATTAAGCCACTTGACTCATCCCACAACCACAATGACCTCACTTTCAAGCACTCTTTATCTCATTATCTCGTTATATATTTCTATTTAATTATATTTATACTTGCACAGTTTGTTGTCTTCTGCACTCTGGTTTATCTTTCATTGATCTTGTTAAAGTTACTATTCTATAGATTTGCTGAGAATCTCCCACAAGAAAATTAATCTCAGGGTTGTATAGGATATAGAATCATATATATGTATTTTGATAATAAAATTTACTTGAACTTTGAACTTTGATTACTTTAACACTTATCAAAAATCTACATATTTAAATAGAATTTACTGAAGCTAACTTTGAACTATACACAAAATGAAAGTCAATCACAATCTACAAATGTATCAGCTACAGCGACATAATTTTGTTTCACGCAAAAATGGAGCAAGATTGAAAGTGCTTTTAATTTGTGTCAAATGTGCACCTTAAATAAACTTCCTTTTTAACATTTGCTCTTGCCTCAGGCCAAGGATAAAATCAGAACACAAAGACGCAGCTCATTTAGTCAGTCACTTAAATGCAGTCTAATCACAATAATTATACAAGGTTTCTGAATATCACAGAAGTATCTAGTGTACAGTGAAACTAATAAAACAAAATGGCCTGAATTCTCTTAAAAGTGCTCGCCTGGCAACTTGCTGACTGGTTTGGCACATTCTCACAAAAGTGCACATCAGAAAAGATCCTGATATTTCAGAAATCCATGCCAGCATTTATACTTCAATTTAATGGGGGGGGGGGGGCATGCTCATGTAGGAAAGAAATAAAGTAAATAGAATTTACAATTTTTTTTAACCCTTGAATATTTGACTGTTTTAACAACCCGACGATAAGTCTGGAGTAGTGGCTTAGCCAGCTGTCAAAGCTTTTCTATGGGAGTGGCTTTCCTTGTTCCACCGAGAGGTGTCATTCAAATCAGAAGGCTCTGTGTTGCATTGAAGCCAGCTTTCATTCAGGGAATTGTTGCAAGGGATTCAGTCCAGTTAAGTATGAAGGGAGCAGTGAACTTGCATAGCTGGGAATGGCCGCAAATTGCAAACAAATGGCATGTAATAAGGAACAGTACATTCATTTCTCTGGTTTGCAAAGAAATATAGTTAGGTAACTGCTGGATGGTTAAGAGTTAGTCCGTTTAAAGATTATGGTGGTAAATATTTGTGTTTATTGTCAGCATATCCTTGTTATATATTTGCCTTTTTGTTATACTCATTAATTGCTACTTTGTCTTATTTACTCTTCAGATTTAGAGTCATGATCTGACCAGTCATCCAACTGCATTATCTTCAAGTAAAAGCCAAAAGATAATCAAATGCATCCATTACAGAGGCCATAAATGATTGGTTACAAAAGCAGAAAACCGGAAATTTTTAACTGGGCAAGCAGCATCTGTGAAGAGAGCATCAGAATTAATACTTTGGCTTTTTCATTGGATCTCTGATGCTTCTGTCCTAGTTAATTTTTCCCACAGAAAAGCAGCAGAGTGGAATCCATCTTTACTGATTTTGTATGGGTAATATGGTGGCAGTTTAGAGTCACAGAGTAACACAGAGAGAAAACTGGCCCTCGAGCCCAAAAGGTTCATGCCGACCACAGCATCCTCCATGTTAGTCCCAGTTGCCCGCTTTTGGCCCAAAACCCCCCCTGCAGCCCTTCCTCTCCATGCATCAATCCAAATGCCTTTTAAATGCTGCTATTGTACCCACAGCTGGATTTGAGTCAAATTGAAATCTCAGGAGCAACTCCTGAGAAGATATTTGAGCAGCAGAAAAGAGAATTCAAACGAAGCAAGCAATGGGGGAGCAGCTGGGACAGTCTGTGTGTCACAGTTCCCAAAGAGGTGCTGGATTGTGCATAATTAGGCATTTGGCAAGGGCCAAAATAAAATGATTAGGTTCAAGTGGAGGGGTCATTGTGGGATAGGGCCAGTGTTAGACTGGGGAGCTCAGGCTTTGGCTCATAGATCCAGTGAGGTGAGGCACAGGATGTAAGTAGATTTTTTTTTTAATTCTTCTTTCTTATTGCACATTTATAGAATTGGGAATGACAGGCAGGATAAGGGAATGCTGTTGTGCAGGGGTACTTGGGAATGCTTGTGCATGAATCGCAAAACATTGGCTTGCCCGTACAACAGGTTATTAAGAAGGCAAACAGAATTTTAGCCTTCATTGCTAGAGGGATTGAATTCAAGAGCAGGGAGGTCATGCTGCAACTATGCAGGGTACTGGTGAGACTGCAGCTGGAGTACTGTGTGCAGTTCTGGTCTCCGTACTTGAGGAAGGATATACTGGCTTTGGAGGCAGTGCAGAGGAGGTTCACCAGGTTGATTCCGGAGAGGAAGGGTTTAACCTATGAGGAGAGATTGAGTCGTCTGGGACTATACTCTCTGGAATTCAGAGGAAGGAGAGGGGATCTTATAGAAACATACAAAATTTTGAAAGGGATAGATAAGATAGAAGTAGGAAAGTTGTTTCCATTGGTAGGTGAGACTAGAACTAGGGGACATTGCCTCAAGATTCAGGGGAGAAGATTTAGGACGGAGATGAGGAGAAACTGTTTTTCGCAGAGAGTGGTGTATCTGTGGAATTCTCTGCCCAGGGAAGCAGTTGAGGCTTCTTCACTAAATATATTTAAGATACAGTTAGATAGATTTTTACATAGCAGGGAAATTAAGGGTGATGGGGAAAAGGCAGGTAGATGGAGCTGAGTTTATGGACAGATCAGCCATGATCTTGTTGAATGGCGGGGCAGGCTCGATGAGCTGGATGGCTCCTACTTCTTATGCTTTTATGTTCTTATCTTCTAATGCTCCTCTTATGGGATATGAGAAGACAGGGAGACCTCCAGTGAAACTGAAAACTACACCTGCAAGAAGTGCATCCAGCTGCAGCTTCTTTCAGACTGTGTTAAGGAACGAGAGCTGGAACTGGATGAATTCTGGATCACTTGGAGGTGGAGGAGGTCATTGACAGGACAAACAGGGAGGCAGTAACTCCATAGAGCAGGATACCATAACTGGGTGACTGTCTGGAGGGGGTAAGGGGGTCAGCCAGTGCAGAGTTCCCCTGTGGCTGTTCCCCTCGACAACACGTGTACCATTTTGGACATTTGTTGGGTGGAATGACCTAGCAGAAGAAAGCTACAGGATCAGGTCTCTGTCACTGAGTCTGACTACGTGGCTCAGAAGGGGAAGGGGAAAAGAGGAGTGCAAAAGTGATAGGGGATTCAAGAGTTAGCGGATCAGACGGGAGATTCTGCGGACATGAAAGAGACATTTGGATCGTATGTTGCCTCCCAGGTGCCAGGGTCATAGGTCAGGTCGTCAGCATTCCAAAGGAGGAGAGTGAGCAGTCACAAGTTGTGGTATGTATCGGTATCAACAACATAGGTAAGGAAAGGCACGGGGTACTGAACAAAAAATATAGGGAGCTAGGTTAAAAGCTGAAAAGTAGGACCTGCAGGGTAATAATATCTGGATTCCAGCCTGTGCTGTGTGCCAGTGAGAGTAAGAATCGGATAATTTGGCAGATGAATTGGTGCAGGGGGCAGGGTGTTAGATTTCTAAATCATTGGGATCTCTTCTGCAAAAGTTACGGCATGTACAAAAAGGATGGGTTACATCTGGTATTACATTATGATATATATAATTATCTGGATAGACAGGGTCTGATTAGGAACAATCAACATGGATTTGTGCGTGGAAGGTCATGTTTGACAAATCTTATTGAATTTTTTGAAGAGGTTACTAGGAAAGTTGACGAGGGTAAAGCAGTGGATGTTGTCTATATGGACTTCAGTAAGGCCTTTGACAACGTTCCACACGGAAGGTTAGTTAGGAAGGTTCAATCGTTGGGTATTAATATTGAAGTAGTAAAATGGATTCAACAGTGGCTAGATGGGAGATGCCAGAGAGTAGTGGTGGATAACTGTTTGTCAGGTTGGAGGCCGGTGACTAGTGGTGTGCCTCAGGGAACTGTATTGGGTCCAATGTTGTTTGTCATATACATTATTGATCTGGATGATGGCATGGTAAATTGGATTAGTAAGTATGCAAATGATACTAAGATAGGCAGTGTTGTGGATAATGAAGTAGGTTTTCAAAGCTTGCAGAGAGATTTAGGCCAGTTAGAAGAGTGGGCTGAAAGATGGCAGATGGAGTTTAATGCTGATAAATGTGACGTGCTACATTTTGGTAAGACTAATCAAAATAGGACATACATGGTAAATGGTAGGGCATTGAGGAATGCAGTAGAACAAAGTGATCTAGGAATAATGGTGCATAGTTACCTGAAGGTGGAATCTCATGTGGATAGGGTGGTGAAGAAAGCTTTTGGTATGCTGGCCTTTATAAATCAGAGCATTAAATATAGGAGTTGGGATGTAATGTTAAAATTTTACAAGGCATTGGTGAGGCCAAATTTGGAGTATTGTGTACAGTTCTGGTCACCGAATTGTAGGAAAGATGTCAACAAAATAGAGAGAGTACAGAGGAGATTTACTAGAATGTTACCTGGGTTTCAGCACCTAAGTTACAGAGAGAGGTTGAACAAGTTAGGTCTTTATTCTTTGGAGCATAGAAGGTTGAGGGGGGACTTGATAGAGGTATTTAAAATTATGAGGGGGATAGATAGAATTGACGTGGATAGGCTTTTTCCATTGAGAGTAGGGGAGATTCAAACAAGAGGACATGAGTTGAAAGTTAAGGGGCAATATTTAGGGGTAACACAAGGGGGAACTTCTTTACACAGAGTGGTAGCTGTGTGGAACGAGCTTCCAGTAGAAGTGGCAGAGGCAGGCTCGATTTTGGCATTTAAAAAAAAAAAATTGGACAGGTATATGGACAGGAAAGGAATGGAGGGTTATGTGCTGAGTGCGGGCCAGTGGGACTAAGTGAGTGTAAGCGTTCGACACAGACTAGAAGGGCCGAAATGGACTGTTTCCGTGCTGTAATGGTTATATGGTTATATCTGAACCCGAGGAAGACCAATATCCTTGCAGTCAGGTTGGGAAGGGTATAAGCTAATTTGACAGGGGGATGGGAACCAGAGTGATAGGGCTGAGGACAGGGCAGTTGGTATACAAGCAGACACAGTGCGTAGTGAGATTGTGAAGAGAACAGGCAGATGATAGGGCAAGATTGCTGTCAGTGGGAAGAGTTGAAGTGCGACATGTGAACAAAATGGCAAAGGATGATGAACACAGGACTAAAGGTGTTATATTTGAATGCACGTAGTATACAGAATAAGGTAAATTACCTTGTGCCACAGTTAGAGATCAACAGGTATAACATTGTGGGCATCATTGAATTGTAGCTGAAGGATGATCATAGTTGAGAACTTAACAACTAACAATAAATAATGCATTGAAAGGACAGGCAGGTACGCAAAGTGAGTAGGGTGGTTCTATTGGTAAAAAAAAAGAAAACTAATGCTTAGAAAACTGTGACATAGGATCAGAAGATATAGAATACCTGTGGGTGTTGTGTAATAAAGCAGTTTTGATTAGGGAGCTTAAGGTAAAGGAGCCCTTAGGAGTAGTGATTGTGGTAGAATTCACCCTGCAGCTTGAGAGGGAGAAGCTAAAGTCAGATGTATCAGTATTACAGTGGAGTAAAGGGAATTACAGAGGCATGAGAGAGGAGCTGGCAATGTTGATTGGATGGGGAACTAGCAGGGATGATGGCAGAACAGTAATGGCTGGAGTTTCTAGGAACAAATTGGAAGGTGCAGAGAGATGCCTTGATAGGTTGAATGGCCTAATTCTGCTCATATGTCCTATGGTCTTCTGATGTCACTCTTACTTACTATCAATCTCTGAATAACTGTATGCATAGCAGTTTGGTATGGCAACTGCTCTGCATGCAACCACAAGGAACTGCAGGGAATTGAGGACACCGCTCAGTACGTCCATCATGGAAACCAGCCTACCCTCTATAGACTCTTTATACTCCTTGTTGCCTCAGTAAAGCAGGCAACATAATCAAAAACCTCACTCACCCCAGAAATTCTCTATTTTCTCCTCTCCCATTAGGCAAAGGACACAAAACATGGAAGCATGTACCACCAAGGTTCATGGACAGCTTCTACTCTGTTGTAATAAGACTAATAAATGATTCCCTAGTCCAATAAAATGGACTGTGGACCTCACAATCTGCATCATTATGATCTTGCACTTTATTGCTGTTACACTTTATTTTGTATTGTTTTTGGTTTACCTTGTCCTACCTCAATGCATTGTGTAATAACTTAATTTTTATAAACAGTATGCAAGAGAAGCTTTTCTAAGTATCGCAGTACATTTTGCAACCATATGCAAATACCAATAATCATCTCTGTAATATTATTTATCTTATTATTATTTTTCAACACTTAAAATTCAAGCTTTCAATTGCTGACTATTTGAATCAGAAGAACAGAAGTATTGCTTTTAACATTGTATTTAAAATGTTGATGTCAGAAGTCCAGGGAATGGCATTGTTCTGAAATCTTAAATGAGTAAAGAACTCAAGCAGGTCAAGCACCATCTGTGGAGGCACAAGGAACAAGTCAATGTTTCAGGATGAGATTGCAGTAGATAGCTACTTTAAATTCCTGAAGGGTTGATTTAGGGATCCAGGATCTAATGCAGGTTGGCTTGCTCAAAGACAGTATGTTTACCCAGCTGGCAATATCTGTAGGTCCAATCAATTTCTTGGATATGTTCTTCTTCTTCTTCAGACTTTTAATGGCAGTTGGCAGTGCAACTTAAAGGTGCATTACTGCCACCAACTGGACTGGAGTGTGGAGTAGAGAATTGGAAAATTTTCCTGGATATCTCAGAGAGAGAAAGTATCAGGAAACTCTTGCTGATACCTGCACCCTCATGCAAAAAGATATGCTGGACCAGGCAGATATAATGTGTCAACTGTCATCAGAGTCACCAGCATTCTTAATCTCTGCCATGTTTCAATACTCAACCATGAGTCCCTACAAGTTGTTCAAAGTTATTGCGCATTTAAGTCCTCATTAGTATTTACCCTTAATCTTGTATTGCACAGAGCTGAAACCAATTAATCAATTTAGATTTAACTTATTAAATGTCAATATGGATTCAGGAGCCTTTCAAGTGCCAATAGTGGCATATTTAATGCCATATAAAATTGGTTTGAATTCTGTTTTCAACCAATTATCTTTCCTTAAAAGAAGATTGTAGTAACTTCGAGCTGTTCTTTGTGCTGCTTCAATAAACGTGGCGGTTGGTTGCTTCAGCTCATGTTCGAGCCCTCTCGATGTTCCTGATAGGGTCATCTGGCTCGTGGCAAAACTAATGAAAAATGCTAATTTTTTGAAAGGGAAATGGATATATTTAGGCCCAGTTGCATTCAATTTACTAACCAGAGCCTGGGCCACCCAGAATACAAAGGGCCTGGATGGGGCAGAATTAGTGTATCATATCCAAGACAGTTTCTCGCATGATATATTGAGAAGCCAGCTTAGGAAAGGATAATACTGAACTTCCTCTTGGGGACGAAGTGGGCCAAGTAATTGCAGTGGCAGTTGGGGAGCACTTTGTGTACAGGGATCACAATTCTAATCATAAAATAGTTATGGAAAATATAGAATAAGTTCTCAGGTTAAAATCCTGAACTGGAGCAGGGCCAGTTTTTAGGGTATTGAACAGGACTTAGCTGGGGTTGACAGGGTGACTCTACTAAACGGCAAAAGGACAATTGACAAGTGGTACATTTTTAAAAGGGCCATATCAAGAGTCCATTTCTGTTGGGATGAAGGTTAGACAAATGAAGTTCAAGGAACACTGGTTTATGAGAGATATTGAGGCTCTAGTCAGGAAAAAGAAGGAAGCATTTTGGCAGTTGAGTATGAATGAATCCCTCCATCTATATAAAAAGCTTGAACAGGCTCCAGAGGGAAATCAGGAAGGCATTAAAGGGTGTGAGAAGGATTTGACAGGCAGAGTTAGAAATAATCCCAAGAGGTTCTTCAAACATTCAAAGGTTCATTTTACTTTCAAAGTATGCATGTAGAATACAACTCTGATATTTATCTACTCCAGCTAGCCATTAAATGCAGAAAGATCATGGGTGTTAATGAAAGAAAAGACATAAGCTCCTCCCCCAGCACAAAAAAGAAAACTTGCAGAACATAAACCCTCCCTCCCCCGCAGCAAAAAAGAGCCACAATAACGATCACTGAGCCCCTACACACAACAATCCCCAAACCTCTCACTCACAGAAATGAACAGCAACAGTAGCACCAAATCCTCAAAACCCCCACACAAGAAGTCAACAGATCGCCGACAAGAAAGAAAACACCAAAAAACTGAAAGAAACCAATATGAAGTACAGTCCAATAATCAGGTAAATCTCAGAATATGGGAAACATTTTTTTCATCTGCATATGAGGAGAGCAGCTGCTCGAACTCAGTCCTTCCATAAAGAGTGACTGCTGACCCAAGTCCTAACACTGCTGATCGGGACCAAACACACTGATCCAGCTGCTGATCATCGCCAATGAGAGCCATCGCTGTCCCCTTCCACATTCACCTCGAAACTTCAGTCTTCCTCAATGCTTCCAGATGGTGTTGTTCATAACCCCACACCTCATCTCTGGTCTTTTCCAAGAGTCAGCTTGTGCTCTCGGTCCTTTTCAGCCGCTGACTCCGATCTCCACGAGGCAGCTCTCTGGACACAGCACTGCGCTTGATCCTTTGATTGAGTTCCAAACTGTTCATCACAGTTTCTGTAACACAAACAAGATAAAAAGAACAAGAAAAAGGCATAGAAAAAGTGAAATAATTGGAGAGATTTGCTATCTGGCAAATGTCGCCTGAGGAATTGTTGTTTGCTGGTGCCATCTTGACCGGAAGGAAAGGTTCTTCAGTGACATTATCAGTAAAATGTGACTAAGAGAGACTAGGTCCTCTTGAAGACTATCAGGATCACCTATGTCCAGAGCCACATGAGATGGCCAAGATTTTTAGTCTGTATTTCTCCTCAGAATTTACTAAGGAGGATATCAAAGAAGGTAGGGTAACAGATAGTGAGGTCTTGCAATGCATGCATATTATGAGAAAAGATGTATTTGCAGATTTGAAGTGCATTAAGTTTGTCAATTCCCCAGACTCTGAGCAAGTGCAGGAGTGGTGGCCCAGAGAAAATATCATGTATGCCCTTGTAGAGATAATGGCTTTGTTACTAGCCACTGGTGATGTTTCAGAAAATTGGAGGGTAGCTACTGTTGTTTAATTGTTCAATAAGGGAAGTAAGAACAGGCCAAGGAATTACAGGCTGGTGAGCCTGACTTCAGTTGTAGGGAAGTTGCTGGAGGGAATTCTGAGGGACAGGATCTACCATCACTTGGACAGTCAAGGCCTGACAGAAATAATCAGCATGGTTTTGTGTGTGGGAGGTGATGCACCATCAATAACTCTCTCTGAGACGTGAAGACGAGATATCGGCTTTTATTGACTGGAAGAAAGAACAAGCAGTAGTTGACCACCATACTACATCCTGGAGACAGAGAGGCTGGGCTCAGGCCTCAATCGCCTTTATACCGGGGTTTGTGGGAGGAGCCACAGGAGCAGTCAGCAGGGGGCGTGTCCAGACAGGTATATGTAGTTCACCACAGGAGGTCATACCTGATGAATCTTCTGCTGTTTTTCAAGGAGGCAACCAAGGAGATAGATGAAGGTAGGGCAGTGGAGGTTATATACATGGACCTTAGTAAGGCATTTGACAAGTTCTCACTTGACTGATCAGGAAGATTAAGTAACTTGGGATTCAGGAAGAACTACTGAGTTAGATTCAGAATTGGCTCGGTGATAGGAAGCAGCAAGTGATGCTTGAAGGTCAATTCTCTGACTAGAGGCCTGTGACAAGTGGGTTGGATGGGGGTCGGAGTTTATACCTCTGTTAATCATTATTTATGTAAGTGATTTGGTTATGAGTGTACATGGGACGATGATAATAAATTTGGGGGTTGTTGATAGTGAAGTAGATGATAATGAATTGCAAAGAGACCTTGATCAGATAGGGAGATGGGCTGAGAAATGACAAATGGAATTTAACTCAAATATGCATGAGATGATGCATTTTGGATAGTCAAAGCAGGATAAGATCTATACAATGAATGGCAGGGCACTGATGAGTGATTTGGAACAAAGGGATCTAGGAGTACAAGTGTACAAGGATAGTGCCTGGACTAAAGGACCTAAATCATAAGGAGAGGCTGGCCGTGCTGGATCCTTATTTCCTGGAGTTCAGGAAAATGAACCAGAATCAGGTTTAATATCACTGGCATATGTTGTGAAATTTGTTAACTTTGCAGCAGCAGGGCAATGCAATACATAATAATAGAGAAAAACTATGATTTACAGTAAATGTGTATGTATCTAATTATATTTATTTATTTATATAATAGTTAAGTTAGTAGTGCAAAAAAATAGAAATGAAAAGCCGTGAGGTATTGTTCATGGGTTCAGTGTCCTTTCAGGAAGTGGATAGCAAAGGGATAGAAGCCGTTCATGAATCATTCAATGCGTGCCTTCAGGCTTTTGTACCTCCTCCCTGGAGAGTGGCAATGAGCAAAGGGCACGTCCTGGGTGACAGTAGTCCCTAATAATGGACGCTGCATTTTTGACGTTCTTTGAAGATGTCTAGATAAGAAATGAGGGAGTCACATCACAAATGCTTATAAACTCACGAGGGGCATAAAGCTCAAAGTCTCTTCCCCATGGTTGGGAGTCCAAAATTAGAGGCACAGATACAAGACATGTGAGGAGTGATTTAAAAGAGACTTGAGTAATAACTTCTTTACAGAGAGAACTGAACACCTGGAACAAGCTACCCAAGGAGGTGGTGGAGGTGGGTATAGTTACACTATTTAAAAGGCTTTTAGAGAGGTAAATGGGGGGGGGAGGAGTTTGGAGAACATGGGGTGAATGTTGCCATCTGGGACTAGCATAGAGGATGCTGCAGTTGCCATGGATTAGCTGGGCTGAATAGCCTGTTTATATGCTGTTCTACTCTACAATTCTGTCACTCCCTAGATCTCCTGTTGGGTTTAACCTGTAAATAGGCCACTGAACATACAGAACTTTAATAACAAACTTTGTTTCTGCATCAGGTGAACTATTGACCACTTCTGAGGTGTGTTAGTGTATCATTGACAGAAAACATATTAAAATAAAGGCAATGACATTAAGGAAGGAATAATGTGTTGAACATAAAAGTAAAAAAAATGTGACAAATGCCCATGAATACATCTACTAGGGATCATTATGTAATACATTTACATTAAATTTCCCTTTACATTAAAATGTATACAATTTTCCATTCGAAGAGTCTGCAGAATCTGATAAATGTTTCCCAGATATTGAATCGATTTTCCACAGGCATTTGGAACACACCAGTACGAAAAATAATAGCAACTAATTAGCAAGCTAAGTAAGCAGATATAATATTGAGCTTCAGGTTGAATAAGCGGTAGTGATTGTACACTTTTTGTTCTATAAACAATATTAATCATTGATAACAATTACAGTGCAGACAGGTCATTTGTGTAATCTCTCTGATAGAGGCAATTGCCAGAACTGTATAACATTACAATCCAATTAATCTGAATTGGATAAAGTGTGTGTGAAAGCCAAGATTTGCTGCATTGAATAAATATTCCCTCTAAATTACACTATTTCTGTAGTATTTGTAGAATGACTCAGTAACCACAAGATGTGCAGAACAAAGTGGCAAGGTGGTGCATTTCTGGAACACGTTAATATTCTAACAATTGATCAGCAATATACATTTAAAAAGACTCGTAAATCAGAGAAATTTAATGGTTACGTTATTTAATAGTTGAGCACTGATTTACCAAAATGTTGGTGTGTTGCCAAACCAGTTAACAACTTGCAAATATACACACAAGTGAACCTAACAGCAATGACTGTTTTATCAGTAACTGCTGACGAGAGCTTACAAAGGTCTGGTGGAACCTGTCAAACTTGGACCACAGACGCTTGTTGCCATTTGTTAGTTATTGGTAATTATTCATATTAATACTTTGACAGACATTAACACTGACAAAAGCTGAGACTCATTTAGAGAAAAATACCCTGTTAAAAAGAGTAAATTTGTTACAAACGGTCCATGACACATTCAGAAAGTGGTAAAGTTTTGTCAGCATTTTATGCAACTTCAGTGCGATCTGAAGATGAAAGTGTTAAGTAGTTAGTTTTTATTCACAAGATCACAAGACAAAGGAGCAGAAGTAGGCCATTCAGCCCATCGAGTCTGCTCTACCACTCCACCATGAGCTAAACTATTCTCCCATCTAGTTCCAATTTCCATTTTTTCCCCATATCCCTTGATACCCTGACTAATTAGATACCTATCAATCTCCTCCTTAAACACCCTCAATGATCGAGCCTCCACAGCTGTATGTGGCAACAAATTCCATAAATCCACGACCCTCTGGCTAAAAAAATTTCTCCTCATCTGTTTTAAATGGGTACCCTCTAATTCTGTGTCCTCTTGTCCTGGATTCATCCACTAAGGGAAACAACATTTCCACATCTACTCTGTCCAACCCTTTCAATGTTCAAAATGTTTCTATGAGATCCCCTCTCATTCTTCTATACTCTAATGAATACAGTCCAAGAGCCGACAAATGCTCCTCATATGTTAGCCCCTGCATTCCAGGAATCATTCTCGTAAATCTTCTCTGAACTCTCTCCAACATCAGTACATCCCTTCTAAGATAGTGGGCCCAAAACTGCATACAGTATTCCAAATGAGGTCTCACTAGTGCCCCACAGAACCTCATCAACACCTCCTTACTCTTATACATTATTCCTCTTGAAATGAATGCTAACATAGCATTTGCTTTCCTTACTGCTGATCCAACCTGGTGGTTAATCTTTAGGGTATCCTGCACGAGGACCCCAAAGTCCCTTTGCATTTCTGATTTTTGAATTTTCTCCCCATCTAAATAATAACCTGCCAGATTATTTCTTCTTCCAAAATGTACAAACGTACATTTCTCAACATTGTATCTCATCTGCCATTTCTTTGTCCACTCTCCTAAACTGACCAAGTCTCTCTCCAACCTTTCCATTTCCTCAACACTTCCTGCTCCTCCACCTATCTTGGTGTCATCTGCAAACTTAGCCACAAAACCATTTAATCCATAATCTAAATCATTAATATGCAGTGTAAAAAGAAATGGACCCAACACTGACCCCTGCGGAACGCCACTAGTAACTGGCAACCAACCAGAATAGGATCCCTTTATTCCCACCCTTTGCTTTCTGCCTATCAGCCAATGCTCCACCCATTCCAATATCTTTCCTGCAATTCCATGGGCTCTCATCTTATTAAGCAGCCTCTTATGCAGCACCTTATTGAAGGCCTTTTGAAAATCCAAATACACAACATCCACAGCCTCTCCCTTGTCAATTTTATTTGAGATTACCTCAAAAAATTCCAATAGGTTGGAGAGGCAGGATCTTCCCTTCACGAAGCCATGCTGGCTTGGGTCTATCTTATCATGCACCTCGAGGTATTTCATAACCTCATCCTTGAGAATCAACTCCAATAACTTTCCAACTACTGATGTCAGACTAATAGGTCTGTAATTTTCTTTTTGCTGCCTCCCTCCTTTCTTAAACAGCAGAACTACATTTGCAAACTTCCAGTCCTCTGGAACCATGCCAGAGTCTACTGATTCCTGCAAGATCATTTCCAATGCTTCCACAATCTCCAAAGCCACCTCCTTCAGAACCCATGGGTGCACCTCATCCGGTCCGGGAGACTTATCTATCCTTTGTCTATTTAGCTTCCCAAGCACTTTCTCTCTAGTAATCTTGACCGTACCTAATTCTATTCCCTGAGACCTCTGGCTATCAGGTATGTTGCTAATGTCTTCCACTGTGAAGACTGATGCAAAATACTCATTTAGTTCCTCTGCCATCTCTTTGTTACCCATCATAATTTCTCCAGCATCATTTTCAATCAGTCCTATATCTACCCGTGTCATTCTTTTACTCTGCATATATTTTTTTAAAACTCTTATATCCTTTTTTATGTTAATTGCCAACTTCCTTTCATAATTCATCTTTTCTTTCCTAATGACTTTCTTAGTTTCCTTCTGTAAGTTTTTAAAAGTCATTCAGTCCTCAGTTTTCCCACTAATTTTTGCTTCCTTGTACGCCGTCTCTTTTGCTTTCATTTTAGCCTTAACCTCTCTCATTAGCCACATTTGTGCCATTTTTCCATTCATGATTTTCTTTTTTCTTGGAATATATTTTTCCTGCACTTTCCTTATTTCTTGTAGGAATTTCATCCAATTCTGCTCTACCGTCCCTCCATCTAGCTTACTTTTCTAATCAACTTGGGCCAGTTCCTCTCTCATACCACTGTAATTTCCTTCCTTCCACTGAAACAGCGATACACCTGATACCAGCTTCTCCTTTTCAAATTGCAAACCGAACTCAATCATATTATGATCACTACTTCCAAGGGGTTCCATTAACTCTAGCTCCCTAATCACTTCAGGTTCATTACACAGCACCCAATCCAAAACAGCCGATCCCCTGGTGGACTTATGGACAAGCTGCTCCAAAAAGCCATCCCATTGGCATTCTACAAACTCCCTCTTCTGAGATCCCATACCTTCTTGACTTTCCCAATCCACTTTCATATTAAAATCCCCAATAATTATCTTGACATTTTCCTTCTGACATGCCTTTTCTATTTCCAGCTGTAACTTGTAGTCCACATCCTGGCTGCTGTTTGGAGGCCTGTATATAACTGCTATTAGTGTCTTTTTACACTTGCCATTTCTTAACTCAACCTATAAGGGTTCTACCTCTTCTGATCCTATGTCTCTTCTTTCTAGTGATTTGATATTGTTGCTTACCATCAGGGCCATGCCACCCCCTTTACCTACCTTCCTATCTTTCCTATACACTGTGTATCCTTGGACAATCAGCTCCCAATCACTCGGTGATGGCCACAATGTCATATCTTTTAACCTGTAGCTGTACAACAAAGTCATCCACTTTATTTCTAATGCCGCTTGCATTTAAGTACAGTACATTTAGATCAGTATCTGTTACCGATTTTGCTATATTTCTATCGCACAGCAAACTATCCTGTCTGTTCACCTGCCTGTCCTTCTTGCCATCTTTGCTGGACAGTATCTTTGACTTATTTCTATTTTCCTCTTCCTCGACCCTAACACCCTGGTTTCCTTTCCCCTGCCAACTTAGTTTAAACCCTCCCTAACAGCTATGTTAAACAATCCCGTCAGGATATTAGTACCCTTTGGGTTCAGGTGTAACCCATCGTTTTTTTGTAAGTCATTCATAGGCCTCCGTTAATCTCGTGAGACCATGGATTTGCGCCTTGGAAGGTTTCCAGGGGGCAGGCCTGGGCAGGGTTGTATGGGAGACCGGCAGTTGCCTAAGCTGCAAGCCTTCCCCTCTCCACGCCACCGATGTTGTCCAAGAGAAGGGCACTAGGACCCATGCAGCTTGGCATCGGTGTCGTCACACAGCAATGTGTTGTTAAGTGCCTTGCTCAAGGACACAACACGCTGCCTCAGCTGAGGCTCAAACCAGTGACCTTCAGGTTACCAGTCCGGTGCCTTAACCACTAGGCCACGTGCCAACACTAAGTCATACCTCCCCCAAAATAGATCCCAATGATCCAAGAATTTGAAGCCCTGCCCCCTGCACCAGTTACTTAGCCACACATTCATCTGCTTAATTCTGCTATTCTTACCTTCATTATTGCGTGGCTCAGGCAGTAATCCTGAGATTATTGCTCTGGAGGTCCGGCTTTTTAATTTTCTTCCTAGCTCCTCATAATCTTCCTTCAGGACCTCCTGTCTTTTTCTGTCTATGTCATTGGTATCAACATGTACCAAGACTTCTGGCTGCTCGCCCTCTCTCCTCAGAATACTCTGGACCCGATCTGAGACATCCCGTACCCTGGCACCAGGGAGGCAACACAGCATCTGGGTATCCTTGTCCGGCTCGCAGAATCTCTTGTCTGTTCCCCTCACGATGGAATCCCCTATAACTACCGCATTTCTCCTTGCTCTCTTGATCACGGCACTGGGCAGAGTACCAGAGTCCCGTTCGTTGTGGTCTTCCTCTGTCTGGTCAACCTCTCCAACAGTATCTAAAATGATATATCGATTTCTGAGGGGGACTGTCAAAGAGGTGCTGTCCACTATCTCTCTATGGGTACTATCAATCACCTCCTCACTTTCCCTTACTAGCTGGAGGTCAAGTTCAGCTCCAGATCCCTAACACGGTCCTTAAGGAGCCTCATCTCAATGCACCTGGTGCAGATGTAGCCCTTGGGGAAGCTGGGAGATAAACCTGTAACTTACCCCTTTACTATAAGACTCAATGGTCACAGGAAGCCTCTTCTCATTTCTGCCTAAGCCCGTTGAGCCAAAGCCCTATCACTCTGCACCCTCTCACTCCGCTGCCCGCTCCGATGCTGCCTGCTGGATATGGCGGTGTTCTTTTTAAGCCTTCCACGCTCTGAGGTCACGCGCCTGCGCAGTTGTGCCTCTTTTATCCCAAGTAGTTAAAAAAAGTATCTGAATTTTCTCTCAAAAAACGGTGACTTACTCCGCTACCTGCTTGCTGTGAATTGAAAACTTATTGAATCGAAAAATTATTGGGGGAATTTTGTAAGATTTGGATGCAAAGTGTTCTGATAATAAGTATGTTGCAAAGCCGGTGAGGAAAGGGGAGATTTCAATTCCTGGCTTCCTGTTTCTCATCTTAGACTTGTTTAAGATGAGGAGTGGGAATGTTCACAGTAACTTTGGACATCACCAGATTCATTTTGCAGATAATCCTTTAAATGAGTTATGGCTTAGACCAGGTTAGATATGCAGATTGTGTTTCTGAGCCAATCTGGTTCCATGGTTATTAACAAAGGAAGAAAAGCATTACCTTCCCTTCCTTCAATGCCAAGATGATTTGTGTTTTTCTTTGCAGGATTTACTGTCTCCATGTGATTTAATACAAGCAGATGAGAGATCTCAACCAGACTGTAATGTAACTAATATTGGCAATAGCTGTTCATGTAAAGCCAGAATAAATCAGAAATAAGTGGAAGAAAATCTTCTTCTCTTTGGAAAGAGATGAAGGGTGATCATTAACTTGTTGATGAACATATCAAATACGCTAGAGAAAGTGTCTTGAATATCTTGAGCAATCTTCTGCATCAGTAATGTAATATCCACCCCTCTAGTGAATATGGCATTGCAGTTTCTACTCATAAGATATTGTTTAATGTCATATATATTAGCATGCCATTTTACTTTAAACAGCAACATATAATTAAGGCAAATATAATTGCGTCTTATCAACACTTGAGAATACAGATAAAAATATTGGCTCAAGAATACAAAACACAGTTATACTACAGTATTATAAAATATTCAATGAACACAATATATAAAGAAGCAAGGGTTTTTCCACTGGGAGAGACAAAAATCAGCAATACCAGTTGCACCTCCTTTTAAAAGAACAAGGTACAATTAAGAATAATCCATACTTTCTTAAAACTGTAAGCTCTGATGGACTGAAACTGTGACAGCATTAGAAATAAGAAAAATAACAAAATAATGCACTTTCTACAGAAGTTAGTAGTTGCAGGTGTTTGGTTTGAGCAACTTAGAAAGAGCTCAACATAGCTTAAAGAAATCTACTTCTATGCCAAAAGGTACATGGAACTGAATTTTTGTTGAACTTATTCAACTTTTTAGAGTGCATGCCTTTACAACCAAAGCATTCAATTTGTGTGTCCTAATGTTTACCTATGTCACTCATGAAAAGAGTTCAAACAGCACTCCAACAGGCTAACCTCAGTCTGTTAAACCAACATTCCAGCATTTTAGACCACAAGAGTTCTGTTTCTTTGCGGGAGTTGTCTCTCTCAGCTTTCTGTGTAGTGCTATTGTACAAACACTTTGAATTACCTGAAGTAGCCCGCATAGCGTATTGCTTTTGCCCTTTACATTTTGCAGAACAGTGCATACAAATTTTTCCACCACATTTTATTAGTTTTTTTATGTGATATAACCTCATCCAGCAAACCTGTGAGGTCCCTTCTTTTAAGTACCATAGACCTACTGTTAGTCTTCTTTCTTGTGCAGTCATTTTTACTATTACTAATTTGTACTTTTACTAAGTGGCTAACTAAATCATATCAATCAACGATCTTTCAACTCCCAGTTTACTGGTTCCCTCTTTCCTGCTTCCCATAGGGGATATTTTATTGCAGATTGTTGACTGTTTACACAGCTGTGAACACCAGGCAAGCAAGAGTACTTTCCACACCTTCAGACAGCTGTTTTCTCCTGTCACGCCATGGCACCAAGTTAATAATCTCTCACTGAATGTAAAAAATACTGTAAGTTAGGCTTTGCACCTGTTTGGTGATTTACACAAGGCGGTGTTCAACGCTGAAAGCCATTAACTTTTCAATCATCATGCCCCTAGGTATGAGTACACTTCTTTACAAATCTGCTACAGCATTTGTGTTTGTAACTCAAACAGGTTAATCTCTGCATGCAATGTTTTTGCAGTTTGAAGGATATGGAAGAAACTGTGTCCAATAATATTCAAACAACAGTTAGCCGGTGAATAAGGAATATACATACACCTTGCCTGATACATCTATGTACACTGACTAATACATCAAAGAAATAACAAGTGACAACTTTTCTATAAAATGTAATACAAGCTTTCTAACAAGAACTTTTTAACATGAAAAACAGACTTAGCAACAGCTAATTTAGTGGAAAACTAAACAGTTTGTCGTTATCACAATTTGACACCTCAGATCACATTTATTGTCGTTGAATTGAATGGCTAAATTATCAGCATACTGAGGAACACCACCTTTGTGTTGTGTAATTGGCTATCTCACTTGCACCATTATGTAAACTTGCCCCAATTAAAGTTACAATATTAGCAGCTGACAGTCAATTCATTAAGGTATTGCTTCCAATTATCAGCATTCATTAAACATTAGCTATAACAACTGAGGAGAAGTAGGTGAATCATGTGTGATGCTTATCAAAACCTTCTTCTTTATGATCCTTGTAGGGTCACCTGGGTGACACCTCTCAAACTATAGATTTTAAACAAGACTTTTAAAGTACCAGTAGGAGGAGGACTAACTTTTTGTATTCACCATCCATTCCCCACCACCTGTCAGATGCCACATCCACAATAACAGGAGCTCTCCTCCAAATAGCTGCACTTACTGATTGGCTATAAACTAGGACTTTAAAGTCACAACTTATCAGGAACTGATAAGTTCCTGGCTTTACAACTCACTACAAGTTTGTTAAAGAGGCCAAACGTGACTCTACATGCTTACTGTTGTTTCAACCTGCATTCAGTACCTACAATACAACTGCCTCTCCACACCCCTCGTTCGACCTAGCTCTACCCCATCTATTCAGATTCTTGCATTAGTCCTGCACTTTGTTCAGCTTTTTCAGATGACTGCCAAACAAATTTGATTTGAAATGCTTTTTGGTGGACCATTAAAGCAAAAATGAAGCTCAGCTCCTGAAATTGGTGATTATCAGTGCCTTAATACCTATTGCCCGGTAGTACTCACATTCACAGTGATGAAATGTTTTGAAAGGTTGGTCATTACTAGACTGAACTCCTGACTCAGCAAGGAGCTGCAAACATTGCAATTTGCTTATTGCCACAATAGGTCAACAGCAGATACAATCTCAATGGTTCTTCATATGGCCTTAGGCCACCTGGACAACACAAACACCTATGTCAGGATGCTTTTCATTGACTATAGCTCAGTATTTAATACCATCATTCCCACAATCCTGATTGAGAAGTTACAGAACCTGGGCCTCTGTACCTCCCTCTGCAATTGGATCGTCGACTTCCTAACCGGAAGACCACAATCTGTGCGGATTGGTGACAACATCTCCTCCTCGCTGACGATCAACACTGGTGCACCTCAGGGGTGTGAGCTTAGCCTTCTACTCTACTCTCAATATACCTACGACTGTGTGGCTAGGCATAGCTCAAACACTATCTATAAATTTGCTGATGATACAACCATTGTTGATAGAATCTGAGAAGGTGATGAGAGGGCGTATAGATAGATAGATACTTTATTCATCCCCATGGGGAAATTCAAGATATGCCAACTAGTGGAGTGGTGTTGCAGCAACAACCTGGCACTCAACATCAGTAAGACAGAAGAGCTGATTGTGGATTTCAGGAAGGGTAAGATGAAGGAACACATACCAATCCTCATCAAGGGATCAGAAGTGGAGAGAGTGAGCAGTTTCAAGTTCCTGGGTGTCAAGATCTCTGAGAATCTAACCTGATCCCAACATATCGATGTAGTTATAAAGAAGGCAAGACAGCAACTATACTTCATTAGGAGTTTGAAGAGATTTAGTATGTCAACAAATACACTCAGAAACTTCTATAGATGTACCATGGAGAGCATTCTGACAGGCTGCATCACTATCTAGTATGGGGGGGGGGGGCTACTGCACAGGACTGAAAGAAGCTGCAGAGGGTTGTAAAATTGGTCGGCTCCATCTTAGGTACCAGCCTACAAAATACCCAGGACATCTTCAAGGAGTGGTGTCTCAGAAAGGCAGCGTCCATTATTAAGGACCTCCAGCACCCAGGGCATGCCCTTTTCTCACTGTTACCATCAGGTAGGAGGTACAGAAGCCTGAAGGCACACACTCAGTGATTCAGGAACAGCTTCTTCCACTCTGCCATCCGATTCTTAAATGGATGTTGAACCTTTACACACTACCTCACGTTTTTAATATACAGTATTTCTGTTTTTGCACATTTTTAAATAATCTATTCAATATACGTAATTGATTTACTTGTCTATTTATTACTATGTTTTATTTTATTTATTATTATTTTTTCTCTCTCTGCTAGATTATGTATTGCATTGAACTGCTGCTGCTAAATTAACAAATTTCACGTCACATGCCGGTGATAATAAACCTGATTCTGATTTTATTTTTTTCTCTCCTATATTATGTATGGCCCTTTCCAAAGCCCTAACAATTTGATTTAATTTATCTTATTCTGTTCTTTCATAATTTTAGACATTTTCATAAATCTGTGTTCAAATTGAATAGGCATCCATCTCATTTCTAGTCATATTTCTCCAAACCATATCTCCTCCTAGTTAATCATTATACCCCCTCAACCTCCCCTTCCTACCCACTCATTAATTAGTAGATACACTGCTAGCAAACATTAGGTACTTTTTCCCTACTTGTGGCAACTTTAGCTGTGATTGGCAATAGCCCTGTCTCGTACAGGTGTTCTAAGTGACATTGAGCATTCTGCTATTCAAAGGTCCATATACTGGGTAAGACAACATCTGCATTTCCACTTATATAACTTAGACATGGTGATTTAGCAGGCAGATCACATGAAGAGTGGAAGTATGCTCAGATAGAAATAGCTTTCATTTTAGATATAGCCCAAAATTTTACCGATTTAATAGAGCATGTTATTATGTACACACAAGAAATTTTGCAGATGGTCAAAATCCAGAGTAACACACACAACATGCCACAGGAACTCAGCAGGTCAGGCTGAGAATAAAGAGTTGATGTTTCAGGCTGAGACCTTCCATCATGTAACTTCTTTTTGAAAATAAAGCATACCCTCTATGCACTCAGCTAGCACTTTACGTATCTAATTAGCTTGTGCAATATTTGACTTACCTGGTGATAGTTTTTGTTGGAACTGAAGTTCAGAAGCAGGACAGCAGTGATATCTAAACTCAATTAATGAATACCAGTGAAGAATACTTTCACTCTCCAATCTTTTTTAAATACGGGGTTCGTAGTTCAAAGGTAATTCATTATCAAAATGCGTAAATGTCAAGAAATGCTACCTTGCAATTCATTTTCTTGCAGGCATTCACAGTAGAACAAAGAAATATAAAAGAATCAAAATATTCCTAGTGATAACACAAATACAATTTCTGAAATAAAGTGGAGGATAATAATTGTAAAAGTTAAGACAAAGAATCAAACAATGTTTTTTCTTTTTTTAAAGTAACAGCTTTCCAGAATTTCTCCAAGCTAGGACAAGCCCAATACATATGAATCAGAGAGGCCTCGCCCCCTTTACACTTATCACAACAGGGAATAATATCAGGATAGAACCGTGACAATTCAGTTTTAGACATATGAGCCCTGTGTACCAGCTTGAACTGTAAAAGGCAGTGACGAGCACATAGAGAAGTTGAATTATCTGACTTGAGAATCGAATCCCAAACCTCACTGGACAAAGAAAAATTTAAATCATGCTCCCAAGCAGTTTTAATTTTGTCAAAGGAGGCTCGCTTCAACATCGTTAACATATCTCGAATGGTAGAAATTAAACCTTTACCCAATGGATTCATACGAAGAAACAAACCCATAACATTTTTAATGGGTACCTCAGGAAAGTTTGGTATTAAAAGGTTGATAAAATGTCTAATTTGGAGATATCTAAAGAAATGAGTGTTAGATAGGCCAAACTTTACCGACAATTGTTCAAAGGTTGAAAAGCGCTTCTCTATAAAAAGATCTTTAAAGCAATTAATGCCCTTTCTGTGCCAGACTGGAAATGCTAAATCCTGCATAGAAGGCTGAAAAAGATGATTAATAAGAATAAGACTAGAGAGAGAAAAACTGTGAAGCCCATTATGTTTTCTGAACTGAGCCCATATTCTCAGAGGGTGTCTAATAACCGGATTAACAATTAATTCAGGCAAATGGCAAGGAAGTGCGGATCCAAGAAGTGCAGAGATTGAGAGATTCTTATTGGAGTTCAACTCCATTGCCACCCCTATTGGGCGGTCAGACTGATTATAAAAGTAAGACCAAAAGATAAGAGAACGTATGTTGGCTGCCCAGTAATATAAACGAAAATTGGGCAAGGCCATACCACCTACCCTTTTAGGTTTTTGAAGATGAGCTTTATTTAATCTGGGACGTTTACGCTTCCATTGGTAGGGCGAAATAATAGAATCTAATGAATGAAAAAAAGCTTTAGAAATAAATATTGCTTTTTTAACTTTATCTCACATACTTAATTGCTATTTGGAACCTAACACCCTGCTTGCACTTTTCGGGACGTCGGGAGAAGCTGACATACATTTATCTCCGACTAAGCGTCATACGTTGTCTTTCGCCTCTCTTTCGGCCAGACGTGCTGTCCTTCTCAGGTGGAGACGCTGCCCCACACACTCATGCTCAATGGCTTAGAGATATTATGTCCTGCTTAGACCTAGAAAGATTCATTATTCACTTCTTAATTCGGACATAAAGTTCCAAAGGGTGTGAGGACCTTTTCTTGAATATTTTTATAATTCCCATTCAGATTAAGAGTGCGACCCTCCCTTTTTATCTTTGGCATTTAAATCCCTTACATCCAGCTTCTTACAGTTAAGAGTTATGGGTTTTTTTTATGTGTATTCTTAGAGATAGTATTTATAAAGTATTTATAAAGTATTCTTAGAGATAGTATTTATAAAGTATTCTTAGAGATAGTATTTATAATTATCTGGATAGACAGGATCTGATTAGGAGTAGCCAGCATGGATTTGTGCGTGGAAGGTCATGTTTGACAAACCTTATTGAATTTTTTGAAGAAGTTACGAGGAATGTTGAAGAGGGTAAGGCAGTGGATGTAGTCTATATGTCAAGGCCTTTGACAAAGTTCCACATGGAAGGTTAGTTAAGAAGGTTCAGTCGTTAGGTATTAATGCTGGAGTAATAAAATGGATTCAACAGTGGCTAGATGGGAGATGCCAGAGAGTACTGGTGGATAATTGTTTATCGGGATGGAAGCCGGTGACTAGCGGGGTGCCTCAGGGATCTGTTTTGGGCCCAATGTTGTTTGTAATATACATAAATGATCTGGATGATGGGGTGGTAAATTTGATTAGTAAGTATGCCGATGATACTAAGGTAGGAGGTGTTGTGGATAATGAGGTGGGTTTTCAAAGCTTGCAGGGAGATTTATGCCGGTTAGAAGAATGGGCTGAACGTTGGCAGATGGAGTTTAATGCTGAGAAGTGTGAGGTTCTACATTTTGGCAGGAATAATCCAAATAGAACATACAGGGTAAATGGTAGGGCATTGAGGAATGCAGTGGAACAGAGAGATCTAGGAATAACAGTTCATAGTTCCCTGAAGGTGGAGTCTCATGTAGATAGGGTGGTGAAGAAGGCTTTTGGAACGCTGGCCTTTATAAATCAGAGCATTGAGTACAGAAGTTGGGATGTAATGTTAAAATTGTACAAGGCATTGGTAAGGCCAAATTTGGAATATTGTGTACAGTTCTGGTCACCGAATTATAGGAAAGATATCAATAAATTAGAGAGAGTGCAGAGACAATTTACTAGGATGTTACCTGGGTTTCAGCACTTAAGTTGCAGAGAAAGGTTGAACAAGTTAGGTCTCTATTCATTGGAGCGTAGAAGGTTGAGGGGGGATTTGATCGAGGTATTTAAAATTTTGAGAGGGATAGATAGAGTTGACGTGAATAGGCTGTTTCCATTGAGAGTAGGGGAGATTCAAATGAGAGGACATGATTTGAGAGTTAGGGGGCAAAAGTTTAAGGGAAACACGAGGGGGTATTTCTTTACTCAGAGAGTGATAGCTGTGTGGAATGAGCTTCCTGTAGAAGTAGTAGAGGCCAGTTCAGTTGTGTCATTTAAGGTAAAATTGGATAGGTATATGGACAGGAAAGGAGCGAGGGTTATGGGCTGAGTGCGGGTAGGTGGGACTAGGTGAGATTAAGAGTTCGGCACAGACTAGGAGGGCCGAGATGGCCTGTTTCCGTGCTGTGATTGTTATATGGTTATATGGTTATATGGTAAACATATTATAGATTAGGTAGTAGGCAATATACCTTCTTTTTATAAATACGGCTCTGTGGTGATATAGTTCTGATTAACTTTTTTATATATCGTAAGGTTGACTTGGAGTTGGGTAGTGGGAGGGTGGGGTGGTAACTACCTTTATACGATTCTACTATGGGTGCTTTTCTTAATTGTTATGAACTGTACTTGATATGTTTGTTTTGCACTGTATAAACCACTTTTTTTTGTTTTGTTGCGTTGTAAGATCTCATAAAAATTAATTAAAAATTAAGTAACAGCTTTCATGTTATTCACAAAGTACTGCATCTTGTTTGTTATATGTGTAGTCTGTCGACTGATACAAAGTGTGGCAGATGCACAATGAATCCAAAATCATAATTGCAAAAAAACAATAATTTTCCCCTGACATTCCCTTTTGCATTTGTGCTACAAAGCTTTTTTAAAAATATAAACCATGTTTGAGGATAAAAATTATAGTATTCAATTGCTAAGTAAGATCTGCAAATTCTATGACCATAAAGTCAACTTGTATAAGAAAATGTTGGCATTTCCATCTATGTAGTTCATAACTATGGTTTGCTTCTTTTTTAAAAGAATGGTGTAATTTTAACCTAAACTGGTACCTTTGGATAAAATATTGGTATTATACTTCAAAGAATTTTACTTTCCATTTTAGGGAAGGTATTGATTTCTTTTTCTAAAATCCATTTTTTTTGTTGAGAAAGTAACTAGATGATAATTTCTCAGAATATCCTCTGTAAGTTTAATTTTTGATTATGGCTTTTGTTCCATTTCTTGGCTTCAGGGTGATGTCTTTCAAAAAGTGGGAGCTTTAGTACCTTGTTCTGAACATTGCATAGATAAAATTTTCATTCTGAAGGATTCCTCCTCAAAGTATTATTATGGGGTGATTGATAAGTTCATGGCCTAAGGTAGAAGGAGTCAATTTTAGAAAACCTAGCACATTTACTTTTCAACATAGTCCCCTCCTACATTTACACACCTAGTCCAGCGGTCGTGGAGCATACAGATTCCTTCTTTGTTGAAGTCGGCCTCTTGGACCTCCAGAAAGTGGTTCACAGCAGTGGGGATTGATAAGTTTGTGGCCTAAGGTAGAAGGAGATGAGTTATACAGCTCTCGTTACACGCACATGCAGTTCAACTCTTTGAGTGATTATGCAGAAAGTTTGAAGTTAATAACTTTTGTGGTATTTCTTTTTCAGATAATTGAAAATTGCAAGTAAGCACTGTCTGAGAAAATGGACAACATCGGCCTTTGTGCAGTCATCCGCTACCTCGGTCTCAAGGGCTTATCACCCAAGAAGATCCATGAGAACATGGTGGCAACACTAGGGTGAGGGTGAAATATAAATGTGCTAGGTTTTCTAAAATTGACTCCTTCTACCTTAGGCCACAAACTTATCAATCACCCCTCATATGCAAAGTTAAAAGATTATTACCCTGCATATCTGGCCCTACTTAAATTAAACTGAATAGCACTGTTAGATGATGAGGTATCTGCCCACATTCAGTTAGATTAGGCAGTGTTCTCAATGTGCTAACTCATTCATTTAACACTGTGAGTTGTTGCAAGTGCACCTTTTTTGTTCTAAATGCTATATACTAAGAAAACAAGAAGAACTATCATGGCTTTTAATTTGTAATTAGTACATGTTTCACTCAAGAGTGTACTGATGACAACAGATAAAACCAGATGAACTTTAAAGCAATTTTTTGGTGGCCATATAAACAGTAGCAACTAAATGTTTAGAATGAATGAGAGGTAAATGTGTTTAGGATACAGTGCACATCAAATAATGGCACATATTGCAAAACATGTCAAAATATGACTCACAAATGGAAAGTGTATCAAGGTTCATTAGTACAAGGTTCAGTTCTATTCGCAAATGACAGGGCATCATTCTACAACCACCATCCCGAAGTTAAAAACAACATAATTATAATGATTGGTTGGTCTTTGATACAAAATATTGACTGAAGAGGTAGAAAAATATCACTGTACAAAACATTTATTGGTTTCTACAATAATTCCATGGGAACAATTAATGTAGGAAGTGTTGCGGCCTATTTTTCTAATTAGTGAGTTAAACTGCAGATGAGTTATATTTTTTTCTCTTTTACACCTTGACTAGAAATATTATTTCCAATTTGTTGGGATCCTAATTTTATATTTAGAACATAAATGTTATGCACTGACAGCAGCGGTGACCAAATAAATTTAGATTGTAGTCTCAGAGGTATCAAAATTTAATCCTTAATGTAGCAATGTGGTAAACAAATTATGTTTCTCACCTCACCCACTATTATTTACCAGTAATACCTTTAACCTTATAAGAACTAAATAGAAAATGATGGAAATACTCTTCAGGTCAAGCAACATGAATGTCATGAGGAACAGGTTTTACCAGAACTTCTCCAGTCTGTTTGTTTTTCAGATTTCTAGCATTTCTATGTTGTCTTGAATTTATGCGTTTTTAGGACATGGGAAACTTTGCAAGGCCAGCCATTGCTGCCCACCTCTAACTGCCCTTGGTAATGACCCAGAATTTGAAGATGCTTCAGTCTACGTATAGGTGAGGCTGTTCCAAGAGAATAGTTAAACCATAGTGAGAAATTTGTGAGCGCAAAAGTACCAGCAGCCGTTGTTTAATCTACCTTGCCAATAAAGTGCTGAGTTCTTAATAGGCATTTCAAACAGGCTAGCCCATTTGCTAAGAAAGTAGCGTGCCGCTTTTCTACTCCAATGGCAGATATGTAAAGCAGTTATAAATACAAACCAACATTTCTATCTTCTTGGCATGCATATATGTTAGACAGGTAGGTGTTAAATTTCAATACAGTGAAGTCTGGCTAATTGGACTATCGTTTAATCGGGACAACTCTTAAAGAAAAAAAACTAGTTGAGAAAATAGCTGGGATTCTCCTTGTTCATTTGGCTGTTTAATTAGGACAGGAGACGGTTGCTGAAAAGTTTCTAATTAGCATCAGTCTTGTGCACTTGTGTGGCCATTAGACACTGCACAGCGCTTGGAGTGAACATTTTTTTTAATAACGTCAGTTGCATGTGTTTGTGTTCAAAAAGCAGTGACTTTTATCATTGATAATTAGCAAGAAATAAGCAGTAAGACAATTCAGAACTGTTTTGCTCACTGTGGTTTCAAGCATTCACGCTTGGAGATACCAGGAACAGATAGGAGTGAGAATGAAGAAGAATTCACTACTTCAACAAGTTAAGAATTACAAAGAATTTGAGGGTATCAGAAATCATCTTGAATGGTACATTGAAAACAAAGATTTGGAAAATGCAATTCTTGAAAGGATGGTAGCCCATTATCAGCACTATGTGTCTTCACTGATTTTGTTAATTTACAGTTAATCCAAAGAACACGGCTGTGTACACTGGGTGGATTCCTTCGTCAGTAACAATTAGGAACTTGCACACAATTTTATGGTACTGCAGAGGTATTGGCAGTATTCGAATTTGTATCGTATTTCATTTAAATACATAATTAATTGTTCAGTTAAATGGCTGTTTGTGTTGTGTAAACCTTTTTAATAATTTCCATGAAACTTCATCTAATTGGAGCAGCTGCTTAGTTGAGCCAAAATTTCCTGGTCTCGATGTGCCCCCATTAACCAGAATCCACTGCATTTGAAAAGAGAGCCAGTATTGCTGTGAGTGAATGGCACCCTCTTTTTTCCTCAGGGACAATCATTATATGACACAGTATATGAAAGCGAGATTTCTTGTAGCCATAACGATTTGCAAGGATTGTTTTTCAAAGGGAGCATCTACATTTCATTTCAGGATTCCAAAATACCTATAATGAAAATTATAGGTATGAATAACTTAATCAATTGGGCCATTTTGTCCTTATCTGACTATTCAGAATGCTTCTTTTTCCCAAAGTCCATATGAACTAAACACCTATTACAAAAAAAATTACTTTCACATCCAAATATGTCCGTGCTCAGTATTCTGGTATCATCATATCTAAGCAACACACACAAAATGCTGGAGGAGCTCAGGAAGTCAGAGAGCAACTATGAAGGGCAATAAACAGTTAAAGCCTTGGCCTGAGGCCTGGGCATCACCCAAAGGTGGGAAACAGTGAGAGTGTGAATTTGATCTTTCATAAGCTTTGTGGGTAAACTAGCACACTCTAGAAATCATATCTACTACAACCAACAACACATTAAAAATGACCATCCTTAAAAAAAACATACAAGGGAAGCCATTTTGTGATAACTTACGGTCGTTTGTGCATTTAAATTAAGCTGGAGTTACTGGGATAGTTCAGGAAATCAACTCTCAGTCCATTCTTTTCTGTAAGCCAAATTGTTCCACAAAACGAAAGTGTACAATGGAACTTATTGATTATTGATTCACCACTGATAAGAGCACTCCTCTAGTTCCGGTACAGTTGAAACTATTATCAGCAATCTGATTATTGCCATTCCATTTCCAATGGTGGAATAAAGATGTTATTTATATAACTTGTTGAACAAACTGAAAGCAGCATTTTGAAGTTTCAACTCAGTGTAACATTTCACAGTTTGAATCACAAATATGAAACAGCTTTATCAATCATTTCTTGATGTTACTATTTCTATGGATTCTTCAGGTTCTTTTTTTGCCCATTGTGAACATTTCTCCTTTGACTCCTCACCCTTTACGTATTGCTGATCCACACATTTCTGACTCAAAGGCATAAGTTGCGTCACAGGGAGAAATCTTATTCTTATGGTAAAGCTGAGAAAAATGTTGCAGAACTAGATAATCTAAGTTGTACTCCAGGTTCCATGTCTATTTATTGGGAGAAGGACATTGCTGCAGGTGGTCTTAAAAGTTGTCATTATTTTCTATCTGTAGAAAGATTTCTGACTACATCTAGTTGCACTTGACATTATCAAGTTTGCACATATGGTTGGGATACTGAGACAAAAGGATACACATTATCATTTGAAAATAATCAGGTTTCTTTAGCACAATGGCATCAGCGCCAGACTCCGGAGTGAAGGCTCCCGAGTTCAAATCCAAGTCGGGCCACCCCTGGGCACGCTTTCTATCTGTGCTGGGTTGAGCGTCGAGCTAGCCACTCGGCCTTGTAAAAAAAACAAGGGTCGAGTCAGGAACGTTCATACCGTTACTCCGTTAATCCGAAAGGAGACCAATCCTGACACCACGCACCAGACAAGAATGGCTGACTGTCTGGTGTGACACGCTAAAAAAAAGTGCAAACTACAACTGCATCATCAACGCGACTTGCAAACTATGTTACAATTTAATGATACAGGTCTAGTCAGGTGCGAAGAAGCATATGTCAGTCTCGAGTTACTCAGTAGTGTTCTGCGGTCTCAGTAATCAGTATAATTTCAGGTCTGCACCTTCAGTTCACCACTAATACAGAGGGGCACAGCTGCAGAACGTTTTGCTTTCGATCAGGTTTTTACACCTATGGTTTCTCTGCACTTGCTTTTCCAGTTGGGAAAATTGCATGGGAGTAACCAAACATGTCCTGCAGGGAGGGAGGGAAATTAGAGGAACAGCCAGCTCTACCAGAGCACAAACCTGCCAGTGATTGGATCAAACTAATAGTCATAATTAATTAGTTTATGATCATCTTTTTATTGAAACTTCATGGCAAACATTATCTCAGTTTTAACTGCTGCGTTCAAAATCATGCATTGACCAGCCTTTCCCTGCTCGTGTTGCTGATGATATATCCTGCTTTCATTATCACTGCCCTTTTCTTTATCACATCTACCTTAATAAAAAGAAGCAAAAGCACAGCTGAACCAGCTAAATTGAGCATTGTGTTATTTCTTTTTCAAATAATGCATTAATTTAAAGAACTAATCTACTAATATATTGCCATGATATTAACCATCTAATGAAGCAATTATCATTAGTATATTAAAATGAATCCTGATTGAAATGAACAAATTAAATCAGATGGAATACATTTTCTAACATCACCAAAAACACATTTGAACAACATTATTTATGAAGAATAAAACAAAGTGGTAAGATATTACATTAGAAAGTAGATCTGGCCTTTCCTCTCCAGTGCATTCAGTTCTGAATGTTTTATGTCATGTTGTCCTCTTTGTAGATTGGCACCCAGCTTAGTGCAGCAGCTTGCAAAAAGCTGTGTTATTGTGGGATTTATTGTTTTCCAAGTTGTCTTTTTTTTTATATAAAAAGAAGACGTACAGGATGGTAAATTGTTTGCCAAACATGAAAAGAGGATAGCCCTTAGAGCATAACATCTCTTACGTTTCCAAGAAAGGGTGTAGGGTTTAATGTCAACTGCATTTGTTACTCAACAGTGCAGTGTGGTGAATGCAATACTGAGGTAATTTCAAAATCTTTTCATGTTTAGAGATGCACCACCCTATTTTAAGAATAACAGTATTTGCTGTTTTGAGTTCTTCACAATTCCTACAGCAACAATGATAACAAAGCATTTTCTATTTTGAGTTCAGAAAATCTTGCAAGGATTGTTTTTTGATCCTTACACTGGTGAGCATGTCTTCATTAAACCTCTTGTGACTATTTTGCTCAAAGGTTATTAAGTTGCACATACTCTTGGGATAAGACTTGTAACACATTAATGACTAATTTAGTAATGTGTCTTCAGTGTAACCTGGTTGATAACATGCCCAATTTTATTCAGAGTTTTGACAGAGTTGTTGCTGAAGCACCTGTGCTCGTTGCCCAGGGACTCTTTCTGCATAGGTAAAACAAAACATTTAATTTGAACTGCTATTATACGTTCTGCAGCAAAGATACATTCACCAACCAAAATGACATTTAAAATAATGTTATAGTTAAAATACAGAGGAAAGGCACACAAGAAATTCTGCAGATGCTGGAAATCCAAAGCAACACACACAAAATGCTGGAGGAATGCAGCAGGTCGGGCAGAATCTGTGGAAATGAATGAATAGTTGACAGGAAAGAGGAGGCAAGATGCCAGAATAAGAGGGTAGGGGAAGGGGAATGAGTACAAGGTAGATGGGTGGGAGAGGGGGGATGAAAAAGAAGCTAGGTGATAGGTGGAAAAGGGAAAGGGCTGGAGAAGAAGGAAACTGATAGGAGACAAAAGTGGACAAGGGAGAAAGGGAAGGAGGAGGGGCACCAGTGGGAGCTGATAGACAAGTGAAGAGAAGAGGTAAGGGGGGGGGGGCGTAGAGTGGGGAATTGAAGAAGAGGGAAGGGGGTGGGGAATAATACCAGACATTGGAGAAATTAAGGCTTTCTAGGTATTACTATTTCAGCAAACCTGTTCTGGGCCTGGCACATAAATGTAATTGCGAAGAGAGCATGGCATTGCTTCTATTTTCTTAGGAGATTCGATATAACATCTAAAACTTTGACAAACTTCTGTAGACATGTCGTGGAGAGTATATTGACCGGCTGCATCACAGCCTGGTGTGGAAAGACCAATGCCCTTGAACAGAAAATCCTACAAAAGGTAGTGGATTTGGCCAGTGCATCGCATTTAAAGCTCTCCCAACCATTGAGCACATCCACATGAAGCACTGTCGTAGGAGGGCAACTTCCATCATCAGGGATCCCCACCTCACAGGCCATGCTCTCCTCTCGCTGCTGCCATCTGGTAGAAGGCACGAGAACCTCGGGACTCGCACCACCGGCTTCAAATACAATTACAGCCCCTAAACCATCAGGCACTTGAACAAAAAGGGATAACTTCACTCAACTTCACTTGCCCCCTAATTGAAATGTTCTCACATCCACTGGGCTCACATTCAAGGACTCACCATCTCATGTTCTCATTATCTATTGCTATTTATTTTTATTTGCACTTGCATAGTTTGTTGTCTTCTGCACTCCAGTTGAATGCCCTCGTTGGGTGGTCTTTCTGTGACCCTGTTATAGTTACTTTTCTATAGATTTGTAGAGTATACCCACAGGAAAATGAGTTTCATAGTTATATATGGTGACATATATGTACTTTGATAATAACACTTACTTCAAACTTTCCTTAGTCAAATGGCACAGAGACCCTCTTTTACTGTTCCCTCCTTGAAGGTGGCCATGATTCCCTCTGAGACACCCCGAATTTGAGATGCAGAAATATAGAGACTTGGATTTTGAAGGACAGGGGCAAATGTGAGTGGTAGCAGTGGATGGATTGGTGTGTTGGAAGTGGGCATAAATGACTGGCAATCTCACAAAGGAATGTAAGAAATACTATTACCGTGCCAGGCTACATTTTCAGGTTTTGTCAGTTTATAGATTTGACTTTCTTGTCAGTTGCTTGACATCAGGGCAGCCAAATATTGCTGAAATGTCTTATAATAATCATTCAGCCCTGATCCGTTGTTACAAGAAGTCATACAAATGCTGCAGATGTGTGCGTTGCATCTATTTATTTTGCTAACAATGTTTCACATTTATTCAGCTTCCAGACTGCTTTATAAAGGCTACAAAAGAATCTCTACCTATTGTTGAAAGAATATGTCTTTTATTTGCCCTCCCCAACCCACCAGGCTTCACCTACCACCTTCTCGCTTGACCTGCTTCCACTGCGTCACACGCCCTCTGACAATAGAAGGCTGATAATGAGACTATCGAAAACATAGGCCACTTTCATTCTCTCAAGAGCTTACACTTGGCAAAGGTAGACATCAATGATGAAATTTACAACCAATTTACTAGAATAGCCTTTCTTCGATTGACTAACAGGGTATTTGAAGATTGAATCTTCAAAGCTGGCATATGGTTCATGGCAAATACTCTCCTCTCATGTCCTTCTGAGACCTGGACTGCGAATTGCAGGCTCTGAGGCACTGGTAAAATACCATTAACACTGCCTCCAAAAAATGCTCCAAGTTTACTTGATGGATTATTTTGGGCAGGCCTCAGCAGGCCCAACACAGATGCTTGAAAATGACATTCCACTCCAAGCCCTGTCATGAGCAGTGATTACAAGGCAGATAGAAATAGGGTTCAAGGAGAAATGTCCTCACTAACTCCTGCAAATCTCCTGCCATGGTCACTCAAAGTGGAGAAGGGCATTTGAGAAGGAATTGTGAACCTTAAGGTCATGAATCAGGAGGATTCAGAAGCCCTGCGTAAGCTGAACAATTAATGCATTATCACACAAAGCACTTGCCTGTTGGTCTAACCTGCTCCACCTGTGGAAGAGTCCTTGGCAACAAAGGATTTTTTTGTCTTCATCCGAAGGGATAGCATAAGAAGAAGAAATTATTTTATAACTGGAATTTCTTTCCAGGAATTAAACTTATTTTAGAAAATGGTGCACTGCTGGAAGACAGTAACAGTTTCCAAATAAGTTGGTGAAACAGTTGTTCCTAATTAGATCAGGCTGTATCATCTTTTGAAGCAATTTCTCATGTCCAGCCCTATTCCCCCATGTTGCTGCCTTTCCCTAATTCAAAGCTACTTCCTGCTCTTCTCAGATGAAAACAAACAGAATTTTAAAAATCAGGAAATGTCAAAAGCATCCGCTGGGTGAGACATCTGTACAATCACGAACCGTGTTGTTTTTCTTTTTAACTTATCTGTTGCATTACAGTGGTTAAGAGAAAATAAAATCACTTGTCCACCAAACTTAAATCATTTATAGAACATGGCACACTGAAAATAACACTAAAATGTTATTTTTAAAATATTTTTCTGGAACTATAGGCATTAATGACAAGATGAGCATTTGTTACACTTTGCTAAATTTTTAAGAAAATGATTGGGACCCTGAGATGCTTGCTAGATCACCTCAGTGGGAGTTAAAAATCAAACACATGCCAGTATGTCTGAAGATCCAGACCAGCCAGCACAACAGTTTCCTTCCCAAACAGCTTTAAAGAGCCATATAGTTTTCTTTCAAACAATCTAACGTTTTCACACTTGCATAAAAGTTGATGTCAGCTTCTTAAAACAAATTATATGAATTAACTTAACTGAAATTAGAATCAATAGATTAGTGAAGGATTGCATTAATGCTCCTGGATGTTGTCCAGATTTCTAATATATCTGTTCACTAACTTAATTACTAAATTATTATCAATGCCTGTCAGCTTATAAGAGCCTAACATATATTTTACCTTCTCAAAAACACATTTCTTTATAGCCCAAACTAAACAACCATGTGGACTTTCTGCTGTCCCTAGTATTGATCTTTTGTCACGAGGCAAACAGGGCACAAGAGGTCCTTAGTCAAATACATAGACAGTTTTTAAATATATTGGTGAGACCTTTGGGCCTGCCAGCTCCATTTACCCTGCACTGCATGGTGGGAGCTTGTCATTTTCAGGGCAGAACATACCTATCAGGTAGACAATCTCAGGTCAAGGATGGCCCATGAATCTGTGGCTCTTAGAGTTTTTATTCCTTGTTGAGGAAACAAATAATCCCTCAAGTCCTCTAAAGGAAACTTTTGGTCTTCCCTGTCCTGAGAATCTCTCACCATCCCACCAATGTCCTTACCGCAATTTACTTTAGTATGGGGATCTCAAATGACAACTTCCTGCTGTTTGGAATACTGCCCCTCTCCAAATTGTTAGTGACTTTTCCTGCCAGATTCCTAAAGGACATACTGCAGATGAGAAGTGGATGTCAAAGTCTGGCAACTATTCAGCATCCTCACTTACACACAGTATATACAGAGCAAGATCCAAGAAGGGAAAGGCAGGTGCAACAGAAAAGGTCTTTGAATGTTGTACAATGATGCTTGAGAAATGCACTAAGGAATAGTATAGCGAAAAGTGTATTCATGATTTACCAGGCGTCATGGAATATGGTGTTGGATTTTAAATGTCCATTGCTGTTTATTTATCCCTATCCATTGTTTAAGCAACATTTTGAACATCGTACAAATCAAGTCCTTGACATCACTTCTTCATCGCATTTTCATTCAGTCCAATCTAATTGCAATTTCCCACACTGATATATATCAGTCTTTGGTGCTTTTAAATCCCAGCCCAGTAACATTGGGCAACAGTTTCCTTATTTATATGTTCAAATTTATTTTAACTTATCACTTATCAGGTATTTTGAAATGCATACTTTACTTTAACACCTACTTTGTATACAATGCATAGTGGTTGAACAAGTCCCATGTGAAGATCCTTTATTATTACTACTAATAATCAATACATTTCAAACAATAAAAATGTTTATTTGCTGATAAAAGGAAAGGGTTGTTTCATGGAGGTATAAATTTAGAGTAGTAGCATTGACCTTTGGGCCGAGATTAGTTATGCTGGTGTAAAGGATATTATAACTAAACAACCATATCAGACATTTTCCTCTGGGAAAGTAGCAATTAATCTAAAAGAAATTAATTGCTTAGATTTTGTGTCATTGTACACTTGGAATAATAATGGGGTCCAATATTTAACACTACCAGCAATGATATGATTAATTTACTCACCTTTGTATATATTGCATTTGTAGATTATTTTAAAATAATTCCCAGCCATTTAGTGGGACAGAGATTCTTTCCTCCTCAACTACACAGGCTGCACTGGAGTTGTGCATGAGACTGAATGTTAGTTCATGAATTTTATTTGTGAAACAGCTTCTGCATGCTTAAAATGCATAACATCATGATTTCTATTTTACAGCATTGTAAACACTTGCCAACTCACTAATAAGATCAAGATTCGTAGAGACACTTGTATGCTTCAAATACAACTCAAACACACACAGAAATTGCACTCCTACAAGCATTCTCACAGCTAGTCCATCATGAATGCATCCCACTATTTGCCCCAGCACACTACTCATACACTTAACCCTACTTCGATAATGCAAACACAATATTTATCACGCTATGATTTGCTGGAACAGATAGCTGGAAGTCTATGTTGGTGCTACAAATAGAATCAATTCCATTCTAGTTACATCAGCTGACTCATCCTGAGGGTGATGTGCTTTATATAACAGGATCTAGTACTACAGAGCTATGACCATGCTGGATCTAAATAACTGTACTGAGTGACCAGTTCTTGACCACTCAAAGCTTCTCCATATGTCATGTGACAGAATAATCTGCTTTTGCCTGGTTAAGTGTACCTCCAATATTTCTCAAGAAGCTTGGTACCATGCTGAAGAAAGTAGTCTATTTGATGGTATCCATCCGACACCTTAAACATTCCTACCTCTCCACAGCCTGTACACAGTGCATATCAACTACAAAACACAGGCTGCATTACGTATCAACTACAAAGCACACTAGAGTTACTCATCTTGGCCATAGCAACAAATATATCCCCAAACCCAAGGGTAGTTGGGAAACACCATCCAGGTAGGTTGTCCTCCAAGTGGCACAGCCATCCTATTTGGAAATATTCTATCAGTCATTTACTTCTTGCATTTAAATCCCAGCATTTCCCTACCAGTTGTACTATGAGGCTATCTTCATCAGAGAGATTGCAAGAAGTGAAGAAGTCAGGTTACCACTGCCTTCACTTGGGCAACTGGGGATGGACAGTACAAGCTGGTCTTTCCAATGACATCCAGATCTTCAAAAATAAATATCCTAGGATAAAACCATGGGTGATGCTACACTCATATAAAATCAAAATATTCATCCGTTATCTTCTTTCTTTCCCTTATATATTCCATTTCTGATCCACTAAAATGCTTCATAGGCATGGACATCTCACTTACCATTTTGCCTTTAATAATGCAGAGTTAAAGATCTTCCCACCTGCACACAACCATCACATATTCCAGCATAGAAGGGGAGAAAGATAGTGTGTCACTGCACCTGTCATTCTAATGCACCAATTCAGATCCTGGTATCTGACAAAGATAATACAATTGTTACTGCCAAGGACTGAGCACCATTTAACTGTACCAGGCTATGGGTTTAGAGTAGCTAGTTTCCCAACTCCCCAGTGCCACACAATGCCATGCAAAGACACTTGCAAACCTGGAAACTATAGGATAGAAGTGATTATTAACATAAGTCAGTGTTGAGTGTTTAGCCTACTAAGCGATTTGATAATACTCTGCGTTCACTTGTAAAGAATCTTTTGAAATCATGAAATCATTATTTTGCTTTCATAACTTGCACATTTAGGTCACAGAAGTGGCTACAAATGAGAGCAGCGGTACATGAGCAAAGTATATGGTATGTGTGATTCATTTCTTGCCTTTTTTCATCAGTGGAGTGAGATCTAGGCTAATGTAAGGAGGTGATTTTGCAATGAATAACTCTATTTAACATGAGGCTGTCCATTGGTTCTCTTTTACACCAAATACAGACTTGAGAGAAGGTAAGGTAATATCATCCTAAAAGAGATTTGTGCTCATAAGTACACTTGGAATTTTCTAACTTTTCATTACAAAGATGTTTATGAAATACGTAATTTTAACAAAAAGCCTCCAGTTTATATTTTCAAAATCAAAAATTTCTCCATCAGTTTGACATTGCCTCGTTATGAATGATTTCATATAAAGAGACGATATGAAAAGTTTCACGAATGAATTGATATAATCTTCTTATCAACAAGAGTCCACAGCCTTTACCTTATCTGAACAAATGTTTATTTTCTAGTTTATCACTTAGTCCACCTGTGAGTGGAAAAGTTGCCTGATATACTTCTCCACTATCACATTGAAGGAACTTAGAGTGTTTTAAATACATTACTAGTTATTAAAACACACAAAGCATTATTACTTTAAACACATTACATAACCATTTATTGGCATACACAGGTAGTGACTCAGAATGTGTAAAAAATGACCCTTTTAAACAACTTTTAATCAGATAAAAACTTGGCCTCTTTGGGACAACCCTAAATTAACTGTAGTCATAGAATTTACCTGGAGTTACAGGGAAGCACGTGCATGTGTCAAAGACAAGGAATAGCAGCAAAAGCAGACAGTTAAAATATAATGTGGCCAAGCTCTGAAAATCCACAAGAAGACAGTGCTAAACTCTATGTCCATCATAGAGGCAGAACTTTTGAACTAATGTCCTACAAGAGGACAAAAGTAATAATTTTTTCCATGATGGCATTGCAAATCACATATTTATATCTGAAAGATGTGGCATAGATTACACTAAAGTTATCCTTGATGCAAAAGTATATACCATACCTACTTCAGTGATCTTCAGTGCTAAATGCTGAGTGCTGTAATATATTTAATGCTGGTAACATTAATGCTGGGGAGGTACCGTTTCATAGTGGTTAGTGCAATGCCATTACAGCGTAAGTGACACGTGTTCTGTAAAGAGTTTGTACATTCCCTCTGTGACTGAGTGGATTTCCTCCAGGTGCTCCAGTTTCCTCCCACATTCCAAAGTATACAGGTTAGTTGGTCGCATAGATGTAATTTGGTGTGACAGGTTCATTGGGCAGGAAGCTGTGTCATCTGTATCTCTAAATATACTTTAAAATAAATAAACTACTATTGTGTATCTTCAAGTCCTGTTTTCTCATCGATGAGTGAAGCAAAATGGTAAATTCTGCTTCATATGCAAATTTCTCCAGTAACAGAATAAATCAGTTTTCTAGAGTAACTAAAATCAAAGTTCCGTTTAGTCTTTACAATAAAAAAAATTATTGATAGTGGTAAGCTAACATAGAGCTCACATTGCACTCGGTGGCCATTTTATTAGGTACACCTCTTAATGCAAATATCTAATCAGCCGATCACATGGCAACAATTCAATGCACAGAATCATGCAGACATCGTCACAAGGTTCAGTTCCTGTTCAGAATAAACATCAGAATGAGGAAGAAATATGATCTAAGTGACTATGACCGTGGAATGATTGTTGATACCAGACAGAGTTGTTTGAGTATCTCAGAGACTCCAGATCTCCTGGGATCTTCACACACAATAGTCTCTAGAGTAATATAGCGAATGGTCAAAAAAACAAACAAAACAAAAAAAAAAACATCCAGTGAGTGGCAGTGCTGTGGGTGAAAATGCCTTGTTCATTAGAGAGGTCAGAGGAGAATGGACAGACTTGTTCAAGCTGACAGGAAGGCAACAGTAACTCAAATAACCACATGTTACAGCAGCAGAGTGCAGAAGAGCATCTCTGAACACAGAATACATTCAGCCTTGAAGTGGATGGGCTACAGCAGCAGAAGACCTCGAATATACATTCAGCGGCCACCTTATTATGTACAGTAGGTACCTAATAAAGTGGCCGCTGAGTGTGTGGAGTGACGTCATAACGTCATCAACCAACAAGTAAAAAAATCGAATGGTATTTGTAATTGAAGTTCATTCATATCACCTTCCTGCCATGGAAGTTGACCGTAACTGTCCTGAAAGCGGTCTACGTCCACCTCAGGCAGACACAAAGCATGCTCTCAGTGAACAATGTGGTCAACAGCTTTGGAACTGGATACCTAGAGGCCCTTTTTATCATTACCAGTGATTCCAAACAGGCCAACTTCAGGAGTGTGTTACTGCAATACTATTGACACATCTCCTGTACTGCCAGGGGTGCAAGGACCCTCAATCATTGCTATATAATCCTTAAAGATGCCTATCAAGCCATCCTTCTTCTACACTTTGGTAAGTCAGACCACCTGGCTGTGCTTCTACTCCCTGCATTCAAAATGAGGATGAAATGGGGGGAACCCAGAAAAGATAGTCATACTGTGCTGGTCTGAGGAAACAAATAAAACTCTGGGTGACTGCTTTGAGTCGGTAGGCTGGTTCATGTTCAAGGATTCAGCTGCCAGTCTAGATGAGTATGTCACTCTATGTCATAGATTTTATCAGTAAGTGTGTTGAGGACTGTATAGCAAAGAGCACAAATGGGTGTTTCCAAAGCCAAAACCATGGATGAACCAGGAGATCCACCTTCTTCTGAAGCTTAGGTCTGCAGCATTGACCCTGTCCTTTATAATAAATCAAGATAGGACCTTTCTCCAGCTATTGGAGATGATTTGTACCAGTGCAAATTTGAGTCTCACTGCAGCCACCAGCTGTGGCAGGGCATACATACTATAACAGGTTACAAAATGGTCGGGCAGCATCACCAACAGCAACACAACTCTACCCAATGAATTTAACATATTCTACACACGTTTTGAACAGAAGGAAATGGGTATGTCACCACCTACCCTGACGGTCTCCAGTACACACAAGTCTACAGTCACTGCCATGGATGTGAGATCAATCTTCCAGAGGGTGAACCCGTGGAAAGAATTGGGCCCAGATGGAGTCACTGGTCATGTATTTAGATAATGCATGGATCAGTCGACAAGGCGATTTTCAGAAATTTTTAACCTCTCTCTGCGTCAGGCTGTCGTTCCATACGACCATAATACACAGGAGTCGAATTAGTCCGTTCGGCCCATCAAGTCTGCTCCACCATTCCATCAGGGCTGATCCCGGATCCCACTCAACACCATACACCTGCCTTTTCGCCATATCCTTTGATGCCCTGACCAATCAGGAAACTATCAACTTCCACTATAAATATACCCACAGACCTAGTCTCCATCGCAATCTGTGGCAGAGTATTCCACAGATAAACTATTCTCCGGTTAAAAAAATTCGTGTGTATCCCTGTTCTAAAAGATAGCCCTTCAATTTTGTTCTGGATACCCCCACCATAGGAAACCTCCTCTCCACATTCACCTTATCTAGTCCTTTCAACATTTGGTAGGTTTCAATAAGATCCCCCAGCGTTCTTCTAAATTCCAGTCAATATAGGCCCAAAGATGCCAAATGTTCCTCATATGTTAACCTCTACATTCTGTGAATCACCCTCGTAAGACTCCTTTGGACTCTCTTCAATGACAATGCATCCTTTCTGAGAAATGGGGCCCAAAACTGTGACAATCCTTCAGGTGCAGCCTGGCTAGTGTCTCATAAAGCCTCAGCAGCATCTCTGTGCTTTTATATTCTATCCCCATTGAAATAAATGTCAACATTCCATTTGCCTTCTTTACCACAGACTCAACTTGTAAATTAACCTTCTGGGAGTTTTGCACGAGGACTCCTAAGTCCCCCTACACATCTGATGTTTGAATTTTCTCCCCATTTAGATGATAGTCTGCACTATTGTTCCTTTCACTAAAATGCATTATCATAAATTTCCCAACACTGTATTCCATCTGCTACATTTTTGCCCATTCTTTCAATTTGTCTAAGTCTTGCTACAATCGTATTGCTTCCTCAGCACTACCCACCCCTCCCACTTATTTTTGTAACATCTGCAAACTTTGCCACAAAGCCATCAATTCCATTATTCAAGTCATTGACTTGAATGTTGAAAGTAGTGGTCACAATACTGACCCCTGAGGAGCACCTCTTGTCACTTGCAGCCAACCAGAAAATGCCCCCTTTATTCCCACTCACTGCCTCCTGCCTGTCAGCCATTCCTCTCAGCCATCCCAGTACCTTTTCTTATGAAATGCCTTCTGAAAATCCAAGTAAATGTCATCCACTGCCTCTCCTTTGTTCACCCTGCTTGTCACTTCCTCAAAGAGCTCCAACAGATTTGTCAGGCAAGATTTCCCTGTACAGAAACCATGCTGACTTTGACTTATACTATCATTAGTTTCCAAGTACGTCGAAACCTCATACTTAATAATGGACTCCAACACTTTCCCAACCGCTGAGGTTAGGCTAACTGGCCAACAATTTCCTTTCTTTTGCCTTCCTCCCTTCTTAAAAAGTGGAGTGACATTTGCAATCTTCCATTCCTGCAGGACCATGCCAGAGTCAAGTGATTCTTGAAAGATCATGATCAATGCATCCATTATCTCTTCAGCAACCTCTCTCTGGGATATAGTCCAACTGGTCCAGGTGACTTAACCACCTTTATACCTTTGAGTTTGCCTGGCATTTTTTCCTTTGCAATAACAATGACACTCACTCCTGCTCCCTGACACTCACCGACCTCTGGCATATTGCTAATGTCTTCCACTGTGAAAACCGATGCAATGTACTTATTAAGTTCATCTGCCATATCTTTGTGCCCCATTACTACCTCACTAGCATAATTTTCCAGTGGTCCAATATCAATTCTCACCTCCTTTTTACTCTCTATGTAACTGAAAATGCTTTTAGTTACATTAATTTAGTTAGTTACATTTCCTGCCTTACATTATTGGCTGGTTTGCCCTCATATTTCAACATCTCCTTTTTTAATAACCTTTTGTTGGATTTTAAAAGCTTCCCAATCATCCATCTTCCCACTAACTTCTGCTCCCTTATATACCTTTTCCGTGATTTTTATGCAGTTCTTAGTTTCCCTTGTCAGCCACGGTTGCCTACCCTTGCCATTTGAGAACTTCTTCCTCTGTGGTATATATCTATCCTGCGCCTTGTGAACTATTCCCAGAAACTTCACCCATCTCTGCTCTGCCATCATCCCCACAAATCTCCTCCTCCAATCCACCTGGGCAAGCTCTTCTCTCATTCCTCTGTAATTCCCTTTATTCCATTGTGATACTGATACATCTGACTTATGCTTCTCCCTCTCAAATTGCAGTATGAATTCAATCATGTTATGATCACTGCCTCCTAGAGGTTCCTTTACATTAAACTCCACAATAAGTTCTGGGTTACATAACACCCAATCTAAGGTAGCCTTTCCCCTGGAAGGCTCAAGCACAAGCTGCTCTAAAAAGCCATCTCATAGGCATTCAACAAATTCCCTCTCTGGCAATCCAACACCAACCTTATTTTCCCAATCCCCTTGCATATTGAAGTCCCCCATTACAATTGTGACATTACCCATATTGCATGCCTTTTCCACCTCCCATTGCAATCTCAACCCCATATCTTGGCTTCTATTTGGAGACCTACACTGTATATGATTCCTGTAATTTTTTTTATCATGTTTCCCTTTCAGACTATGATTTATTGACTACAGTTGTGACTTTAATACTATTAATCCGAGCAAACTCATCAACAAGTTCTGGACCCTGGGAGTTAAGGCTTCTTTTTGCAACTAGATCTTTGACTTTCGGACCAACAGTGCGCCATCAGTAAGGATAAGCAGTAAAACCTCCACCACGATTATTGTAAAGTCTGGTACTCCACAAGGCTATGACCTCAGCACCCTACACTACTCCCTGTAGACTCATTACTGCCTGGCCAAATTCTGCTCTGTCTCCATCTACATTTGCAGATGGCACCATTGGAGTGGACTGCATCACAAAGAGCAGTACAGGAAGGAGATACAGAGCTTAGTAAAGTGGTGTCATGACAACAACCTTTCCCTCAATGTCAATAAAACAATACAGCTGGTCATTGACTTTAGAAAGGTGTTGGTGCACATGGTCCTGTGTTGAGGTTGAGAGGGTTGTGAGCTTCAAGTTCCTGGAAGTAAATATCACCTGTAGCCTGTACAGGTTCAAACATATTGACATCATGGCCAAGAAAGTTTTACTTCCCCAGGAGGCTAAAGAAATTTTGCATGTCCTGATCAACTCTTACCAATTTTTATCAATGCACTAGAGTAAACATTCTGTCTGGTGGCATAATGATTTGGTATGGCAACTGCACTGCCCGTGACTGTAAGAAACTGCAGAGAGCTGTGGATGCAGCTCAGCACCTCGCAGGAAAAACTCTCCCATCTATGAACTCTGTCTGTATTTCTCACTGCCTTAGTAAATTAATTAGCATAATCAATGACCCCACCCACCCTGGACGTTCTCACTTCTCCCTTCGCCCATCAGGCGGATGATCGAAAAGCTACCAGGCTCAAAGACAGCTTCTATCCCACTGTTATCAGATTTTGAATGGACTTCTTGTACGACAAGATAGGCTCTTGCCCTCACAAACTACCTTGTTATGATCTTGCACTTCAGAATCAGAATCAGAATCAGGTTTATTATCACCGGCATGTGCCATGAAATTTGTTAACTTAGCAGCAGCGGTTCAATGCAATACATAATTTAGCAGAGAAAAAACATAATAATAATAATAATAAGTAAAATAAAATAATAATAATAAGTAAATCAATTGCGTATATTGAATAGATATAAAAATTGTGCAAAAACAGAAATACTGTATATTAAAAAAAGTGAGGTAGTGTCCAAAACTTCAATGTCCATTTAGGAATCGGATGGCAGAGGGGAAGAAGCTGTTCCTGAATCACTGAGTGTGTGCCTTTAGGCTTCTGTACCTCCTACCTGATGGTAACAGTGAGAAAAGGGCATGCCCTGGGTGCTGGAGGCCCTTAATAATGGACGCTGCCTTTCTGAGACACCGCTCCCTGAAGATGTCCTGGGTACTTTGTAAGCTAGTGCCCAAAATAGAGCTGACTAGATTTACAGCCTTCAGCAGCTTCTTTCAGTCCTGTGCAGTAGCCCCTCCATACCAGACAGTGATGCAGCCTGTCAGAATGCTCTCCATGGTACAACTATGGAAGGTTTTGAGTGTATTTGTTGACATGCCAAATTGCTTCAAACTCCTAATAAAGTATAGCCGCTGTCTTGCCTTCATTATGACTACATTGACATATTGGGACCAGGTTAGGTCCTCAGAGATCTTGACACCCAGGAACTTGAAGCTGCTCACTCTCTCTACTTCTGATCCCTTGATGAGGATTGGTATGTGTTTCTTCATCTTACCCTTCCTGAAGTCCACATTCAGCTCTTTCGTCTTACTGATGTTGAGTGCCAGGTTGTTGCTGCAGCACCACTCCACTAGTTGGCATATCTCACTCCTGTACGCCCTCTCATCACCACCTGAGATTCTACCAACAATGGTTGTATCGTCAGCAAATTTGTAGATGGTATTTGAGCTATGCCTAGCCACACAGTCATGTGTATACAGAGAGTAGAGCAGTGGGCTTTATCATTTCCTGCACTGCAATTTTTTCGTCTGCTGGCTGGTGGTGTAGTGGCATCAGCACTGGGCTTCTTGGGTTCGAATCCAACGTGCTGGTTGAGCATTTAGCTAGCAACTCTACCTTGTAAAAAACAGACAGATGCTAAGGAAATGGCAAAAAAATGCTGCCAATGTGGCAGAAGGTGTGAAAAAGAAAAACAACTTTTTTAGTAGCTTTTCCACATTATCCTTCATTTTTTTTCCTGTTTTCCCAATTCTAGCTCAATCCAATGTGTAATGACTTGATATGTATAAGCAGAATGCATGATAAGCTTTTCACTGTAACTTGGTATATGTGATAACAATAAACCAATACCAATTCCATTTGACGATGATGTTGGAGAAGGAACACTGGTCAAGATATCTGAATAACTTCAGAGAATGCTTTAGGATCAGTATCTTGACCCAACTGTATGGAGTAACCTGGAAATCCCATTGTTCCAGAACTTTGACAGGGACACAATAGGTCCTATTTGAATGCTGCTGGTGATGTGCAGATGTAGACACAGTTCGAGAGGCAGCTCATTCAGAACTGAAGGAAAAGAAAATTTCTTTGCTAAAATACTCTAAATCTGATTGCAGAAGATGGGTAGTGGGCAGAATCTGGCAGCAGCCTACATGTTGATGTGAACGCAGGCTGGAAAGCACTACTGACTTTTGTGTGAAACCCTTCTGTGTCCTCTTTTGAAACATTTATTTGGCTGCTCCATATTGAAAAAAGACAACATGTGCCATGATCTCTTGCCACTTGTTTCCACTAGGGGCTTGAAAGGTCCAAGAATAAGTTCAATTAAAAGGAAGCTGGACCTTTTCAGAATGGAGCATAGCCAACGTAACGTGGAGCACATTGCTGGTGTAAACTGAATGCAAAGTCACATGGAGTTCAGTTCCACTCAGTATTTGGTTGAATTTTAGACTAGCTCCTCTGAGCTTCCATATTCTTTAGGAATATCATAATCTATTGAAGTTCTCATCTCTGCCATTATGATGTCTAAGTTCAACTATTCTCATACTCTGTTCATATTGTCACCTCACTGTACTACAGCCTTAGCCTAAAGAAAATGTTAGCTGCTGAAATGTTAATTTGAAATGTCCTATTAAACCATTGTCCCCATGTTTGCTGGCCTATATTGTCTCTCAAGCTAGTAGCATTATGTTTCTTTTCTAGTCATTCCATGTCCTGTCCTCTCTATCTTGCAAAGCTCCTCCCCATCACCAGCTTCACAACCCACTGAGTTCCACCAGTTTTGACCTCTTATACATTCCTGGTTTTCATCAGTTCATCACTGGCGACTCCGTTTTGGAATGCCCAACTTCTCCCTCCTGCCACATCTCCTCATCAAATTATTTTAAGATCTATTTCTTTGATCAAATTTTTAATTAACTGTTCTAATTAGGTCTTATCTGATTTTGCTTGGCAATGCTCCAAGGAAGTACTTTGATAAGTATGCAAAGTAAATAGGTTATTTTGTCCCTGTATAACCCAGATAACATATTGTTACGAACCCCGTAACTAGGTGTCTTACCAGCAAAGATAGAAGTATCCATTGGAGTCTGATGATACTATTTGTAACAGTATTTATTAGTAAAAATACACAAAAATAATATCAATGCAAATATATAGATAATATACGTCATCAATACTAAACCTAAAAGTGCGGGTATAATAATAATCAATAAGAAATAAGCTCTATCGTTGTCTAGGGGATAATGAATTGTCCGATGGAAATATAAAGTTCAGTTCAGTTCATACAGGCTGCCGTCGTTGCTGATCACCGTGTGGCAATTGTTGGAGAGAGAGAGAGAGAGAGAGAGAGAGAGAGAGAGAGAGAAAAACTTGCCGACTTTCCTTGTTACGATCTTGAACCGTATCCATCCTTTAGTGAGACCGTTCCGTGGAGGACTCGCCACCCAGGCAAGGATGGACACAGACACAAACCCCCCACCGGTCTCGTAGCATTTCTCCTGGTGTGTCTGAGGGGTGTTCCCCAGACCCTACTTTTATCCTCACTCACGGGGTCTCAGATGTCAATCAGGTTGGGATGATGCAATCCCTCAACCAGACCACTCTGGCTGTCCGCTGAGGGGTTTCAATGAATAGTACAGTACTCAATACACAATTCCTTCCCCAAGAGACAATAGCGGTAATCAGTGGTTCCGTTCCGCTTTTGTTAGGAGACATTCCACTTTTTGTGTATTCCTGCGTTGTCAATAACAAATGCCCTTTTCTGGTATCCTGCGTCTCTCTCTTATTACTGACATGATGTGTATCTCTCTCATTTCCTGGGTATCAGACCTGAAATAATAGCGACCTTGCGATTCTCATAAAGGGTAGGGGCGGGCATTGGCAATTCTGTACCCTTCTGTCCATCAGATTTGCTCCTCATTCATAACAATATGAACACAGGATCTTCATGTCAGAAATAAAAGGGTTCACACTAAGCCGGGCCCACATCTTTGCTTTACAGAAAAGTGAAAAGCAATAGTACCCCATCTCAGGTTCAGTTATGAACGAGGCATAAGAAGATATATGCAAACTTGGCAAAAGCTTAGTTCGGAACTGGTGCCAAGGAAAAATTCTTTATTGCTAGGTTCTTGACTAGTGAGGCTATCAAAGGTTATGGGGAGAAGGTAAGAAAATGGGGTTGCGAGGAAAATTAAATCTGCCATGATTGAAAGGTGGAGCAGACACGAAGAGCAGGATGGCTTAATTCTGCTCCTATGTCTTATGGCCTTAATATCCAGAATAGTTTTCCAGGTCAGCTGGAGATGCTGGATTAATTCTAGAGACTGATGCTGTGATTGCAGCTTAGTGAATCTGGATAACTCTTCGCCCTAAACTGTATGCATTTTTGTATTCCTTTTTATGTTACTTCCGGAGTCCTGGTGTAGTTTCTTCTTTAAATGTATATTTCCACTTAAATTTTGTCATGCTTTGTCATATCTTGTCGTTGACATAGAGGGAGCAGCACAGCGACACAGCTGTTAGTGCAGTCGCTGCCTGTAATGGGATAGTACATTTTCAGCACAACCATGTGGGATTCTCCCACATCCCAAAGACGTACAGTTAGGGCTAGTGAGTTACTGGAATACAGCACTGATGCTGTTAGAAGGGCTACACTTGTGGGCTGCCCAGCACAATCCTTGCTTATTTGATTTAATAGAAATGACACATTTCACTATGCTTCAGTGTGCATGTGACAACTAAAACTAATCATAATCATATTAAGCACAATATTCCATCCTGTGCCTAATCTGGAATCTCTAAGTCATTTTATGTAGGTCATCTCCTGCTCTTTGTATCCATCAAGAATAGGTTATTGTGCATTCATCTTTCTTATCCATCTACCAACAAAACATTCCATCCACTGGTGGTAATTTTAGTGCAACCATGGTTAATACTGCAGTTCACAGCAGCTTTTGGGACTGTTCTTCCATCAAAGCCATACATAAACTCAGTAACATACCATCATTCTCAAAACCATGTCTAAGTGCTCAATGCACTATGAATTACTTTTAAAATAACAGTTGTCAGTAACCCTTTGATTTTACTGGATTCCACCGAAATATTGCCAATGCTATAAACGATTTCCAGCTTGTAATCTGTTGAATTATTAGCACATTATTGAAGTTGCCGAATATTAAAGCTGAATTTATTGAGCTTTGCAACATGACTCCTGTTGCAGCTAAAATTACAAGGCAAACACTAAATGATATTCAAAAATATTTGACAAAAGCCCAACGTGAAATTTGCTAACTGGTTTGTTCTACAAGGATCAGATTAAAGAGTTTGACTGAGGCCTCACACAGAATTGTAACGTTTTAATTTAAGCATTACTGCTATTATTTGTTTGGCTATCTTAGACAAGGACAATGTATACTTCCCTCCCTTCTCATTATTGTATGGACTAGATATGCTTTCCTTTTCAGAAGTGAGTACAGTTTGAAAGTTGCTTACATTCCAGTTCTGTAGGTCTGAAATAACCATTGAGACTGATGTGGGACTCGCAGACTAAGCCATTGTGTGGTAGGAGTTACTTGCTGAGTGAAAGGTGGTACACCTCTTCCACAATTTACGTTGGCTTTGTGTGTGCTCCAGAGTCAAGGTTCACAGAGAGATCCCATGCCAGGAATATTCCCAATTTGTTCAGGATATTGCACTTTTTCAAAGAGCTTCTTAGAATATCCTGGAATCATTTCCTCTCTCCACTTGGTAATCACCTCCCATGATATAACTAACTAAAGAGTTGCCTTTCCAGGACGCTGGTGTTTGGCAAACCCACAGTATGCCCTGCTCATTAGATTCCATTAAGCATAATTAGAGCCTTGATATTGCGGAGGCTGCCTTGGGAGAGAATGCGGATGTTAGTTTATTTATATAGTCGGTACACTTAAAGGATTTTGTGGAGACAATGTTGGTAATATCTCTCCGGTAAATAACTCATGCCTCAGAAGCATAGAGGAATGCAGAAATTAAAGCTGCCCAGTAGAGCCAATATGCACTGAGTGGCTACCTTTTAGGTACAGGAGTGGAACCTGATGTGGTCTTCCATTCCTGTAGCCCAACACGTGCAGTTAGAGATGCTCTTCTGCACACCAGTGTTGTAATATGTGGTTGTTTGACGAAGGGTCTCGGCCCGATACGTCGACAGTGCTTCTCCTTATAGATGCTGCCTGCACCAGCATTTTGTGAGTGTTGTTTGAATTTCCAGCATCTACAGATTTCCTCGTGTTTGTTGTTTGAGTTATTGTCACTTTTTTGACAGCTTGAACCGGTCTTGTTATTTTCCTCTGAGCTTTCTCATTAACAAGGCATTTTCACCACAGAACTGCTGCTCACTGGATGTTTTTTATTTGTATAATTCTCTGTCAACTCTAGAGACTGTTGTGCATGAAAATCCCAGGAGATCAGCAGGTTCTGAGATATTCAAACCACCTTGTCTGACACCAACTATCATTCCAAGGTCAAAGTCACTTAGATCACATTTCTTCCCCATTCGGATGTTTGCTCTGAAGAACGGAATCTCTTGTCCATGTTTACATGCTTTTGTGTATTGCATTGTTGCCACATGAATGGCTGATTTGCATTCACAAGCAGGCATAGACGCGTGCCAAATAAAATGGCCACTGAGTGTATATACCCTGTGTTGAGTTTGAAAATTTGACCTCCAAATATCCTTTATGCCAGATGATGAAAAGCTTTGTTGATACACCAAAGATAATGTTGAATTTCATTATGAGTGTCTACCTGCATTAAGAGGTGCCTTTTGAGAAATGGTAAATGGCATTGTGGATATCCGACGGGCAGCATGGAGTTATGATGCTACTGATCGGGATATGAAAGTGTTCCTACTTATTTAATTTGAGGAGAAGGTCTGCTATTAGTGCTTCCATGACAGCATTGGTGGCATCTTCTCAGTGCTTTAAAATGCCTGGTTTATGTAGTCCAAGTCTCAGAGACATAGAGGAGGACAGAGATCACTCTGGTATGTTTTGAAGTCTTAATTTCATGATTTGATTAAGGCTTTGTATGTATTAATGGTGAATTTCATCATTAATGTTCCAAGATCAAGATTCGTTGTCAGGGCACAAAGTGGTAGTGCAGCAAGTTGTTGGTGGACCATTGCCTTGCAGCCATTAAATGTAAGTCTCATCCTCTCACACACTTCAACAAATGTGATGACAATGATTTGGAACTTGACTTCTGATCACAAGAGTTATTACCTCATCTGATGCTCAATAGATGTACCAATTGTCATTTAGTTCCATTAACTGCATTCAGTATAATTTTCTCTGACATCTTAAAAGCACTTGACCTAGGGTATATTCAAGCCATCAGAATAAAACTGAAGGCAATCACATCTGGAAGATAACACACTGAATGGACACAAATCTCGCCCATCAGAAGATAGTTATAGTTGTTAGTAGGTAATTGCTCTGCCCCAGAACATTAATGTTGCACTCCCTCAAGGCTCTATCCTAGCTCCAATAATTTTAGTTACTTCATCAATTACTTTCCTTCCATCATAATATCAGAACTTGACTGATGATTGCACCTTTGTGTTATATAAGTACCAAACGATGACCTGTTCATTCACCAGAAAAATCTACCACCATTGCTGAGTTCCATCATCTCCACTCGTCAACGTCTTTAGGATCATGGAACAGAACCTTAGTTTGAAAAACCACAAAGGTAATGTGGCTACAAGACCAGGTGAGGAGCTGGGTATCCTGCACCTGATTCACCTTCCGAGTTCCTAAGACCATATCACTATTTACAAGACACTGGTCAGGAACATACCAGAATATTTGTCTGGATGAGAACAGGTTCAACAGTGCTCAATTCATAAAATAATAGATCCCATTTCATTTGACATTATGTCTTCAGCTCCCTATTTTATTTCCATTTACTATACATTCACAGTGTTTGGCCTGATTCAACTCTAACCATCTATGCTTCCAGATGGCTTATCCGTAATGGGCTGTATCTCAAATGACAAGTCATGGTATAGGAAGGAGATAGAGAGTCTAGTGACATGGTGTCATGACAACAGCTTTTCCCTTAATATAATCAAGAGATCTGTTCAATAACTTCGGAAACTAGTCAGAGCACACTCCTGTTTGCAACAACTGTACTGAGGTGGAAATGGTTGAGAGCTTCAATTCCTGAATGTAAACATCACCAATAGTCTGTCCTGGTACAACCACATAGGTGGCATGATCTAGAAAGCATTCAGTGTCTCTCTGTCCTCAGAGAGCTCAGGAAATTCAGCATGTCCCCTTTGACATTCACTAATTTTCATGAATTCACCATGGAAAGCATCCTACCCAGATGCATCGTGGCGTGGTATAGCAACAGCTCTGCCCAAGACTGCAAGAAACTGCAGAGAGCTGGAGACACAGCTCATCACGTTCCTCATGGACTATGCCTAAATTATCCGCTGCCACAGAAAAGCAGCCAACATAATCAAAGACTTCTCCCTCCCTGGATAACCTCTCCCCTCCCATCAGGCAAAAGATACAAAGGCCTGACAGCACATAACACCAGGCTCAGGGATAGATTCTATTCCACTATTGTAAGATACTGAACAGATTTCTGGTATAATTAGCTGGACTCTTGACCTCACAATCTACCTTGCATCTTATTGTCTACTTCCTCTGTAGTTTCTCTGTAACTGTAACACTATCCTGCATTCTGTTATTGCTTTTTCTTTGTACTGATGTAAACTGATCTGTATAGATGATATGCAAAGTAAAGTTTTTACACTGTACCTCTGTACATGTGACAATAATAAGCCAATGACCAACTGGTAATGTAGTTTCAGAGAGAACATAGAACATAGAAATCTACAGCACATTACAGGCTCTTTGGCCCATACTGTAGTGTTGACCATGTAACCTACTCTAGAATTTCCCTACTGCATAGCGCTCTATTTTTCTAAGCTCCATGTACCTATCTAAGAGTCTTTTAAAAGACCCTATTGTATTCACCTCTACAACCATCGCTGGCAGTGCATTCCATGCACCCACCATTCTCTGTGTGAAAAATTTACCTCTTTCATCCACCTTGTACCTACTTACAAGCACCTTAAAACTATTCCCCCTCGTGTTAGCCATTTCATTGCTGGGAAAAAGCCTCTGGCTATCCGCACGATCAATGCCTCTCATCATCTTATACGCCTCTATCAGGTCACCACTCATCTCCTATCGCTCTAAGGAGAAAAGGCCAAGTTCACTCAACCTTTTCTCATAAGGTACACTCTCCAATCCAGGCAACATCCTTGCAAATCTCTTCTGCACTCTCTCTATAGATTTACATCCTTCCTGTACTGAGGTGACCAGAACTGAACACAGTACTCCAAGTGGGGTCCAACTAAGGTCTTATATAGCTGAAACATTACCTCACGGCTCTTTTTGATATCAGGTCAGTAGTATGAATAAACTAAGGACTGGCGCTCATTATTGGCAATAAAGTTCAATAATGGGTTCATATTATGGTTTCCCAAGCCTACTCATAGCCAAGCATTTTTCAAGTCCCCATTGTTTGTATTTTTGTTACCCATGGGCACATTGAGTGCTTAACACTTTGCATAAAATGTTACAAATCCTCTCCAGACATGACAGCTGGCATTATTCAGAATAAGAAAGTCACCAGTAACTTATTCACACATATGTGCAATCTTGCCCACCTGTTTCTCCATTGGATATCTCTGTGGTACCCAAAAGGAACAGGTTTCAGCACATTGCATTACTGCTTCAAGTGAAAATGATTCTGCTTTATTTGCAGATGTAAATAATGTGAAGAAGGCAGTGTCCATATTTATCTCCCTCCACCAATCAGACTTTCTCAAATTTCTCAACAGGAAAGAGTCTTATCCCTGGTATTCTGCCCAATATTAATCCTTCAAACCACATTTTTGGAGCAGATTATCTGGTCATTATCACAATGCTGATGAGGGAACTTGTTCTGCACAATTAGCCTGCTGGGTTTTTCTGCCACATAAAGATAGCAAAACTTCAGGCCTTATGGCTTGTGATGAAGCACTTTGAAGACATCCTGATAAAGTGATGATGTAGAGACGATTTTTTATCAAGTTCTTTGATCAAAATTGTTCATGCCTTGTGCAGGGGTGTTATTTGAGAGCAAGGGTTTAGCAAAATCAGAATCAGAATCAGGTTTATTATCACCGGCATGTGAGGTGAAATTTGTTAAATTAGCAGCAGCAGTTCAATGCAATACATAATCTAGCAGAGAGAGAAAAAAATAAAATAAAACATCATAAATAAACAAGTAAATCAATTACATATATTGAATAGATTATTAAAAATGTGCAAAAACAGAAATAGTGTATATTTAAAAAGTGAGGTAGAGTCTAAAGCTTCAAAGTCCATTTATGGTTCAGATGGCAGAGGGGAAGAAGCTGTTCCTGAATCGCTGATTGTGTGCCTTCAGGCTTCTGTATCTCCTACCTGATGGTAGCAGCGAGAAGAGTGCATACCCTGGTTGCTGGAGGTCTCTAATAATGGACACTGTCTTACTGAGACACCGCTTCCTAAAGATGTCCTGGGTACCTTGCAGGCTAGTGCCTAAGATAGAGCTGACTAGATTTACAACCTTCTGCAGCTTCTTTCAGTCCTGTGCAGTAGCTCTGAGCCTAGAAAGATGCAGCCACAGGCTTCATCAGTGCAAAATTGTAGGAAACTACGGCATGAAACAAAGATACAAATCCATCCAAAACATTACACTATAAAGTTGTTTGTCAGTTTAACGTTTTCACAAGTGTGAATACATTTTCCATCCAGAACACAACTTGAAATCTTGAGATTTATACCACATCTAAACTGTGTTCAAGACTCCAGTCCTGATGAAGGGTCTTAGCTTGAAACGTTGACTGTTTATTCATTTCCACAGATGCTACTAACCCATTGAGTTCCTCCAGCATTTTGAGTGTGTTGTTCAAGAATTTAGTGTTGAATGTAAATTTAGGCCCTGATCATCTTGGAGTTTAATACTCAGTGTTCTGTATTCTAAGCCTAACAAATTGTATAACAAACAAGAAAAAATCTTCAGGTTCTGGAAATCCAAGCAACACACACAAAATGCTGGAGGAACTCAACAGGTCAGGCAGCATCTATGGAAAAAAGTAGTCTACTTTTAAGTAGGCCGAGACCATTCGTCAGGTCCTGAAAGGTCTCAGCCCGAAACGTTGACTGTGCTTCTCCCTATAGATGCTGCCTGGCCTGCTGCGTTCCACTAGCATTTTGTGTGTGTTGCTTGAATTTCCAGCATCTGCAGATTTCCGCGAGTCGACTTTTAATGACTGTTCTCTAGCGACCCCTGCTGGTGGTACTTTGTACATTATTGTACTATGTCCCGGAATTTTACTTATTCCAAATCTCCTTGCAGGAAAGGCTATTACTAAAACAAAATTGGCTCCAAATTATCCATTTATTTTATTTAAAATACACTACAAAGGTGTAATGCAACCATTGTCATTATTCATACAAAGTAAATAATAAAGGCTGTTGAGCCTTAAGGCAGAAGATGAAGAAAATTAGTATGTGCACTATGTTGCCGTTTTAATGGTTGAAACTGCCTGGTAAAGCAAGAAAAAGAAACATTAATTTCTGGAAACATGCTGTGAACCAATAAGACTGTACTGCTCAAAACAGTTTACATTTTGTTTTTCTGAAGATAACTTTAACGGAATTATAGAAGGCATTAAACTCCTTCAAGGCAGTTTTACAGGTGAAGTATTGGGTGCATATAAAAATATAATGAAGAAGACAGCATACTAATTATGCAGATTTATACTAGCTCCTTTCCCTCGGGAGATTAATTTCCATATCTTCAATCACTCCTTTAACTTTGCCTACAAATTTAACCTGAGGGGGATCTTGTGGGCAGATTTGCTGAAGCTGTTGGGGAGGGTTTTTAAATTAATTTGGCAGGGGGATGAGAATCGGAATGAGAGGGCTGAGGATAGGGTATTTGGTATATAATTATGGATTGGGAGTTATCTAATGAAACAGATATGATGAGGAAGCTTAAGGTAAAGGAACCCGTAGAAGGCAGTGATCAACTAAATGCTTGTTCATTAACATACATCCCACAGAGTGATGCGGTCATGTGCCACATATGTTGAAGATCTGTCAGTCCTGATATCTTGGCTGGAAATACTGGCTCTTTATTCCCCTTCATTGGTTCTGCCTGTCCTGCTGAGTTCCTACAACATTTTGTGTGAGACGAAGGGTCTCGGCCCAAAACGTCGACAGTGCTTCTCCCTATAGATGCCGCCTGGCCTGCTGTGTTCCACCAGCAGTTTGTGTGTGTTGTTTTGTGTGTATTACTCTGGATTTCCAGCAAATGCAGAATCTCTAACGTCAATAATTGAAGATGACTTGGCTGATATTTTAAAAGGCTTTCTATTCTTTATGTTCTTCATAATTTTGCATCCCTATTTAATTTCAATGCTTGACTGGTGAATTTTACTGAAGCTATTGGAGGTCGACTTTTGAAACCATGACTCTTTTAGCATAAAAATTTGCAGATCACCTTGAGGAGCCACTTCTTTCTTTTAGTGTTTATTTTCTGATGTTTAGGGTTCTTCCAGGAGACAAAAACGGTGAGCAATTCCAAGATTTCAGTTTATTTCAGAGTACAAACAACATATAAATACTAATCAAACTAAATAAAGAGCTGATAAAGGATGCTAAGAGATGTAAGACAAAGGAATAAAAGAATAAAAGATGGCACTTCTGAAAAATCTGTCACTTTTATAGGTAAGAAAAGAAATTCCTTAGAGAGGAATGAAGTAATTAAAAGGCTACATAATTAAAAGCATTACATCATGTGGATAATGTGCTATTACTTAGCCAATGAAATATGAGAAAGGTGACAAGCCATTAGTTTAGCTGATATACCATTTCTGCTAGTAAGTGTAAAAAAATACATGAGTTTGTTAAGAAATACACATCTAATAAAAAGTATTATTTAAAAAAAGTGGTTTCCAACAGTAAACACGAGGAAATCTACAGATGCTGGAAATTCAAGCAACACACACAAAATGCTGGTGGAACACAAAAGGCCAGGCAGCATCTATAGGAAGAAGCACTGTCGACGTTTCGGGCCGAGACCCTTCGTCAGGACTAAATGAAAGGAGAGATACTAAGAGATTTGAAAGTAGTGGGGGGAGGGAGAAATGCAAAATGATAGGAGAAGACCGGAGGGGGTGGGATGAAGCTAAGAGCTGGAAAGGTGATCGGCGAAAGTGATACAGAGCTGGAGAAGGGAAAGGATCATGGGACGGGAGGCCTAGGGAGAAAGAAAGGGGGGGGGGGAACACCAGAGGGAGATGGAGAACAGGCAAACTACTAAATATGTCAGGGATGGGGTAAGAAGGGGAGGAGGGGCATTAATGGAAGTTAGAGAAGTCAATGTTCATGCCATCAGGTTGGAGGCTACCCAGCCGGTATATAAGGTGTTGTTCCTCCAGCCTGAGTGTGGATTTATCTTGACAGTAGAGGAGGCCATGGATAGACATATCAGAATGGGAATGGGACGTGGAATTAAAATGTGTGGCCACTGTGAGATCCTGCTTTCTCTGGCCGACTGAGCGTAGGTGTTCATCGAAACGGTCTCCCAGTCTGCGTCGGGTCTCACCAATATATAAAAGGCCACACCGGGAGCACCGGACGCAGTATACCACACCAGCCGACTCACAGGTGAAGTGTCGCCTCACCTGGAAGGACTGTCTGGGGCCCTGAATGGTGGTGAGGGAGGAAGTGAAAGGGCAGGTGTAGCACTTGTTCCGCTTACAAGGATAAGTGCCAGGAGGGAGATCGGTGGGAAGGGATGGGGGGGACGAGTGGACAAGGGAGTCACGTAGGGAGTGATCACTGCGGAAAGCAGAAAGAGTGGGGGAGGGAAAGATGTGCTGGGTAGTGGGATCTCATTGGAGGTGGCGGAAGTTACGGAGAATTATATGTTGGACCTGGAGGCTGGTAGGTGAGGACAAGGGGAACCCTATCCCGAGTGGGGTGGCGGGCGGATGGGATGAGGACAGATGTGCGGGAAATGGGAGAGATGCGTTTGAGAGCTGAGTTGATGGTGGAAGAAGGGAAGCCCCTTTGTTTAAAAAAGGAAGACATCTCCTTCGTCCTGGAATGAAAAGCCTCATCCTGAGAGCAGATGCGGCGGAGACGGAGGAATTGTAAGAAGGGGATGGCATTTTTGCAAGAGACAGGGTGGGAATAGGAATAGTCCAGGTAGCTGTGAGAGTCTGTAGGCTTCTCTTTCTTGATTTTTCTGTCCCCATCTCTGGAAACAGCTTATCTACTGATATCTACTATAAGCCTACAGACTCTCACAGCTACCTGGACTATTCCTCTTCCCACCCTATCTCTTGCAAAAATGCTGTCTCCTTCTCACAATTCCTCCATCTCCGCCGCATCTGCTCTCAGGATGAGGCTTTTCATTCCAGGACGAAGGAGATGTCTTCCTTTTTTAAACAAAGGGGCTTCCCTTCGTCCACCATCAACTCTGCTCTCAAACACATCTCTTCCAATTCACGCACATATGCCCTCACCCCGTCCGCCCACCACCCCACTCGGGATAGGGTTCCCCTTGTCCTCACCTACCACCCCACCAGCCTCCAGGTCCAACATATAATTCTTCGTAATTTCTGCCACCTCCAACGAGATCCCACTACCCAGCACATCTTTCCCTCCCCCACTGTTTCTGCTTTCCGCAGGGATTGCTCCCTACGCGACTCCCTTGTCCACTCGTCCCCCCCATCCCTTCCCACCAATCTCCCTCCTGGCACTTATCCTTGTAAGCGGAACAAGTGCTACACCTGCCCTTACACTTCCTCCCTCACCACCATTCAGGGCCCCAGACAGTCCTTCCAGGTGAGGCGACACTTCACCTATGAGTCGGCTGGTGTGGTATACTGCGTCCGGTGCTCCCGGTGTGGCCTTTTATATATTGGTGAGACCCGACGCAGACTGGGAGACTGTTTCGCTGAACACCTACATTCGGTCCGCCAGAGAAAGCAGGATCTCTCAGTGGCCACACATTTTAATTCCATGTCCCATTCCCATTCTGATATGTCTATCCATGGCCTCCTCTATTGTCAAGATGAATCCACACTCAGGCTGGAGGAACAACACCTCATATACCGGCTGGGTAGCCTCCAACCTGATGGCATGAACATTGACTTCTCTAACTTCAGTTAATGCCCCTCCTCCCCTTCTTACCCCATCCCTGACATATTTAGTCGTTTGTTTATTTTCTCTCTCTCTGCCCATCATCCTGCCTGTTGTCCATCTCCCTCTGGTGCTCCCCCCCTTCCCCTTTCTTTCTCCCAAGGCCTCCCGTCCCATGATCCTTTCCCTTCTCTGTATCACTTTCTCCAATCACCTTTCCAGCTCTCAGCTTCACCCTACCCCCTCCGGTCTTCTATAATTTTGCATTTCCCCCTCCCCCCCACTACTTTCAAATCTCTTAGTATCTCTCCTTTCAGTTAGTCTTGTCGAAGGGTCTCGGCTCGAAACGTCGACAGTGCTTCTTTCTATAGATGCTGCCTGGCCTGCTGTTTCCAATAGTAGCCTCACCTCATTGTTAGAATTGGGGTAGATTTCTGAAAGTGAAAATGAATAGAAGAATGATATTTCAAAAATGCATCAATTTCTCTATTAGGTCAGCTTTTATCATAATGTTACTTTTTTTACTATTAGATTCTTAGCAACCTAAACATTATTTTCTATTAATTTCATCTTTGTGAAATAATTTTCAGGTTCCTGTGTAATACGCCAATGTCTGATAGAGAGAACTGCATCGAAATGTGAGAGTATACCACAATATTGATGCTTTGCTTAGAATTTACGAAAAACTTCACATTAACTAATTCCATTGATTTTCTTATTCTAAGATCAACCAGTCTCTGAAAAGTCATAAACGTGAAAAGTCACATTAGTTCTGCCTCTGCTTCTAACTTACTTGTGTCCGAGTTACCGCAGTTAATTCAAAATTGTCAGTATTGGTATTTATGTCATTTTACTTCTGTAGCAATATCATCTCCAGCCAGCTTCCCATCATTCAGGCCTTGCATGGAATATCATTTAATCATATCATTTGTGATATGGTGCAACTCAAACTACCTGCGTCTCAATATCACCAAGACCAAGGAGATGGTGGTGGACTTTAGGAGATCTAGGCCTCAGATGGAGCCAGTGATCATTAATGGAGAATGTGTGGAGCAGGTTAAGACCTACAAGTATCTGGGAGTGCAGTTAGATGAGAAGCTAGACTGGACTGCCAACACAGATGCATTGTGCAGGAAGGCACAGAGTCGACTGTACTTCCTTAGAAGGTTGGTGTCATTCAATGTTTGTAGTGAGATGCTGAAGATGTTCTATAGGTCAGTTGTGGAGAGCGCCCTCTTCTTTGTGGTAGCGTGTTGGGGAGGCAGCATTAAAAAGAGGGATGCCTCACGTCTTAATAAGCTGGTAAGGAAGGCGGGCTCTGTTGTGGGCACAGAACTGGAGAGTATGACATCGGTAGCAGAGCGAAGGGCGCTGAGTAGGCTACGGTCAATCATGGAAAACCCGGAACATCCTCTGCATAGCACCATCCAGAGACAGAGAAGCAGCTTCAGCGGCAGGTTACTATCGATGCAATGCTCCTCAGACAGGATGAAGAGATCATTACTCCCCAATGCCATTCGGCTTTACAATTCAACCGCCAGGGGTAAGGTATGTTAAAGTGCCGGGGTTAGGACTGAGCTTAAGTTACCATTCAATGTATTTTAGTAAACTATTTAAGAACTTTTTAAAAGCTATTTATTAATGCTTTTTTTGAGAGGGTGATTTTAGATGCATATCATATTTATACTGAGTTAAGTATTGTATGTAATTAGTTTTGATACAATAAGTGTATGGGACATTGGAAAAATGTTGAATTTCCCCATGGGGATGAATAAAATATCTATCTATCTATCTATCTATCTATCTATCTATCTATCTATCTATCTATCTATCTATCTATCTAATTTAGCAATGGTGCAAAATCACTTTTGTAAAATATTTAATTGATCTTTCTGTAATCCAGAAGTGTAATATTTAGGAGAAGTGACATTTTCCTGTTGTAAGGTAGGAAATATTCTGAACTGGATTCTTAGTAATAATAAAATTTCTCCTACTTGGAGCTGGAAATACGCCCATTTCTCCTTTCTGAGCTTAGTAATGAATTGTATTACCCACAAAACATACTCACAAACAACAATTAAATTGATCAGTAATGATGTTTTTTTGACAAGCAAATAAACACTGCCAGTACTATGAATCTAAAATACAAAACTAAAACTGCTGGAAATACTCAGCAGGTCAGGATGCATTTGTGGAAAGAGAAACAGAGTTCATATTTCAGATCGAAAACCCTTCATCCGAACAGAGGCCCTGATGAAAGATCTTTGACCTGAAACATTTACTCTGTTTCCCCAAGCTGCTGAGTATTTCCAGCGGCTTCTGTTTTTAATATCAGTTTTGCTTTGGTGATACCAATGTTGGGCAGGGTACCATGTCTCCAGCTGCTCCTCTGTAATAGTGCCAGGAGGATTAATTTAAGTGAAAAGAAAGCACTAGTTCAAGTAATTTCTTTATGTCTAGAAGTAAGCCTTGAAATTACATTTGCCAAATTGAAGGACAGTTCTCTAACAACTAACTTTATATTAATAAGGAGAGGCATGGTGTGAGCCAAAATGCCAAAACACTTGAGGAGAAATTGTTTTGTTGTACTTTGCAAGAAATTTTGGGTTCACTTCCAGACCTGGTTTTCAAACCTATTGATACAAGATGTATGGAAGCACTTCCATGTGTAATCTTCCTGCGTTTACAGGATTGGATAAAATAAAATGCAAAAACATGGGAACATAAAGGAAAGGAACTACAGATGCAGTTCACGTCAGACAACGGGTGAATGTTAGGATCTCGAGCAATGTTGAAGAACAGAAGGATGTAGGAGTACAATTGTAGAGTTCCTTGAAAATGACAACACGGAGACAGAGCAGTGATGCTTGCTTTCACTGGCCATGTAAGATGCATAATACATTGGTAAGTCCACACTTGGAGTATTGTAGTATATTGTTCTGGTCACTATTTTTTAGGAATGCTGTGATTAAGCATGAAGAGAATGTAGAAAAGATTCACAATTATGTTGCCATGACAGGAAGGCTTGATAATGAAGAGTGACTGGATTGATCTGTTTTCCCTGGAGCAGATTGAGGGGTACCCTCACTTAAGCTGGTAACATTATAGACCATTAGACCAGAGGATTAGGAGTAGAATCAGGCCATTTGGCCTATCAAGTCTGCTCTGCCATTTCATCATGGCTGATCCATTTTTCCTCTGAGCTCCAGTCTCCTGCCTTCTCCCGTAACCCTTCATGCCCTGAATAATCAAGAGCCTATCAACCTCTGCCTTAAGTATACCCAGTACTCCACAGCCACCTGTGGCAACAAATTCCACAGATTCACCACTCTCTAGCTGAAGAAATTCTTCCACATCTCTGTTCTAAATGGAAATCTCTCTATTCTAAGGCAGTATTCTACGGTCCTAGACAACCCCACCATAGAAAGCATCCTCTCCAACCCATTTTATCGAGGCCTTTCAACATTCAAGAAGTTTCAATGAGATCCCCCCTCATTCTTCTGAATTCCAGTGAGTACAGGCCTAGGGTCATCAACTGGTCCTCATATGGTAAAACTTTCATTCCCATAATCATTCTTGTGAACCTTCTTTGAACCCTCTCCAATGTCAATACATCCTTTCTTAGATAACGGGCCCACAACTTCTGACAATGCTAACATTGCACTTGCCTTCCTCACCACCTTAACCTCACCAAATTAACCTTCAGGAAACCTGCACAAGGACTCTCAAGTCCCTTTGCATTTCAGATTTTTGTATTTTCTTTCCATTTAGAAATAGTCTCCACTTTTATTTCTTCTACCGAAGTGCATAGCCATACACTTCCTGACACTGTATTCCATCTGTCACTCCTTTGTCCATTTTCCTAATCTGTCTGTCCTTCTGCAGACTCCCTGCTTCTCAGTGCTACTTGCCCTTCTACCTGTCTTTGTATCATCTGCAAACTTGGCCATACAGCCATCAGTTCCTTCATCCAAATCATTGATATTTAATATTAAAAGAAGTGGTCCCAACACCGACCCCTACGGAACATCGCTAGTCTCCAGCAGCCAACCAGAAAAGGCTCCCTTTATTCCCCCTCTTTGACTTATGTCAATCAGCCAATACTTTATCCATCCTGACGAAGGGTCTTGGCCCGAAACGTCGACAGCGCTTCTCCCTATAGATGCTGCCTGGCTTGCTGTGTTCCACCAGCATTTTGTGTGTGTTGTTGTTAATACTTTATCCATGTTAGTATCTTTCCTGTGATAACTTGTTAAGCAGCCTCATGTGCACCACCATGTCAAAGACCTTCTGAAAATCCAAGTCCACAACATCCATCAATTCTCCTTTGTCTATCCTGCTTGTTATTTTTTTGAAGAATTCCAACAGATTTGTTAGGCAAGATTTTCCCTTAAGAAACCATGCTGACTTGGCCTATTTTATCGTGTGCCTCCAAGTACCCCGAAAACACATCCTTAATAATCGACTCCAACATCTTCCCAACCACTGAGGTTAGACTAATTGGCCTATAATTTCCTTTCTTCTACCCCTCTCTCTTCTTGTATTATGGAGTGACATTTTCAATTTTACAATCCTCCGGAACCATTCTAGAATCTATTGATTCTTGAAAGATCATTTCTAATGCCCCCACAATCTATTCAACCACCCCTTTCAGAAACCTGGAGTGTAGACCATCTGTTTCAGGTGATTTAATTATCTTCAGCCTTTCAGCATCCCAAGCACTTTCTCCCTAGTGATGGCAACTTCATTCACTTCTGCCCCCGACACTCTCAAACCTCTGGCATACTGCTAGTGTCTTCCACAGTGAAGAGTGATGCAAAATACTTATTCAGTTCTTCCACCATTTCCTCGTCCTCCATTACTACCTCTCCAGCATCACTTTCCAGCAGTCTAATATCTACTCTCAGCTCTCTTTTACTCTTTTTGTATCTGAAGAAACTGCTTAAAGATTCAAAGTACACTTATTATCAAAGTTGTACACAGTATATACTCCTGAGATTCATCTTCCCACACAGCCACGAAACAAAGAAAACCATGGAACCCATTCAAAGAAAAACACTGCCAAGTGGTCAAAAAAAAGGAACAAATCATGCAAACGGCAAAGAGAAGAGTGAAAAACATACAATACAAAACACCAAATCACAAAGACATTGGAAGAGTCTAAGCATATTCAGTTCAGCTCATTCTAGTTCAATCCAGCACCGCATCTCTCGCTATCTGCTGGCTACAGCCCTGATCAAAAACACACAAAACAACCACAAAAAGGGGAGTGACCAGAAACCAGAAACACGTCATAGCATGAACACCACAGTCCAATCCACAAAATGTGTCGACTAAACCTTGTCCGAGACCCAAGACTCTGGCAACATCCTCTGGCAGCATCGAATGAGAGGGAGAGAGAGACCGTTCGTACACAGGCACCTTCATCCGGGAGCAGTAGGCAAGAGAGAGAGAGAGAGGACACACTCTGGTAGACAGCTCTTAACACCCACCACCTTCCACTCCTTTGGTATGCTCTTTAATATTATTGGCTACCTTACCTTCATGTTCCATCTTTGCCCTCTTTATGACATTTTTTTAGCTGCCTGCTGTTGGCTTCTAAAAGCTTCCCAATTCTTTAACTTTCCTTTAATTTTTGTTCTGTTATATGCCCTATCATTGGCTTTCAAGCGGGGGATACAGCAGCTTTTCACAGTAATTTAGGAGAATCTAAAACTAAAGAGCAGAGGTAGGTCTGAAAAAAAGGAAAATTGTTGAATTTATTTATCATGTGAACAAGTACGTGTACACAGAGGTGAAATGGAGAAGAATTGTAGCAGAATTATAGGCGCATATCACGATATTCTCATGAAAAACATAAATTAAAGCAAGTTATACAAAATTATACAAGAAAGAACAAAAAATCCACTGTAGCGCTAAGTGATCTTAATATTACTATATTGAAGTACTGATTTGGGTCTGTTCAAGAAATGAACGGTTGAAGCCATTCTTGAACCTGGTGGTGTGGGCCAAAAAGACTCCTAAACCTTTTACCCAATGGCAGTTGCAAGAGAATGGCATGGCCCAGACGTTGGGGATCTTTGATGATAGGTGTTGCCTCCTGAAGCTAGTAAACTCTTAACCTGTTGTAGATGCTATCAATGGTGGGGAAGGATGTTCCCATGATGTATTGGGCTGAGCCCTCTATACTCTGCAGCTTCTTACATTTCGGAGCATTCAAATTGCATACCTGTGGTAAACTATGTATACCTGTCTGGACACGCCCCTCTGCTGACTGCTCCTGTGGCTCCTCCCATAGACCCCTGTATAAAGGCGATTGGGGCACTGCTCCTCCCTCAGCCTTCGAGATGTCCTGCTCCCTTTTTGCTGTTGATAAAAGCCTATCGTTCACTTCCAGTCTCCTAGAGTTATTGATGGTGCATCAATACCTGACCACGATGTAACCAGTCAGGATACTTTTAACAATACAACATCTGTAGAAGTTTGTAAGAGCATTCGGTGACATGCCAAACCTACTTTACTTTAGAAAAAAAGTAGAGATGCCGGTTCCTTGTGATGGGATCAACATCCTGAGCTCAGGACAATTTATTTGATATGTTAATGCTAAGGAATTGAAAGGTGCTGACCTTCTCCATTTCTGATCCACCAATTAGACTGAAACGCCCTCCTTTTGCTCTCTGAAGCCAGCAGTGAACTCTTTAGTTTTACAAGTCCAGAGCGAGTGGTTGGTTTTGTTGCGTACCACTCAACCCGGCATTCGATCTCATTCCTGTGCACTGACTCATCTGTGCCTGAGATCCATCTAATATCCATGGTATTATTGATGAATTTGTTTATGACATCGGAGTTGCTCTTAGTCATATAATTATGTGTACTATGATTTATGAGTACCAACTTGCAGGGGTGTCAAACTCATTTTAGGTCACGGGCTGGATTGAGCAAACTGCAGCTTCATGCGGGCTGGATCAGTCGGACGCGTGCGAACGCAGCTTTCGTTGCCTCCGTTTTTTCAGCCTGCTCTCATGTGTCTCAGTCTCTGCTATAACTACAAAGTGTTTCACTTTACAAATTCCGTTTCTTATGAAGAAGACTGCCGAGCAAGACTGCCGAATAAACACTAAAAACCCTGAAAACCTGGTACCTGAATAAACTCAGCATTAGCCATATCATACACCATAGGCGCTTCAATTACTGGGGCCAGCTTTAATAGTAATTAGATATTATCTCGCGGGCCAAAGATAATTCCACCGCGGGCCGGATTTGGCCCGCGGGCCTTGAATTTGACATATACGATCTAGAGCATTTACTGACATATTATACCTCGGGGGATAAGCATGCATTCTTGAGGCGCACCTGTGTTGATGATCTGCAAGGATTACAGCTGATGTAAGTGCTACCAGATGACAGTCATTGAGACAGGCCACCACACTTCCCTTGGGCACCGGTACAATAGATGTCTTTTTGCAGCAGGTGGTAAACTCAGATTACAGACGTGAGAGGCAGAACATGTCAGTAAATACTCTAGCTAGCTGGCATGCATAGATTGTCAGTATTGGCCAGATACGCCATGTGGACCAGACGCCTTTCACGTGTTCGTCCTTTTGAAGGATGCCTTAGAGACTGAGATTATCGGGCCACTTGGAGATGTGGAGGCTATATGGTGTGTCATGGCTCTCCCTATCAAGCACTGTGCCACTTATGCTAATCAATCTCGTGCAAGGCCTGCCACAGATGCTGAGCAATCATCCGTGATTCCAGTTTAGGCTGAAACTGCCTCTTGACACTCACAATGGCCTTCTGTAGGTGACATTTGGACTTCCCTTATGACTCTGGATGCCAGCCCTTTATGCCACAGATCTAGCCCTCAACAATTATGTATCATCTGTTTCATCCAGGGCTTCTAAATGGGGAAGGCTCAGAATGCTTTTATGGGTATACACCTGTCTGTGCATGCACTTATGTAGTCAATAACGACTGAGGCATATTTTTTAGTTCTACTGATGAATTTGTGAAGATGGTCCAGCCCACTGACTCGAAGCAATTCCAATTTCTCTGCCATTCAGTACATTGTCATCTTCTTTACCGGTACTGCATTCTTTAATCCCTGTATTAAGCAAAAGTAGCACTGCCAGGTGGTTGGATTCACCAAAGTGAAGTCAGTAAAATGAGAGGGAAGGGATTTAAGGAGGATCTGAGGGGCAAGATTTTTTTATACAGAGGGTGAAGGAAATGCTGAGAAGGATATGGGTCAAATGCAAGCAAATTGAAAAACTTCTCGGCACTATGGATGACATGGATGAGTCTGGCTGAAGAGCTTGCTTCCAAGTTGTATTACTTAATGAATAAATGAAACTTTATAAATAAAATACTTAAGAAAATAGGAATAGGAATTGGCCACTCAGCCCTCAAGCTTGCCCGATCTATGTGTGGATCTAGTCCAGGCCTTTGGGCCTTCTTCTGTGCCATGTTCCCAAAGTCCTCAATTTCCAGACCTTTTAAAACACATCTAACTGACAAATATCCCCACTTAATTAGCTTGCACAACCTCTGGGGTAGAGAATGCCAGGGATTCACAGCTGGAATTCACTCTAGGAGAAGGATCAATACTTTCTTATGTTTTGCTTGCTGTCTGCGAGAATTCTTCAAAATCATTGGCTCTTTGCTTGCCCCCTGACAGAGATTCACTGGGTTCACAGTAACTGATGCCACGACATGAAATCCATGCCATGGAGATTGTTAAATCTTTGTAGGAAGCTTTCTTCAAGGTCAGTGTCAAACACAATTAGTTCATGCTGAAAGAAATATAGAGCCCATTAAGAATGACAGTTAGGTTGATATTTGACAGCATTGGGAACTCCTTATGATGCCAAAACACAAAGGAATGATTTATGTCTCCTTAAAGGGTTGAAAAAATGTCTGCAAATTCCTCAGTCGGTTTTGGCTTCATGGGTCCAGGTGGGGTTCCTAGTTGTCTTTACTGACAGTTTTATTAGCTGTGAAATGTAGCAATCAAAGCAAACCTTTCACATCGTATTTAAACATTATGTGATAATTCTGTTTGCATTCTTGAACTCTCTTTGGAATATTAAAAAAAACATCCAAATGTTAAGCAAAAAATAGCTGCCAGCCAATAGTTTCAGTTCTTTTTGATTCAGTTTTTCTGTAACATTATGAGGCAAGTCTTCACCTAACTTGATATAGTTTCAATGTAGCTTTTAAAAACAATACAGACTTGTGCCAGATCACAATCTAGACGAAGAAAATGTAATTCTAATATTTCCACTATGAATCTCTTTTATTGCTGTGTACTTTTTTTCTTGACGTGGAATTTTGCCAGAAATGAATACAATTCCACTTTTATCGACAGTGAACCTAGCAGAAAGATATTTTATCCTAATTTTGTTTAGTACCGTGGGCAGTTGTTGCGGCGCAGTGCTAGATTTGGCAGTAAGGCTGATTAAGATAATCAAGTACACCTCACGGCCTCACTACACAACCAGCATGTGACTGTTGAAGTGGAATGCTGAAATCCACCTACTTCCCCTCCATCATAACAGTTCAGCACCTTGCCCCAAATAACCTGGCATTCTCATTTGCCTTTCAGAGATGAAGAATAATTAGCGTTACTTACAATTGGACAGCAGGATAGAATTTCGACATGAACAACCAGGAAAACTCGCAGAACGTTTTCAAATTAGTGCCTGCACACCCAGTGGATGCTGAGGCAATTAATTGTTGCAAATCCCAAGCCTTCTACATTGTCCTGACCAGTGTCACCTATAAAATTCATTGCTCAGCATGACCCTAAGTTTTACGTTCTTTCTGAGTGAACAACATGGAAGTGCAGCCTGCCGTGTGTCCAGCCTCAAGTTATAAATGCAGCAGGTTTCACAAATGAATGTTGTGTTTTGACTGCACGCCCAGCCGAGCAATGGGAATACAAGGTATATCTTGGCAGCAATGCACAATGATTTATGGAACAGATTGACAGGCTCCTCTTTATCTGGCTCGTGGTACTGTTAGTTAGCTTTACCTTTCTATATTCTTTTAAAGTGCACCACTTCTGTTCATGTTTCTTTCCAGTACCTATAACTACACATAGCAGGAAGTCCTGACATGCACTGAATTGGCAGCCCAGCAGCCAACAGACATTGGTAGCTTGCCACAGTCAGTGGGATTTTGGAGCTATCTGGAAATTGCATTAGTATCACAGTGTTCCCCTAAATAACAAGTAAAACAAAAGCCATTAATTCATCTATGATTATTCCGTGCAGGTCATTGACTGGAGCTTTGGGCTACAATTTATATCTGAATGGAACTACCTTTTTGCAGTCTTAGAAAAACTTGACCTCGGCCAAAGTTTCATCTCTTGGATCCAATTGCTGTACCTGTGTCCTACTGCTTCTGTTCTAACTAACTTTCAGAAATCTCAAGTATTCAATCTCAAACGTGGCACACGTCAGGGATGCCCCTTAAGTCCCTTTCTCTTTAATTTGGCTATAGAACCTCTGGCGATAGCATTTCGAAAATGTCCTGAACTGACCGGGATTTGGAGAGGGGGTGTTGAGCATAAAGTCTCTCTCTATGCTGATGACTTACTACTCTTTCTCTCATATCCGTCTACATCCTTACCTCTAATGTTTTCACTTCTTGACCAGTTTAGCCAGATCTCTGGCTATAAACTCAACTTACATAAGAGTGAACTTTTCCCAATTAATAAAGAAGCACAAGAACTAATATTTCGTGATCTCCCTTTTAAAGTAGTCCATAATCAATTTACTTATCTTGGAATTACAGTCACAAGGAAGTTTAAAGATCTCTTTCGTGAAAACTTTGTCAATCTTTCATATGCTACAAAACAGAGTCTGGTACAATGGTCACCTCTATCTATGTCCTTGGTAGGTCATATCAATGTTGTCAAAATGTATGTTCTCCCCAAATTTTTATACTTATTTCAATCTATCCCAATTTTTATTCCTAAATCTTTTTTTGATTCCTTAGACTCTATTATTTTGTCATATCTGTGGCAGAATAAGCGCTCTAGAATTAATAAAATCCACCTCCAAAAATCTAAAAAAGAGGGTGGCATGGCTTTACCTAACTTTCGCTTATATTACTGGGCAGCTAATATACGTTGTGCTGCCTTCTGGTCTTTCTTCCACGGTCAACCTGAGTGCCCTAACTGGGTGGCAATGGAGTTGAGCTCCACTAAAGAAGTATCTATATCTGCACTTCTTGGCTCTGCACTCCCTAGCAGTCTGCCCAGATCAATAGCTAATCCTCTGGTTAGACACACTTTGCGTATATGGGCTCAGTTCAGGAAATGCTATGGTTTCCAGGGGTTTTCCATTTCTAGCCCTGTCGCACATAATCACCTTTTTTTACCTACCACGTTCGATTCAGCATTCCATGTTTGGTACAGGAAGGGCATTAGACATTTTGAAGATCTCTTCATTGATAACCGCTTCGCTTCTTTTCAACAGCTCTCTGTTAAGCTCAACCTGCCTAACGCTCACTTTTTCAGATATCTCCAAATCCGACACTTTACTGCTCCTTTAATTCCTAACTTTCCTGAAATGCCTGCGAAAAATGCTATGGACCTATTTCTCTCCATTAATCCACTAGGTAAAGGTTTAATTTCAATTATCCAAGATAAACTAGCAGCCTTACGACGGGCCCCTGTGGATAAAATTAAAATGGCCTGGGAGCAGGATTTAAATATCTCCTTATCCGAGGAGAGCTGGGACTCAGTTCTCAAATCGGTTAACTCAACCTCTCTTTGTGCTCGCCATTGTCTCTTACAGTTTAAGATTGTTCATAGAGCCCATATGTCTAAATCTAAACTATCTCGATTCTACCCTGGCATTAGTCCGCTCTGTGATAAATGCAAGAAGGGCGTGGCCTCTCTCATCCATATGTACTGGCTCTGTCCTAGCTTGGAGAAATTCTGGAAAGATGTCTTCACTACACTATCGGGTATTCTGAATCAGCACCTAGAACCTAACCCCTTAATTGCTCTGTTCGGTTTTTGGGGCGAGACAGATTTATGTCTGGGTCCGACCAAATGCCGAATACTATCCTTTGCCTCTCTCCTGGCGAGACGCTTGATCCTCCTTAGATGGAGAGATGTTGCCCCGCCCACTCATGCACAATGGCTTAACGACATTATGGCCTGCTTGGACCTCGAAAAAATTCATTATTCAGTTCTCAATTCGGATTTGAAGTTCCATAAGGTCTGGGGGCCTTTTATCGAGTACTTTCATAACCTTCCTCTTGACTAGGGTTTTTTTTTTCTTTTCGGTCCCTTGCTTTCAGCTCCCTTTTTTTTTTCTGGTAGTAGGATTATTATCCTCTGTTGCTAAGTGTATTCACAGTCTTGGAGTTTGACTGTCCGGACTTATACTCTCTATATTGTGTGGTGGTTGGTCTGGAATTGTTGTTTTTTTTCTTGTGTTGTGGGGTTTGGGGAGGACACTAAGCTCACTTGTCTTTAATTTAGGTGCTTTTTTGTTAAATTCTCTTCCTCTGTAGCATATTGTTATTCTATGCTTAACCTTGCTCTGTATTAATGCTCCGCATTGGGATTTGGGGTTTTTAATTTTGTAAAATGTTTTGAAAAACTAATAAAAAAATGTATTAAAAAAATTATATCTGAATGGATTAACATTAGGTGCATGCCTGATAGTGGGGAATTGTCAGGCACATCCATGTGAATTACTCCAATTTTACTATTAGCTTAGCTAAACCTGAAATGATCACTTACTTAACTTACCGGTACTATAAAATCAACTTTGGATTGCAGTGAACTGAAAAAGAAACAGTGTCTAATTTCTAGGCATGCATTTTTAATTTGGCACGATAATCCTTAAAGGGATGTCCGTCCCTCTTTTATTATGCTCTCCACATGAGGTTCAATTCAAAATGAGTGCACGTATAGTTCTAAAACTGGCTTAACTCATTGAATCCAGAGAGATCAACTCTCCACTTCAAGTGTAAGTACGTGATGACAGATTCAAAATTCCCGGAGGTAATTTTTCTTCTGTCAAAGTCAAGTTTATTGTCATATTCACAAGTACATGTATGCACAAGTGCAGCATGTTCACATGCACAGAGCATCATATAAGCAGCATTCACATGAAAGACACACAATAAACATAATTTTCACATCATTTTTACAAGAAAGAACACAATTAAAATAAGAAAAATAATTTATTGCAAAGTGATTGAAGTGGCCATTGTGTTGCTAAAATGTAGTGATTAGGATTTTTACTGATTGGTTCAAGAATCAAATAGTTAAAGGGAAATAACTGTCCTTAAATCTAGTGGGTTTGGACTCCTGATTTCTGTTCCTCCTGCCCAATGGTAGCTGCAGAAAGATGGCATTGCCTGGATGTTGGGGATCTTTGATGACAGATGTTGTCCTCCTGTCAGTATTGCTATTGGTGGGGAGGAATTTGCTTATGATGTCCACTACTTACTTTCCTGTGCATTTATATTACCATACAAAACAATGCTGCAAACATTCTACTTTCAACAGTTGATCTTTGGTGTGGTTTTTGGTAACAAGCCAAACATCCTTACCCTCCTAAGAAAGTAAAGACACTGGCGTGCTTTCCTTATGATTGCATCTATGTGCTGTGTCCAGGCCAGGTCTACGGCTAAAGTTAACGCCAAGGAATTTCAACCTGCTGACTCCTTCCCCTGCCAATATCCTAATACATATTCGCATTTCTTCCCCTTCATGAAATCAACAATCAGCTCTTTAGTTTTGCTGATATTGAGTGAGAGGTTATTGTTGTGGAACCACTCAGCCAAGTGTCCTATCTCGCCCTGGTAAGTTGACTCACCACCACCTGTGATTCATCCAACAACCATAGTGCTGTTGGTGAACTTGAAAAGGGCATTGGAGCTTTATCATGAATTGATCTTTTTCCAGTCTCATCTTACCCAGCTGATTAGTCAAAAGTATTTTGTTTAATCAATTTCCACGTCATTTACTACCGTTGAAAACTTAGTGTTGAAAATAGCAGGCAATTTTAGTTTTATTTGTTTGTGCACAATTCCACAGGTTATTTCTTCCTTCTTTCTGAAGACAAATTACTGTTGGCTTTGAACGAAGCATTAAAGTTGGCTGAGACACCAAGATTAACTCATCCCCTTAATTTCTGAAAGGAAACTCCTTTACATATCTCAGGAAAGGAACAAATGCAAAACAAGAAATAAACAGATACATTTCAGGTAATTTGCAGTTTTGTATAAATTGAGTTAACTTAAAGTTGCTCAACTGAAAACATTAAATTATTTAGGTGTTCTAAGTATTATTTTTTAAATTTTACATTTTAATTGTTTTCAATTATATTGAAATGTAATAATTTAAAATATTTTTATTTATTTTAAATGGGACAATATGTAATAACTTTTCATATCTGATAAAATTTCAGAGAGAAATATGACTACTGTTTTCCCAACTTAAGGGAAGCTCCTTAAGTTAACTTGAGATAAAACTACAGGGGAAGAAATTTTTCTTTGTTGGGTTATACTAAATACCCCAGTTGTGTTACTTCTGATTGATCCAATCAAATGGATATGGGTTTTAGTGCAGTGTTGCTAAAAGCATTTCTGGGTAGGGTTTCCAACTTACAATAAGGAGTGCCTTCACATTGTAGGGTCTCACTTTTCAGGATCTGGTTTCAAGGACCAATTTGTCCCAGCAAGTAAGTATGGCCAGGAGACACTTGACGGCAGGTGACTTGCTCTCTGTGAAGAGCGAGATAGAAATGTCTTGTGTGCCAAATGTGGCCTGCAAGCCAGATTTGTGCACAATTTGGGTTAACAACGAAAGACAGATTCCTTCCTATTCTCATATCATGAATATAGAATATTTTTTACTCCTGCATTTTTATTAAAGTTTATGCTGTGGAATTTATCTTCTTTTATTTGACAAAGTATTGATACTAATCAGTAATCTGACTCCACAAAACCATTGTACAGCTTCAAACATATTGTTCAAAAACCTGTCAGTTTTTTTATACTGTTCTATGTAATTAATACTCTAAGTCATCACTCTGATGTCAGAGTGTGATATTAAGGCCAACTATCCCAGATCTAAGAATTTACTAATATTGTTGATAAATTCTGGGAAAAAAAACATTTCTTTATTTCTTGTTAGCATTAGTGGAAATTAGCGACTAAATTGTTAGATGTCAAAACTGGGAAATATTTGTAGCAAAACTTCCTTGGATTACTTATTCACTAGATTTCAGGAAGTTACAGATCTGGTCGATAGTTCATGATTTGTCAATAAATCTTTTGATACCATGAGACGACATGAAGTACATGCAAAGGATCTGAACCATTCATCATTTTGATTTACGATGAGGTTCATGTCAAAGCAACCACCTTCATTGCTTGGATGTAAATGGGACCAAAAGAGCTTACTGCCTGCTAATGTCAGCTAACTAGGAGCATGGAGGACAATTTTCTGACATGTGGTGGTTATTCAGACAAATCACAATAGTTCTTTGGTGCATAATAAAATAAACAAAAATATCAACTATTGAATTAAACCTTTGGGGACATGGTATTGAACGGGTTACACTGTGCAGTTAAGAACTGCTTTCTTTGACACAGCAATGAAACAAGTTCATTGTTCCCACTGTAAAAGCACGTCCCATAAACCAGATGTGTTTCATTCCAAAACATTTGCCAGACTTTGGGTCAAAATATGCAGTGAATTTAACCACATGACTGCCAAAGAACTTAAAGCTACTTGTAATATCTTGTGTTTTATTAAAGTCTAACCAATATTTTTTTAATCTATAATTTTGTTTAAAAAGATCTAACACTGTTACTGATGTTAAGTAGACCATGGACAATGTTCTGCTGCAATCTGTACAAAAATAGTACCAAATATTCGAAGTTTGTGATTGCTGATAAACGAAATCCTTTATCTGAACCTGATTTTATGGGAAAGTAGTAGAAGGTGAGGAGGACAGCAAGAGGACTCAAAACACTTCTCTGAAGGTTGCACATTTTAATCTATACTATTCCTACACTTTTCCTCATGGGCACCTATAAAGATGCACTAAAATAACAGTTCATTCTTTGTGACAAATGACTATAAGTAGATAATGTGTTACTTCTATTACATTAAAAGTAAATAATTGCATCTTTGGTTTTGCATTTTGTTTTAGGCATTATTCAAAACTGTTATTGATGGAATATCTTTGACATTCATCTTTTTAAGATTTTAATGCATATCGGATTAATTCAATCAGTGGAGCAGAAAATATACTCATTTATGTATTCATTGAACCAGATGCCAAAGAAATTCAGCATCACAATGAATGGAAGAGATTTTTTTGTTGCATACTGTATAAGTATAAAAACATCAATGAATAAACTTAGAAGGCGTGGGGTTAAAACAATCTACTATTTAAAACAATTAACAGAAATGGGGTGGTGAATCTGTGGAATTCATTGCCACAGACAGCTGTGGAATTCATTGCCACAGACAGCTGTGGCGGCTAGGTCATTGGGTATACTTAAAGTGGAGGTCAATAGGTTCTTGATTAGTGAGGACATCAAAGGTTATGGGGAGAAGGCGGGAGAATTGGGTTGAGAGGGAAAATAAATCAGCCATGATCAAAAGGCAGAACTGAGTGGACTAATTCTGCTTCTATATCTTACGGTCTTATGGAGTAATGGAATTTGAAGACCATCTGACTTTGTCTGTGATGAGCGACGCCACAGAAGCCCACTTTAACCTAGGTGTATTTTCACTGTTATCCCTCCATCATTATCACCACGTTAGATATGTGGTTTCAAAAAAATATTTTTCAGCCAATGACTTAGTGAACTCTTAATCCATATTTAAATTTTTTTGTCATTCCACAACAGCAGGAAATGACCTCTTTGATCTTCCGGTTCCACAAAGAGCTATCTCCTCGTGGGAAATGAAATGTAATCCTGCCACACTGATAATTGAAACAGTACGTTTTCTGCTGCAAACCGCAGAAGTGCACAATGGGTTGGCACTGTGCACAAGGAAAAGTAGCTGGGACCCTGGTGTTTACATTTCATTTAGGAACATTGTGTAATTTATTGAATCAGTTACAATGGAAATTTTATATAATGGCACTGTTTTTTATGAAACAGTGAAATTCTTAGAGTTTAGTACTTTGTCTTGGGAATAACACATCGTCAAAGGTTCTGAAATACCAAAAAAAGAACACAACACAAGTTTCTCAGTCATGTCCATTGGTGAAATTATATTATTATATCTGGGTAAAAGGTGTGTAAATTTGATAAAGTCATTGACAATGTAAACCAGCCACCCCTGAATATTTAACAGGTTTAGATTGAAATTGCAAATATTAAACATCAGATTGACAATATGATTTAATATTTGCATTCTATATAAAGAATTCTGTAAAGTTCTATGTAAAGGAGAGGTGGACACGGTCCATCACAGGAAAAGCCTTCACCACCATTGAGCATATCTACAAGGAGTGCTGTCACAAGAAAGCAGCATCCATCATCAAGGAACCCATCGTGCAGGCCACACACTACTCTCACTGCTGCCTTTGAGAAGGAGGTAGAGGAGTCTTTGGTCCCACACCATCCTTCGACAATCAGGCTCCTGAATCACCATGGATAACTTAACTCATCCTAACTCTGAATTGCTTCCACAACCTAGGAACTCACTTTCAAGGACTCCACGATTCATGTTTTCGGTATTATTTATTTATTTATGAGAATTATTATTTTTCCCATTTGTACAGATTGCCTTCTTTTGCACATTAGTTCTTTGTCAGTTTTCTGTGTAGTTTTTCATTGATTCCATTGTATTTTTGTTCTGCTGTGAATGCTTGCAAGTAAATGAATCTCAGAGTAGTATATGGTGACGTCTGCATACTGTGATAATAAATCTACTTTGAATTGGACTCAAAATGATCCAGTTCCCAACAAAGTTATTTACATAAACAGCAATCCAAATCCTGGTGGATCATTTCTTATGATGGTTTCAGCAGTTATCATTTATTCTGACATATTATTGTCTAATTTGTGGCTAGTTTTCTACCTTTCCTAATGCATGTACCTTAACTCTACATACTCCACCTCAGTCATCTGTCAATCATGCTGCTTACAACATTCAGCCTTTTAGAAGTTGAAATTCATTAAGGTTATTATATTATTTCTGTCTATCCTTTCCGTTATTTCTCCAAAAATTATTTAAACATGTTATTCCTTTTCATCCACTCAGATTCCCCTTTATTATACTTCCAAATACTATATATGAATGAATGTGCATAGAACTCCAAAGCTAATGCAGTGACAGAGCAAGATTTATAACATAAGCCAACGTCAGTACAAATGGATGTAAAATTTATTGCCTTTACTTTTTCCAAACTAGACCTTTCATTAAACCCTTGGTTTAATCAAGGGAAAAGGACATATTCCAGAAAAGAAGTAAGTATAACTACTCCTGACAACAACACACACAAAATGCTGTGGAACACAGCAGGCCAGGCAGCATCTATAGGGAGAAGCGCTGTCGACGTCAACAGCACTTCTCCCTATAGATGCTGCCTGGCCTGCTGTGTTCCACCAGCATTTTGTGTGTGTTGTTGTTTGAATTTCCAGCATCTGCAGATTTCCTCGTGTTAACTACTCCTGACATCCCTTAACACTTGATTGACTGTGACATCAAACATTTTAGTTAAAATATTATGGAGAAAACTTTAGCTCTTGCAAAAGCAAAATGTTTGCAGGATATCAATCATCTTGGGACCAGAACATCACTGCAGTTATTCTTCAGGGCAACATAATAGTTCCAACTGTACCAGGCTTCCCCATTAGAAACCTTTCTTTCACCAAAGGAAATGAAGATAGATGCTGATGATTGCACAGTACCGCACTTGCATCCTTCATCACATAGCACACCATCTACAAAAGCTACTGCAAATAATTCATCAATAGCACTTTTCAAGCTCCAGATCTGCACTACTTAGGATGTGCTGCTGCCAGCTACTTGACTCTCGATACTCTCTTGACTGTGTGACCAGATTCTCTTCCAACTCCATCTAACTGGGAATTTCTCCAAAAGAGCCTTCCTTCAATCATGTTTTTGGGTAAGGGGTTAAACCATAGAACCATAGAACAGTACAGCACTGTACAGGCCATTCAGCCCTCCATGTTGTGCCGACCCATATAATCCTTCAAAAAAGTACTAAACCCACACTACCCCATAACCCTCCATTTTTCTTTCATCCATGTGCCTGTCCAAGAGGCTCTTAAATATCCCTAATGTTTTAGCCTCCACCACCATCCCTAGCAAGTCATTCCAGGCACTCACAACCCTTTGTGTAAAAAACTTACCCCTGATGTCTCCCCTAAACTTCCCTCCCTTAATTTTGTACCTATGCCCTCTGGTGTTTGCTATTGGTGCCCTATTGGAAAGTGCTATTGGGTTCTAGGAATTAGTCCCAGGAATGATATAGGAACAACAGTGCATTTGTTTTGTCAGGATGATGGTATTTGATACCCCATGTGCCTGCTACCCATATCCTTCTTACTGATGTAGAGTATGTATCTGAGAGTTGGTGTCAGAGTATTTAACACAAGCAATTGCAGTGCATTTTATAAAATATACACATTACAATGAATGTGCATCAGTAGTGGAGTGAGTGAATATTTTGTGTGGAGGCAGGCCAATCAAGCTGAGTTCAATGCTATCTTTGGTGTTAAACTTCTAAAGTTCCTTAAGGTTGTTACAACTGGGAGAGGCAGTGAGGATAAGCTCCCACTACCTGTTAAATGCTCCCAATAGCATGTGACTCAAAGAGCCTCTAACAACCAAGCCCAGTTCCTGACTTTCACATGTGACATAGCTACTAAGCCCAGTGCAGCCGTTTCTACTGACAGGAGAAGGGGCAAAGGCGGGTTACTGATGCCTTTAAACTAGTCACGTTGGGTCAATGGAGCTCATCCAGGAGAAGGAAATCTCTGATCTCAAACCTCCACTGTCTTATGGCTATACCCACTCACGGGAAAGGCTTTGGGAGTAAACCCCAAGGGAAAAATCTGGAGCTGGAGTCCCTAAGACAGTTCTAGACTGAGTTCAACTCTGACTGGCAATTCCTGCGATGCTGCTGGTGCCAAACTTTATTGCTCTCTGCCGTTCCTCAGGGTTCATCAGATGGGTGGCTACGTGGGCAGCAGCTTCTTCTCCATATTATACTGCCATGGCTTGCATATCTAGACAGCTAGGATGTAACAGCCAGGGTTGACCCTGACCAACGGAGGCCGCAATGAGAAACCTGCTGAAGGTATTTGGAGCTGATAGGGGGTATTCTATCACAATCCTTGCTTATGTTTCATAGACAGTGATGTTAAGAGATGTGTAACTCGCCACAGGGTACCCAGCCTCTGACCTGTTCTTTTAGATGCAGCATTAATGAAGCTGGTCCAGTTGAGTTTCTAGTCACAAGAATAGTAATGGGAATTTGATAATGGTAATGCCACTGATGATCAGGGTAGGTGGTTAGAATGTCCAGTTTTGAGATGATGAATGTTAAACACAGCTGAGACGTCAATATTCCTTTACAGTTTGCAGTCCAAGCCTGAACATTGACCAGGTCTTTCTGTGTGCTGAAATGGACTGCTTCATGTGCTGAGGAAATTAAATTGAACATCATAAAACATCTGCAGCATTGCCGCTTTTGAGCCTATGATGACAGGGAGGTCGTTGTTGAAGCAGCCGAAGCAGATGGGTATTGGCTACTGCTCTCGGGGAACTCTGCAATGTTATTTTCAGGTGCGTATGTCTGATGTACAATAGCTATAATAACCATTCTCTAGGCAAGCGATGGATCCAGCTATTGGATGTTTTCCCCTTGATGCTCATTAACTTCTGTTTTTACCTGACTCTTCCTTGTTACAATTGGTCAAGTGCTGTCTTTATGTCCATAGCATTTGGTTCTTTGATACATATGGAGTCAAGTGGTTGTGGCAACATATTAGGGAGATATCATTAGGGAGATTTATACAAGGCATTGGTAAGGCCGAGTTTGGAGTATTGTGTACTGGTCACCGAATTATAGGAAAGATGTCAACAAAATAGAGAGAGTATAGAGAAGATTTACTAGAACGTTACCTGGGTTTCAGCACCTAAGTTACAGGGAAAGATTGAACAAGTTAGGTCTTTATTCTTTGTAGCGTAGAAGGTTGTGGGGGGACTTGATAGAGGTATTTAAAATTATGAGGGGGATAGATAGAGTTGACGTGGATAGGCTTTTTCCATTGGGAGTAGGGGAGATTCAAACAAGAGGACATGAGTTGAGACTTAGGGGGCAAAAGTTTAAGGGTAACATGAGGGGGAATTTCTTTACTCAGAGAGTGGTAGTTGTGGGATAAGCTTCCAGTAGAAGTGGTAGAGGCAGGTTCGGTATTGTCATTTAAAGTAAAATTGGATAGGTATATGGACAGGAAAGGAATGGAGGGTTATGGGCTGAGTGCGGGTCAGTGGGATTAGGTGAGAGTAAGCGTTCGGCACGGACTAGAAGGGCCGAGATGGCCTGTTTCCGTGCTGTAATTGTTATATGGTTATATGATTAATGATGAATAGGTGCTACATTGATTAATGATACTTCTATCACTTTGCCTGTGATTGAGAACGACTATTTCGATGGTAATTAGTAGGACTACATTTGCCTTCCATTTTGAGAGCAGGACATACCTGGACATTTCTCCACATTGTTGGGTAGAAATATAGAAACTGGACCAGCTTCACAAGAAATTGAGCTAGTTGTGGAGCACAGATCTTCAGGTTGTCAACAAGGCTGATGACCCATTGCCACCACTTGACTCAGTGCTCCAATCCATATTTTGACTATACGTGGAGTGAATGAAATTGGCTGGCTTTTGCGATGGTGGGGACCTAGGGAGGTGGTGCAGTTGGTCATCCACTTATCCTTGCCAGCTGCATGTGGTTATCAATGTTTCTGCTTCGCCCCTAGTACACACATAAAGCTATTATTGAATGTGGAGATACATATGGAGCCTCGTCCTCTCATTACCTGCTTAAATGTGCACTACCATTAACAATTACATGTTGTAAAACTGCAGTGCTTCAATCAAATCTTTTGGTTATTATACCTATATTTATTTATAAACTTGATTATGCAAAATTTACATTCCTCAGCTAAGACCACCAAATCGCCCAGTAATTCTTTTTCTGTCTATGACAAAAAGAGCATGAAATGGATTTTTTACAAACGTAATGTTACAGTTTAGGTTAGTTTATAAGTTATTTGACTATTTCAGCAGGATCATGTTCCTTAAGGTTGTTATAGCCGGGGGGGGGGGGGGTGGTAATGGGGGCAAGCTCCCACTATTTATTAAATGCTCCCAATGGCGTGAGCCTCAATTAGCTCCTGACTACCAAGTCCATCTCCTGACCTGCATGTGTGGCTTAGCTACTAAGCCTGGTGGAACCATTTCTACTGACAGGAGAAGGGGCAAAGTGGGGTTACTGGCACCCTAAAACCAACCGCTTCGAGCAGATGGAGCTCGTCAGCCAAGGTCGGCAGCTCATCTAGGAGAAGGAAAACTCTGATCTCAAACCTCCGCTGCCTTGCAGCTATACCCACTCATGGGGGAAGGCTTCGGGAGTAAACCCCAAGGGGAAAGATCCAGAGCTGGCGTCCCTAAGGTAGTCCTACGTTGAGTTCACTACTGACCGTCAACTCTTGCGATACTGCTGGTACCAAATCCTATCAGTCTCCTTTGGCTTCATCAGATGCATGGAGAGGGAGAGCTTGCTACATGGGCAACAGCTTGCACTCCATATCGTACTGCCCGGACTTGCTTATCTAGACAGCTAGAACGCAGTATCCATGGTCATCTCTGGCAGATGGAGGCCCTCAACTCAACTTGATGTTGTGAAGCATTAAAAGTAAAATTGAATTTCCCTTTAAGAGTATTAGTGGTACGAAGCCAATTGGATCCATTCTAAAGCTTTAGAAAAGGAAGGAAATGTGTCCACCAGAGTTCATGTGGCCACTTCGGAATTTCTAACTGGCAAACAGGATTTGAGTATATTTATAACCATAATATCCTCATGTTGACTGCAAGTCCATGAGAAAAAAAAATCGAACAATTTGACAATTAGAAAAACAGAAGCTTTAACAGCATGGCCCAAATGTTGCAAAAAGTTCTATTAATGAGTGCATTCTTGTAATATTTGTTTACTTTCTGTTTTTAAAGGCATGTGGATTACTATTGAAAACAGAATTTTATTGTTTCATTTTGCTAATATTTCTCAGTAAAATGAGCATTAGAATACAGTTACAAAAGAAGGCCATTGAAACCTATGAATTTGGTCCACCTTTTAACAAGATATTTGATCTGTGACCTTACATTATGATTCACATTCCTTTAGTCCATGTTTCATTAATAACTTCTGATCAACAATGGTCTATTAAGTGTAGATTTAACATGAACCTTTTACCTAACACGGCTTAGGCCAAAGTGACCATGCAAGTTCTCTGGTAAAGAAGGTGTAGGACCCGTTTGCCTTTATTGGTCAAAGCATTGCACGTAAGAGTAAGGAAGTCAGGCTACAGCTATATAAAACTTAGATTAGATTGCACTTGGACTGTTGAATGCAGGTCTGGCCCCCCATTAAATGAAGGATGAGGAGGCTTTGGACAGGGTGTAGAAGATGTTCACCAGAATGCTGCTCGGAATAGAAGACATGAGCTATAAGGAGAAGCTGGACAAACATGGAATATCAGAGGCTGAGGAGATACCTGACAGAAGTATATGAAATAATGACAGCCACAGATAGGGTAGATAGTCAGAATCTTTTTATCAGAGTCAAGTACTAGTGGGAATGCATTAAAGCAAGAAGGGGTAAGTTTAGAGAAGATGTGTAGGGCAAGTTCTTTTTAAACACAGTGAGTGGAGGTACTTGGTTCTAATTTCTGAATTATACAGTTGCCCCAGACTTCAATACCAGAAGAAATAGATTTTATTCTCTATGGACTTGATTAATTCTCTTTATTACATTCAAAACTTCAATATGATTCTTCATCTATTTCTAAATCTCAACAGATATAAAGTTAGTCTATGTAAACTCACTTCTTAACTACTAGTGGTCTGGTATTATTCTGGAAAATCGATGCTGTGCTCCTTTCATAACTAATATCTACCTACTGCCCATTATGCATTTAGGGCAGCAAAGAAGGTCCTCCATCTCCGGCCATGTTCAGGGCTTCCTTCATCGTGTCAGTAGCTCAGTTTTCACCACTGTCAGTCATGCAAGTCCTGGGTGGATGCACTGGAATACCATCACACTCAGGTGTGGAAGGATTCTTCATTGCTGTTTCCATAACAGTTTTGTTTTACCAGTCAGGGTTGTTAGCCCTGATCTGAACCCCCGAAACTGGAGGACCATTCTTAGCCTGGCCTTTCCTTTGGACTGTTTGGCATGGGTGACCTTACCGAAAACCTAAGCATAAAGCCCATACTCCAGCCTGCACAGGTCTCCGGGTTATTGAGGCACTCAAGCCTCCAAAGCATGACGAGGTTGTTCCCCTTCCATGATAGATAGTATATATATCCCAAAATATAGAACTGACTTAGCATATATCAGGCTGATTTACATTGCTGAAGTATATGAATTCCATATTTCTAAATATAAACGTCAAAATTCCATTAGTTATTCTGCAGAAATCCATGATACTTTAATGATATATGAAATTAATTCCTTTGGATCATCACTGTTTCAAACTTCATATTATCATTCCCTCCTTTTGAGGCGTAAACTGCACTTATCTACACCGATTTCCATGTAACTTGGCCCTTTTTGGGGGCTTCAGTTTTAGGAGAGTACATATCTTGAAAAATGCCTATAAATCCATTTTCTTCCATACAGATGAGCACTGCTCTAAACTATATGTACTTCCCAGTACGGAAGAACTTTCTGTGCAGATCCCAAAACATGAAAAGCCTTACTGGATCCTGTGGATGGCATTTGTACTCCATGAGTGAAAATATCAAGATTATATGACACAGAAACAGGACCTTCAATCCAAAAATCCATACTGACCTTGAAGAAGCCATATGCATCAATCCTACACTAATCCCATTTGGTTCTCTGGACATTCCCATCAGCTTCCCCCAATTCTACCATTCATCTGTGGGTAATTTACAGTGGCCAATAAACCTACTAACAGACATGTTTTGGGATATGGGAAAAAACAGAGCATAGAGAGGAAACCAACCCAATTATGAGAGAACATGCAAACCCTCTCAAGCAGCAGCAGAGATCAGGACTGAACTGAAGCTGTGAAGCAGCTGCACTATAACCTGTCCCACTATGTCCCACAAAATACTGTAAGCACTGCAGACCTTCAGCATTAAGACAGTAGAAGTGGGCATACCCCTACGCAATTATACATAGAAATTCAGTCAAAATTATGCAAAATTAATTAATTTTCCCTTAGAAATAATTAACATTCTCTCCATCTCTCACTTCATCCACTAACCTCTCTCTCTATAATACAGTGTATAGAAGTATTGTTCCCTTATTGGGCTCTATACAGAATTCTTAAAATAACCACTGTATATTTACCATAAACTATTGTTTATGGTAAATGTGATAAAATATAATGTTAACAGTCTTTTTTATTGTCAGCAGTCTTGGACATACAGATATGTACCGGCAAGTTGGTTGAAATCCAAAGTAGATTTAAGATAATTAGGAAATAATTCAGGGGAATATGTGGAAATTTTTTAATGCTTTAAAAATATCTGTTCATACATTATATGCTGAAATCCAATACCAGCCACATTCAAGTAAAGAAAATTTGATAGATATTTGAAACATAAAACTTTGTTGGGCTATGGGGAAAGAGTAAAATGTGGGGTGAATGAAAGCTTCTGTTTCTGTCTTAATGTGGTGTTAGTGGACTAAAGCATATCAACATTTTGCTGGCAGTTCTGTGGAGACCCACTGGTATGAATATCTTCAGGGGTCTGGGCATTCCTAACTTCTAAACCTAAGCACTGCATTATGGATGTCAAGAACACACTGGAAGTCAGACACTGGCACAACTGATATCACATTCTATTGCTGTGCTCAGTATTTAGCTCGGGGAAAGAGTTGAGTTATGCTGAACTGGAGATGTGGATGCACATCTTGTCTGACCTTTCACCTTCATGCCATTCACACAGGCGCATTTGAGTAAGGTTACCAAATTAGGTGGATAAGGTAAAGTTAAGTGTTTTTATCATTTTTTCTTTATTATGAAGCATGTTAGTGTTCTTAAGTATGTCATACCATATAAATGTATGTTTAAAAACATTTTATATGTTTTTAAATTTATTTAGTAATTTGCAGTTTTTAAATTATTTTAATGTTCTTCGATGTCTCTTATTATTAGAGCCACTTAGCATGAATTGAAAAGTCTTTGGCAGCAACAAGCTGAGATGAGACATAGTCACTATTTATAGACTGATCTGTTCCATGGGATGCTGGTAGAGGCTAGGCCTAGAATTCAATTTATCCTGTTGTGCTGCAGATTGAACGTGAGGCATTGGCCGGGTCAAGCATGATGAATACTTTAGGTACTTGCCATTGGTGCTGTGAAAGAAGTCACACTTGTTATTCTGTGCTTCGCAGTACTATCATTTACCGTGTACCCATGTGCTCTCTGAGAAGCACGCTGACCAGTAATTCCAAATCACTAACAAGCATTGACCACTATTTACACTAATCCCATATTAATCACATTTTTGATTCTCTTCAACTCACGCTACGTTCTACCCATCATCTACAGATTAGGGGCTGTTTATAGTGGTCAATTAATGTAACAACACACAGGTGCTTGAGTCATGGGAGGAAATTGGAAAACCTGGATGAGAAAGTGCAAACTCCAAACACAGAGCATCCAAGGTTAGGATTAAACCCTGGTTTCCGGTTCAGTGAAGCAGCTCCTCTATCTGCTGTACCACTGTGCCACAATTTATATAAAGTATACTGTATATGTCCTATCCACCTAGCAGTTAAATTATCATACTAAAGACAGGCTAGAAGGCATTTCAATCAACTAACATCAATCTGGTTTTGAACCAATAGCAGGTGGTTTCAACACTGACAATTTATACTTATTAATTATAGCAGCTTAACATAATAAAACATCCTAAAGTGCTTTATATTTTTTCATCAATAACGTTTGTCACAGTCACATAGAACAGCCAATAGTCAAGGCAGTAGATACTAGGAAATGGAGAGATAGGAAGAGTAGAGATCTTGAAAGGTTCAAAAGTGAAGATAGTAAGGTGTAGCTTTAGATGATCCAATTTTTGAATAATTTTGCTGAGGGCAGCCTGTAGTAACTTCTACTTTACAAAAAGACCACTCGACAACTTGATAGCCAAGAGAGCATCTTTATCTGGGACGGCAAATGATATTTACAATACAGAGGCTTCCAGGTACCTCGTGCGGCATGGGTGGAGGAACTATATACAATGCATACTGGGAGTAAAAAGAGCGGAAGTAAAAACCCCGTCAGCCCCGGTATCCCGCCTCTTGCTACCAACAGCTTCCCGATTAGTATTAACTTACTTTTAATAATACTCACATTACAACACTTCTCCCCCTTTAAAATCCAACATTCCCCAAATATAGAAGAACTGGGAAATAAAAACAGTTGTATCATTAGCAACAGATTACCAATACAAAAACACCTAAAAAACATGGCAAGTTCAACATTCAATATAACAACAAATGAAACTAATCAATCAAAGATTCAGTGTGTCAGGAGGTTTGCGAGGGCGCTGCAATCTACGCACTACCCCTGGTGACTCAGCAGGCACCGCTGGTGAGGATGTTTTGGGTGGATCTAGTGTTGGGGACACGAGAGGGGTCTGTGTGTCTGTGTGAGAATGTCCATCCTCTTCAGGGGACTCTGCCCCCTCTGTCAGTGTCTCTTCCTCTAGCAAAGTCACTGGTGGACATGCTTTCCTGGTATGCATTAAGTGGTCATTGCTCCGTAACTGTTTTGGACTACTGAGCTCCTTTGAAATCGGTGGCAAGCTATTCTCAGCATTATTGGGATAAACGGCATCTGCAGGTTTGCCACCTGGCTTGGAACACACTGAAGAAGGAACTTTGGTTTTTGAATCATTGTCACAGCCATGGCTCAGAATAGACCCAATTGCAAATTTTTCATAGAGTTCCCTGTTATAACTTGGAACTATTTGGAGTTCAACAGCAGGAAATCGCAATGTGGTTCGGAAAACCTCTTGTGCTTGAACAAAGGTCTTGTCTGTTAGATCGCAGTCATTGATGCTGATGATACATTCATTCTCCTGGAGCAGGTTCTCTTTTCTTGAACGGCTGTTCTCTTCAATACCGCGAATACTCAGGCCAAGGAATCTTCCACTCAGCGTAGAGTTAAAAGGCACCACATGGATTCCTAGGGGGCCACCGCCTCCAGAAAATTATACTTTCTTTGTCAAATCACTTAGAGTGCTTTCTGAATGCTTGTCTGGCGGTCTTGGAGGCTCTGTTCTTACATAGTCTGTGGGTGCCCCGTTTGCTACTGTTACGATTGGCTTCACATGCAGGTTCCTGTTAGCGGGATCATCAGGCTGAGATGCACCTTGCTGTAACTGGGCAGGTGGTACAAGAGCTGAGTCATTGCTTCACTGTACTGGAAGTGGCGTGCTGGCTTTCAGTGCTGAGGGGGTAACTTCAATTGCTCCTGTAGTAGGCTGAAGAGCCGCAAGCTACGCTGCGAGCTCACTCTCAAATGTGTCCGGACTATGTCTGTCACTCACATTGCCATCGTTGACTTCATCTGCACGCTGCACCTCATGCTCTTCCGTCATGTGTGCATATTTAAATTCATGCTAGTTGAGCCGGATTTTGCGAAGCCAATCGCAGCCCAGAAGACTGGGCCCACTGCCCTTAGCTATCACCAGCCTGGCTTCAGCCTTCTGGCCACTGGCCAAAATATCCACATATAACACCCCTAAATGAGGGATGGGCTGCCCCGTATAGGTCCTGAGTTGGAGCTTAGATGGTCTGATGGGAGGCAAGTTGGATCCCCATGTCCTCCTGTAGGTCTCTTCACTAATGACCGATGCAGTAGCCCCTGAATCAATCTCGAACTTCATGTCCTTTCCCTTGACAGTGACTGTGGCATTAAATGGTTCAGGTGGTCCCTCATCCGTTTCCACCCCAAACATTGTGGTGAACTACATATACCTGTCTGGACATACCCCCCCTGCTGACTGCTCCTGTGGCCCCTCCCACAGACCGTGGCTCCTCCCACAGACCCCGGTATAAAGGCGATTGGAGGCTCAGCCCCTTCCTCAGTCTCCAGGATGTTGTGTGATGGTCACTTGCTGCTTGTGCTTTCTTCCAGCCAATAAAAGCCTACCTTAACCCACGTCTCAGAGTTATTGATGGTGCATCAATTTTATTGGCTGGAAATATTAAAACATGGGAAGTATTTTACGTCCGTTAAAATTGGACATTGATCCTCAAGACTCAGAAGCAGCTCTTGCCTTTGAACTCTGGCTTGCATGCTTCCAATCATACTTGGAACAGATTCCCGTGACTGAGCCGGCTATTATGCACAGAATCCTCCTTTCGAGGGTCAGCCCGAAAGTTTACTCCCTTATCAGGGACCTGCCGACCTACCAATGGGCACTGGACGCCCTCAAAAGACAGTACCTGCGGCCAGTGAACACCGTCTACGCAAGACATTGCTTAGCGACGCGGCAGCAGCGAACTGGCAAGTCGAGCGGGGAGTTTGTCCGAGCCCTACAGACACTCGTGCGGGCCTGCGACTGCAAGGGACTGACGGCGGAACAACATGCGGAGCTCCTGGTACGAGACGCCTTCGTTATGGGGATCAGGTCAGTGTACGTGTGCCAGCGGCTGCTGGAAAATGCTGATCTTACCTTACGCTCGGCGATCGAGATGGCCGACACACTGGAGGCTGCTCTGTACAACGCTGATGCTGTCCAGCCGTGTGATCCCCCGCTGATTCCGTGGACGCTGCAGACCCCGCGACCCACGAGTGAATCGACCACCGCTGCTGCCACTCGTGAGTCCACAAACTCCCCGAAACCGACCACAGCTGCTGCCAGTCGCAAGTCCGCGCAGTGTTACTTCTGTGGACTCGAAAAGCACCCCTGAAAACGCTGCCCGGCCCGAGAAGCTACCTGCTCCAGCTGCAGAAAGAAGGGCCATTTCACCAAGGTCTGTAAGTCTAAACCACAAGCGGGGTCGAGCAGCGCCGCGTGCGAGGCATGGGGGTTGCCATCTTGATCGTCACCATCTTGCCTGCCCGCCTCGTGCGAGGCATGGGGGTGGCCATCTTGGTCGTCGCCATTTTGCCTGCCCGCCTCGTGCGAGACATGGGGGCGGCCATCTTTGTCGGTGCCACCTCGCCCCGCCCCCGACCCACGGGTGCTTACCGGGCACCAAGACAGCGCACCTGGCCTCCACAACCCTCGACCAAAGCACCCCACACCAGCTTGCAAGGTCAATGATGGACATCCTGGTGGAGGGGCACAGGACCAGCTGCCTGTTTGACACGGGCAGCACTGAGAGTTTTATTCACCCAGACATAGTGCAATGCTGTGGACTCGTGACACGGCCGGTAAGCCAGAGGGTCACCTTGGCTTCTGGGTCGCATTCCACAGACATCCGGGTGGGTTGTGTAGCGACATTGGTGGTGCAGGGCACAGAATATCGGGACTTTGCGCTACTGGTCATGCCTCAACTGTGCGCGCTTGTGCTATTGGGGCTGGACTTCCAGAGCCACCTAAAAAGTGTGACTATGGCATATGTTGGGCCCCTCCCACCACTCACTGTCAGGAATCCTCAGTTTTGTGGGACTTCCTCATATACCCCGCTACTGACCACACACACACACCGACCCGCACATCCCAACCAGCACCATGCCAACAACTGCGCTACTGACACCATTTGCAGCCTCTCCACCCTCAAGATCCCTCCCCCAGCGCTGTTTGCCAACCTGACCCCCAACTGTAAATCTGTGGCAACTAAAAGCAGGAGGTACAGCGCAGGGGACAGGGCCTTCATTCAGTCAGAGGTGCAGCGGCTGCTCAGGGAGGGGATCATTGAGCCAAGCACAAATCCTTGGAGGGCCCAGGTGGTTGTTGTTCAGACCGGGCAGAAAAATAGGATGGTCGTGGACTATAGACAGACCATCAATAGGTTCACGCAGATTGACGCGTACCCCCTACCCCGCATCGCAGATATGGTCAACCAGATAGCTCAGTACAAGGTGTACTCGACCATAGACCTGAAATCTGCTTACCACCAGCTCCCCATCTGCCCGGAGGACCGCCCCTACACCGCCTTCGAGGCAGGCGGCAGGCTCTATCACTTCCTGCTGTTATGCCGTTGGCCCCCTCCTTTGTGAAAATCGCAAGAACTCTAGTTAAGGGGGGTCAACTGACCCAAGAGAGAGACGTGCGAAAGACCACGTTCTTCCAAGATGCAGAATAAAAGTGACTTTGACTATTGTCTCATGGAGACCACCTGAAAAGCCCTCGGGCAAAGTGGGCTGGTTGAGAGAGAGATCGCATTACCTGCAACTTGATTGACACCTGCGATCTCGTGAAGAAGTATAAAGGCGGGTCTGAGGGGAGGACCCTCAGATGCACCAAGGAAACACACGAAGGAGAAACGCTAGAAATCCTGCGACAGCGTTTTAATAGCTACAGCCGGTGGTGGGGTTCGTGTGCGTCCTTCCCTTGCCTGGGATTGGCGACTTCACCACGGAAGACGGCCTAGCTACAGGGGAAGCCACAGATGAGAGTCCATTCCCCCAACGAGACTTCCGACTACCTCCTACAGGTTGGAAAACCTGTCGGGTAAATGCTTCATGTTCTCTGTCTTTCTAACTAAACGTGCACCAACGCGACACTTCCGCCGACAACTAAGTGAAACTGCCGTGATCTGAAAGACTTTTAGCTATCCAGTGAACGATATAAAATCTACATTACCCCTAGACGACGATCGAGCTTGTGTTTTGAATGATTATTATTACACCGGTGTTTTAGATTGAGTTTTGATGATCTGAATGTTTTGTATTAACCATACGTTTGTGCCCTTGTTGAATAAAACGGTTGAAAATAGTAGCATCCGACTCAGCTGATCCATCTATCTTTGCTGGTAAGTTACCTGGTTACGGGGTTTACTTCGAGGCAGGCGGCAGGCTCTATCACTTCCTGCATGTCCCCTTCGGTGTTACGAATGGTATCTCTGTCTTCCAGAGGGAAATGGACTGGATGGTGGACCAGTGCCAACTGAAGGCCACATTTCCCTATCTGGATAACATCACCATCTGTGGTCACGACTGGCAGGATCACAACGCTAACCTCCAACGATTTTTCCAAGTGGCCAAAGCCCTGAACCTTACTTATAACAGGGACAAGTGTGTGTTCGGAACCACCCAATTCGCTATCCTTGGGTATGTCGTGAAGAACGGGGTCATTGGCCCTGATCCCGACCGTATGCGCCCCCTGTTAGAACTCCCTCTTTCCACCACCCTCAGAGCCCTCAGACGGTGCCTGGGTTTTTTTTCCTATTACGCCCAATGGGTCCCCCATTACTCAGACAAGGCCCGCCCCCTGGTCAAGTCTACCACATTTCCCCTCTCAGCCGAGGCCCGCGCGGCCTTCAGCTGCATTAAAGGGGACATTGCCAAAGCAACGATGCATGCGGTGGACGAGACCATTCTCTTCCAAATAGAGAGTGACGCCTCCGACTTCGCGTTGGCTGCTACCCTCAATCACGCAGGAAGGCCAGTAGCATTCTTTTCTCGTACCCTTCAAGGCTCTGAAATTCGGCACTCCGCGGTGGAGAAAGAAGCCCAGGCCATAGTGGAAGCTGTTCGGCACTGGAGGCACTATCTCGCCGGCAAAAGGTTCACCTTGCTGACCGACCAGTGCTCAGTTGCGTTCATGTTCAGTAACCAACAGCGGGGCAAAATCAAAAATGATAAAATTTTGCGGTGGAGAATCGAACTCTCCACCTACAACTATGATATCCTGGAAGGCTCAATGAGCCCCCAGATGCCCTATCCCGGGGAGCGTGTGCCAGCGCGCAGCTCGACCAGCTACACGCCCTCCATGCACATCTTTGCCACCCAGGGGTCACCCGATTTTACCATTTCGTGAAAGCCCGGAACCTGCCGTACTCCCTTGAGGACATCAGGACGATGACCAGGGACTGCCAAGTCTGCGCTGAGTGCAAACCGCACTTCTACTGTCCTGAAAAGGCGCAACTTATCAAGGCTACCCGCCCCTTTGAGTGACTGAGTGTTGACTTTAAAGGCCCCCTTCCCTCCACCGACTGCAATGCCTACTTTCTCAACATTATTGACAAGTACTCGCGGTTCCCCTTTGCCATACCCTGCCTCGACACCACTGCCACGTCCGTCATAAAAGCCCTGCACCAGCTCTTCACTCTGTTCGGATATCCCTGCTATATCCACAGTGATAGAGGGTCTTCCTTTATGAGTGACGAGCTGCGCCAGTACCTGCTAGCTAGGGGCATTGCTACTAGTAGGACCATGAGCTATAATCCCTGGGGAAATGGACAGGTGGAGAGGGAGAATGCCACAGTGTGGAAGGCCACACTTTTAGCCCTTAAGTCAAAAGGGTTGCCGGTCTCTCGATGGCAGGAGGTCCTCCCCGAGGCACTCCACTCTATCCGCTCCCTGTTATGTACGTCCACCAATGCCACCCCTCACGAACGCCTATTCTCTTTTCCCAGGAAGTCTGTCACTGGGACCACCCTACCGGCTTGGCTGACATCCCCAGGGCCAGTGCTGCTCCAGAAATATGCGATGAGCAATAAATACTTCCCGCTGGTCGAGAGGGTTCACCTACTACATGCGAACCCCCAGTATGCCTACGTGGTCTTACCTGATGGGCGGGAGGACACGGTCTCCGTCCGCGACCTGGTGCCTGCAGGAGCAGCAGACCACTACCCCGAACACTCCACGGTAACTATGAACCCTGTACCCGAGGTGACACCGCGCACACCAAGCCCTACACAGACTCCTCACGACACTCCCATACTGGGCGCCTCGCACACGCATGAGGGATCACTGACGCCTAGTGGGCTGACACCTCCAGTCAGGCCGGAACCAGCACAACCACCGTCTCCGGTGCAATCACCACCAGCACCTGTGCAATCACAGCTGGTGCTACGTAGATCGCAGCGACAGATTCGACCACCTGATAGACTTAACCTGTAAATATACTTGTAAGAAACTTCGCCCCCATGGGGACTCTCTTTTAAAACAAAGGGGGGGTGAATGTGGTGAACTACATATCTGGACACGCCCCCCCCCCCCCCCGCTGACTGCTCCTGTGGCCCCTCCCACAGACCGTGGCTCCTCCCACAGACCCCGGTATAAAGGTGTTTGGAGGCACAGCCCCTTCCTCAGTCTCCAGGATGTTGTGTGGTGCTCGCTTGCTGCTTGTGCTTTCTTCCAGCCAATAAAAGCCTACCTTAACTCAACTCACGTCTCCGAGAGTTATTGATGGTGCATCAAACATGTTGTAGGCACACGCTGCCTCTTCGTCTGCTTCTCCTAGGTGGTGTGTGGCTGCCTGAGTCTGTTGAGCTTTCCCCTGCCCAGGCTTAACCTTACCCTTCAAACTCCTGCACTTTTTAACTAAATGCCCCTTCTTGCTACAAGCATGACAGACAGTATCCTTGAATTTACAAACATTTACATAGTGCATTCCTCCACACTGAAAACATTCCACCCGCTTTTCCTGTCTACCAGTCTCCCTCCTGACGTGGAGCACTGCCGCTGACTGCGACCCCCCACCCCCCCCATATCCTTTCTGTATATCCTTGGCATTATTAACAGCCAACTCCATGCCTTAAGCAATCTCTAGGGCTGTCTTGAAAGTCAATGGTGGAGTTTCCCCCAACAAGCAGCATTGTACGGCGTCATTATTAATGCCGCATACTAATCAATCACAGAGCATGTCATCCAACACGGCTCCGAAATCGCAACGCTCCGACAGCTGTCGAAGTTCGGCCACAAAAGCGCCGACAGACTGACCTGGCTTCCAGACATGGCTGTGAAACTTGAACCTTTGAACTATCACCAAAGGCTTCGGATTGTGATGGTTCCCCACGAGCTTGACCAGTTCGTCGTACGGAATTTCTCCCGGTTTCCGCAGTGTAGCTAAGTTCCATATCAGCTTGTACGTCCTTGCCCCACACACACTCAGGAGAATAGAGCGCTTCTTAGGCTCCTCAGTAATTCCATTAGCACAGAAAAAGTGGCCCAACCTTTCCTCATCCCCCGGCCAGTCCTCGATTTGCTCGTCAAACACACCGACCGTTCCGAACACGAGGCTCCTCGCCCGCTCACAGCTCCTGATCGAAAATGGGACCGACCCGTCCACAAAACCAGTTTATCTCATTGCTAAAAATATGTGATAACTTCTACTTTACAAAAAGACCACTCGACAACTTGATGGCCAAAAGAGCATCTTTATCTGGGACGGCAAATGATATTTACAATACCGAGGTTTCCAGGTACCTCGTGTGGTATGGGTGGAGGAACTATATACAATGCATACTGGGAGTAAAAAGAGCGGAAGTAAAGACCCCGCCAACCCCGGATCCCACCTCTTGGTACCAACAGCTCCCCAATTATTATTAACTTACTTTTAATAATACTCACATTACAACACAGCCCATTGCTGTAAAATAGCACAGAGCCAAAGATAAGTTACTGCAAAAGCCTGGAGGTAACTGTACAGAGCAAGAAGGGAAGTCATTGTGTGTGATTGTCTGACAATGTGTCAATAGATGGGGATTGAACCAGGCAAAAGCAGTCCCACCCAAATGAACCAGAAAAGAAAAGCTATAAAAGGAGGATAGAACAGTCGATCATTTCAAAAGCTAAACAGGTCAGAAAGTGTTGATCAGGCATTTTGACTGTGCATGCAACTACAATTAAATTGGTTGGTAAGTTCTGTTTAAAAATTGTGATGATGACAAAACTGACTGCAGAGCCCAAACCTACAAATGAAGAAAATATGACAGAGTTGAGAGGTGACAAACTGCTGAAGGACTTTGAAGATAGAAACTGTGTTGGAGGAGGAAAGTTAATTCCAAGGATCAAGAGAATAAAGGTTCCCTTCATGCAAAAGATTTTGACTGTGGTTGATTTAAAGGTGAAGAGCAAATATGTGAAGAAAGGAAACCACTAACCAAATAGCTAGCATGGGAGTTAGGAAGAGAAGTTACTTGGTCAACAACTTGGGAAAACTAAAGAAGAGGAGACAGGCTGAATGGAAAAGGTGTTCTTCAGTGGATAATAAGGGGAAACAGAAGAGCAAGTGAAGAGAGATACAGATTTAGAGGCAGGCTGGAGGGCGGATGGTAGATTGGTCTGGTAGGGGATCCTTATGGTAAGTGAGGCATCAAAGTAACAAAAGCAATTCATTGGATGGTCTCAATGTTCATTAAAAAGTCTTTAAAATCCTTACATTTGTTAAAGGTAAGAGTGAAACTAACAAGAAAGAGAGGTAAAGAAGACAGTTATTAATAATAGAAATAGGTGGCTAATCTCACAGTCCACAGGATCCAGTATGAATTAGGGAGTGGCACTGATGTATAGTGGTTAGCACAACACTTTACAGTTCCAGCGACCCCCGGTTCAATTCCTGCAGCTGCCTGTAAGGAGTTTGCACGTTCTCCCCGTGAACGTATGGGTTTCCTCTGGGTGCCACGTTTTCATTCCAAGGTGCAAAGACCTACCGGTTGGTAGGTTAATTGGTCATTGTAAATTGTCCCATATTTAGGCCAGGATTAAATCAGGGGTTACTGGGTGGTGTGGCTCAAAGGAACGGAAGGGCTTACTCCACGCTCTATGCCAATAAATAAATATATAAATAATTTTAAAATACTTCCTAGGAAATGTAGGTACAATGGCTAGATAATTGAAATACTCAGAGTGCTGCCAAAACTGACCCTTTGTGCATATGCCCAAGCTTGCTTAGACACAGCTATGTCTAAGATTTTAAATTTTCATTCTCAGCAACCATCCAGCACTAAAACATAAAGGATATCTGCACTCTTTCAACTCTAGCTTAACTCCCATCCTATTTTAATTTGCTCCATCATTGATGGCTGTTTCTTCAGTAGCCTCAACCATTAGCTCTGGGATTTTGTATCCAAACATATCAATATTATGTGGCTCAGTATCTTATTCTATTCATTAACATTTCAGTGGCATAATTGGAAACATTATCATTTATTACAGTACTTTATAAACCTGCCAGTTATTAACTTTGATAAGTGTAAGATATTATTGGCTTCTGCATGGCATTCACAGTACATTTTGTTCCAAAGGTGGACACAAATGAAGCTGGGTTGTAAAGACTAAGGGGATATGAACAGAGATGAATAAAACAAAATAATCAAATATATCATCCTGCTGTAGGGTTTCAGCCTGAGACATCGACTGTACTCTGTTCCATAGATGCTGCCTGGCCTGCTGAGTTCCTCCAGCATTTTGTGTGTGATGATCAAATAAATCTTTATCTGCTTTTAAGTAATGAGAGTGAGAGGATATTTGAGATTGAAAATTGAAGAATGGCTGTGCATAAGGAAAATATTGAGTGTTCTCTATGAATCCACAGGATGTTGATTTGAGATGATGCTTAAATCAGCAAAGGTGAAAAGGCATTAGTAGAGAAGACAAAGGCGAAAAATCAGTGAAGGTATCTCAGTGATAACATTTCACATTATCGTGAACTGTAGCTCTAAAGGAATTCCATGAATCTGTTAACAAAAGGAAGACTAAAAGAACAAACAATAAGATCAATAAAAGCATTACTTAACTGTCAATCTACTTTTGTATAACAGCTCTTTTCCAAACTTTCATGATAATAAAGCAAAGTGGGCTTCCCCATGTGGCACATTTTCCCCTTTTACAAATTTAACTTGAGTCATATTACTTGCTCTCCAAAATATAATAACAAAAAAAGAGGGTTACAACTTTTTGAAAAGAACTGAGATAACTCACCTACTGTGAGCATGCATCAGTAAATAATGTGTGCAGTGTTCTTTTGATTTATTTGAATAAACAGAGAATGAGTGTAAAGCGGGTCTAATATTTTCCAATGTGTGTTTTCAAAGTATGTTAAGGATTCAGAAAAAATGATGCAAAGTTCAAACACTATTATGCATTTTTAGTAGCAACACTAGCAAGATGAATTCAGCCTTGGCTTCAGGGTGGCATTTCTTCTTTGAATTACCAAGTTAGCTTCCAGGTACACTTTAAGAGACTCTTGTACTTCAGTACACACTTTAAAAAATGTTTGTACCAAATTTTAGACAAGATGTTCAACTAAGCTCATCTTAACTTGAGAAAAGATCTGTGACTTTGTTCACATTACAACTTTTGGGGCCTCGTCTGGGATACCTTCATGTGACCCATCATGTGGCCAGTGATCTCAACAGTCTAAGTGGGTGAATATTTTTAAAATTAGCACCACTCTCACTTAGATCTGTTTGGGTTGCTGACTTTGGGATCATAAGGTGTCACGGACATGGCGGAGAGCTGAACTAGTAGATATAAAAGTAGTGTGGTGGGTGTGCGTGTACTTATGTTTATGTAGGTGACTAAACATTTGTGCATTAGTTAGGAAAGACGAGGCCACCAGTTATGAAGGGTGCTTACTGACCATTTGTGATGCCAGTGGAGAGCATGTATACTCATTCAGGGAACTGTCTATTGGCAGATGCATTTTCGAGTACATTTGTTCGTTGTAATAATATGTCTGTGATTGTTTTAAATGCAAACAATCTGATCAGGTCAGGGTCATCAAAAGAACCCTGAAAGGGAAAAATAAAGATATTAAAGGCAGAAATAGAACTGTTTCTGAAGATACAAGCAAAGGAGTCACCATTAGGCGCCATTATCCCTCCTGAGCCAATATCATACTTTATGAGAGTAAAATAGCCAATAATATAAAGCAGGATACTATAAGTTTTTTTCAGTTATATAAAAAATATAAGGGAGGTGAGAGTTGATATTGAACTACTGGAAAATGATGCTGGTGTGGCAGTAATGGGGGACAAAGAAACGGAAGATGAACTTAATGGGTTGGCATCAGTCTTCACTGTGCAAGACAGTAGCAGTGTGCCAAAGGTCGGTGAGTGTCAGGGAGCAGGAGTGAGTGCCATTGGTATTACAAAGGAAAAAATGCCAGGCAAACTCAAAGGTCTTGCAAATGCTTGAATGGTGATTAGCAGTATAGAATACATAAAGTGAAGTGGTTTACAATATAGTTCAGCATAGACATTTTCCTGGAAATCAGCATTGAATGCCTTTTGCTCTGAAAACACTAGATCTCATTTCTGTACAATTTAGTATGTAACTGACTGTCACTTCTTCAGTTTAGCCAGCACACACATTATGCTGGTTCTAAATTACTCCACGTCACATTTTTGTAAAAGGAATGTGTTTACAGCAAGTTATCCCTTAGCATCTTTGAGCAAAATTGAAATGTATGCTTTTTGGTCTGCAGACATTACTTTCCAGTATGTGTGTTTTGTGTGATGCATGCATGTTTATCTGCAGACTCCATCAGGTTTGGGCCTAATTCTGCTCTGATGTCATGTGGTCTAAAAATACACATGTGTTGGTAAAAGCTAAGTGCCCAAGGAATACGTGGGACAGTTTGGACCAGGGCTGCAGGATGATACGTGGGCAACTACCAGGAATGCCCGCAATGAAGAGAGATATCACTCCTTTTAAAGGGGAGTGAGGCAGCAACTGTGGGGAAGGTGAGAGTCACTGGGGAACAATAATGTCAGTTGTTCAGAGAGCTGGTGAGCCTGCCATGGATTATACAGGGCATAAATATCAAGTATATGAGGAGTATTCAGGGTTGAATAATCCAGGGACAGACAACCCGGCCTTCCTGAAAAAGCTGAAGCATAGCCTGAGCTCAGCCCACCAGGAGCTTTTAGATTTGGGGATAGTGGTGGGATTGACTTACTCCGCGTTAGTGTCACGGACCGGTGAGATAGAGGAGGAGAAGTCGTAAAGTGGCTGTAGTGAATGTAATTGGGTAGCTGGAACTCGTCATCTAGATGGATGGCAGTCCATCTAAGAGAGGGAAAACTGTGATTTCAAACCTCCGCTGCCTTGCGGCCATACCCACTCATGGGAAAGGCTTCGGGAGTAAACCCTGAGGACAAATCCAGAGCTGGAGTCCCTAAGGCGGTCCAACGTTGCCTTCAACCTCGCTCTGGAAACTCCTGCGATGTCACTGGTGCCAAGCTGTATTGGCCTTTGCCCTTCCCTTGGACAACATTTGTGTTGTGGAGAGGGGAGACTTGCAGCATGGGCAACTGTTGGTCTTCCGACAACCTTGCCCAGGCCTGCACCCTGGAGAGGACACTCCAGTAGACTTCCAGGTGCAGATCCAGGGTCTCGCGAGACTAACGGATGCCACCATTGAATGTTGCTGCTGTGGTGTCACAGAGACCTTGCTTTATGTGCGAGCAGCTGGGGAATGTAGCAAGGAACTGCTGGAATAGATGTGGGAGAGTAAAGGAAATTATTTGTTATAGCTGTGGCTTCCCAGGCCATGGTTGGAGGCAGTGCTCTGAGAAACGAGGAAGGTATGAAAATCACTCGTCAAAGCAGGCAGAATCTGTGGCAGTGCCCTCTCTCTCCAATTTGACTGCTGACTAGATTATAGAGCTGGTGAGGTCAGACAAGCTGCTGACGGCCGCCCCCATTGCCAGTGGTGGTCAGATTATGCAAGATGTTTATTAGGGGACCAGCAATGTGAAATGTTAGTGGACACAGGATGTCAGCATCGATAACTGAACTACCCATGCCCATGACTGGAGAGGCGATTTACATTACCAGTGTAGGGAGTGAAACAATGAGGACAGAGAAGTCCGCCCCAGGTACTTGAGATTCAGGGAGTACAGCTTCCTGTAGATTTCTGGGTGTGCTCATCGATTTCTGGAAATCGATGCACTGGGGAAGTCAAGTGCTATCATAGTCTTAGGAAAGGGAGAAATAACATGGACAAGGCAAGGACAGAGAGCATGTGTGACCCACAGAGCAGCTAACATGGCCCACAGAGATGCAGCAGCTCCAGGCAGGGAGGAAAGGCTGGGCAATGTGTGGGAATCATGTCAGGAAGGCCCAAGGGTAGGGGCCAAGCACAGTCAGGAGCTGTTGTACGTTGGGTAACACATTGAGGGATTGAGCAACATACTGCGAATCAGTGAGAGCCAGTGGGAGTGAAGATAGTCCTTACACGGTCAGGTGACCAAGTCATGGTAATGAGCTGGTTTAAAAGACAGGCTTCACTTCCAGGTGGCTAGAACCACAGGTGATACTCCAAATGACTGATGCCTGTGTTCGTGCACAGTCCCAGCAAGGCAGCCAGTGGAAACACTGGACTCAGATTAAAAAGTATGACCCACCTTGTTGTCACCCTCACAGGCCGAGCTAGAGATCAAGTGTGCCCGGTAACAGTTTCATTACAGAGAACCCAAGTGATGAACACCAGCCAGCTGCATCAGACCTGACCACAGCCGATGGAAGCAGACCCACAGCAAATGCGAAGGCGGAGGACACTGAGAGCACGTGACAGCAAGCTGTGAATAGCATGTTGAAGTATAATGGTAACAGTACTCTGTAATGAAAGCTGGTTGGAGAAGGCCGATGATTAGTTGTATAGCTCAGTATAGAAAAATCATCTGAGGAAAAAATAGATGGGAAGGCATCCGAGTTACAGCAGAGACATCAAGCTCCATAACTTCGATGCAGGGGCAGACTGAGAAAAGAAAATACATGCAGTGTCTGAAGGCAGTCACCCCAGCCTGAATGGGGAGTGAATACAAATGAGCTGGGCCCTTTCAGGTGTTGGGCCAGCAATCAAAAGGACATTTTGGAAGGGAGTGACACTGGGGTAAGGTCCTTGCAGTCATTCAACTAGAGGCCACCCCAAACTCTCCTGTGCATCAATGAGAGGCCCAATGAGCCTGATACATTTACCTTGCTGGAGCCCCTGACCAGAGAGTAACCACTGATAGTCACTGCAGAGTTTTAGCTATCAGAAGATGAAGGGGTGAAGATAAAGAATGTGATTAAACTGCAAATGGCCAGCAGGGAAGGAGGCAACAGGCATACAAATGACAAAGCTGCATTTTAAAGACTGTTGGTCAAATTTCTGGAACAATCTTTGCTTAGAGTTTTGTAGGTAGCCATTCGGGATGATTGTGTAGATGTAGATGCGCATAGAGTAACTGGGGAGGTGTTCCGATGCAGGGCATTTTTGCTGCCCTATTGATTAGATCTTCCTTAAGTTTTGGCTTTTCCTGGAACAAATTTATTTTTGTCCAGGAGGGCCAAGAGGAGGGACTGTTAGGGCATATTCAGGAATTTGGATATAGCGAATAATAACTTCAGCAATCTTTAGACCTAAATATGGATTGTAGCTTAAATTTGAAATGCAGCCCAGGACAGTAGCTTCCTGGAATTGTGGATATTAGTTAATTGAAAACTAGACAATGCTGATTAACATTCATTTTGAGTGTCTGGAATGTGAATGCAAGGAAGGAAATATGAAAATTATATAGAATTCAAAGGAAGAATTGTAGATACATTGTAACTATCGAATTGTCCTTTGATCTTTATCTTATAAAATGTCATGTAATACTGGTTTGAACAGCCTCTTCCTCCAGAGCGTGTCTCATTTTGTTGAATAAAAGACTCTTTTTATATCTATCAGCTATGTCTCTCCGGTGAATTTGTTCTATAACTATGACCATGAAATACTCCAGTATAGATAGTACCATAGTAACGTATCATATCTAGACATCTGGCTACCAGTTTTCAGGAACTGGGATCCTACACATATGAGCATGTACAAAGTCAAGTTTAGCCAATTATGGTAAAGTTAAGTGAGGACTGCATATGGCCTGCAATGTGTACTTTGCAATTAAGACAAATATATGACCGTTCAGGACTTGCAAAAAGTAACTAGACATTGCGAAGTAACCATGGGTTGGGAGAAGACAGCTTTCCAAAGCTTGAGAAACCTTGTTTTTTTAAGCTGCTGAACCAATTAAAAATGTTGAAATGTCCTGTTTGGATTGCATGTCATTATATACTGCTTTTCCTGCCAGGGTTCCCAGAACACTGATCAGTTCTCACCTCCAACTGAGAACACCATTGTTTCAGGCATAATTAGCAACTTAAAATCTTGATGCCAAATGACTTAATGGCCAAGTTCACTGAGAAGAATTTTTTTTTGGAGAATAAAATAACATTAATAAATGTAAAAACAAAATAATTGTTATTACTGCATTTTATTTAGCTAAGTTTGTTAAAATGCACAGGAATATTAGACTTAGTCATTTCAATTGACATGCAATAATTAAGACAATTCAGGTTTACTGCTTTATTGTATGCACATATTATATTGCTGTAGCAATTCACCTTTTAATAAATCATGTAGGCACAGGGTTAATTTCTCTGGACAGCTGACAGTAATTGATTCAGTTGACTGATGAAATACAGCTGCAGGAACCATTGCAATACACTCAAAATTCTGCAACTGGAAACATCAATAACTTGGACATTAAAAGTGGTTACTACAACGTTAAGTAAGGACCACCATGCCAAATACTGAGAATGGCATTGTAAAATAACTAAAGGGAAATATTTGAGATATAAAAGTTGTGGAGAATAGATAACAGCTTAGAAATTTGGAGAGCACTATAATACTTACTTTTGACTACATGTTGCTAAGTAGCAGTTTAGGAAACATACTGAAAATTTCTCCTAGCTCTAGTCAGGGACTATAATTGTTGTAATACACATTTATGTTGATTGATCCTTAAATCTGATAACTTACAATAAGGTCCTCAAAGAATTGTATAATTATTGTCCTAGCATTTAGGCAATAACAAACTCTCTCTAGAGTAATTAGGACTAAGTTATATGTTTACATTCACAAATAGCCCCAGTAGTATTCTGATTAACTACAATCATCTGTGGTGCTTGAATGATGTGATAGAAAGATTGCCAATTGTATTATCAGCTCTGGATCAAACATTTATCATATTAAATAGTCATACTTGGGAAATACAGGTCCTCAAGAGGTTACATTATCTATTATAAGGTAAATGCACAATTAAGTAGGAATATTTCTATGCATTCATTTGTTATGCTTCTGGGTGGTCTTCACCATCATCACTGTAATGGCATTGTGCAGTTTCCCAAAACAGTTTCAGATCTTTGAAGCTGTGAAAAGGAAATCTCTGTGGAAAGAAAAAAAACTGCAAGCAAAGTAAAATATTTATACTGAATAACATTAAACTCTTTTATTTCACATCAAAAAGGAAAGAAGCTTCATACTGATGAAAGCCTATTTAGTTTAGAGCATCACTGCAATTTAAAATGGGTTAGGTGCCACAATAAAGGGAAATTAGCAAACACGCATCATTCAGATGACTGACCAAGTTAACTTCTTTACAAAAAAACAGGTGGCTGATGACCTCAAATTCAGTTATAAAAATTATAATGTTGTTCTTTCATCAACAAATTATTTCAGTATTTTTTCGTTATTTTTATTGTTACTTCTCTAAGTTCTGTCCATTCACCTCCATAATTAAGGGTTGGGAGTGGCATTGAGCACTCATTTTAAAACCAGAACTAAACTGTGATTAGATGGGACACTGCTTAACTGGTAAAAGCCAGCTTGTAGCCGAGTCTTCACTAAGTGGTGTTTGCTCTCACCCACTCTCCCACTTGATCCTGGTGCTTGCAGGATTTTTGTTAGCGGGGATATTTGAAGATGTGAGGCTGTACAAGTTACAAAAAGCTTAGCACAAGGGGGAGAGCTGTGAGATTTTAGATTCATGTACAACAAGCAGTAAAAGCTAGCTAACATATAGAAAATATCTGAATAAAATCCTGGAAGTTATTTTCAGGGTGTTACATTAAAGCAACACAGAACTCTGCTTTTACTTTATCTGCTTTCATTTCTGGACACAGAACATCTAAAATGATATACTAAAATTAGTATGTGTCAAAAACCTAGTATTACCAGAATATGGGATTATGAGGAAAGATTAAATGATTCAGCCTGTTATATATCGAGGATCTAATCTAGTTGCTCAAGAGAATTAACATGAGCTGCTTTAATGACTATCACCTAGTAGCACTCACATCTACGGTGATGAAATGCTTTGAGAGTTTGGTCATGGCTAGAATCAACTCCTGCCTCAGCAAGGACCTGGACCCACTGCAATTTGCCTATCGACACAATAGGTGCATGGCAGATGCAATCTCAATGGCTCTTCACACGGTCTTAGATCTTCTGGAAAATACAAACACCTGTGTCAGGATGCTGTTCATTGACTGTAGCTCAGCATTTAACATAACTGAAAAGTGGTGGAACCTGGGCTTTTGTACAGCCCTTTGCAACTGAATCCTTGACTTCTGAACTGGAAGACCACAATCTGTGTGGATTGGTAATAACATTTTCTCCTTGCTGATGATCAGCACTGGTGCACCTCAGGGATGTGTGATTAGCCCACTGCTCTACTCTCTCTATACCTCTGATTTGTGGCTAGACAGAGCTCAAAAGCAATCTATAAATTGTTGACAGAATCTCAGATGGAGACAAGAGGGTGTACAGGAGCAAAATATAGTAGCTAGTTGAGTAGTGTCACAGCAACAGCCTCGCACTCAATGTCAGTAAGACCAATGAGCTGATTGTGGACTTCAGAAAGGGTAAGACGATGGAACACAAACCAATCCTCAAAGAGGGATCAGAAGTGGAAATTGAGAGCAATTTCAAGTTCCTGGCTGTCAATATCTCTGAGGATCTAACGTGCTCCCAACATATCAATTCAGTTACAACGAAAGCAGAACCGTGGCTATATTTCATTTGAAGCTTGAGGAGATTTGTTTTTTCACCTAAGACACTCAAAAACTTCTACAGATATACTGTGGAGAGCATGTTAACAGGCTACATCACTGTCTGATATGGGGGGGGGCGGTGGTGGAGGAGGTAGAACCACTGCACAGGTGCACAGGATCAAAAGAAGTTACAGAAAGTTATAAAATTAGTCAGCTCCATCATGGCTACTAGCCTTCAAGAGGTGGTGCCTCAGAAAGGTGGCATCCATTATTAAGGACCCCCATCACCCAGGACGTATCATCTACTCATTGTTACCATCAGGAAGGAATTACAGAAGCTTGAAGGCACACACTCAGTGATTCATGAACAGCTTCTTGCCCTCTGCCATCTGATTTTTAAATGGATATTGAACCCATGAACACTACCTCACTTTTTAAATTATTTTTTGTTTTCGCACTATGTTTAATTTAACTATTTAATATATGTATATATATACTTAGCATAAGGAACATACACAAAATGCTGGTGGAACGCAGCAGGCCGGGCAGCATCTATAGGAAGAAGTACAGTCGACATTTCGGAGTCCTGACGAAGGCTCTCGGCCCAAAACGTCAACTATACTTCTTCCTAAAGATGCTGCCTGGCCTGCAGCGTTCTACCAGCATTTTGTGTGTGTTGCTTGAATTTCCAGCATCTGCAGATTTCCTCGTGTTTGCATACTTAGCATAATTTATTTTTTCCTATATTTATCATGTATCGCATTGTACTGCTGCCACTAAGTTAACAAATTTCCAACATATGCCGATGATATTAAACCTGATTCAGATTCATATTCTGATGATTTAACAGGAAAGACAGAGCAAAATCATTCCTCTAATGGAGTTCAGAATAAAAGGGAATGACCTTAAAACTAATTGGATAGTCAGAAAGTATTTGTTTATACAATAGACAGTGAGAATCATCAAAACAAAATGGAGCCTAATTGATTAATTTTTGTTAGGTAACGAATTTGAGGATAACAAAATACTTTGGATAGTTGGTGTAAAGTACTAAACATGATCTAATTGAATAACAGACTGGACCTAAGGCTAAATAGCCAATTTTCACCCCTCTACCAATACACAATGGAAACTTCCCAGGTGACTCATATTCTCACTCAGGATCCTGATGGTAATAGGATAATAACTATTGCTGAACCTGATGATATACCTCCTTCTGTACCTTGTGTCTGATGGTAGTGCCAATTCCGTCAGAGTAAATAATAATTTACTTCATTAGTATCCATGAACTAGTTCACTGAAGAACAACAATGGCAGAACTCTGGAAGTAAGCTGCTTTCGTGTCCTCTCAGTTGGAAAATAGCTGGGAACGAAGAGGAATCAGGTTTGTTACACATGCTAGAGGCCATTCTTTTTTAAACATTTTATTAAGAGAAATTTTCTCCCTCATTATGGATTTCAACTATACCCAAGAATGTAAAAACTGCTTCAGTTAAGAAATTAGGCAACTGTCTGTATCCAGGGAAATTGGGTCAAGGCTTTGATTCTTGACCATAATTGGGAATGGTTAAATTATTCTAACCAATAGTTTCTGCAGTAGTTACCACAAATTGTATCCTCATCAGGCCTATTGCTTTTCTTCATGGGAACAAATAAAATGCGCCTGTTATCTTTGATGTTAGCTTTTATGCCTCCAGCAGTCAGTTTAATAAATTAACCACTGGTATCTGAAGAAAAACAACACATCCAAACAAAAGGCTTGGACGCAATGTTAAACTTGTACGTAAATTGTTAGACCTGGAAAGCATTCGTCGTTATACATTTATGATATATACATTAGTACATTGATATATTGCATAGCAAGGTAAGACACTTTCTCTGCATTTGACTATAAATTAATTTTAAAAGATTATGGAATCTTTAGGAGTGAGTTTGCTGAGTGCCCTTGATCTTTTGCAGCTGTCCATCAAACTTGCCATGCATCCAACTCACAAATAAAACGTCTTCCAGCTGCACAACACATTGTGACTGAAATTTAAGGCATAGAAAGACAGTAGATTATTTCAAAAGAGTCCTGTTCCAAGTGTCTGGGCATTTAACAATTTATAACCTTCAGTTCCTACTGCATAATTTGTTTCTTTTAATGAGATTAATTATACCATCTGTTTTTATTTAATGAAGTCTACAGTTTCAATGTAGTTCAAAATATAATTATCAATTAAAATTTGATCTGTAGGTACATGAGGGATTTCAAATCAGTTGCCCAAATATTAGGCCAAACAAGTGTATTCTAAATGAGAGAAGGAGGCAGAGACTTTGAGAGTTCCAGAGTACATGCACGCGAAGTCAGATTTGGTGGAAGGAAGATATTTGGAATGTAGCAGAGATGGAAGAGGACTTAAGGATAGGGATGATGCAGTCGTGAGTGATTTTTTTTTCAGTCTGGATGAAAATTTTAATGTTGAGTCCTAACAATGAAAATCTGTTATCAGTCAGCAATCATAGGGATATGAAGTAAGCAAAATTTTATGTGACTTTCGATGCAGGCAACAAAACTTTGAATAAGCTCAAGTCTACAGAAGATGGAAGACAAACTGCCATCCCAAAAATAGATCAGGCTTTTCAAATTCAGAGTGTGCAAAGGCGTGAAAGACAATTCTGGAATTTGGGACAAGGGTGGAGTCAGGTTCATACTGTCAGTCACAATAGAGTATGCAAGGACTGCATTTTCAGACTCAAACATAACACCATGTTTATAGAGAGCTTGTTCCTGCCTCAGGTAATCAATAGAGAGAAATAGCAGTAGTGGATAGAGGGCAATAAAGACACACATTTGAAAGAAGTATCTACTTAGCCAATACTAGATGTTAGATGTCAAACAATTTAAAGACAAGGGGTCAAGAAAAGTGATAGTAAGGTAGGGCTGAGTATCCCCTAAGCGGATATGGTCAACCAGATAGCTCAGTACAAGGTGTACTCGACCATAGATCTGAAATCCGCTTATCACCAGCTCCCCATCCACCCAGAGGACAGTCCCTACACCGCCTTCGAGGCGGGCGGCAGGCTCTATCACTTCCTGCGCGTCCCCTTCGGTGTCACAAATGGTGTCTCTGTCTTCCAGAGGGAAATGGACCAGATGGTGGACCAGTGCCAACTGAAGGCCACATTTCCCTATCTGGATAACATCACCATCTGTGGTCACGACTGGCCAGATCACAACACCAACCTCCAACGATTTTACCATTTTGTGAAAGCCCGGAACCTGCCGTACTCCCTTGAAGACATCAGGACGATGACCAGGGACTGCCAAGTCTGCGCTGAGTGCAAACCGCACTTCTACCGTCCTGAAAAGGCGCAACTTATCAAGGCCACCCACCCTTTGAGCGACTGAGTGTTGACTTTAAGGGCCCCCTTCCCTCCACCGACCGCAATGTCTACTTTCTCAACATTATCGACGAATACTCGCAGTTCCCCTTTGCTATTCCCTGCCCTGACACCACTGCCACATCCGTCATAAAAGCCCTGCGCCAGCTCTTCACTCTGTTCGGATATCCCTGCTATATCCACAGTGATAGAGGGTCCTCCTTTATGAGTGACGAGCTGCGCCAGTACCTGCTGGCTAGGGGCATTGCTACTAGTAGGACCACGAGCTATAATCCCCGGGGAAATGGACAGGTGGAGAGGGAGAATGCCACAGTGTGGAAGGCCACACTTTTAGCCCTTAAGTCAAAGGGGTTGCCGGTCTCTCAATGGCAGGAGGTCTTCCCCGAGGCACTCCACTCTATCCGCTCTCTGTTATGTACGTCCACCAATGCCACCCCTCATGAGCGCCTATTTTCTTTTCCCAGGAAGTCTGCCACTGGGACCACCCTACCAGTTTGGCTGACGTCCCCAGGGCCAGTGCTGCTCCGGAAACTGGCTGGTCGAGAGGGTTCACCTACTACATGCGAACCCCCAGTATGCCTACGTGGTCTTACCTGATGGGCGGGAGGACACGGTCTCCGTCCGCGACCTGGCGCCCGCAGAAGCAGCAGACCACTACCCCGAACACTCCATGGTAACTATGAACCCTGTACCCGAGGTGACACCGCGCACACCAAGCCCTACACAGACTCCTCACGACACTTCCATACCGGGCGCCTCGCACACGCATGAAGGATCACTGATGCCTAGTGGGCTGACACCTCCAGTCAGGCCGGAACCAGTACAACCACCGTCTCCGGTGCAATCACCACCGGCACCTGTGCAATCACATCCAATGCTACGTAGATCGCAGCGACAGATTCGACCACCTGATAGACTTAACCTGTAAATATACTTGTAAGAATCTTCGCCCCATGGGGACTCTCTTTTACAACAAAGGGGGGAGGGTGAATGTGGTGAACTACATATACCTGTCTGGACATGCCACCCCCGCTGACTGCTCCTGTGGCTCCTCCCACGGACCCCGGTATAAAGGCGATTGGAGACACAGCCCCAGCCTCAGTCTCCAGGATGTAGTGTGGTGGTCATTTGCTGCTTGTTCTTTCTTCCAGCCAATAAAAGCTTATATCTCGCCTCACGTCTCCGAGAGTTATTGATGGTGCATCATAGACATGCTCTTGGATAAAGTGTGGTGGATTAGTCTGTTAATGTGAAATACAAGGGGTGCAGTCTGGATGATACAAAAGGGAGGGGTTAGACAAGCTTTTTCAGTAGATTCCCAGGAAGTTATAAGATGAATGAGTATTTGAATTAGGTGAATGCCTTCTCTTTGTGTTGATAGTAGAGGAGAAGCTTTAGAAAAAGGTGTGTGATCAGTCACATCAAAATTGGGGATAGACGCTGATGATTAGACAATATTCAATTGCACTTGCAAATGAGCTAGCCTATGTTCCTAGTCAGAAAGTCCCAGATAAAATTCAAGCATGGGCTGATATATAGCACATAACATTTACAAGTGCCAGGCCATGACCATCTCCGGCAATGGTTAGTCAAACTACTTTCCATTTATCTTCAATGAGTTGCCATCTCAATGATCCATATGTTGTTACAACATCTCAATGGGACCTGCGACTTAAATGTTGTGGCTGATGAACAGATCCATTTACAAGTTACAAATCAGGAATACTCTCCATTTGTTAGAATGAATACTGGTTCAAGAACACTCAGGAAAAAGCAGCCTGCACCTACCACCCTAAATATTCATTCTTTCCCTGCTTGGTGCACTGAGCCTTCAATATGAGATTGATATAAAATCATCTTGGTTACTATGACAGAACTTCCAGATCCTATGGCCACTGACATCAAAGGGCAACATGCACTCAAGAACATTATCACCTGACACGTAACCTTGACTTGGAAGCATTTTACCTTTTCTTAATTTTCTCTATATATGAATCCCTATCCAATATCCAATCATTATGGGTGTTAGCTCAATAGAGGGACTGCAATTGTTCACAGAGCTGACTCATTACTTAGGAGGAATCAGAGATGATCAGTAAGTGCTGGCCTTGACGGTGCTGCCCACATCATAAAAAATGAATGCAAAATAAAAAGAGTTCAGTACTGCTTGAGTTAAATTATGTAAAATGAAACCTCAACTTAGAGAGTCAACAGGATAGATTTACTTGCCGTTTAACAAAGAACCATTTACCTGAAATTATGTTAATAAGCTGCATGTTACGCAGAGTTTTTCATTATTTAGTAGACTCAATAGTTGGCATGATCAGGGCAGACCAAAGGGCCTGTTTCAATGTCATACGACCCTATGACTCTCCTGGCAAAGACTTGTGATGAAAGTGCATATTTTTAATATCTACTGATATGTTTCTCACCACCAGAAATGACATTAAATGAAACTGTTACTTGGCCACAACACAGATAAGGCAGCAGATTCTGAACCTGTTATGTAATAATAAGAATATGAATTTGTTTCCTATTCACATTATCCTCCAACAGCAGACACCAAATATGTTGTTTAAATGTGAGCTTGTGATAATTTAAGTAGTCTAAATCAACCTATAACAGATTAGCAAATTTCAAAAACTTCTATTTTCTGCTATTCTTACTATATTGGAAATAATTAGACAATCAAGTTAAAAAGATCTGTAGCCCATGTCCGGCAGGTATTTGGTTTTCCATCCTGGTTTACTGGAAGGTGAAGAAAAAGACCTTTTACTGGGGATTAAGATGCTCCCAGATCCACTCCAGCAATCTCTTAAAAATCAGTCTTCCAACTGCAACACAGACAAAATGCTGGAGGAGCTCAGTAGGTCAGGCAGCATCTATGAAAATGAATAAATAGTTGGCATTTCAGGCTGAGACCCTTCTTCAGAACTGGAAAGGAAGGGGGAAGATGCTAAAATAAGGTGGGGGAAAAGGAAAAAGGATAGCTAGAAAGTGATTGGTGAAGCCAGGTGGGTGGGAAAGGTCAAGGGCTGGAGAAGAAGGAATCTGGTAGGAGAGGAGAGTGGACCTTAGGAGAAAGGGAAGGAGGAGGGGACCCAGTGGGAGGTGATAGATAGGTGAGAAGAGGTAAGAGGCCAGAGTGGGGAAGGGGAGAGATTTTTTTTATATACCAGAAAGAGAAACTAGTATTCATAGCATAAGGTTGGAGGCCCTGATGGAATATAAGGTGCTGCTCCTCCACCCTGAGGATCACCTCATCGTGGCAGAAAGGAGGCGATGGACTGACTGGCACATTGGAACAGGAACGGGAATTGAAATTAAAATGTTTTGTCACTGGGAATTTCCTCTTTTGGTGGATGGAGTAGAGGTGCTCTACAAAGCGGTCCACCAATTTATTACGGGTCTCACCAATGTAGAGGAGACTGCATCGGAGCACTGGACACAAAAGACGACCTCAGCAGATTTGCAGGTGTAGTGTTGCCTCACCTGGAAGGACTGTTTGAGAGCCTGAATGGAGGTGAGGGAGAAGTCAAGTGGCACGTGTAGCACTTAGGCCATTTGCAGGGATAAGTGGGAAATTAGTGGGGAGGGATGAATAGACAAGGAATCATAGAGGGAGTCTTCCAACTAGTCCATTCTAGAATGCCACAAAATTGTAACTGCTTGAACTTCCAAAGTAATCCAGTGCACGCCTTGGGATTCTTAAGTGTCATATTATTCATTCCATATGTTACCTCTTTGGACTCGGCTAAATAGAGTGTGGATACATGGGAAGGGAATCTGAAAGGAATAATGGGCAATTCCATATGTGACAATATCTGAATCATTTAAACAAGGAAAAGAGCAGTTGTTTTGCATAGAACACAAGATGTTTCAAAATGTATTACATCTAATGAAGAATTTATTTTTAAATATAGTTACCATGGTAATGTAGGAGATATATTAATCAATTTGCCAGTAGTAATAACCAGAAAATATGACAATAAATTGAGAGACTTCTGAACAGTGTTCAATAACAGTAGGACTTTTTTCTGGATTAATACGATGCTTTAATTTCTTATCTTAGCAATCTTGTAACTTTATTTAATTGCGGAATGTGAATATTTACACTAATTACTAACCTGGGTGAGACCATCTAAATGTATTTCACATGTTGCCAGTTGGCTAAATTTCAAAACAAGCCCCACACGAAAGAACAATATTCTGACCAAGTGTACCACCCAGTCTCTTGTAGAACAGCTCATCTAAAACGCACATGGATAAGAAATAGCAAGGACCAAATATTTTGGAAGTTAATATCTGCACTTTTATGTTTTGCCAGAATGCTATTTTTCCTCAAGAGAATCCATCGCCTTATTTATATTTAGTGTGACAAGATGCCAAGTATTATAATCCATCTTCTACTGTGAGTGCATTATTATTTACAAAAAAAAATCCTATTAAGCCAGATTGCGAAACCTGAATAATGCATTCACGTTGCAATGTGACGGGCAGGCAGATTTTGTAGAAATGAGTAGAATTCTATTTTTCATATGCTGACCCTTGGCAACATCAGCCTGAGCTCATCTATATGCCAAGTTGACATTATCATGGGTTATTGCTCTTGTCTTAGTCGAAATCTGAGACTGAAATGGCAGAAATTTTTCTCCATGTCTTGACTTCACAATTATAATACTCTTCCACCTTCCACATTTCTTAGGTTAACAAAAACCTGATCTACAAATGTGAGGCTGAAGAATGAAGATTCAGAAAGGCATGAATTATTATAACCTCAGCCATACCCTCCCTTCACCACAGCTGTAACTTTATGTCTTTCCACTTCTAGAGAAAATGCAGTATGATCAAATGCCAAAAACAGTGATATCCTGCTTGATTAACACACCCAGCCACCAGTTCACAAAGTTGGAAGCTGGCATGGAGGAGATCCCTGTATATAGTGTATAACTGAGCACAAGTGGGCAGAAGAAAGGACAAGGGCAGGGTAAGTTTTGGTGCCGAGAGTAGATGATGACTTTGAAGCGTGAACTTACAGAAGATTTATAGCTATATAGGAGAGGATCATTAGCAGGCCTGCCAGAAAACTTATGTGAAATGTCAGGTAATATACTGGTACCTAGCATCAACCTCATACAAGGCTTTGTATTCATTTTGGAAACTAGCCCTTCCAGCAGTGAAATTATCTGGCTGATGCCTGTCACCAGCCAACCTAGGGAGTTATGGCTAAAGGTGAGATGATGCAGTCTAAAAGGGGAAATAAAGTTCAAAGTTGAAAGAAGAGATTCTGCAGATGCTGGAAATATTGAGCTAAAAGCATAAATTGCCAGAGGAACCCAACAAATTAGGCATAATCTACAGAAGGAAATAAACAGTCGATGTTTTGGGCAGAGACCAAAACATGACCACGACTGGAAAGGAAGGGGACAGAAACCAGAATCAGAAGGTGTTAGGAAGGGATGGAGTACAAGCTGGTATGTAATAGGTGAGATCAAGTGAAGGAGAAAGAAGGTGGATGGGGGAGAATGAAATAAGAAGCTAGGCGATGATAGGTGGAAGAGATAAAGGGCCCAAGAAATAAGAAGAAGGGCATACAGGAGCGAGATATACCAGCTAGTTGAGTGGTGTTGTAGCTCCAACTCAATGTCAGTAAGACCAAAGAAGTGATTGTGGACTTCAGCAAAGGTAAGATGAGGGAACTCGTAGAGGGATCAGTGGAGAGAGTGAACAATTTCAAGTTCCTGGGTATCAATATCTCTGAGGACCTAACCTGGACTCAACATATCGATGCAGCTATAAAGAAGGCAAGACAGTGGCTGTATTTCATTAGGAGTTTGAGGAGATTTGGTATGTCACCTGAAGCGTTCACAAAATTTCTACAGATGTGCTGTGGAGAGCATTCTAACTGGCTGCATCACCATCTGGTATGGTGGAAGGGGGTGGTGGGGACTACTGCACAGGATCGAAGTAAGCTGCAGAGAGATCCATCATGGGCACTAGCCTCCACAGTATCCAGGACATCTTCAAGAAGTGGTGCCTCAAGAAGGTGGCGTCCATCATTAAGGATCCCCAGCAGCCAGGACATGCCTTCATTGTTACCATCAGGGAGGAGGTACAGAAGCCTGAAGGCACACACTCAATGATGTAGGAACAGCTTCTTCCCCTCTGCCATCCAATTTCTAAATGGACATTGAACCCATAAACACTACCTTACTACTTTTTTTGTTCTATTTTTTGCACTACTTACTTAATTTATTTACTGTAATTCACAGTATATTTTCTATATTACCATATATTACATTGTCCTGCTGCCATAAAGTTAACAAATTTCACAACATATAGCCAATGAAAAGTGAGTGCTCTAGTTTTGCTGAATGTAATAGGTAGAAGAGCTTCGAGGTCTGACATCTCCAACCAGCTGAAATTAACTTTGCTGATATCGTGAACATAATGCAGGAACATTTAGAACAGAAACCATTGTTGATTGCAGAACATATTAAGTTTCATAAGTGGAATGAAAAGGAAGCGGTGTCCATTTCAGTTTACATGACTTAATTGAAGAAAATGTTTGAGCATTGCGAGTTAATAATGCACTGAGAGATATTGTAGATTGTGGAATCTTACAAGAAAGCATTCAAAAACAGCTCCCAGCTGAAGCACAACGCACATTTAAAAGAGCAGTTGAAATCACTGTATCAAAGGAAACAGCAGACAGAGGCACAAGTGAGTTACAGTCAGGAATGAAAGTGAGTGTGAACAAAATTGCAGCATCCAAACAAAAACCGGCCTGACTGAACAAATTGTGTTACCGCTGTGGCAGTGGCTCACATATACCAGACCAATGCAGGTTAAAAGATGAACCTTGCAGAAAATGTAACAAAGTAGGACACATACAAGAACATGTAGGCAGACAAGAATAAATGGACTGCACAGGAAAGAGAAAAACATAAAAGGTCAAGTTGCAGTTTCAAAAAGAGCCCTTATCTGTCTGCTGTTGATGAAAAATCTGATAATGATGAGAGTGAAACAGGACTGGGTTGCCTTCATATTGACATTGTAAAAACAGGAGACAAGCAATATGAGTTATACCACAAGTGAACAGATATTTTTGCAAACCATTAGAAACATAGAAAACCTACAGCACAATACAGGTTCTTTGGCCCACAATGCTGTGCTGAATATGTACTTACTTTATAAATTACCTTGTTACCCATACCCTCTATTTTTCTAAGCTCCATGTACCTATCCAGGAGACTCTTAAAAGACCCTATCGTATCTGCCTCCACCACCGCTGCCGGCAGCCCTTTCCATGCACTCACCACTCTCTACATAAAAACTTACCCCTGACATCTCCTCTGTATCTACTTCCAAGCACCTTAAAACTGTGCCCTCTCGTGTAAGCCACGTCAGCCCTGGGAAAAAGCCTCTGACTATCCACACGATCAATGCCTCTCACCATCTTATACACCTCTATCAAGCCACCTCTCATCCTCCGCCGCTCCAAGGAAAAAGGCTGAGTTCACTCAATCTATTCTCATAAGGCATGGTCCCCAATCCAGGCAACATCCTTGTAAATCTCCTCTACACCATTTCTATAGTTTCCGCATCCTTCCTGTAATGAGCTGACCAGAACTGAGCACAGTACTCCAAGTTGGGCCTGACCAGGATTCTATATAGCTGTAACATTACCTCTCAGCTCTTGTACTCAATCCCACAGTTGATGAAGGCCAATGCACCGTATGCCTTCTTAACTACAGTGTCTACCTGCGCAGCAGCTTTGAGTGTCCTATGGACTCGGACCCCTAGATCCCTTTGATCCACCACACTGCCAAGAGTCTTACCATTAATACTATATTCTGCCATCATATTTGACCTATCAATATGAACCACCTCACACTTATCTGGGTTGAACTCCATCTGCCACTTCTCAGCCCAGTTTTGCATCCTATCGATATCCTGCTGTAACATCTGACAGCCCTCCACTCTATCGACAACACCCCCAACCTTTGTGTCATCAGCAAATTTACTAACACATTCCTCCACTTCCTCATCCTCATCATTTATAAAAATCACGAAGAGAAGGGTCGTAGAACAGATCCCTGAGGCACACCACTGGTCACCGACCTCCTGCAGAATATGACCCATCTATAAGCACTCTTTGCCTTATGTGGGCAAGCCAGTTCTGGATCCACAAAGCAATGTCCCCTTGGATCCCATGCCTCCTTACTTTCTCAATGAGCCTTGCATGGGGTACCTTATCAAATGCCTTGCTGAAATGTATATACACTACATCTACTGCACTACCTTCATCAATGTGTTTAGTCACATCCTCAAAAAATTCAATCAGGCTCCACGACCTGCCTTTGACAAAGCCATGCTGATTATTCCTAATCATATTATGCCTCTCCAAATCTTCATAAATCCTGCCTCTCAGGATCTTTTCTATCAACTTACCAACCACTGAAGACTCACTGGTCTATAATTTCCTGGGCTATCTTTACTTCCTTTCTTGAGTAAGGAATAACATCTGCAACCCTCCAATCCTCCAGAACCTCCAAAGATCATTGTCAGAGGCTCAGCTATCTCCTCCCTCACCTCCCACAGTAGTCTGGGGTACATCTCATCTGGTCCGGAGACTTATCCAGCTTGATGTTTTCCAAAAGCTCCAGCACATCCTCTTTCTTAATGTCTATATGCTCAAGCTTTTCAATCCACTATAACTCATCCCCACAATCGCCAAGATCCTTTTCCGCAGTGAATACTGAAACAAAGTACTCATTAAGTATCTCTGCTATATCCTCCAGTTCCATACACACTTTTCCACTGTCACACTTGATTAGTCCCATTCTCTCATGTCTTATCCTCTTGCTCTTCACATACTTGTAGAATGCCTTTGGGTTTTCCTTAATCCTGCTCGCCAAGGCCTTCTCATGGCCCTTTCTGGCTCTCCTAATTTTCTTCATAAACTCCTTCCTGCTAGCCTTATAATCTTTTAGATCTCTATCATTACCTAGTTTTTTGAACCTTTTGTAATCGTTTTTCCTGTTGACTAGATTTTCAACAGCTTTTGTACACCATGGTTCCTTTATCCTACCATCCTTTCCGTCTCATTGGAACTTACCTATGCAGAACTCCACACAAATATCCCCTGAACATTTGCCACATTTCTGCCATACATTTCCCTGAGAACATCTTTTCCCAATTTATGCCTCCAAGTTCCTGCCTGATAGCTTCATATTTCCCCTTACTCCAATTAAATACTTTCCTAACTTGTCTGTTTCCTATCCCTCTCCAATGCTATGGTAAAGGAGATAGAATTGTGATCACTATCTCCAAAATGCTCTCCCACTGAGACTCCTGACACTTGACCAGGTTCATTTCCCAATACCAGATCAAGTACAGCCTGTCCTCTTGTAGGCTTATCTACATATTGTGTCAGGAAACCTTCCTGAAAACACCTAACAAACTCCACCCCATCTAAACCCCTTGCTCTAGGGAGATGCCAATCAATATTTGGGAAATTAAATCACCCACCATGACAACCCTGTTATTATTACACCTTTCCAGAATTTGTCTCCCTATCTGCACCTCTATAAAAAACATCCAGAAGAGTTATTGACCCCTTCCTGTTTCTAACTTCCACCCACAGAGACTCTGTGGATAATCCCTCTATGACTTCCTCCTTTCCTGCAGCCATGACACTACCTCTGATCAGCAGAGCCACGCCCCCACCTCTTTTGCCTCCCTCCCTCTCCTTTCTGAAACATCTAAAGCCTGGCACTCTAAGTAGCCATTCCTGTCCCTGAGCCATCCAAGTCTCTGTAATGGCCACATCATAGCATCAAGTACTGATCCACGCTCTAAGCTCAACTGCTTTGTTCATGATGCTTCTTGTATTAAAACAGACACATCTCAAACCATTGGTCTGAGCACATCCCTTCCCTATCACCTGCCTATCCTCCCTCTCGCACTGTCTCCAAGCTTTCTCTATTTGTGAGCCAAAAGTTCCTTCCTCTGTCTCTTCAGTTTGGTTCCCACCCTCCAGGAATTCTAGTTTAAACTCTCCCCAGTAGCCTTAGCAAACCTCCATGCCAGGATTTTGGTCCCCCTCGGATTCAAGTGCAACCCATAGAACCATAGAACATTACAGCATAGAAACAGGCCTTTTGGCCCTTCTTGGCTGTGCTGAACCATTTTTCTGCCTAGTCCCACTGACCTGACCTGGACCATATCCCTCCGTACACCTCTCATCCATGTACCTGTCCAAGTTTTTCTTAAATGTTAAAAGTGAGCCTGCATTTACCACTTCATCTGGCAGCTCATTCCACACCCCCACCACTCTTTGTGTGAAGAAGCCCCTCCAATGTTCCCTTTAAACTTTTCCCCCTTCACCCTAAACCACGTCCTCTGGTTTTTTTCTCCCCTAGCCTCAGTGGAAAAAGCTTGCATTCACTCTATCTATACCGATCATAATCTTATATATCTCTATCAAATCTCCCCTCATTCTTCTATGCTCCAAGGAAAAGTGTGTATGGAACTGGAGGATATAGCAGAGATACTTAATGAGTACCTTGCTTCAGTATTCACTGCGGAAAAGGATCTTGGTGATTGTAGGGATGAGTTACAGCAGATTGAAAAGCTTGAGCATATAGACATTAAGAAAGAGGATGTGCTGGAGCTTTTGGAAAGCATCAAATTGGATAAGTCTCCAGGACTGGATGAGATGTACCCAGACTACTGTACCCCAGACACACTGCAAAACAAACAACTCACCAGCTATTCTGTTTTTGAGTCATCCCTTGTTCATACACTTGGATCTCCTCAAAGCCAGTCTCACGAGGAGTATGCAGGAAAAACAGCCGAGACAAATTGAGGACTCCTCAAACAAGGTGGTTCTATGTTTCATTCCTGAACAAGCAGTCCTGGTGAGGGAATAAAGAAGCAATCAAAAGTGGGTACTTGGGAAGATTAAGGATAGAACAGAACCACTCTGCTCCAAAGTAGATATTGCATCTGAAGTCATTTGGAGATGACACATTGATCAGTTGAGGTGAGCAGTCAATTGTTGGAGAAGGAAGCTGTCTAGAGTTATCAGAATCACTTTCTGCAGTGCCAGAGCCAATTACTGTAACCAGCATGGAAGAGTCCCAGAACCTGAGATTGTTTCACAGCCACAAATCTCACCTGCCAAGTAGAGTAATCCCTCTTGTCAGGAGAGTCGTTATACCTCCATAGTAAGAAAGCCTCCACAGTGGTTAAATCTTTAGGCATGAATGGCACAACTTAAAATTTACCATGCTGTGGATGTCCAAATGGTAGTTGTATTATATGGTATGAGGGGAGGTGAGAGCCTCTGTCAGTCAGAGTTGACCAAGGAGTTTGCATCCTAGCTGTCTAGATACACAAGCCTGGGCAACACAATATGGAGAGCAAGCTGTTGGCCATGTAGCAAGCTCCCCCCTCCACACATCTGATGAACCCAAAGGAAGAGCAGAGACCAATACAGTTTAGCACCAGTGGTGTTCGCAGGAGTCGCCAGTCAACATTGTACTCAATGTAGGACTAGCTTAGGGATCCAGCTCTGGCTTTTTCCCTTGGGGTTTACTACCGAAGCCTTCCTCATGAGTGGATATAGCCGCAAGGAAGCGGAGGTTTGAAATCAGTGTTTTCCTTCTCCTAGATGAGTTGCCAACCACAGTTAACAAGCCCCATCTGCCTTAAGCCACTGGTTTTAAGAAGCCAATAATCTGCCTTTGCCCCTTCTCCGGTCAGTAGAAACAGTTCCGCTGGGCTTAGTAGCTAAGCCACACACGAAGGCCAGGAGCTGGACTTGGTTGTCAGAGGCTCTTTGAGGCGCATGCCATTGGAAGCATTTAATAGGTAGAGGAAGCTTGTCCCCATTACCACCCCCTGCTATATTGTATACTGTATGTATATATAAAATAGCTAGAGAACAAAACATTACATATTTGAGTTGAGATGCATTCTATATTAACTTGGATTTGGTAGCTAAGCAGGGAATGGTGCTATGTATTTAATATTTCAGTAATATTTGAGTAATATTGTACATATATTGTTTGATTAAGCATTCTTTGTTATTTATGTAATTCATTACAGGTTATATGTACATGAATGGCATACATTATCATATCACCATGCCATAAATGCACAACTCACTAAAGTAAAACAAAATACAAACTAAAGACACATTATCCCTGGGCTACCATGTTTTTATTTTGATTAGTTTTTGGATTAAAAAACACAACATCGGACCTCCTGCCCAACGCTATAGCAAGAAGAGGACATGCTGTAGATAGTGGGGGTCTGTGATAAAACAAAAACCCTGCATATAGTGGAAATCTGAAATAAAAACTGAACATTCTGAAGGTACTCAACAGGTCAGATAATATTTGTGGAGAAAGGGTTAACAATTCAGACTGATTTCCTGTTATCAGGACTGAAATGTGAGAAAACATATTCTCCATTCAGAATGGGGGAAGGGTAGATAACTAAAGGAAATGTCTATGATAAGGTGCAAAGCATGATTGACCAGACCTTACATATTCTACTGAAGACAACTAAGAGAGGGTGATGAGTGAATATTAATCATAGTTGGTCTGTCTCGGAAGGTGTAAATGGAGAGATGAATAAGGGCAGTCAGTAGAACAAAATGGGACTGGAAGTTGCAGGACAAAGAATACTGTTCTTGGACTGCAGGGCAACATTGAACACCATAATTCCCTCCAGGTTTGACAAGAAGCTCAGAGACCCTGGCCTTCACGCTGCCTTGTGAAGGTGAATCCTGGACTTCCTGTCAGATTTCCGGCAAGTGGTAAAAGTAGGCTCCCTCAGCTCTGTCCCTCTGACCCTCAACACATGAGCCCCTCAGGGATATGTCCTTAGCCCCCTCTTTTACTCTCTGTATACCCATGACTGTGTTGCCACCCACAGCTCAAATCTGCTAATTGAATTTGCTGATGACACTACACTGATTGACCTAATCTCAAATAATAATGAGGCAACCTACAGAGAAGTCATCACCTTGACACAGTGGTGTCAAGAAAACAACTTCTCCCTCAATGTCACAAAAACAAAGGAGCTGGTTGTGGACTACAGGAGGAATGGAGACAGGCTAACCCCTATTGACATCAATGGATCTGGGGTTGAGAGGGTGAACAGCTTTAAGTTCCCTGGCACACACTTTAGCGAAGATCTCACGTGGTCTGTACATACCGGCTGTGTGGTGAAAAGGGCACTACAGCACGCTTTTCACCTCAGACGGTTGAAGAAGTTTGGTATGGGCCCCCAACTTATAAGAACTTTCTACAGGGGCACAATTGAGAGTATCCTGACTGGATGCATCGCTGCCTGGTATGGGAACTGTACTTCCCTCAATCGCAGGACTCTACAGAGAATATTATGGACAGCCCAGCACATCTGTAGATGTGAACTTCCCATTATCCAGGACATTTACAAAGACAGGTGATGCACCATCAATAACTCACTCTGAGACGTAAAGGCAAGGTATCGGCTTTTATTGACTGGAAGAAGGAACAAGCAGTGAGTGACCACCATACTACATCCTGGAGACTGAGAGGCCGGGCTCAGACCTCCATCACCTTTATACAGGGGTCTGTGGGAGGAGCCACAGGAGCAGTCATCAGGGGGCGTGTCCAGACAGGTATATGTAGTTCACCACAACAGGTGTGTAAAAAAGGCCCAAAAAATCATTGGGGACCCGAGTCACTCCAATCACAAACTGTTCCAGCTGCTACCATCCAGGAAACGGTACTGCAGCATAAAAGCCAGGACCAACTGGCTCTGGGACAGCTTCTTCCATCAGGCCATCAGACTGCTTAATTCACACTGATACAACTGTATTTCTATTTTATACTGACTGTCCTGTTGTACATAATATTTATTATATATTACTAGAAATTGCACATTTAGACAGAGATGTAATGTAAAGATTTTTACTCATGTAAATGAAGGATGTAAGAAATAGTCAATTCAATTTCATTCAGCTGTTAGGGAGAAAAGCTGAGTTAATATTAAAGATGGACACCTAACTTCAGAACTGACCAATTATTAAATAAATAGGAGATAAAAATACATTGCTGAATTTAATAATGATCCCAAGAGACACCTTGTGCCTAGACAGAAGACAAGGAGCTCTTACTCAAGCTTTGTTGGAAAATTATAGGAGGGTAAAACAGTGATTTGAATCGGAATGGGGAATTCAATTGACACACATAGAAACTCAGCGTCACCCTTATAAACTGAATCAAAGTGCTTTGCAAAATTCTTGGTTTTTCCAATATACCTGATACCAAATCACAACCACCAAATGCGGTAAAATAAAATGGAAATTAATTGTTGCTTGGTAATTATTGAATGCATCTCTAGAAAGTGGGAAAGAGGTAAATGTGCAGTTGTCACAACTTGTTAAATTTCTTGGGAATGGGGGCACAAGAAGGGGCACACAAAATGCTGGAGGAACTCAGCAGGGCAGGCAGAGTCGATGGAAAAGAGTGAACAGTCAATGTTTCTGGCCGAGAGACTTCATCCGGGCTCATGATGCCTAGCCTGCTACTTTCCTCCAGCATTTTGTGTATGTTGCTTGGATTTCCAACATCTTCAGATTTTCTCATTACAAGAAGTGGGTGGTTCATACAGATAAAAGGCAAAGCAGGGAGTAGTCACTTCAACGGGAAGTGGAGGATGAGTCTGGTGTTGATATCTCATTGAAGGTGGTGTAAATCAGATACTGATCTGTGGCATCTGTGAGTTGTTGGGGTAATAGGCTGGGACAAGGGGCACTATGTCTGGGTCTGGCCGGTCAAGTCCTGTCTTGTTTTTCCATCCTCACTCAATCCAACCCTGAACTTATTCCATCCACCCTCTCTCCCGTGTCTGCTTTGCCTGGAAGGCCCTGCTGTAAAGGGAGAAGTCTGTGATATCTCGCTGAACATGGCTCTGTCTGCAGAGCCTCAGAATGGCATGCCTTTGAACCGCATAGCCATCTGCACTCCCCCTACACGCTTGCGCCAATCCACAAGCCATCATCCAAACTCTGGGGAAAGTGCGGATAGACGGAGGAACAAAGAAGACAGAAGCTGGGCAAGTGCAGACGGCAGTAACGTGGCCCCTTTTTACCTGGTTATTGCCCATTGAAAACCTTTTATCTCGCCAATGATGACTCAAAATAGGGCCTACAAAGTCAAATGTGGTAAACCAAAAAATGTGACTAATTCATAATTATATTTATAATATAAAATTATATTTATAAGACCGTGTTGCGAACCGCATCTGACCCGACCCACCCACACTCACCCGGAAGTCCCGCCCTGCCTGACTCGGATGTTGTTTATCTGCCTGTGACGTCGCGCCTGCTGGAGAGGGCGAGGTGAGTGTTGTTATGGAATGGGGGAGTCACTGCTGGGTGTCAGGGTGTACGTCGCCTGCTCATGGTAAGACGGGCACGGGTTAACTCTGTGCTGTCCTCTTGCTGGTGTAGTTCAGCCTTTTCGCCCAACGTTGCCCGGCCTCGGTCTGTCGTGCGCAGCCCATCCCTGCCTGGTCCCTTCCTGTCTTGTGCTCCCTGCTGTAAGTCACTACCCTCTACTTTAAGTTTCATGTTTGTCAGTGTCAACTGGGTATTTCTCACAGCTCTGTATTGTTGCGGTTCACAGATAACTTCACTCAGTTGAAAATTTTAACCAGTACTTAAATTAATAAAGTTCAGTTCAGTGTTTCAGTGATGGGAGTGCACTAATATGTTTACTTAATGTTCTTTAACATTTTGGTCATTAAGGGCTTCAGCCTCTGCTGTTCAGGCCAATATTAATGATTAAAGCAGCTCATCTGAATTTTTTGGATCTGCGTTCTCCTCTTCCTCGTAAATATGTTTTTCAAAAAATCATTTCTGTGATAAAAATAAGAAACTTGTCATTGAACTTACGTTGTCATGAGTTGTTGATGTACTGATTTTAAGATTTATATTGGTGTATATATGTCTGATTGGTAATTGTAGCATGAATCTCTTTGCTGGTTTACAGTTTTTTATGTTAATCATTCCAAAATTGTTAACTGTTGTGAATGTAACAGGCTAAAAATCAGTTATTGCTTACCATAATCAACAATATTGAATTGTTTTCAGTGTTTTAATTGGGGGTGGGGGATATCATGCTAAGTTTCTTGATCACTGAGAGCCTGATCATTCTATCCTGAAAACTTATGTATATTTTTTTCAGGACAGAAACAATAAGAAAACTGTCTGTTCAGTATCCTGTACTGTGTCCAAACTTGTGAACAAACTTCTTAGGCAGCCCCTCCAGATTAAGTATGATCTGCTTCTAGTTCACTTTTTTTGGTGAAATTTCTGAAGAGTCCAATCCAGACTATACCAGAGGTGGGGCAGAGGATGGCTTGACTGAGTGTGTACATGGTTTAGGATTCCAGTGCTGGCTTGAAAATAGTATTCATGTGCTACATTTGAAGCAACAAAGTTCTCAGTGCCTTCCTGATTGCACCTTCTCCATTTTCAATGGATAAAATGAGCTGGTGTATGAGTTTTTCCATTCTTTGCAAGAAGCAAGCAGATTTTTGAAAACATTTTCTGTTGCAGTAAGTTTTCTATGATGGAGGTTGGAGTTGAATGCCTGCTTCCCAATTTGATATTTGCTGTACTGAAAACATATCCTCCCCTCTGGACCTTGTCAGTGCGTTGATTGAGGATTTTAGTTCATTTATTGGTGAATTTGGGCATTATTTATTCCTCATCTCTGAAGTCATGCTGTAGGAATTCTTTGGATTTCCACCTTCTGCAGAATCTCTTGTTCATGATTTGCCACATTAGTAATAGGTAGGGAGTGAGTAGCAATGAAGAAACAGTGATATATTTCAAAATCAGAAAGGTGCAAACCAGCAGGTGATGGAATTTTATACTTATTGTCCTGGTAGCATTAATGTATATGGCAAATCTGGTTGAGTAGACTAGGTGAATATCAACAGTGCATTTTGTTATGTGGTACACTGTACACACTGTGATTCATTGATGCATAGGTGTACTAACAAAGTTGGTGGTTCTCTTTTGAGTTATGTGAACCTATTGTGTTCTTGGGTCTCAACTCATCCAGGACAGATGATGGGAAAGCGTTCAAATGTCAGGAAATGAGTCAATTCCCAAAGGATGTGCTCATTCAATCAAAGTATTTATGTGGTTGGTTCAGTTGCTCTTGTGCTCAATGATAGCTACAACCCATATTCCCTCTGGTCTACCGACACCCCACCTCCATCACACTACAAATACCTCCGAATCGGGTTTATTATCACTGACAAATGTTGTGAAATTTGTTGTTTTGTGGCAGCAGTAAGTGCAATACATAAAACACTTTAGTTTGGACTGTTAAGGGAAGATTGTTACATGTTCTTGTTGGAATGGATCATTGTCTGGACCTTTTGTGGCCTAAATACTACTTGCCCTTTATTAAACCATGCCTGAATGATGTCTTAATCTTGCTGCATGTAGGTGGGGAAGGTTTATTTGTTGGCATTGAAGATTGTGCTCTTTCTTTCCCCACTTCTGACGTGCATAATGAAGCAAGGCCAGAAGGATAAAGCAACAAAGATGTTTGGACCCTTGTTGCTGTGTTGCAGTACTCCTGCAATGATGTACAGGGCTGCATGGCACTAGCATTTTCAGTGACTCCTTTAATCTTTTGCTGATGTTTGAGAATAAACTGATTTTGATTTGGGCTGCCTGTTAAAACACAGCCATCCCTGGACTATTCCCCACAATAGACAATAGACAATAGGTGCAGAAGTAGACCATTCGGCCCTTCGAGCCTGCACTGCCATTTTGAGATCATGGTTGATCAATTCTTATCAATACCCGGTTCCTGCCTTGTCCCCATATCCCTTGATCCCCGTATCCATAAGATACCTATCTAGCTCCTTCTTGAAAGCATTCAGAGAATTGGCCTCCACTACCTTCCGAGGCAATGCATTCTAGACCCCCACAACTCTCTGGGAGAAGAAGTTTTTCCTTAACTCTGTCCTAAATGACCTACCCCTTATTCTCAAAACCATGCCCTCTGGTACTGGACTCTCCCAGCATCTGGAACATACTTCCTGCCTCTATCTTGTCCAATCCCTTAATAATCTTATATGTTTCAATCAGATCCCCTCTCAATCTCCTTAATTCCAGCGTGTACAAGTCCAGTCTCTCTAACCTCTCTGCGTAAGACAGTCCAGACATCCTAGGAATTAACCTCGTGAATCTACGCTGCACTTCCTCTACAGCCAGGATGTCCTTCCTTAACTCTGGAGACCAAAACTGTACACAATACTCCAGGTGTGGTCTCACCAGGGCTCTGTACAAATGCAAGAGGATTTCCTTGCTCTTGTACTCAATTCCCTTTGTAATAAAGGCCAACATTCCATTAGCCTTCTTCATTGCCTGCTGCACTTGCTCATTCACCTTCAGTGACTGATGAACAAGGACTCCGAGATCTCTTTGTATTACTCCCTTACCCAACTCTACACCGTTCAGATAATAATCTGCCTTCCTGTTCTTACTCCCAAAGTGGATAACCTCACACTTATTCACATTAAACGCCATCTGCCAAGTATCTGCCCACTCACCCAGCCTATCCAAATCACCCTGAATTCTCCTAACATCCTCATCACATGTCACACTGCCACCCAGCTTAGTATCATCAGCAAATTTGCTGATGTTATTTTCTATGCCTTCATCCAAATCGTTAACGTAAATGGTAAACAGCTGTGGTCCCAATACCGAGCCCTGTGGCACCCCACTAGTCACCACCTGCCTTTCTGAGAAACACCCATTCACCGCTACCCTTTGCTTTCTATCTGCCAACCAGTTTTCTATCCATGTCAATGCCTTCCCCCCGATGCCCTGAGCTTTGATTTTACCCACCAATCTTCTATGTGGGACCTTATCAAATGCCTTCTGAAAATCGAGGTACACTACATCCACTGGATCTCCCCCGTCTAACTTCCTGGTTACATCCTCGAAAAACTCCAATAGATTAGTCAAGCATGATTTACCCTTGGTAAATCCATGCTGGCTCGGCCCAATCCTAACACTGCTATCTAGATATGCCACTATTTCATCCTTAATAATGGACTCTAGCATCTTTCCCACCACCGATGTCAGGCTGACAGGTCGATAGTTCTCTGTTTTCTCCCCCCCTCCTTTCTTAAAAAGTGGGATAACATTAGCCATTCTCCAATCCTCAGGAACTGATCCTGAATCTAAGGAACATTGGAAAATGATTACCAATGCATCTGCAATTTCCAGGGCCACCTCCTTTAGTACCCTAGGGTGCAGACCATCTGGACCTGGGGATTTGTCAGCCTTCAGTCCCATCAGTCTTCTCATCACCGTTTCCTTCTGAATGTCAATCTGTTTCATTTCCTCTGTTACCCTATGTCCTTGGCCCATCCATACATCTGGGAGATTGCTTGAGTCTTCCTTAGTGAAAACAGATCTAAAGTACTTATTAAATTCTTCTGCCATTTCTCTGTTTCCTATAACAATTTCACCCAATTCATTCTTCAAGGGCCCAACATTGTTCTTAACTATCTTCTTTCTCTTCACATACCTAAAAAAGCTTTTGCTATCTTCCTTTATATTCCTGGCTAGCTTGCGTTCGTACCTCATTTTTTCTCCCCGTGTTGTCTTTTTAGTTAAGTTCTGTTGTTCCTTAAAGACTTCCCAATCATCTGTCCTCCCACTCACCTTAGCTCTGTCATTTTTCCTTTTTTTTAATGCTATGCAGTCTCTGACTTCCTTTGTCAACCACTGAGGCCCCTTTCCCCACTTTGAATCCTTCCTTCTCTGGGGGATGAACTGATTTTGCACCTTGTGCATTATTCCCAAGAATACTTGCCATTGCTGTTCCACTGTCTTTTCTGCAAGGCTATCCATCCAGTCAACTTTGGCCAGCTCCTCCCTCATGGCTCCATAGTTTCCCCTGTTCATCTGCAACACTGACACCTCCGAGCTGCCCTTATCCTTCTCAAATTGCAGATAAAAGCTTATCATATTGTGATCACTACCTCCTAATGGCTCCTTTACTGCGAGATCGCTTATCAAATCCTGTTCATTACGTAACACTAAATCCAGAATAGTCTTGTCCCTGGTCGGCTCTCGTACAAGTTGTTCCAAGAATGCATCCTGTAGGCACTCTACAAACTCCCTATCCTGTGGTCCAGCACCAACCTGATTCTCCCAGTTCACCTGCATGTTGAAATCCCCCATAACTACTACGACATTACCTTTGCCACATGCCAGTGTTAACTCCCTATTCAACTTGCACCCAATATCCAAGCTACTGTTTGGTGGCCTGTAGACAACACCCATTTGGGTCCTTTTGCCCTTACTGTTCCTCAGTTCTATCCACACAGACTCTACTTCTCCTGACCCTATGTCCCCCCTTGCAAAGGACTGAATCTCATTCCTCACCAACAGGGCCACCGACAATGTTGGGTAAATCCCGGTGTTAGAACTGTACTCGAACAGCTTGGCTAGAGGTGCAGCTAGATCTGGAGCACAGATCTTCATTGCCGCATTTAGGATATTACCTGGTTTTCTGGCCCTTATTGTGTCTTGTGCTCTCAGCCAGTTGGGTGACAGTTGCTCCAATGAGGATGGGGATCCCAGGGGAAAGATGAGATGGATTATGCTGTTGACACTACTGGCTGAATGGGTTATGAATTCTTGTCTTGTTCAGGCCCTGAGCACTGATGTCCATGAATTCTCCAGCTGTAGGCTGTTTATTTATCCACTGTCATTCATGAGCTGATGCAACACAACTACAAAGGACTTAGCAAACTGCACCAATGTGTTTGGCTGCCCAGTGCCGTTCATATTGCTCACGCCAAAGTGACCAAGGCAGGAAGGCAGTGAAGTCATGATCTGCACCCATTCTGGCATTGCAGTCACTTAGGAGAACAAGATCTTCCTTGCTGGGAGTATTTCTGATGGTGGCTGCAAGATTCTCATAAAACTCATCCTTTGCTTCAGATGTGGAGCAGTGTTGGAGCATAAACAAGTAATTAGACCTTTGGTGGTGGTTTCAGTTTGTAACTATCAATGGTAGTGCCTTCATATCTTGTCCCAAGATATGTGTCTTTTTCAGGCTGAGAGTTGGGTCAAGTTCCTTGCAGGCCTGGGAGAAGTACTGCCTAGTTCCACCATCTTCATCAATGTGTTCCTCACTGCAAAGCCGACTCCATACTCTCTGGGCTCATCAGGGCCCTTCCCTTGCCAGAAAAAAGTGTAGTCTTTCTCTTTTCATCTGCCTAAATCAACCAGACACACCTCCTGGAGGGTGGCTATTTCACATGAAGTCTCTTGAGCTCTTTGTTTATTGCAGCTGTCTTCCTAACATCACTGATGTCTTGGAGGCCAGTCATGATTGTCCGAATGTTCCAACATCCAGTTTTAGAGCTAGTTTCTTTTGTTGTGTTGTCTTGCCCAGTGCAGTGTTTTCAGTCTTCAGTTCTGCATGTGCACTAATCCTACATAACTTCCAATTTAGACACTAGCCACAAGATCTTTGAGAGGAGAGCCTTGCAAGATCAACAAGGCTGGAAATGACTTTGCCATATCCCTCTTGTTTGATAACATAGTGGTCTATATGGTTTTCCTTGTTTGCTGTTGAAATTTAGCAATAGTGATGTAAATGAATGACTTGCCATGTTGTTTAAGGAGCTATATCAGAGTCAGTCATGTTTGAGATACTGTGTGTTTCGTCATCTGTTGTGAGTGGTTTTCAATGGCTGTTGAGTTTTATTGCAGATAGATTTCCTGATACATCTCTCGGGCTGTGTGATGTATGTTGTACATTCTTCATGACTGCAGACAACTGGAGGACACAGATCACTTCTATTTGGTAGACTTGAGTTTGGCGTCAGGATCAAAATCAGGTTTAATATCACTGGCATATGTCATGAAATTTGTTGTTATGCGGCAGCAGTGGATTGCGATGCATAATAAAACTGTGTTACATGTAAAAAGCATGTGTCTATATATATATTAAAAAAAAGGTTAAGTAGTGGAAAAAGAAAGATTGTGAGGTAGTTTTCCTAGGTTCATTGTCCATTTAGAAATCTGATGGCAAAGGTGAAGAAGCTATTCCTGAATCATTGAGTTTCCTCCCTGATAGCAATGAGAAGAGGGCATATCCTTAGTGATGTTAGTCCTTAATGATGGATGTCACCTTTTTGAGGCACCACCTTTTGAAAGTGTTCTCAGTGTTGGGGAGCCTAGTGTCCATGATGGACCTGCATGAGCTTTCAACTTTCTGCAGCTTATTTCCATTCTTTGCAATGCCTCCTTATACCAAACGGTGGTACAGCCAGTTAGAATACTCCACATGGAACATTTGTAAGAATTTGCAAGTGTCTTTGGTATACCAAATCTTCTCAAACTCTCTATGAAACATAGCCGCTATCGTCCCTCCTATGCAATGTGTTGGGCCCAGGATAGATTGTCAGAGACATTGACACCCAGGAACTTAAAATGGCTCGCCCTTTCCACTTCTGATCCCTGGATGAGGACTGCTGTGTGCACCCTTGTCTTGTCCTTTCTGACGTCCACAATCAATTCTTTGGCCTTACTGACTGGTTGTTGCTGCAACACCAATCAACCAACTGGTTGATCTGGTTCCTGTATGCCGCCTTGTTAGCATCTGAAATTCTGCCAACAATAGTTGCATTGTAAGCAAATTTATAGATGGCATTTGAGCTATGCCAACCCACATAGTCAGGGCTGAAGAAAGTAGAGCAGTGGGCTAACCACACATTTTGAGGTGTACCAATGTTGATTATCAGCGAGGTGGAGATGTTATTTCCGATATGGACAGACTGTGGTCTTCCGGTGTGGAAATCAAGGATCCAGTTGCAGAGAAAGGTACAGAGGCTCAGGTTTTTGAGCTTTTTGATCAGGCCTGTAGGAAAAATAGTACTAAACTCTGAGCTGCAGTCAATAAACAGCAGCCTGACATAATTATTAATATTGTCCAGGTGATCCAAGGCCACGTGAAGAGCCAAAGAGGTCACACCTGCCGTAGACCTATTGTGGTGATGAGCAAATTGTAGTGGGTCAAGGTCCTTGCTGAGACAGGAGATGTTTCTAGTCATAACCAACCTCACAAAGCACTTCATCACCATAAGATGTGAGTGCTATTGGGCGATGGTTATTAAGGCATCTCACCCTGCTCTTCCTGGGCAATAGTATGGTTGTTGCCCTTTTGAAGCAGTGGGAGCTTCCAAATGTAGCAATGAGAGATTGGAAGTATCTCTGAATGTACCTACCAGTTGGTTGCACAGGTTTTCAGAGCCCTACCAGGTACCCCATCGGGGCCTGTTGCCTTGCGAGGATTCACCTGCTTGAAAGAGAGCCTGACGTTTTCCTTCGAGACAGAGATCAAAGGGTTTCCGGATGTTTCGTGGATCCTCAAAGCTGTAGTTCTATTGTTCCTTTCAAAGTATGCATAAAAGGTGAGCTGATCTGGGAGAGAAGCATCACTGCCATTTATGATGTTAGGATTCACTTTGTAGGAGGTAATGGCCTGCAAACCTTGCCAGAGCTGATGTGAATCTGATTCCTCCTCTGACCTCAATCAAAATTGTTCTTTTGCTCTTGAGGTAGTCCTCTGTAAGACTTGAATGCCATAAATCTAGCCCTCAGCAGAAGATGAATGTCCTGGTTCATCCACAGCTATTGAATTTTTTATATATGTTCTCCTGGTTTCATACTGATACATCATTTCACTATCAATATGTAGGGTCTCGACCATCATCATCATCGACTCCACTTTGCCTCCACTGGAACTACCTGACCTGCTAAGTTCATCCAGTAGCTTGTATTTTCTCATGCCCACCAACTCCCACCTATTATAACAATTCCAACATCTGTAGACAAATTGTGTGAGAAGTATAGGTTTATTGCCATTCAGCAAATTCCACTGGCTGATCATCCAATTAATGGTCTTCTCTCAACAGGAATAATTGCTATTTTTCAATATGCTTCTCACCAAATTTTAGTCCTTTCTAATGACCCCTACATCCTGAAGTGTTCAACTCCTAATATGCAGAGATTGCAGCCTCTGTAAAGCTAATCTGTCTTGTGTTTCAAAGCTGAGCCAACTGGGTTGTTGGGAAGACATTGAAATAGGATGATTGTTAATAGGTGGACGTTACAGCTCCTTCAGCTAGTCATGCTGTATCCTGAATATTTGCCTTTTCGTAATAGTGCTTTAGATTTAAGTGTTCTGAGTGTGTTATCCAAAAAAAAGCACAATTTGCCTATAAATCTGTCTTTAACAATTTTCTTAGATATTTTGGCAGAAAACCGTTCTAACTATAATTTTGCCATTGTTGCCATTGAGGAGAATATTAGCATTGAAATTTTACCTGTATATTGTAAATAGTAAATGAATATTTTAGTACATTGCTTTATGGTATTTGAGCATGGTCTCAATTTTAGCAATTTATTTATGAACTTCCGAGAGTAGTCAGTGCTCTTTGCACATGCCATGTTCTTTCTCACTGTATGTCTTCAACAGTGGACATTCTAATCTGGGCAGTATTGGTTCCATCTTGGAAATGACTGGCAGAGTTCAAATTTTTGATTCTATGTTTCTTTCCCTATGGAAGGTAGGCAAGGGTTGGGTGGTCAAGAAGGCACTTGATCTGATGCTATAAATGGGGTTGCCAGAATTACCTTTGTTCTGTTTAGAAGAATTATTTATACAAGGATGAGCATTATTTTCAAACTGGGGTTAAGAAAATGCATGGTGATTCTTCTCATGTTTAACAATTGCTGTGAGAGTTCTTTGTTGACCTTTTGGTTTCCAGGTTTGTGACCTATACTTATAATTTTAAAAACATTCTTAATAATAATTAGGACCATCTGTTGTATTTAACAGTATGATAAACACAGATGTTAGCTTTTAACCTGAGTGGAACTGTACTGAACTTGTCATGTTCATCTGAAAATATATGGAATATATTTTTATATTTTGAATGATAAAACTCTTATTGGTTCTTCAAACTTAAAAATGTATTGTGAAGTATATTCATGTTTTGGTTATGGATGCTTGAGCTTTTCAGAGGTGAACATAATGTAAACTTGTCATTTACAATATTGTGTCTTTACATTAAATACTTTGCAGGTGTTCCTTGTACTCATTGTGTGGTCTGAAGGAATACATACAGTGAGAGCATTTTGGTTGTAGCAGTAAAGCAAGGTCTATTTTGCACCTCTGCCTTGAGTGTTGTTTTAAATCCTTATTAGAATTGAACATTTTCAGTTTCATATTGTGCCTTTTTTCATTATGGAGTTTATTGATTATTTTGAAATGTGACTTTAAGGTTAGCCCCCAAGTTGATCAAAATTATTTGTTTCAGAACTGGATGTTTTCTTAGAAATCTTGGTATAATAATTTTCTTTAATGGCATTTCATAATCTGTTGAGGACTGAGTTTGAAGTTTGCTTAACTTTAAAGCACCATTTTTTGGGTATTTCCAAAGTTTTATAATTCATAAGCAGTGAAGCTTCCTCAAGTATTGTGACTAGTTATTTACTTGAGTTCTTGAACAGCTGAAAATGTTTAACTTGAATTTTAAGTGTATGGGGAAGTTGGGGAAAGTCTGTGTTTAGATAGAAAAACATATTTTTAGAATCTGTTTATTATAACATCCTGTGTTTGATGGGTTATGGTAAAATTAAATGAAAGTTTTATGAACAGGTCTTGAGGATATAAAATATGAATCTTGATAATCGGACCCCTTAAGTTGTTTAGTTACGGTTGGAATGAGTGTCATATGTTTATACACTGTGAATAGTGGGTAGGTTGTGGGAAGCAAGTCTTTATCAATCATCTTCATGTAGTTTGGGGCTACATTTTCTGGCATTTGGAACATTAATGGTGATTTTGTTCAAATCATTAAGGATATTAATAACAATTGATTGGGTCGACGTAACTAAGTTCTTAATGCACATTGATGTCAGGAACTAGAGAGATTATTCTACAGATTAGTATCAGATCTTTAACTTCTAACACAAAGGTGTTTAAAAAGAGTTCAAAACCTCCAATAAACCTTAATCACTGCTCAACCATTTGATGAAATGGGGTTACTGAAATGGATAATCTGCACATTCAGAATTGGGTAAGAAAAATCTTTCATGATGTCATATGATGAAATAGGCTCATAGAGATAAATAGTCTCTTTGCGTTCTGATGAATTCTGTAAATGAAGTGGAGGCAAAAGAAGCAAATGAGGTCAAAGTTCTGCATCCCCAGTACCCCCAGCCTTGAATGGAGCTAGAGAATTAACTAATCCACATGAAGAGGTAGAGCAGTGGGGTGCAGGGCAGATGTGTCTATTGTTATACCTGTTGTCAGTGATGGATAACATGGGTGGTTAAAAACCATAATGAAGCATTTACAAGCTCCTTCAGTTAAAACTTATAGGGCTCCACCAGAGGCCTTCACTGGCAAAGTTTTAAAGAAAGGGAACAACAGTTAATTAACTAGCTGAGACTGACAGCTTTAACATCCAAGCAAAATTTGACCAAGTGTAGCATCCAAGATTCCCCAGTAAAACAGCATGATTTGGGAGGATATTTTCCCGTGTTTATCTGGGGCAATAAATGATGAATCTTGAATGCCAATTATTTCACACCAGAATTCTGCTGGAAGACTCTTCAATGCTGTGTCAAATTGCATTATAATTACCTTCTCTTCATCATAATGTCTTAATTGAAGCTTTTGTACATTGAATATTTGGCCCATAAATAAACCATTGGTTCACTCAGCCAATATCGACATCTATTGTTCACTTGTGTCTTCATTCTGTCTATTTGAAGAGCGGGGTCTTTGTTCCCGCTATTACAGACATTTACACCACATGCTGCACCTGCAAAGCTAACAGTATTGTGAAGGACCCCATGTACCCCTCACACAAACTCTTCTCCCTCCTGCCATCTGGCATAAGGTACCAAAGCAATTGGGCTCTCACGAGCAGACTGTGCAACAGTTTCTTCCCCCAAGCCACCAGACTCCTCAATACCCAGAGTCTAGACTGACATCTACATCATTTATTATTATATTGTAATTTGTCCTCTACTGTGCCTATTGTCTTGTTTATTAATTACTGTACTGCCCTGCACTGTTCTGTGCACTTTATGTAGTCCTGTGTAGGTCTGTAGTCTAGTGCAGTTTTTATGTTTTATGTAGTCTAGTGTAGCCTTGTATTGTCTCACATAGTCTCGTGTAGTTTTGTGTTGTTTCATGTAGCACCAGGGTCCTGGAGGAATGTTGTTTCATTTTTACTGTGTACTGTACCAGCAGTTTATGGTTGAAATGACAATAAACTTGGCTTGAAATGCATTGATGTTATTTTTCTCAATTACAATTTATGGCATTGAGTGGCACATTCTCACAAGAAGATGTATCTTCTGAATTTTATATTTGTTTTCTCAGTAACTTCATTGTATTACCAGCATCCAGTCTTTGTTTCTCTAAGTAGATACACTCACTCTTTGTATCTACCTTATTAAAATATTTTATAATATTAAATACATTTTGTTCGATTATGTTTGACCTTCTCTTTACAAGAGATGATTATTTTAAATGAATAGAGGAAGCACTGCAAATCATCTGCAGCTTAGGTAATGTCAGCAGAAAAATAAACAGTTGATGTTTGTCTGCTTATCTGATTGGAGTACCTTTGCTATTCTGATACATTTCTGTAAACATTTTCTGTTGATTGCACATTATAATCAGGAATTAAACGGGAAAGGACAGAAATATTCATGCCTATGCAGAGCAAAAATGCGGTAATATCTACATTTGGACTAAAGTGTGTCAAATAGTTTGCCATTAATGAGTACCATCAGCAGTCACCTAAATCCTCATTATCAATGTTTGAAGTGTCACCATCGATTTGACAATGATTTAGCTTGACCAGCAGCTGACCCGTTCATTTTGACATCCACACCACCCACTCTTTCAGCAAATGTACATTGGATATAATAGTGATATTTACAGGAGCTATCAAGACAAGTTACCAAGGTTCATTCATCACTGTTTTGAATCTTCTGAATGGAATATTGTTTTTCCCCAGCAAAATTACAGGGTAATTTTATGTTGTTGTATGAAACTTGATTTTTGCTTGGTAATATTGTCGTTGAACCTTAGATATCAATATTCAGTGAACCAGAGAATGAAGTGTAGCACTTTGATTTTACTGAGTGTATTGTTATGAGATACCATTAACTTCTCGGTTCAGGACAGGAGATTTATATTAACCGATGAGCTAAGAAGTAACTGTCTTCTCATGAACATTCCCAGGACATACTCTTATTGTATTCACCAGGAAAGAGGTACAGAAGCCTGAAGGCTCACACTCAGCAATTCAGGGGCAGCTTCTTCTCCTCTGCCATATGATTTCTAATTCAACGTTGAAACCATGAACACTACCTCACTAATTTTTATTTATTTCTATTTTTGGATTATTTATTTTAACTAATATACATGTACAGTGCCCACAAAAGTATCCACCACTCTCCTTAGAAGTTTTCATGTTCTATAATTTTACAGCATTGAATCACAATGGATTTAATTTGGCTTTTTTTGACACTGATCAACAGGAAAAATCTCATGTCAGGGTGAAAACAGATCTCTACAAAGTGATTTAAAGTAATTACAAATATAAAATGCAAAATAATTGATTGCATAAGTATCCACCCCCTTTAATATGACATGCCAAATCATCACTGGTGCAGCCAATTGGGTTTAGAAGTCACATAATTAGTTAAATGGAGATCACCTGTGTGCAGTCAAGGTGTTTCAATTTTTTTTGTTGTAAAAATACACCTGTATCTGGAAGGTCCAACTGCTGGTGAGTCAGTATCCTGGCAAAGACCTCACCATGAAGACAAAAGAACAATCCAAGCAACTCTGCCAAAAGATTATTGAAAAGCATAAGTTGGGAGATGGATACAAGAAAATTTCCAAGTCATTGTATATCCCTTGGGTATACAGCGAATGGCAATCATCCAGAAATGGAAAGACTGTCGTGCAGCTGTAAATCTTCCCAGAGCTGGCAGCCCTCAAAAACTGAGTGACCATGCAAAAAGGGTCTAGTGAGCGAGGCCACACAAGTGACCTATGACAACCCTAGAGGAGTTTCAAGCTTCAGTGGCTGAGTTGGGAGAGACTGCACATACAACAACTGTTGCCTGGGTGCTTCACCAGCTTTATGGGAAAGTGGCAAAGAGAAAGTCACTGTTGGGGGGAAAAGGCTCACATGAAATGTTGGCTAGAGTTTGCCAGAAGGCATGTCGGAGTCTCTGAAGTCAGCTGGAAGAAGGTTCTATGGTCTGATGAAACCAAAATTGAGCTTTTTGGCCATCAAACCTAACGCTTTGTGTGCTATGTTTATCGCACAATATCCCTACTGGATTCATGGTGGTGGCTACATTGTGCTGGGGGGGGGGGGGGGGGGGTGTTGCTTCAGTTCAGTAGGCCCTGGAAGGCTTGTGAAGGTAGAGGGTAAAATGAATGCAGCAAAATACAGGGAAATCCTGGAGGAAAACCTAATGTAGTCTACAACAGATCTGTGACCTGGGAGAAGATTTGTTTTCCAGCAAGGCAATGACCCCAAACATAAAGCCAAAGCTACACAGGAATGGCTTAAAAACAACAAAGTTAATGTCCTGGAGTGGCCAAGTCAAAGTTTAGACCTCAATCCAATTGAGAATTTGTGGCTGGACTCGAAAAGGGTTGTTCGCTCATGATCGTCATGCAATCTGATAAAGCTTGAGCAGTTTTGTAAAGAAGAATGGAGAAAAAATTGCAGTGTCCAGATGTGCAAAGCTGATAAAAGACCTATCCACACAGACTCAAGGCGGTAATTGCTGCCAAAGGTGCATCAACTAAGTACTGACTTGAAAGGAGTGAGTAATTATGCAATCAATTATTTTGTGTTTAAAATTAATAAACTTAGACCAATTTGTGGAAATTTGTTTTCATTTTGATTGTTTTTTCTGTTGATCAGTATCAAAAAAGCCAAATTAAATTCACTGTGATTCAATGGTGTAAAATAATAAAACATAAACTTCCAAGGGGGTGAATTTTTTTTATGGACTCTGTATATACTTGCTGTAATTCAGTTTTTCTGTATTTATCATGTATTGCATTGTACTGCTGTGGCAATGTTAACAAATTTCACGACATATGCTGTTGGTATTAAACCTGATTCTGATCTGAAGAACTAAAATTGCTTGTTGAAAATAGTTAAATTCTTTGTTCAGTTTGTTCATGTTTGATTTGTATCTTATTAAGTCTATCTAAAATAGCAATAGGCATTTTATTTTCCAGATAACCTGCGCCCCCCCCTTTCTCCAGATCCACACAAGTCCTCCTGTACACAGCTTTCTTTTCACCCTTCTTTCTGAATAACCTCCCCCACCCAAAAAAAGTACCTTCTGAACTGTGACTTCCATCACTGAGAATAATAAGGTTCTCAGTAGAGAGCATTCTGATTTGTACTTCTGTAATATTTTTGTTTCCTAAGTATCCCCAAAGTGATGCATGTTGTCTGCTGATCTTGCTATATAATGCATTCCCCATCTACCGATCCTATCTCTTTGGTCAATGTGAATCAGACTTCTTGCATGTTAATTGACTTTATGATTAGCCTTGGACCTCAGACCTCATTTTTTGCCATTGCTGTTGCTGCCTTTTTCCATTCTGTAACATCATCTGTGCCTAATAATAATGATGTAGGGAACTCCTATGTTCAAAATGGCAGAGGAGTTTTATACAACAGTGGTAATGCAGAAGTTATAGAATAAGACGGAGTTCAGAAAATTATCAATGAGTTTGGTGCTTTTGATGACTGGAAAAGTTTTTATTTCATCTTTGTTGTATTTTACAAATGGCTTATGGTGTTAACCAAATTCACTGTCATGTTTCTGTCCAGAAATAATTGTTTTTTGGTGACTGAGTTGGAGGGCAATCTCAGAAATGCCTTCTGAAGAGCCACTTAGTGGGCAAAGTCTGCAATTACATGAGAATATGTTAACTAGTTTCAAATGGCATATGTCAATGCCCACAAAATTATAACAACATGATGGCTGTTAATTTGTATATAAATGCTATGCACGATCAATATATCACATGAACCATGTTGCTATAATGGTTGGAATGTGTAGTGATCCTTTTGATATAGTGATTTAATGGAAGATACAAATGCACACTTAAAGTGGACATCCAGAACTACTTGTCATTCAGTCTGTTTCTTCATACGCAGTTTGCAGTCCAGTCTGATATTTTAACAACTATCCTGATCTTGGGTTTCTCAGTCTTAGTGCTCTGTGGTATGTCTGAAGATTTAGTTTAATAATTTTCTTTTCAACAGTTGATACTTGAGAGAATTCTTCAATGTGATTAAATGGTAACATTATTTGATGTCATTATTATTGGTGACCAATAGGAATTGGAGCTGTAAATGGGTGTGAATGTTGCCCATACTTAATTGAGGCTTGTGTTTCTTATTGAAAGGTATCTGTTCATAATCTGATTTAAGGTCTCACTACCATTTTGGTGATCCATTCAGTAACCAAATACAACTATGGAGTTTGGATTTGGAGATGATATAAAATCTACATTTATTTAAATGATTGTCGATAATTTCTTTATTTTTATCATTTACTTTCTTCATCTTTAAACAAATCTTTACAACCCCCCCACCCCAAGTTGACCCTCTCCTCACCAGTTCCATTAATAGTGTATTTTCCATTGCTCAGAGATGCCTTGTTGGAACTGTATTGTCATTTTCAAAATCTGACACTCGGTGCAATAATAATCTGATCTGAAGTGTGAAGTGAAAAGATCAATTAATGATGCTTGTTGATAGTCATCTGTTGCAAGAATTTTTGGGCCAAATATGTGATAACAGGCATTCATTTAGATCACAGATGATATGCACATCAACTCAAACAGCACAATTTAGAGACGTGATAGAAATCAATGTTCTAATAAATGTTTACATTTCTATTGAGTAATTATTGTCATTGAGATGATCGAAAGTGCATACTTTTGATGTGTGGTGACAATTATGCAGGTTAAACAAAGGCAACATGATAAATAGGCGTTTAAATTGATTTGCAGAGCTTGGCTAAGAGGTATTGGCAGTGAAGATATATTTTTTTGTAAATGATGCTATGTAATGCCTTGTGCTCACCCGAATAGAGTCTCAGGCAAACATGATATTATTTTTCAGCTACCAATTGTAGGCTCTATAATGGGTAGACAAAACTTCACAACACATCACTGGCATCAGCCTACCCACCATCAAGGGCATATACAGTGAATTCTGGTTAATTGGGCCATTGGTGAAATGGGGCAGCCGCTTATTTGGGACAACTCTTAAAGAACAAAAACTAATCAAGAAAATAGCTGGGATTCTCTTCATTTATTTGTGACATTATGCCTCTTTATTGGGGCAGGAGTCTATTGCCGAACAATTTCTAACTACTGTGTGGCTGTTGGACACCACACTTTTCTTAAGTAGCATCAGTTGCTTGTGTTCAACAAGCAGTGATTTTTTTTTTGTCACAGACAGTTGGCGAGAAATAAGCAGTAAGGCAATTCGGACCTGTTTTGCTCACTGTGGTTTGAAGCATTCAGGCTTGGAGAAGCCAGAAGCAGTTGGGAGTGGAAATGAAACGATTTCACTACTTTAACAATTTAGGAAGTATGAAGAATCTGAAAGTATCAACAATTGTCTTGAATGTTACAATGAAAATTAAGATTTAGAGGATGCAATTCCCAATAGCATTAGATGAAGTCAGTCCATTATGTACACAAGGTGCCTTCACTGATTTTGTTCATTTACAGTGAATCAAAAGAATGCGCCAGCATACATTGAATTCCTCCCATAACTATTGGGAACTAATATAGTTTTATAGTACTGTAGTGTTCTCATTTGTTTTGTATTTCATGTCAATACATAATTTGTTATTCAGTTAACTGTTAGTTTATCTTTTTTTAATAACTTGACTATTTCCATGCAACTTCGGTTAATTGGGGCAGCCACTTAATTGGCCCAAAATTTATCAGTCCTCATGTCCCAATTAACCAGAATCCACTGTAGACAGAAAGGTGCTGGAATAACATCATGAAGGATCCCACCCACCCTGCTCAGGGAGGAAGTTATGATGCATCCACTTCAGAACCACTGTGCTCGAAAAAGGGGCCAATCAACACCTCCACCCACTAACTCCACCATTAGTTTATTATTTTCTGTCTGTCACCTTATGTACAGCCTAGTGTTGCTTTATAGACATAAAATACATGTATACAAGCTACCATATGTATTGACGTTTATTGTTTTTATTATTGTGTTTGTGTTTATTTTGTGCCGCACTGGATGTGCGGTGAGAATTATTTTGTTCTCCTTTACACTTTTGTTCAGGAAATGACATTAATCGATCTTGTATCTTGAATTATTTTAGTAGAACTTCACAGCACAGGTTGAGTACCCTTTATCCAAAAATCTCCAAAATCTGAATTTTGTTTTGAGCGCTAACTTGATGTCACAAATGGATAATTCCACAAAGCACTGTGAAGGTTTCCAGGTGATGTGTGGGCCTCTGTGCACCACACACAGTTCTGAGAAGTGACCTCATATATGTAATGAACAGAAATGAATGAAAAATAGAAACACACCGCATAAAGCGAAAATAAAGGTCTCAATTGTGTATTGAAAGAGTGGATTCATCAACATTGGAGTGAACATAGGCTGCTTGATCATGAAACAAGCAAAGATCTATCACCATGTTCTGAAAATTGAAAGTAATTATTGTTTCATGCATAAAATTATTAAAATATCATATAAAGCTACACCCCTCCCCAATTACAAATCCCCAGCAATCGTAATTGCTGTGGAACAGGAGGCTGTTTGAAATTAATGATGGATATGAACCCAATCGCAGTGCTGGAATCCATTTATAGATGAGTTTTGGGGGTGGTCATTCCACTCCAATAGTTTGTGGAGGAACCCACTCCATCACATTAGATCGTGCTCTGACTATGGATTGTTTACTCTCTCAGCTTCACACCAGCTGTAAATGTAAATGAATTTCGTGCTTAGACTTGGCTCCCATCCCTAAAATATTTCATGTAGATGCAAATATTCCAAAATCCAAAGCACTCCCACCCCCAAGCATTTTGGATTAGGGATGCTCAACCTGTATTTGTTTCAAGTGGGGTTTGAACCCATAGACTTTTTGGTGAGAGGGCTTCCCAGTCAGTTAAGATGAAATCGAAGATTTTTAGTAAAACTATCAGGTTTAGCCACCAGTTCAACAGATTTCACAACCTATGGATTCGTTTTCAAGGACTCTGCAAATATTACTTTTTGCACGTTGGTTGCTCGTTGGTCTTTATTTGTACGTAGTCATGCACTGATTCTAGTTTTACTTTGCTTTACTGTGAATGTCTGCAAGAAAGTGAATCTCAAGTTAGAATACGGTGACATGAGCAATTTGATAATAAATTTACTTTGCACTTGAACTTTGAAACTTCATTTTCAGTTGCAAGATTTCTTTCAAATATGTTTTATGTTTCATTAAGTAATGACAAGTATTTGAAGTTACAAGTTGCTCTGGTTTATTACGAGCATATTTTTCTTTTTTATACTAATCAGCTGAACTATTTCTCTGAAACGCAGGAAAAGGTGTGCTCTGTGATGGGGTTGTCTTCACTGATCATTTTGTCCTTCTGGATGTCCTTGTACATCAGCCAATCACGAATTGCCGCAGTAGTTACTGAGTACGTGCATCATAGTCTTAACTGGAAGAGGTTACTCAATTGCTTTGTCTTTATAAATTTTAAAAAATGTGAAATTTTTTCAGTTAGTGTTTTACCTTTTATCTAATCCCGTTAAATTTGTACATTTTTATGAAAGCAGTGATTTAAAACTTTGTGGTTACATTCTAGTCAAAAGAACTAAAAAGCATTGTTATGGATTTCATTCCGAAAATTCAACATTGTGGTGTTATATTGGCCTTACTTTGAACTATGGCTTATTCTGAACTATGTCCATTGCCAATACTTTGAAGTCTGAATTTGCCTGTTCAGGTTAACTGGGGGTGTCATTAGTAATTGCATCAGTCACAAGTAATTATTTGGAGAGCATTGGTAGAATTCATGATTTTTCACAAGGTCCTTTTATTTATAGCTTGGGAGAAAAAGGGACTACTGCATAGATTGCATATATTTATATCTGTAGATGATGTAATAATTGTATTTTATATTAGAAGTACAAAGAGTATTCATTACACCAAATAGGCTTATTTAAAATTTGCTGTGAATTTTGTTGCAATATTGTGAACTTTCCCTCAAAACGTGTGTGATATTTGTGTTTGTTGAGTGATATTATTACATATAACAGGGAGGAGAATACTGTTACTATTTGTACCTTTTTTTGAAATCACGCAGTGCCTGCAAATGTGCTAAAAGGGGGTTATTTGGCAGTAATTATAAGTAAACTGTGAAACTCTGGAGCAGCTGTTTATGAGTAGCTGGAGTAAAAATGGAATTCTGAAAATATTTAGTAGGTCAGGCAACATCTTTGGAGACAGAAAACAGAGTTAACATTTGATTGATGGACCTCTTACTAGAATTCAGTTCGTATGCTCCGACGAAAGTTTGTGGATGTAAAATATTAACTACTTTTCTCTGCAAATGTGCAGCCTGGCCGCAGTGTAAAGGCAAAGCTTGGATGGCAGCAGATGGGTTGATGGAAATTTGCTCTCGGGGAATTTATGTGGAGGAAAAAGTAAATTTATCAATGCAACATTTTATATTTTGCAATTTGCATTTCTTGATGTTGCTTTGCAACATGATTTTCTCTACTTTCATCCTGGGAGTAATGCTCAACTCTGTTCACCCTCTTTCCCCTAACACCAACGTTTCTCCCCCAACACATCCATACAAATGAACAAGGACTGGGCATATTGAGCTTTTATAAATGACACTAAACTTGTTGGTAAAGTAGACAATGAAGACGGTTATCTAGTATTTTAAGCAGTTGGGCCACTGAACCGAGAAGTGGCAGATGGATTTGAATTTGGATAAATGTGAGGTGTTGCATTTTAGTAAGGTGAACCAGACCAGGACTTGCACCATAAATGGTAGGGCCTTGGGAAGTAACTAAAAGTTCCTTGGAAGTAGAGTCGGGGTGTTAAAGAATGTCTCAGGTATGCTTGTCTTCATCAATCAGAATATTAAGTACAGGACTTGGGAAGTTGTGTTACAGCTGTACAAGATGTTGGTGTGGTCATGTTTGGAATACTGTGTACAGTTTGGTCATCCTATTATAGAGTGACATTAAACTGGAGCGGATGGAAAAAAATTTACAAGGATGTTACTGATACTGAAGGGTTTCTGTTTTAAGGAGAGGCTGGTAGGCTAAAACTTTTTCCTTGGAGAACAGGAGGCTGATGGATTTATAAAATCATGAAGGACATGGGTAAGATGAATAGTCACTTTTTTTCCCCTATTATATGAGAGTCCAAATTTAGAGGGTATAGATCTCAAGTGAGAGTGGAAAGATATGGAAAGAACCTTTGGAGCAACTTCTTCACATGGAGGATAGCGAATATGTGGAATGGGCTGCCAGATGAAGCAGTAGATACAGGTAGGATTATGACATTTAAAGACAAAACATTTTGACAGTAATAAGGATTGGAATTGTTTAGACGAATAGAGATTAAATGTCAACAATTTAGTCAGCACAGACATTTTGGGCTGAAGGGCCTGTTGCTATACTGTATAGCTTTGTGACTGTATGATATTTCATAGTATTTGTTTTCCTTTTGTTTTTCCTCACTGTATGTTATATTTTGTTTAACAGAAGAACCAACTTGATGTCCCTTTGCTCTTTCCCTCACTCTGTGCTCTCTTTCTCCCCCTCTCTACTCCCGAGCACTATGATAAGATGTACTTTGGTAGAAGTCAATATTGTGATGCTTGTTTCCCTTGCATTTGAGTTTGAAATCCAGAAATCAATGCATTCAGCATTTTAAATAATTTTGTCAGCTTATTCATTGCCTGTTAATTTCTCCATTGAACCACCAGCCCTCAAATAAAAATGAGATTGATGTAATCTTTTGGGTGGTGTTTCAATAAAAGTGGGAGCTTGGTTGTAATCTTCATTAGAATTAAATTATACATCAGTGGTGTCGATGCTGTATGTCTAAGGAAATATGTATTAACCTATTAGCATCCAGTTTTCATTGGAAAGAAGCCATTTTCACGCTGAGCTTGTGTTCCTGCTTGAAGTCTTCCTGTCACTGTTCCGTATCCACGACCCAGCCTAGGGCGTCTTGACGGATAGCTAGTCATTTCCTGTGGTATACACTAACACTAATTGAAAATTTGGGTGGCCTTGCTTATTTATTTTGAAGGAATGCATTGGGTTATATTTTCATGGTAGTTTCTCAGCAGTGCAGCATTTCAGTCTCCAAATCATTGAAAGCAAAAGAATGGAATTATGAGGCTTAATTTGATTTAGGTATTTTATATCATTTAAACCCTTTTTGTAAATTCTCTAGCAACAAAAACAACCTCTGTTTTCTTTGAGACTTGCAATGTTATTTGAATTATACTATATTTCTGAATCAACAGAGCTGTTGTGTGGGGCTTCAGTGCATTACGCATTTTGATGTGAATTTTGGAAATGTTTTACTTGAAAGAACTTGAAGTCATTGGTAAACTATGTAATACATTCATTCATGAAAACATCTATGAAGCCAACTATCTAAATAACAAACTTAGTAATATAAAAAAATGCCCAAATATAATTTCAGTAAGCTAAGACATGTACTTACCATCAAAGTTCTCCATGATGGGAATTCACATGTATTTGTTGCTATTAAGCCAGAAATCTCGTATGCTAGAGTGACATTCATCTTAGCTTTCTGTAATTATAAACATATCATAATATTTAGAAAACACTAGGATGAAGGGTTTGCCTTGTGAGAAAAGGTTAAGCAGGGCGGGCCTATACTTGTTGGAGTTTAAATGAACAAGGGCGGTACAATGGAACATGATTTTGGGAAGGCTTCTTTCCTTTCTGGGGAAATTTTGTAATAAGACACATATAGGAAGAATTTCTATTCTTTCGAATATATAAAATTCTGCTCTCCAGAGCTATGGAGGTTGAATTGTTAAATATGGCATATTAAAAGTTGTTTTTGCTTTGTATGGAGTCAATGTGAGGAACAGGCTGGAAAGTGGAACTGATGCCATGATGGGAGCAACCATGATCTGGGTGAATAGGCTTATAACAATAGGCTTTACACAGACCCAGATCTTGTGTTCTGTCTTATTATACAATGGCCAGGGCAAGAAAATTCCACTTATTAACTAGGTGAGGAGCAAGTTGCTTCTTCTCAGAGCTGCTATTTTTATGGTTGAAGTGTTGAATTGTGGAACAATCTTATTAACATTCATTAAAATAATGTGAGAATCAACTTAAGAAATTTTCCTGGTTCTCTTGACTAATAAAGGTCTCTGTGTAACTGTGGTAAAGGTAATTGTGTCACTCTTTGCTTTGAGAAAATTGGGTACCATGCTTCCTTTATTATAACAGAAACTAAACTTTAAAAGCACATAAATACCATTCGCATTGACGAGTAAACTCTTCTTGGGCTACCAGCCGGGAAGAGGTATCAATTTTAACCAACGTTTCAATGACAAACTCTGCCATCTTCATCAGGGATGATGGCTAGGTATACTTCATCTGGTGGTATATATACATACTGTCATCGGCCATCCCTCCTGATTGGCTAGTCCTCAATCAATTAGGTTTCTGCTCTACCACTTTATTTAAAATTGAATTCCAGTTCTTACTTAGACTGGGACTTTCATCTTTGTTTAAAAAAAATTCTCGAGTTTTATGTATTTATAAAATCATGAGGAATATAAAAAAGATGAATCGCCACAGTTTCCCCCCCCCCCCCATTATAAGAGAGCTCAATTTTAGAGGGGATAAATCTCAACTGAGAGGGGAAAGATATAGAAAGGACCCTTGGGGCAACTTCACACAGAAGATAATGAGTACATGAAATGAGCTGCCAGATGAAGTGGTAGAAACATGTACAATTATGACATTATATTGTGCGAAAGCTATTTTGGACCTGGAGTCTCCACTGGGAAATAAGATGATTATGCATGATATTCCTGCAGAATGGCTACAAGCATTGTTCCCTCTAATTTTTAGTAGTCAGTGTGCACAGAAATCTTATGTTGTGCAAATTTTTTTCCTGTGACAAAAGCATGTGCATACTGAATGCACATATGGCACAGTTTATTTAGGTTTACAAAATATTTGACATAAAACTGCACAGAATAACAAAAAAATAACATAAATATTCCATTAACTAGTTAACAGAAACATTTAGCTAAAAGATTATTTTCAATAAGTATAATTATTAATTACTACATTATTTTCAGTAACTAACCTTTTGCGCGCGCAAACACGCACAGCTTAGAGGGAACATTGACTACAAGGTGAAAGAAATCAATCGAGTCCTTAAAAGGGCCAATGGGAAAACCAGGAAGTCTAATAATGAGGAGGAGCCAGACACTACTGCCTGTCTTCCCTGTATTTCCAGAGTTTTTGGAAGGATCACCAGGATCCTGAAGAAATGCTTAATTAACACCATCCACAAACCCATAAGGAAATTCAAATCCCAGTTTATGTGAGCCAAAGATGACCTGGGCCTGGGACTCAGGACAGTTGGCGTTTACAGTATTCTGTGTGAATGCGGGGCAGCGTATTTTGACCATGATGGAAATCTGCATCAAGGGGCATAGGAGGTGTAGCTGTTTGGGTTACCCGGAGAAATTGGTGGAAGCGGAACATTGCATTCGCGATGGCCGTAGGGTTGACTTTGACAGTACAAAACTACTGTGCCGAACCAGTGGCTTTTAGGACTGCCTGGTGAAAGAAATCATTGAGATAAGACTAGAGAAAAAGAATTTTAACAAAGACTTAAGTTCTCACTATAAATAAGAATTGGAATTTAATTGTAACCAAAGTGGGACAGTGGAAATCAAATTGGATGAGGACTAACCAATCAGAGGGACGGTCAATGGGGGTATATATACCACCGGACAAGGCTTCATTCCTAATGAAGATGGCAGTTTTTGTCATCGAAAAATCAGTTAAAATTGATACCTGTAACCGGCTGGTAGCCCAAAAACGAGTTTATTTGTCATATACACTGGGAAAGCACAAGATCCTTTTTCACCATTCTCATTACTTTTGATGCTCCAAGTTGCTGTTGGATTTTCTTCTCTATCTTGATCTTATGCTGTTGTTCATTTGAGGAGTGAATGGTGATGACACAACACAAGCATTGTTTATCTGGTGAAAAACCTTTATTATGCTTTCATTATCACTGGCAAGACCATAGCACCTAATTGTTCTTGTAGGCGAAGGTATGGTAATTCAGGGGAACACACACCAGTCCTCATCAAGGGTCGAGTAGTTTCAAGCTCCTGGGCATCAACATCTTAGAGAGCTATCCTGACCCCAAAATATTGATGCAGTCATGAAGAAGGCACACCAGTGGTGATACTTCATTAGGTAGTTGAGATTTAGTATGTTACCCAAGCTTCTAGCAATTTTCTACTAATGTACTGTGGGGAGCATTCTGACTTAGTGCATTACCATCTTGTATAGAGGCTTCAGTGCACAGGGTTGAAAATGTTGTATAGGGTTATACACTCAGCCAGCGCCATCATGGGCATTGGCCTTCCCAGCATAAATTTTCAAAAGGCAGTGCCTCAAGAAAGCAGCAACCATCATTAGGCACTTGCCACCCAGAACATGCCCTCTTCTAATTACTACCATGAAAGAGGAGGTACACACTCAATATTTTGGGAATAGCCTCTTCCCCTGCACCATCAGATTTCTGAATGGCCCATGAATCCAATATCACCACCCCACTTTTTGCATTATTTTCATACATATCTTGTGTTTCTTATCGTAACTTAGAGGTTTTATGTATTGTATAGTACTGCTGCTGCAAAACAACACATTTTACAGGATGTTTCAGAGATAATCAACCTGATTAACCTAATTCTGATTCTAAGATGGTAGTGAACCACTCACCACCTAGAATTACTATGAAACCAGACTAGTGAGTTCCAGTTTGTAGATTCCCTTCAGTGAAAACATTTTGATGTGTAGGGGATTTTAGGAGTAAGCACTTTTGTTAATTAAGGTTGAATACATATCAAAAATTTCTTCATGCAGCATCTATGGACATGAACAAACAGTTAGCATATCAGGCTGTTCATCAGGAGTTGAAAGGGGGGGGGGGTTGGCCAGAATAAGAAAGTGGGAGGGGAAGAGGAAGAAATACAGCTAGAAGGTAATAGTTGGTGCCAGGTGGGTGGGGGAGGAGGGATGAATTAAGGTGGGAGGTGATTGGTGGCAAAGTTAAAGGGCTGGAGAAGGAATTTGGTAGGAGAGGAGAGTGGACCACAGGAGAAAGGGAAGAAAGAGGGGCACCAGGGGGAGGCGATTGGCAGGTGAGGAGAGGAGGAGAGGTAAGTGGGGGGGAGGGGGGTGTCACAGTGGGGATTTGAGGAAGGGGGAGGGGAAAATTACTGGAAGTTGGTGTAATCCAAGTTCATGCCATCAGATTGGGGGCTGTCCAGATGGAATATGAGGTATTGATTCTTCAGCCTTAGTGGGCCACATCATGGTAGGAGAGGAAGCCGTGGACTGACATATTGGAATAGAAAATGAGATTGGAATTAAAATGGTTGTCCACCAGGAAATCCTGGTTTTTGCCAAAGGAACAAAGGTGTTCGCCAAAGTGGTGCCGCAATCTACTTCAGTCCTCACTAATGTATAGGAAATCGTATTGGGAACACAGGATACTGTAGACGGCCCCAACAGATTTGTGGGTGACGTGTTGCCTCACCTGAAATGATTGCTTTGGGCCTGGAATGAAGTGAGGGAAGAGGTGAATGGGGAAGTGTAGCATTACTGGCATTTACCCCGCAAGCAGAAGGAGGGAGATTAGTGGGGAAGGACAAATGGAGAAGGGAGTCATGAAGAAAGTGATCCCTGTGGAGTCCCATTGAAAATGGTGGAAGTTGCAGAGAATGATGACTGGAAGCCAAGTAGAACAAGATGGAGATGAAGACAAGTTTGCAGGAAGGACAGTTGGCTGTGGTACCAAACTCAAGGTGTAGCCATGGGCGCTTGCATGGTCCCCAGCTATGCCTGCCTTTTTGTTGTCTACGTGGAGCAGTCCATGTTCTAAGCTTACCTTGTTAATAGCTCCCTAACTCTTTCTGAGTTGAATGTTAATAAAACAGTAACTTCCATATTTCATCTGGTCAACGGACTAGCCAAATTTAACCTTAATATCAAACTAAATGACAAATAGCTACGCAATGATCCACACCCAAAGTACTTGGGAGTCTTGTTAGATCAAACTTGCTCATACAAGAGCCACCTTCAAAATTTTGCAAAGAATCTTAAAATCCAGAATGCCATGATCAGGAAGATAGCAAGAACCAAATGAAGTGCTAACCAATCAGTCCTACGGACATCTAGCCTAGCACTGTTCCTCAGTTGCCAAATATTGCACACCTACCTGGGAGAGAAGTGCTCCCGCAAACATCATCAATACACAGTTCCATTCTTCTATGAGAATAATCTCAGGAGCCCTAAAATGCAGACTTGACCAATAGCCCCAACAGTGAGCAAAATAACACCCTTGGAGATCGGTAGAAGAGCAGCTTCTGCAAAACTCTACAAGCATCTCCAAACTATGCCCAATAATATTCCAGGTCGTAAAATCATCAAAAATGATCCTCCAACTACCTGACTCAAATCCCGAAAACCTTTCTACAGTTTGAAAAAACTTTAACTCATTCCTATGATGAACATACTGAATGTCGCCAGTACTGGCATACCAAGATCTGATCAACAACCCCACCTCGCTCCTCCCGGGCTTTACTACAGCTACCAGAAAACCTGGACAGCCACAGAGTCTCAGAAGTCAACGTGCCGAAACAGTGTGGACTCTACATCGATGGGGAGCCTGACAAACCCCAGCTGGCCCCTGTAGTGACAGAGCAATCATCCTCCATCTGGTTCAAACGTGCTCTGTCACCAAGTTCCGAGATGGCTTTGCTGCGGACAATCGATGCAGCCACGAGCTGGAGGAGTGGCTTGACAAAGAAGCAATTAGAAGTGTGAAGAGAAAAACACCTGCCATACAAAACAATTCTTTCTGCACTATCTTGGTGCTGCTCATCAATTTCATCAACTTTGCTTCAATTTCCACCCTGCTCTTAAGTTCCCTCGGTCCATTTCTGATGCTCTCTCACCTTTCCTGGTCTCTCTGTCTCCATCTCTGGTGACAAACTGTCTACTGATATCCTTTAAATAAACCTACCAACTATCTTGACTATACCTCTACCTGCCCTGTCTCCTGTAAAAATGCCATTCCCTTTTCTCAGTTCCTTCATCTCTGCTGCATCTTTTCCCAGGAAGAGGCTTTCCTTTCCTGGACCTCAGAGATGTCTGTCTTCTTCAAAGGACAGGGTTTCTCTTCTTCTACCATTCAAGCTGCCCTCACCCGCACCCCTTCCACTTCCATGCTCACCCCATTTTCCTGACGTCTTAACAAGGATAGAGTTCTTCTTGTCCTCACCCACCACTCCATCAACATCTGCATACAGCGCATCTTCATCTATGAATCTGTTGCGGTGGTCGATTGTCTCTTGCGCTCCCAATGCGGACTCCTCTACATTATTGAGACTCAACGTAAATGGGGCACTGCTTTGTCAAGCACCTTTTCTCCATTGACAAAAATCAGGATTTCCCGGTGGACAACCATTTTAATTCCAATTCCCATTTCCATTCCAACATGTTGGTTCATGGCCTTCTCTATTGCCACAGTGAGGCTTCCTCAGGATGGAGGAGCAAAACCTCATATTCCATCTGAGTAGCCTCCAACCTGATGATATAAACATTGATTTTTCCAGCTTCTGGTAATTACTTCCTGTTCCCCATCCCTCTTCAATTCCTCATTCTGACCTCTTCTGCTCAACAGTATGCAAACTCTCCTTAAAATTGCATTTTCAATGCTTCTGAATGTTCCTGGCATACAGAACTTTCCAAAACCATGTAAGTCAAACAATTAAAATATGAAAGGATTTTGTAAACCCACAAGTATTTGAAGATGCTTTGCTGAATAATTCAAAGCATTAAAGCAAATGCCTAAGAATACCTTGGTTTTATATATCATCTTCAAAGTGCAGAATCACCATTCCAATGAATAAACTCACCGATTTGTGGAAGATTGAGCAAGTTCTACATACAGCTTTCTCAGTATATCTGGAATCCAGAGCCAGAAGCTAACCGGTAAATAGCTAGAGGAGTGTTTCCATCATACTTGGTTTGCATTGCGTTCTTAAATTAGTGAAACCAGAGGGAAGTGTCTGGTGAGTAAATGGTAGTATATTTTTAGAATATTGTTGGAAGTAGATAATGACGATGAGGAAAATGCTCTTGATAGAATAAAAACCTGATAAATAGAAGAAAATGTGCATCTCCACATTATTAGAATTGGAATAGAATTGGGCAAGGTAATTAGTGATTTTAATTTGTTGTAATTTTTCTTAACATCTCTCAAAGTTCATCAAACTCAAATGATTTGTGATAAAAATTTTCAGTAGATAGGTGAGATTTTAGCATTTTTAAGGACTTAATATGTTTTGAGAGTACTTGGATGCATGAAATATACAGTATATGCTTCATCTAAGAATGAGACTGGTAAATCTAATTGCTTCACTTTGCAGAGGAAAACATTAGATTCTTGGATTAATTTTACAAAGTTAACTTTGTACTAAATTGATTTTTATGTTGTGTTTGCCTGTGTTGTAATGTTCTCAGGACAGTAGTTGTTAACAATCCCTGGATAATTTAATAGTTGGTACAGATATGGTACAGCTATGATTCAGAGTTGGATGACACCTGGGCTTTGGTTCTGTTGATGCCATTCTTGTGATTGTCACCATTGGCATTTTCAACTTTGTGGGACCACATTTGCTGTAAACCATACGAACTTGAGATATTCCATGATTGAGATCTGGTAAACTTGCTTCAAGATCTTGCATCTTATTCAAAGTTTTTATCTTTATGGTGTTTATTTGGATAGTTCAGAATTGGGTATAATATCACTGACATATGTCATGAAATTTGTTTAGCAGCAGCAATACAGTGCAATATAAATCAAAAATATAAATTACAATAAGAATTATATAGTGTATACATAAAAAATAAATTTAAAAAGTGTAAAAAGAGAGAAAAACAAATGAGGGAGGGTACATGTGCTTATCTAAGAAAAGATGTGCTGGCATTGGAGAGGATTCAGAGGAGGTTCACAAGGATGATTGCGGGAATAAAAGGGTTATCATACAAGGAACATTTGATAGCTCTGGGTCTGCACTTGCTGGAATTTAGAAGGATGAGGGGGGATCTCATTGAAACCTTTCGAATGTTGAAAGACCTAGACAGAGTAGATGCGGAAAGGATGTTTCCCATGGTGGGGGAGTCTAGGACACGAGGGCACAGCCTCAGGATAAAAGGGTGTCAGTTTAAAGCAGAGAAATTTCTTTAGCCAGAGGGAGGTGGATTTGCAGAATTCATTACCACAGGCAGTTGTGGAGGCCAGGTCATTGGGTGTATTTAAGACAGAGCTTGCTAGGTTCTTGATTGGCCACAGCATCAAAAGTTACGGGGAGAAGGCTGTGGAGTGGAGCTGAGGAGGGTGGAGAAAGAAAGGATCAGCCATGATTGAATGGTGCTGCAGATTTGATGGGCCAAATGGCCTGATTCTGCCCCTATGTCTTATGGTCTTGTGTCTGTGTGTTCATTGTCCATTCAAAAATCTGTTGGCAGAAGGGAAGAAGCTGTTCCCTAAATGATGATTGTGTGTCTTCAGGTTTTTCATCCTTGATGGTAGTAATGAGATGAGGCATGTGCTGGGTGATGGGTCCTTAATGATGGATGTCGCCTTTTGTGGCATTGCTTTTTAAAGATGGCCTTGATGCTGTAACTTGGTATTTGATATTTATATTAGTAGTATGACCTATTATTTGAGCGATTGGAGATACAGGACTGCTCTCAGGTCAGCCAGAGCTGTGCTTTCTTACACCATCAGGAAGGCAAAACAGTATTATTCACAAATGTACAGCTATTTCTATGACACCAGAGACATGTGGAACATTCAGTCCATAATTGACTACGAGTTCATCCTGCTGACAAGAACTATCTCTTCCTAATAGTGTGAGTGTCTTCTACATTCAATTTGATGCACAGAGTGATGTGCCGGTGAGGAAGGTCCCCCTCCCCGAGAGCAACAGGCACTCTGTCTAGCTGCAGCATATGTGAGGAAGACCCTAGCCAGGATCAACCCACGTAAAGCTGCAGAGCCAGATAACATGCTTGTTCTCGTGCTGAGGGACTGTTGACCCAGTTAACTGAGGTTTGAACAGACATCTTCAACGTCTCTCTGTTCCCTCAGGCTTCAAGGCAGCCACCATCCCGATGCCCAAGAGGGCTTATTTGTGGTAATATTACTTTGTGTTATGTGTGTGAGTTATATGTACTGTTGTGTACCTTCATCCGGAGGATCGTTGTTTTATTTGGTGGTGTACCTGTGCAGAGTTGAATGACAATAAACTGAACTTGAACTAAAGAGTAAAATTAGGAAAAATGATTTTTAATACGTTCAAAAGATTTATTTACTGTTTATTAAAATATTATAGACGTAGACACAGCTGGTTTGAAATGCTCACTGACCCACACCATTGAGGAGAGACCCTTAAGCTGATTTCATAGTAGACAGTTCAAAGTTTATTTCTCTGGTCTATTAGGATTATGGGTTATAATATTATGTATACTTTCATTCAAGGACATTTAAGGAGTTAAAATAGAAATTAGTGTAAATTGCAGGAAATAGAAAGGTAAATGAAAATTCTTTGGTATGTTGATAATCATGAGGGCAAGAGGATGATTGTGATAAAACTACTGTGTTTACTATTAAGTATTGTTATGCTGATGGAGCTGTTTTCACCATTTTTTCAGTTAATTGTCTCTATATTAGCACATTTGGAATACTCCTTAAGCTGATTTCAAGGTATAAACTCAATCAGAAGTACATTGCTATATTTGACCCTGCATATTTTCACATCTAATGCAGCCTGCTGGATCAGTGCTAGCCTGTGGTTCCGACTCACAGTTGTAAAGGTCATAGCTTTCAAAACATTTCTTAATGTAGAGCAGATCCCCATGTAAGGATTTTCTGCAGAACAGCCAGTTTGTTGAAGGCTAAGATAATAACATTCTTCGGATTAAATTGCTAGGTTTGCAAAACACTTTTGTGTGAACTGTCCAGTAAATAAATATTTTATATAATTTGATTTGAAATGCAGTTTGTTTACGGCAGTGAAGACTGAGAAGTAGTAATTAAATGTTGAAACATTATGTTAATTTTGTAACAACAGCAAGAATTGCAACTGCAGCTTATTGTGCACCAAACTGTACAATCTTCCTGTTAAAGCAGAAGAGAACTGGAATGTTGCTTTACCCAAAATCAACCGCTCCAAATGTAAGTTCACCCTCTGACCAGAATGGATCTTGTGAGACACAAGGTACTATTGTTGCACAATGTTATTGAATTCCGAACACTTTACATTAATAGTTTTAAAAATCTATTGCTCTTCATCTAATATATTTTTATTTCAAAACATTGTCTAGTCAAACATTTTGTTAATAGTTTTTTTTGTTTAATAGGTGTTTTTCAAATTGTCACAAATACATTGAGTTTCAAGCCAGTGAAGTTTAGTGATTATATCTTTTAATATGATATTTAAAAGAATTGCAGGTTCATTTAACTAGTGAATACATTTTTACTTGTGGGTAAGAAAAATTGGAAGATTATTTATTGTTGATTGGCATAGTAAAGTTTGCAGCACTACATGAGCAGGTTACTTTTGACACTTGCAGCTGTGTTTCTGGAACCAACTGTGCACAAATGGATGCCAGAAATGGTGGTGAGCTTTTCAGAATAATTTTAGCAATCATTGGGAGCTTTGCTGTAATTTCAGCCGCAGATGACAGAGTGGTGAAATAAAATAAAACGGTCAACCAGCATCTCTAGAAAGAGAAACTGAGTTAGTATTTCACGTTGAAAACTCCTCAGTACACATGATGATGTTAACTGACCTGGGGAATATTTTCAGTAATTTCTAGCATCTGCATTTCTTTCTGATTTTCCGATCATTGAAATGTGATGAATAGAGAACCTTACTGATTTTCCTCATGCAGCAGTAGATGTTAACTGACAGGCATACAAGAATGTGGGGAGATTATATGCAAGCAGTGTCTGTGGGGTGGAAATATGTCTCTACTAAAGGAGGTGTAAGGTGCCCCTTCAGGTCACCCTTGGGTAAGGTGCAGCACCTGATTAGCCCCCCACACCCCCACCCTACTACCAAACAGGGTCACTTGAAGCCATGGGAGCAGGAAGTGGATGGCAGTATGAACAGCTTGTGCATATCACAAATCCTGGTTGCGTGACCACTGATGCCAGGCAGGCAATCTCGGAAGAGTACGGTATTGATAAGTACAGGGGTCACCTGTCTTGTAAAGACACTGCCCAGAAGAAGGCAATGGCAATCTGCTTCTATAGAAAAATTTGCCAAGAACAATCATGGGTGTGGAAAGACCATGTCATACGACGCGACGCATAATGAACAAACAAATGATATGCAAGCAGACTTTCTTCTGAGGTTGGGTGACACCAGAACTAGGGACCATGGTGATGGGTGAATAGTGACATGTTTAGGGGGAACATTAGTGGGAACTTTGCCTAAATGGTGACTAGAGTATGGACCTGTCAGTGGAAGTGATGGATGCAAGTTCAGTTTCAGCATTTAGGAAATTTGGATAGGTATATCCCGGGTTAGGATCCAAGATGGCAGCGCAACGCAGCTTGCAGCGGCCACTCCGGAGCTGATTATCTGTTATTTGTGAAGCGGGATGCTGTGCACAATCATAATCAGTTGAAAACGGACGTGGGAGCACAGAGCAACATCTGAAAATCTCCAGGAAGACCTTCTTCGTTGCTGCTTCCGGGTCTCTGCTGGGAAGAACAGGCCCCCAGTCCTCGGGGTCGCGTTGCCGATGGCCGTTGGCGGGGGCGTCTTAATACGCTCGGCAGAGGATGGTGCTCAGAGAAGCTGTGCCGGAGGGGATGGTCGGAGGCTCGGAGGTTCGATGGACTCGGAGTCTGCTGTGGTCAGGTCACTTTCATTGTGTGCTGCGTCTGCGAGGCTGAGTCGGTCGGTGCCTTGGAAGTCCATAGCAGGGGTATTCCCTTCTGCCGCCAGTGTGGGATGACAAGTCAAATCGAGAGCCTGAGGACTTGTGGAATCTGTGTGGTGGTTTCTTTCGAACTTATAGTCTTTTAACATTTTTGGACTATTTTTACTGTGCCCATGGTCTGTTTTTTTTAATTATGCTATTGTTTGCACTGTTGTAACTATATGTTGTAACTGTGTGGTTTTGTGCAGGTCTTGTAGCTTTAGTTTTTGGTCTTGTTTATCTGGTGGATTTGGAGCTCCTTTCCGGGGAACGCGCTAAGATGGTAGCGCGATATTAATACGCAACAGCCTCTGCAGACTCTGGATTGGGGATTGCCAAATGTTATGTGGATTTTCTGGTGTAGTCTGTTTTGACATATGCTTTTTGTGATATCATTCTGGAGGAACGTTGTCTCATTTTTTAACTGCATTGCATTTGTGGTTTCTAAATGACAATAAACTGGATAAACTGAAACTGAACTATATGGATGGCAGAGGTATGGCTCAGTGTAGTTCAATGGGACTGGGTTGAATAATAGTTTGGCACAGACTCAATAAACTGAAGGGCCTGTGTTCAGTGTACTGGTGTTCTGTGATTCTATCCACAGATCCAGCCAGTGAAGAGATGTACACAAAAACACCATTCTGACAAATAAGTTCAACCTAAAATGTTAACACTGCTTCTATTGTTATGTTTCTCTTACTATGGATAATGCTGACCTGAGTGTTCCAATTCCCAACATTTTCTGTTTTTTGTATTATAATGGTCATCGTGACAGCTACTTGCATTCTGACCCATGTCCCACTTAAGTGTTGCAATTGTAGCTACAGCAAATAACAGGTTTCAGTAGGTATTAAATTATTGAATTGCGGATATGACATAAACTAAATTTTTTTTGTTGAAGTTGAGTTGCCAAATTTCTTGCCTTGTATTCTGCAGACTGATCTGCATATTTAACACTGACATTCTATTAGAATTACAAAGCAATTGCCATTATGAAGTTTTCTTTCTATGTTTCAAAGTGTTCAAACTCTTAATGAAGAAAGGCAGCATCCCAGTTGATTCCTGGGAAGTGTTTGGTTCATGACTGCTCAAAGTAGAGAATATACATTTTGCATGGTGTTGGGAGTATATAGATACCACATGTAAATAGTGGAACGAGTACCACTTCAAAAACTATCTGATGATCTCAGGTCTCATGTGAAAGAGCCAGAGTTCCAGTTTGGCTTCATTAATTAACACGATCAGAGTGGAAAAAAGTCATTCTTTATCAAAGGGGACTAAGGATCAAAGAGAGTAAGACTTTTATTGAATATAAAATTGCAAATGCAGGAAGTCTGGCAATGGTGGGAGATTTTGGTTCCCAGAAAACATTTTTTCTGCTGATTATAATAAAAAGGTACTAATTTCATTTTTATCCCCAGACCGTGTCCTTAGATGCTTTGTGCATCATCTGGCAGGGATATTTACAAACATTTTTAACCTCTCCTTGTTTCATCCTGTCATTCCTTCTTGCTTTAAGACCAGTATTATTGCAGTACTAAAGAAAAACAAGATTTAACTACTACCCAAAGGCTCTGATATCTGAACCTTGACCCACTGCAGTTTGGGGGTGCCACAGTAGTATGGTGCTTAGTGCGATGCTATTACCGATCAACTTTGGAGTTCAGAGTTCAACTCTGACATCATCTGTACATCTTTCCCGTAGAATGCATGAGTTTTCTCTGGATCCTGTGGTTTGCTCTCACAGTCTAAAGAAGTACCGGTTGGTAGGTTAATTGATCATTGTAAACTGTTCCATGATTCAACAGTGGGTGGATGGGAGATGCCAGAGAGTAGTGGTGGATAACTGTTAGTCAGGTTGGAGGCCAGTGACTAGTGGTGTGCCTCAGGGATCTGTACTGGGTGCAATGTTGTTTGTCATTTACATTAATAATCTGGATGATGGGGTGGTAAATTGGATTAGTATACTAAGGTAGGTGGTGTTGTGGATAATGAAGTAGTTTTTCAAAGCTTGCAGAGATATTTGGGCCATTTAGAAGAGTGGGCTGAAAGATGGCAGATGGAGTTTAATGCTGACAAGTGTGAGGTGCTACATTTTGGTAGGAATAATCCAAATAGGACATACATGGTAAATGGTAGGGCATTGAAGAATGCAGTAGAACAGCGTGATCTAGGAATAATGGTGCATAGTTCCCTGAAGGTGGAATCTCGTGGATAGGGTGGTGAAGAAAGCTTTTGGTATGCTGGCCTTTATAAATCAGAGCATTGAGTATAGGAGTTCGGATGTAATGTTAAAATTGTACAAGGCATTGGTAAGGCCGAATTTGGACTATTGTGTACAGTTCTGGTCACTGAATTATAGGAAAGATATCAACAAAGTAGGGCGAGTACAGAGAAGATTTACTAGAATGTTACCTGGGTTTCAACACCTAAGTTACAGGGAAAGGTTGAACAAGTTAGGTCTTTATTCTTTGGAGCATAGAAGGTTGAGGGGGGGGACTTGATAGAGGTATTTAAAATTATGAGGGGGATAGATAGAGTTGACGTGGATAGGCTTTTTCCATTGCGAGTAGGGGAGATTCAAACAAGAGGACATGAGTTGAGAGTTAAGGGGCAAAAGTTTAAGGGTAATATGAGGGGGAATTTCTTTACTCAGAGTGGTAGCTGCGTGAAACAAGCTTCCAGTAGAAGTGGTAGAGGCAGGTTTGGTATTGTCATTTAAAGTAAAATTGGATAGGTATATGGACAGGAAAGGAATGGAGGGTTATGGGCTGAGTGTGGGCCAGTGGGACTAGGTGAGAGTAAGCGTTCGGCACTGACTAGAAGGGCCGAGATGGTCTGTTTCCATGCTATAATTGTTATATGGTGATTAGGCTCAGGTTGAATTGGGTTTGCTGGGGTGATGTGGCTCGAAGGGCCTACTCCATGCTGTAACTCAAAGATCTACTGTAGACGCTTTCTCCCTGCGGCATCTGGACAGTCAGACTATTGCTTACTGACTACAGTTCTGCTATGAATACTATTATTCCAAGCCAACTCATGACAGAACTATGGACACTGGGAGTCAACGCCTCCTACTGCAAAAGGCTTCTTGTCTTCCTTGCCACTGAGCAGCATGTTACTGATAGGCAGCCCCACCTCCATCGCAATTATTCTAAGCACACGTCCTCCTAGAGATTGTGTTCTTAGCACCATACTCTACTGTACTCCCCATACACTCATGACTGTGTGGCTGGATTATATTCAAACTCTGTCTTCAAGTTGGCAGATGATGCATCGTAGTGGGCCACATCACAAATAACTGAGTCAGAGTACAGGAAAGAGACAGGGCTTAATTACTTGGTGTCATGACAACAACCTTTCCTTCAGTGTTGTTAACAAACGAGCTGGTCATTAACATCAGTGAGAGTATACATGCTTCTATTTATATCAGTGGTGTTGAGGTTGGGAGCTTTAAGTTACTAGGTATGAACATCACCAATAGCCTGACCTAGTCCAAACACATTGATGTCTCAGCCAAGGAAGCTCACCAACACTTCTGCTTCTAGAGGTTAGAAAGAGATTGGCATGTCCATGTTAATCCTTACCAATTTTTATCGATGCATCTTGGAGAGCAATCTGGTGGATGTATAACACCTTGGTATAGTAATTGCTCTGCATGTGATTGCAATAAACTGTCTACAACTCTTTGCACAGTTCAGCACATCACAGAGACCAGCTTCCCCTCCATGGACTCTGTCTATACTGCTTGCCTCACTAAAGGAGCCCGCACATACAAAAACCCCACCTATACCTATATTCTCTCTTCTCCCCTCTTCACTCGCATGAGGCAGAACATAAAAATGCCTGAAAGCCAGGTTCAACAGCATCTTCTATAATTGTTATCAGGCTCTCAAACAGACCTCTTGAAGACAAACTCTTGACCTCACAATCTACCTTGTTATGAGTTTGCACTACACTTTTTTCAGTAACTTTTATACCTTGTTACTGTTTAACCTTATTTTACCCCCAATGTATTTTGATTTGATCTATATGAGCAATATGCAAGACAACATTTTCGCAGTAGCTTGGTACATGTGAAAATGCTATACCAATATTAAGTATTAAACAATACTAAATTTAAATGTTTAAAAAAAAATTGAGACTCTTGAATCTGAGATAAATTATTGAGATGCTGAAAAAAATAGTTTTGGCATTGTGCATTCAGTTAGTCTCATTTGTTAGAATATTAAGAACTTGTGTGAAATGCAACTTAATCAAGTATCTAGAAGATATGGAGCCAGTAGCTTCCTGTTTTAGGATTGTTGTGATTTTGTAGCCTTTTCAAAAATATTAGTAACTTTACCCTACTTGGAATAAAGTGTAAGAGTTGGGATTCGTTGTTTGAATTACTATTTTAAACTCACATTAGACATTCTTTCTTTATAAATATATACTCTTTGGTTTATGCTATTATGAAACATTCACACAGAGTAAAAAATATTAAGGAGGTGCTGATTTGACAGCATTTCATTAACTTTAACACAATTTTTTAATATAGTTTATTTTTCTTTTTTTGTGGGTCATTGTTTAGTTTCCTGATTAAATTGTAAAGTTTCCAAGTTTGGACTTTGTTTTTCCAGCATTCCAGAACTATCCATGATCTATGATGCAGCCAAAAGAAGAATAAAGCTTCTCTGCTCCCCTTAAAAGTATTTCTGAAGCAAATCTATGAAAATTGCTGTGGATATTATTTCCTTTCCTTATATTTGCATTTTAATGATTGCAAGGGTTGTAAACTCAGCCAGCTCCATCATGGGCACTGGCCTTCACAGGATAGAGGACTACACACACAGAGACACACACAGCCCGCCCCCCCCGGCTGTTGGATCTCACTTTTGATCTCATCCGCCCAGTCTGCTGGAGCTGCCTTCACATGCAAGGGCAGGCATATCCCTATTTCACGGGTATGCTATTTTGCCAATGTAGGAGACCCGTTGGTTACACTCACCCAGTTTAGCCTGCCTGTCGAAGAGGTGTACTGGGGTGTGGCAGCTGTCACATGCAAACAGCTACTTGGATCCACACACGCAAGAGCGGAGTGTCCGGTGTGGGCCAAAGTTGAGTGAGAGGCTCCAAAGTGGATACAACAACTCTTCACCAGAGTTGTTAACCTCTCTGGACACCCCATACACAGCAGAGTACGCTGAATAAGTTCCTCTGTCAATAACTATTAGGAGCTAAAACACAGTTTTATAATACTTTAGTAGCATTAGTGGTGTACAAGTTTGTTTTATATTTCATATAAATACATAATTTGTTACTCAGTTAAATGGTAGTCTATCTTTTTATACATTTTAAATTATTTCCATAAAACAAATTGGAGCAGCCACTTAATTTGGCCAAAATGTACTGGTCTCAATGTGGCCCAATTAACTTGATATATTGATAGAGACTTAAATGTATATAGTTGCAATTTATAGAGTTTTATGCATTGCATTGCCCTGCTGCCACAAAACAACAAATTTCATGATATGTCTGTGATATTAAACTTGATTGAAAATGTTCTTTGAATTTCATATACCTGTTGAACCTTTTTGTTCCTTTAAACTTTGGAATCTGTGATTTTGTGTTAGAAATAGTTTAAATAGTAGAGGTTAATTGTAAGTAACACCGTGAATCTCCATGTAAAACATTGAAAGATGAAAGACTGAAAGCACACTAAGTGCATTTATGATGTCCTCGTTTCTCACAACATTATTTATGAAAAATTCTGCTAAGGTAATTATTTGGGTTTGAAATGATTCATTTAGTACAATCATGTAGGTTGTACGAAGCTTGATGTGGGACATGTTCATAGTTTTATGCAACACAGGCCTTTTGGTCCCCATGACGATAAAGGTAATCTGCATTGCTCACATTTACTAGCACTTAGTCTGCAACCTTCATTTTTGACTGACCACTTTGAAACTCTTTACCCCTTTATTCTAAACCTTTATCCTTTATGGGTGGGATGGTAGTGTAGTGGTTATTATAATGTTTTAGAGTGCTAGTGACCAGGTTCAATTCCTACTCTGCCTGTAAGGAGTTTGTAGGTTCTCCTTGCGATTGCTGGTGTTTCCTCCAGGTGCTCTTGTTTCCTCCCTCATTCCAAAGATGTATGAGTTGGGGTTAGTAAGTTGTGGTGTGCTATGTTGATGCCAGTAGCATGGTGACACATCTTGGACTGTGTTCGTCATTGATGTATAATGACATTCTGTAGTTTTAGATATCTCTGCTGTGGGTAAAGTGTTTCTTTCTGTTAATCCTACCCAAGCCTGTCAAAGTTTTGAAAGCCTTAACCAGCTGCTCTTCTCATCCTTTTTGTCCACTTCTGCTCCAAGGAAAACAAACAGAACCTCTCTTGTTACCCTTCATAATTGAAATACTCCATCAAAGGTAGCATTTTGCTGAATCTTGTCTGCACCCTCTCCAGTAGAGGTGCTCGTGAGCTTTCCTGATTTCCTGTAGAGGTTGTGTAAGATGTGTGCTCTCAGTACTTTGAAACTGATTGACATTTCCACTGCTTTGTTGCTGATGTAAAGAAGGGTGTGTATGGTGTGAGTTGTCCTGAAGTCTTATTGACATTGAGGAAGAGGTTATTTCCCTGGTACCAGTCCTCAAGCTCTTAAACCTCTTCTCTGCAGGCCATCTCATCATTGTTGATGATGAGCCCACCTCTGTGGTGTCATTGGCGAACTTGAGAGTGTCAACTAACACCATTTTCCCCTCTTCTCCATCCTTTTTTTTCTCACAGGGACTGCTCTCTTTGGAACTCTCTTGTCCACTCATCAGTCCCCATCCACCCCTCCGTCTGTTGGTGTGTTCCCCTGCAAATCACAAAGGTATAACATTTGTCCCCACTACATATAGGTACTTAAAACAGCTAGTCCAGGTGTGGCAGAGGTACATCTGCACCTCTCCAATCTGGTCTTCTGCATCTGGTGCGCATGATATGGTCTTTTTTACACTGAAGAAACTAAGCCTAGGTTCTTGAACATGTCATTTTAACTCTCCTTCCCATTCTCACACTGACCATCTGTCTCTGTTGCCTCTGTCTCAGCGGCTTTGACCTCCAGTGTTTTGTGTGTGTTATTCTGGATTTCCAGCATCTGCAGAATTTTTTGTGTTTATGTTTGGCTGCTCCACTACAAAATCTCTTTGAGGGATGCCTACCCTGAAAAAGTTTAAATCTTCACATTGGGAATTCAGTGAGACTCATTACCACAGGCAGGTGTCATTCCTAGGAACTTGCCTTTGCTGCCATCTTTTTCCATCCTTCGTACCATCTAGCTTTACCTATCATCTTCTAGCTGTCCTCCTTTCCCTCTCTTCACCATTTTTATTCTGGCATCTTTCCCCTCCCCTTTCTAGTCTTGAACAAGGGTCACAGTCTGAAACATAGACTGCTTATTCATTTCCATGGATGCTGCCTGACCTGCTGTGTTCAGCCAATGTTTCGTCTGTATTACTTTGGATTTCCAACATCTGGAGAAAAATCTCGTGTTTACAATTTTGTCTATACTTACATTTCTGTGCTCTACAAAAATCCCAAGAAGCCAAATGCAAATTAAAAAAATAGTATTCATAGTGTGCTTGAATAGCTTAGTTTTTGAATTTTGTTTTAGAATTTCATGCAATTACATCCTCCCAGCATACTACATCCCACATACAACTGTCCATCTAGTTCTCTTTTCTCTCTGTTCCACCTTCCTATTTCTTCTCCACATCTGGTTCCATCTGCCCATCAACCCCTCCTCATCTAGTTCCATTTATCACCAGCCTTTCTCATTCCCACCCCTTTCATTGTCCTAAATACTGGCAATCTTTTCTGTTGCCTCAGTCAGAAGCAGGGGCGGAACCCGAATCACCGATTTTTATTTATTTATTTTTAAAGCTGTTTGCCTCCACAGAAGCCGCTTGATCCAATGAGTTCTGCTTGTTGGTTTAATTCAAAGCCGCCTCCACTTTACATCTGTCATGTCTGAAAATTCTTTACCCTGGAATACTGAGCTGCAAGTCTTGTACTTCTTTCAACCGATGTCTCTGATAGCAACTATGTCATAAACCCATATATCAATCAATGCTGTAATTTAATCTGCTTTGCTAGTCAAATTCCTTGCATTAAAATAAAAGCAATTTAGTTATGTCATTCCTCCCATATACTTTATTGCACTCATTTTTCCTTTGTCTACTGAACTGATTTAGTGTCCTTCAACATTTTACTGTATCACCTCTTTGTTGTCACGTTCACTTGCTAAATTAGTTTAAGGCCTACCCAATGGTACTAGCAAATCATCCCACAAGTATGTTAGTTGCATTTCAATTCAGGTGCAACCTATGTTGCTTGTTTCTGTCCCCCCTCCAGAAACAGAAATCTAAATTCTTTATATGCATTCTTTAGCTACATATTCATTTGATATATTCATCTATTTTAATATAGTTATCATACGTCACTGATAGTAATCCAGAGTTTCAAAGATTCTGCTCTTTAATCTCTGACTAATGTCTGAAAATTCAGTTTTGTTTCTTACTTGAGTTGTTAATTGTGCCAATGTAGACCACAACCTCTGACTGCTTACCACTTCCAGCAACCACTCAGAGACATCATTGATCCTGGTATCAGAGAGTCATACTATTTGGGAATCTAATTTCTGGCCAAAGAAACACCTCTATCAATCTTTCAATAATCTTCTTTACTCTCCTTTTACCTTGTAGAACTTACTGTGGTACCAGAGGCTTGGCTGTCTCTACTTTCCCATTTGTAGCTATACCCCTCAACAATGTCCAATGGAGAGGGGAATGGCCAATGAGGACTCCCACTCTACATGTCTGCAACTGAATATTCTATCTGGTCACCTATTACTTCTCAGCCTGTGCAGTCAATAAGTATAAGCCTGACCACCTAAGTAAAAGTGCCACCCAAGATATGCTCAGCAACATGGATTCTCCACAGTTCTCAGGAATGGGAGTTGCAGTGGTTTAAGCCTTATGCAGTCAGTCACCAAGACACCATGCTTGAGGAGCATTCCTCAGGGCCCTAATACATTGGAGTAGAATTGGGCCATTTGGCCCACCAAGCTTCCTCCACCATTTCATTATGGCTGATTTATTATACCTCTCAACCCCATTTCCCATTCTTCTGTCTTCTCCCTGTAACCTTTGATGCCCTTAATAATCAAGAACCTATCAACTTCCACTTTAAATGCACCCAATGACTTGGCTTCCATAGCCATCTGTGGCAGTGAATTCCACAGATTCAGCAATCTCTGGCTAAAGAATTTCTGCATCTCTTTTCTAAAATCTGAAGCTGTGCTCTTTGGTGCTAGACTCCATCACTATGGGAAACATTCTTTCCACATCCAGTCTGTATAGGGATTTCTAAGCTGAGTTTTCCTACTGTGCTTAAGTTACCTTACTTCTTCACATTTAAAGGGAGTTAAATTACATTGATTACAATTGGGGTTTTATTAGGGCTTAACTGCTTCCTACTACATCCAAAGTCCTGACTGTTTTTACTTAAAGAATTAAAACAAAGAAGTACCTACTTGTTGCCACTCGTCAATCATCCTCCTCACCAAAGCCCATTCACTCACCGAAAGCTATACTCTGAGACTGCTGTACTTGGGGAACCTTTGTGTTTAATGAGGTGGGCACAAGTGTGGTTTGGAAGATTGTGAACTCCTTCAGCCATTTATTTTGAATTTCTATGTGCTTCTGATCAATATTCTTGTTTCCCAATTGCACTTTGAAAGTCTTTTTATCCTCTTGAAGCGGCCATTCCCGTTAGTCTGTGAGACATCGTTGGTTTCAATGTGACTGTCAATGAAATCATTGATGTCTGCTTTTAATGAGAGCTGGCTGCTGAAATATGAGAAATTGTCTACTTCATTATCATGGAGCACTGATTTGCAGAGGAAACCTGGTCTGTGGGTGTTATTTCTTCCATAGGTGATTGTAAACTTTAGTGTCTGAATGGATGCATACACAAGTGCCATCTGTGTACTGTAATTGACTGAAGCTGGAATGATCTTGCATTAGGACTGGTGATGACTCCGAACAGTTTCCAATTTTATTTATATATACATATATCTTCTTCTTGTCCATTAAAATCCGATGACGACATTCACTCATTTAACGGTGAGATCTTTGATTATAGAGTCGTATTCTGGACCCACAAGCTCTATTGCAGATGGGACATGTATATGTGGTAGTGGTGGCAACCATGGCTGCATTTCTCTTGGCTCTCTTCTGCTGCCTTCTGGTTGTTCTTTCCATCTCCAGAATGCGAATCCTGTCCCTACACAGCTGTCGCCAAGTGTTACGGTCAGCAGCAACATCCTCCAGGTCCTCGGGTCTGATCTTGCACTTCCTTAAAGCATTCTTCATCTGATCCTTATAGCGCTTCTTCGACCCTCGAGCTGAGCATCGACCGTGATGTAGCTAGCCGTATAACACTCTGCGGGGTAGCCGACATGGAGGCATCCTTATCACGTGCCCCAGCCACTGCAGCTGATGCTGGGTGATCATGACCTCAATACTTCTGCAGTTGGTCTTTACAAATATTTCAGTGTGAGGCACCCACTCATACCGGGAAATTCCCAGAATGCGCTGGAGGCAGCTTATGGGAAGCGTTCCAAGGACTTGATGTGACGGCTGTAGGTTACCCAAGCTTCACAGCTATAAAGGGGGGTGGTGACACAGACCGCTTTGTGTACAGCAACCTTTGTGGAGGGACGAAGGTTCCTGTTCTGAAAGACTCTATGCCGAGTCTTGGGTGAAAAATCAACTATAAGTAGCTAATACACTTAATTTCGTTTCTAAAAGGGTTTATCTAACAAATTTAATATTAAACACAGTGCATATTTTCCTTGCATGAATATAGTGATAAGTCAATTATAAGTCAATAGCTTCACAATATTTTAAGTAACGTTTGGATATTAAACGCAGCGCATATTTTCCTCGTATGAACATATAAAATCATTGCAACACAGCAATATCGCTGAATCAGTGGGAGTCCTGTATCTGTTTCCCTGCAACAAGACGGTCCCATCCGGGGTGATGGAAAACAGCGATACTTGAAGGGGGTTCCTTATGTCGAGTCTCTTCCGCAATTTAGTTTTCATGGCTCTCAGCACTTGCTTCTGTCCTGCTTGCTCATGTTTTTTTCCACTCAAAAAACGGGTTTGTCTTTAAGTGCAGGGTGCTTGGATTCAAGGTGCTGAAGCAGTTTTGAGGGATTCATTGCCTCATTAAACAGCTTCCCGCCCACCCGCCGCCAGACGCCTTGGCCAGGTGCGGCTGGTCGTGGGTAGGGTGAGAGGACAGGGTAAGGGCCAGAGGTCCCCGTGCTGGCAGGGCCATGGTGGTCGCAGTCCAGAGAGAGCGAGGGTGTGCATCCGCCCTCCTTGTAGGTAGGTAGGATCTATCAGCTGACAAAAGTTTAGCTGCAGGGATGTCTTTCAGTAGATTGCAGCACGGTAGCTGCTCTGATACCCTGAGCTGGAACTAGGTCGCTGTGAGTATTTTAATACTGGGTTCCCCACAAACACTCGGTGTGCTAAACAGGTTTAGAGGCGGTGCCCATCTGTCCGCGCTCCAGGCCAGTAGCAATGGCACTTCCTGCTGGCCGTGTGAGGCGGCCCGTTACCCGAGGCCAACCAATGATCCCTGGCGCGAGGGTATCACTGCAATTATGCGACTGATGACCTTGCGTGCGTTCAAGTTCAACAGTGGGCATGACAGGGAATGAGGAAAGGTGCAGCTGACTCATATCGTTTCACACCGCCAAATCATATAGTTTCCTCGCGGCCCGGTAGCGCATGCTTTGCGGCCCGGTAGCGCATGCTTTGCGGCCTGGTACTGGTCCGCAGCCCGGTGGTTGGGGACCACTGGAGTAGGGGATGATGTATTAGCATGGATAGAGGATTAATTACCTAATAGAAAGCAGAGATTTGGGATACGTGTGTTACTCTGGTTGGCAATCAGTGTGCTGCAAGGGTCAGTGCTTGACTGGCAACTGTTCACAATGTACATTAACCATCTTGAAGAAGGGGCTGAGAGTAGTGTATCTAAGTTTTCTGATGATACTAAATTGAGTGAAAAAGCAAATTATGCAGAAGATACGGAGAGTTTGCAAAGAGATATAGATAGGTTAAGTGAGTGGCCAAGGGTCTGGCAGATGGAGTACAATATTGGTAAATGTGAGGTCACCCACTTTGGAAGGAAAAATGAAAGAGCAGATTATTATTTAAATGGTAAAAATTGATATCAAAAAAGTTTGTCCCTTCTAAACCAGAAGAAGCCCAACACTGCTATCTGCTCTGAATTCAGAGAAACCACTGGAACCCAAGTACACCCCTCTACAGTCCAGAGAAGTCTTATAAGAAGTGGTCATGGAAGAGTTGCTGCCAAAAGCCCATTCTTCCGAAGGGAAATTCACCTATGCATAAAACACAAGGTCTGGGATGCTGGTCAATGGCAGTAAGTGCTCCAGAGTCAAACTTTGACATTTTTGTCTCAGACAGGAGGCAGTTTAGTCTGTAGAATTGCTGGAGAGTGCTACATGGATGAGTACCTGCAGCCAATAGTGAAGTACAGTGGAGGTTCCCTGCAGGTTTGTGGTTACCTTTTGGGAAATGGTATTGATGATCTGGTCAGAATTAATGGCATCCTCAATATTGAGAAATACAAGCAGATTCTCATCCATCGTGTAATGCAATCAGGGAGAGATCTGATCAGTCACAACTTCATTCTGCTGCAGGACAATAACCCACACACACTGGAAGGGTCTTAAAGAACAACTTCAGCAAAAAGAGCAAGGAGTTCCGCAGCAGATGGTATGGCCTCTACAGAGCCCTGATATCAAATCATCAAGCTTGTCTGATTACCTGGAGAGACAGAAGCAAGCAAGACAGTCAGTCTGCAGAAGAACTGTGCAAATTCTCCAAGATGCTTGGAACAACCCACCAGCCAATTTTTTTTCTTATAAAACTTCTCGACAGTGTAACTAAGAGAATTGATACAGTTTTAACGACAAAAGGTAGTCACACCAAATAATTGATCTGATTTATTTCTTCACTGTTTACTGCTCATTATAGTAAACTGCTTGCTATTTATAATCTTTATTTTTGAAAGCATCGTTGCTTTACAGAATTTTTTAATATGTGCCTAAGACTTTTGCACAGTACAGTGACATATATGTATTTTGATAATGAATTAACTTTGAAGCTAATAAAATGGCAAGTTTGTGGTCTTCTGCTGCTGTAGTGCATTCACTTCAAGTTTTGATGTGATGTGTGTTCGCTGCTGCTCTTCTGCACACTACTGTTGTACTGCATGGTTATCTAGTTCCAGGTCTTGATATCCTTCAGTTGGTCTGTCTATTGCCCACTGGCTAGCAATGAGACAAAGTGGATAATTTGACATGGAAAGGAGCCAAGAGCGCTTGTGTTAAGGATATTCATGTATATTCTGAATCCCCACTAATATATCTACAGTATTTAATATATCATTATGTAAAGTGAATTTTTATGTAATTTAAAAAAAAAAATACAAACACTGTTCACAATGCCAGGCCCTTGGTTTGAGCTGTAATTCTTAACATGCTAAGATCCTGATGCCAGCAGTGGTGTGTTCTCGTTAATCACTGTATAGCTTTTTATGAGAGAATGTGAAGATAGAAACTTATCCTAAGTTGTTCTTGTGAAAAGCCTGGTCCTTGCCAAATGACGTATCTTGGACGTTTAATATTTTCAGAGTTGTATGTTGATTATGTTTGAGCAATAGTTTAAAATGTACTAAAATTTGAGATGTCATCTTACTGTTTACTGTAAGAATGTGTAAGCTGAATGATTTTATATTATCACTGAGTGAGAGGCAGTGTCTGGTTTAATTTTCACATTTCAGTAAATACTTTTGAAAACCATTATCAGATTACATTAATAGAATATTAAGCTTGATACATCAGTTTTTGTTTGCCTAGATGAAGAATCTTACTAAGGCTAACTTTTTCTTTCATCTAATTAAAATTATTTAACCAGTTCTTATACTCTTAAGAAATTCAGTTTTCTTCACTTTGGCCATATCTTCAGATCTTACTGTTGTAGTCTACTGTGAGCTGCTAGAAATGCAAGGTAAATTTAGCAGCCTTTCTAAATTTGTAAAATTTCCATAGACTTTTTCACATTACCAAATTCATCAAAATGTTTATTGTGTATGATGGTTCTTTAGTGTTGTACTTGAATCAAACAACCCATTGTCTGGGAAATAGTAATGAATAAATTTTAAGAATGCAGCTCTCCATAAAATACTGGTTTACGTATTAATTTGTAGATGTGATTTACTGTTGCAGATTTTAAAGTTATTCCAAAAGTTTGGCAATTGCACTTAAAGCTTATGGGCAGGAAAAAGCTGCATTTCATTAATTAATTGCTTATACATAGTTATAATCTCTGGTGTGCAACCAACAGGTAGGCATTTACTACCTGAGGCTTGTCAGTAACAATAGAGGATAAGCTTTGAATAAGTGTTTCTTTTTCCATCGTGGTGTTTGAAGGAAATCCATTGTGGGAAAAATGCCAGGTTTGGTATTTTGCTTCCAAAAAAGAACTCGAGCATTGCCAGTAAACAGGAATTGTTAGCGAGAAGGTATGAATAGCAAATGCTCAACATACAATTTAGTTACAGCATTAAAATGTCAATATTTGAGTTATGGCATATTGACATGATTTGCTGATTTATGCAAATATATTTTGACTGTGAATTAATGTGAATTAATTCTTCCTGTTTTATTGCTTTACATAGCAACTTTTAATATTTTTTCCTGAGTTAATTTCATATTTTTAAATTTCAGAAGTTTTTTTGCCGTACAGTGAATCTAGGAAAATTGACTGGAAATAATTAAGGCTATAAACATCAGCGGAGGGAAAATGCTCAGAAGGGTGATGAAACTTTTTTTACTGAGCTGTTTTGTTTTTACTTTATGCTATTTCTATTTTGATTTCCAGAATTTTCAATTTATTGTCTTTTTATTGTATTTAAAGTATTAATACTTGTCGGATAGATTTTCAGTTGTGTTTTGTTCACTTCCCCAATCCCATCTGAGTTGTTTAAAGCCTGTTGGATCTAATACTCAGTACAGTGCAATTAATACCATACATGATCTGCATGTTATACACATGCCAACAGAAGCAGCTGAGTTTAGAAGTGTCAAGCTAAGATAAATAATCATATATTTAAATATAATTCTCCTTAAATTAGAATTAATTTGCATCAAGTAAAGAATATGGATTTGAAGATAATTGAAGATTATTCACCAGAAACCAATTTTGAATGATTGCTGCCATTATCTTGCTTCTGGATAGGGTTTGAGTGTTATCAGACTCAATATCTTACTCATCATATTTATTATCTTGTAACTTAATTCTATTAAAGTTGAGAGAATTTTTAAGGAAGTAAATAATTATTGAAACCTATGTGTGAAAGGTGAAATATTAAGAAAACAAATGAAATATTTTTCAATAAATGTAGAATGTCACAAACATCATTGTTTGAAATAATTGAAAGCCATATCGAAGCAGATGAATATTGCCAATATTGTTTTCTCTATTCTAATTATTTTACTTTTTATGTGAACTAAAGCATACTATAGAACCCTTTTGTATACTGCAAATCAGTCAATCTATGAAGGTACATACATTTTTGACATCTGTAAAGCATTTGCCAAGTGTTGCTCAAAATTACTAATGAATATTAAAACAATGAATATTAATTTTTGAATCCCCTTGTCCTCTTGTGCATTGCCTGCTAAAATTACAGTTATGGTGGTCCCTAATTGAAAGCACTATGAGTGCTCTAGTCTTAACAAGATAGCATGCAGATGTATTTTGTTTATTTTCTTCAACATTAAACCTTTTCCATTTGTGTAGAATTGCCAACACAGATTGCAGATAAACTCCAGAGAGTATCCTTACTTTACATTTTATATAAAAAAAAGGAATGAAGTGGGAAAGGTGAAAACACCTGTGATTTCCTCATTTTCTTAAGTTTCACTTATGACTAGAGGCAGGCAGTGCTGTTTCACGCAGGTGGCAAACATAATTCTCTTTTGCACCATCTCATACAGCTGTTTGAACTGCACTGGGAAAGTGAGATTGCTGCTTGTTTGACTGTCACGTTGACCAGTTGCATGTCTAGGATGTCCGAAAGAGCAAAGGCTAAATGGTGATGTTTCTCTTCTACTGATTTCATCTGTCTGCATCCTTTGTTGTTCATTATGGTTAAAGCTTGGATGGAATTTGAATAACATTATAAACTTAAAGTTCTTTTGGATTGTGATCAAATTAACCGAAGTGTGTAAATTCTGATTTTTAATTCTAAAGCTAGTTTGAGGTGTTTAACTTTTGTAAATTTAATGAATTTTGAATTGGAATATTAGGATTTGGAGACTGAAATTAGCTTAAAGATTACACCATTTTCAAATAGTATAAGACGTTTCATATTTGTGGCCGCATTATCATTTCACACATTTATATACCAATTTATATGCCTTTGTTTAAAACTATATTTCATTAAGCAAGATGAGATTTTATATAAACAAATTTTCAGGATGAAATATCTCTGTTCCACAATTACTTAGTTGCTTACGTGGCATAGTGTATTTCACGAATCAGTTAAATGTGTTCTGTTGCTGATCATTTCATTGTTTTGAGCTCTGCATGGTCTGGCTATCTTTAGTCTGCAGATAAATATTTTTCCTTCACCAATTTACAGAAACACAGCAAAATCTAAAGATTCTCCCATACAATGGCTTGCAGTATTTGTATAGTGAAATATTGTGCAGAACCTTTCAAGAAGAATTATACAAAAGGCAATAAAGTTCTGATCCTGTGATTTAGTATTTTACAGAATTTTAATTTATATAATTGTTTTGAATCATCTATATTGTTTAGCATAATTGAAGTCTTAAAAACAAAGAATGAAAAATGATGTTAAGTTGATCTTTTTGCTGTTTAGATTGAAAGTATTTCAGATAATTATATTTAAAAGTTACCCTCTGTATCAAATATTTTGGTTTAATTTTAAGGATATACACACATTAAATAAATTTTACTTTTGTTATCATATTTTAATAAATTATAATTCATCTCTAAATCAAGGGAGAAAGAGTAAATGTTTTGCAATTTGTTATGTTTTTCACAACCTTAGGATGCTTTAAAATGCGCTGTTACCGATGAAGTATTCTTCAAGTGTACTTGCTCTGTGAAGTGGGAAACAATTAATATACTTTCTAGATAAGATTTAAGGCTGGAAGAAACAATGCTGCAACACAGAAATTTCAATAAACAAGTTCTCGCTTTATTAGTTACTTAATACTTTCAATTTAATCAGATTCTTCTCTTCATGATTTACGTTCTGTAAGAGGGGAGAGATGATTACAGACATAAAGCCTATTTGTTACTACAAGCTTTCAGAAAGTTTTGTTAGTTGGGCTGGTTGAAAAATGTTTCTTCAGCTCTGAAATATTCTTGGGACTGTTTAAAACCAAAATTGAAAGGTTTTGGTTTACTTACAAAAATGCATTATGGGAAAATTACTAAACAATATTAGTGTAGTTTGGTAAGTTAACTGCTTTGAAAAACCTTAATAAACTTGTTTAATAAAACTTTGACCATGGATTAATAATGATTCATATTCTTGCTGCGAATTTCAATTATTTCCTTAGTTTCTTTATATTTACCATTCATTTTTTATTAGTTTCTGAATTTTCACACTACACTTCACACAATAAATAGGGCATCAGCTATTTGGAAGGTTATGTTTGTCTAAGTATGATTTGAAGTAGCTTTCAAATTTTGGTCTGACCTGGAGATTTTCTAGGGTTTGCTTTCCGGCATATTGTAAAGACTTGACTAAAACCAATGTAAATGAACACCAAGAGCTTCTAAATTTTCAAATACATTCAAACAGAGATTTTATTGCTCTTGCATTTTGTTGCTTTGTTTAATGAACTATTGGAAAGAAATAGAAAGTAGCAGTTTACTTTGTGGCATTAAATTAAAAATCAAGCTGTCAGTTCGTGTTTTAAAATAGATTTTTTAGTAGATATGGATGCTGAACGGAGAAATAAAGTTATGTCTATTGTGCATATTTGTTGATTTTAGTGCAATTCCAGAGCACAGTGGAGATTGATTCAGCAACATAATCTAGATGTTTAACTACTTCGATGATGCAGAAAAATCTATTATGTTCTCCATATGCATCACTGTATATTTTCAAAACTTTGTTAACCTCCAATGGTAAAATCTATTTGAGCAAAAAAAAATTGTTTGATTTTATTTTATTGAGGATCTATTATGGGTATATTTACTTTGTCCAAACTGGGTGCATCAAATATATTGGTTTTTTTTAAGTGTAATTGTTGATATTTATAGTTGTAAACTACATTTAATTATTTTGATCTGATTCATTGGAAACTTCACTATTACCAGCTACTAAGTAGGGTTATTGCTATATTTGGTGAACAAGTTCATTTTGAATTTGCTCGCGATTGATTAGCTGGTAATTAAGTCAGTAGGAACCAGATCAACGTATATTGATTATGTTCTTCATTGAAATATAAACAAATTATACAGACTAGACTCGGGTTTTCACTCAGAATGGTAGACTAATTATTTATTTTGTTGTTTGAAGAGGGTGAGTTAATAAAAGTGTTGGAACTATTTTATTTATTGAGTACATGTCACATGAGATTTTTCAGTATTTAATTTCACTGGACAAAAAGATTCACATTTAAAAAATGTATTTGTAGCCAGAGACAGCTTTACTCTAATTTTGTAATTTGCAAATAAGAAATATTTTGGACTTTCATGAATTAAACTTTGACACACAACACTTTTGAACTGATTACAATATTTTGAATTAATATGTTTTACATCTGTCAGTAGTCAGTAATATTCAAGGATACAAAAAATATTTTAACCGGAAAAGTACTGCTTATTGTTATTAAATTTAAAAAAAGATACCTTTTTACAGTAAATAATTTGAGGCATAACTCATTTGTAAAATTTACAATTATAATATATTTGGTTGTCTGATTGAGTTGATACTTTAATGTGTAGCCCTATTGTAAAAACACACTATGTTCGAATAAGGGGAAAATAAACTTATTGAATGTTTCAGCTCACATTGATGAAATCAAAATCTTCTCGTGCAACCTACATTTCTCGCAATTTTGTTTTAATTTTAGGTAAACAACATAGTGATTGTTGCTGAACATATTTACAGGTAGTAGCACACCTGTTTATTATGCTCACAATACATTAAGTAGTTCACAACTTTTTTTTATTTACATTATTCAAGAAATTCCAGTGTTTTGACAAACTGAAAGAGACTAGCTGTTTTTTTTTCATGGACAAGAAACAAAATAGAATTTGGGAAAGCAAGCAGCACCATCTTACTACTTTTTCTTGATAGGAACTTCTAAAATTTTCAACGCACATAAAATGCTGGAGGAACTCAGCAGGCCAGGCAGCATCTATGGAAAAGAGCACAGTCGACTTCTCGACCTGAAATGTCAACTGTACTATTTTCCATTGATGCTGCCTGGCCTGCTGAGTTCCTCCAGTATTTTTTGTGTGTTGCTTGGATTTCCAGCATCCGCAGATTTTTGGTTGTTTGTAAAAAAAAAAACTTTCAATATTGTTTTCATTCAGTGTAATGGGATGAAAAACCAACTTTAACTGCACTTGTTTCAAACCAAGTAATTAAATTGAAATGAAAATGGATTTCTTTTTTTTTTGAGCAGAGTATTTAATAATGCTTCAGTGTTGGATCACAGTATATGAAAATATTTGGGTAGAAATTTTTCAGTTATTGCTATTAGTTATACGATAAAATCACCCATTTTGTGGAAATTTTATAGTGTGAATATCTCTTTGATGCCCCTGTTTAAGTTGTTTATTTCCTAACTGGAGATAGTACATATGAAGTCGATATGAGAGCTGCATCGCACTTTCTGAATATTCTAGTCATATTAATAGTGTTACAGATTTCATTTGACATTCTAAATCATTTTTAATTATTTAAGTTTGGAAAATTAGAAATCTGTTTGTGTGATTTATTTAGTATTTTTCAAAGGGAAATAATAAGACTGAGAAGTTTCCGAAGAATTTTTTTGGAAGCATTATTTCATTTGTACTGACAAACAGTAGGATTCTGGATCTGCGGTGTCTTTGCATCAGAAGATGTTTAGCTGTGTTAACTTGGCTCATTTAGCAGTACACTTTCTGTAGATTTGGAAAGCTCAGGGATCAAGTTACAGTCTAGGACATCATAATGATAAAAGTTAACTTGAAAGTTTTAATTTTATCTTTTGGTTCCACTTTTCTTCTGTGTCTATGTCACGAGTATTGGCAGCACATTATTGGAATATATTCATTGAAAATGCTTGCCTCACCCTCTCATGCTCAATGGCTCAGAGACATTATGTCCAGCTTAGACCTTGAAAAGATTCATTTTTCACTACTTAATTCGGATATAAAGTTCCAAAAGGTGTGGGGACCTTTCCTTAAATATTTTCATAATTCCCGTTTAGATTAAGGGTTCATTCCTCCCTTTTTTTTTCTTTTGCTTTTAGATCCCTTACTTCCAGCTTCTTTCAGTTAAGATTTGTTTTTTTTTGTGTGTAAGCATATTATAGCTCAGGTGGTAGGCAATATACCTTTATAAATACAACTCTGTGGTGATAAAAGTTCTGATTAACTTTTTTATATATCGTAAGGTTGGCTTGGAGTTGGGTAGAGGGTGGGTAGTGTGGTAACTAACTTTATACGATTCTACTATGGGTGCTTTTTCTTAATTTTTATGAACTGTACATTTGATAAGTTTGTTTTGCACTGTATAAACCTTTTTTGTTTTGTTGCATTGTAGAAACTTATAAAAAATTAATTAAAAAAAAGAAAATGCTCTTTTTCACTGTCTAGTGTAAGACAGTGGACTTGAAATACAGTATGCTTCTCTCTCCATAGATTCTACCCTACCTGCTGAGTAGTTCCATTACTTTATGTATTAAAATGTAATGTTTCATTCATGTGTACAGAATAAGGTTTCTGCAAATAGTATATGCTACATAGAAAATTTCCTGAGGTCCACATTCAAGGAAATATACTCATTTACAGCCACAAAACCATTTAGGATGTTGTTCTCCTTTGCCAAGTTCACTCTAGAAGCTTTGAATGATGGGCATTGTAACATCCGCTGTCTCTTGTTTAATTCCATTGAACTAATTAAAAAATATATGCATTCAGTTACTTAGATGAATATTAAACAGTGCTGCAGGTTCTGACCCAATGGAATTGCATCTTATGGTTTGTGAAAATCTGGAAAAAATGTTAGCAACATAGTGATAGCTTCACAAGTAGTAAGTAACTGCCTCTGCTTGTTGGCAGACTGTATTCATTAGCATTCCCATGTGGAAGCAGTGACTTTGCTAGAACTAGCCTAAAATAACTTCCCCTCAGAAAGACGAGAAGCTATTTTGTTTTCACTTTAAAATTACTATATTTAATATGCATCGTATGCATGCTATTATACATATGATGTACATGATATCAATATTTTACTGGCACAATTAAAGATGTATAATATATACTCTGGTACGTAAGTACTCTGGTATTTAAAAGGATATTATACCAGTATTCTGATTAACCTGATTTAGTGCAACACACACGCTTAAAATGCTGTAGGAACTCAGCAGGTCAGGCAGCATTTTGGGAAATGAATAAACTGTTGATATTTCAGGCCAAGACAGTTCTTCAGGATTGGAAAGGAAGGGGAAGGACGCTAGAATTAAAAATGGGGGAAGGGAAAGGATGACTACCTGGAAGGGATAGATGAAGCCAGGTAGGTGGGAAAGATAAAAGGCTGGAGAAGAAGGAATCTTATATGAGAGGAGAGTGGATCATGGGAGAGAAAGAGGAAAGAGGGACTCAAGGGGAGGTGCTAGGCAGGTGAGGAGAAGAATTGAGTGTGGGGAAGAGGGGATGGGGGAAAAATTACTGGAAGAGAAATTGATGTTCATACTATCAGGTTGGAGGCTACCTAGACAGGGTATGAAGTGTTGCTCCTCCACCCTGAGAATGGTCTCATCATAACAATAGAGGAGTCCATGAACTGACATGTCAGAATAGGAATGGAGATAGAAATTAAAATAGTTGGCCTCCAGGAAATTCTATTTTTGACGGATAGAACAGAAATGCTGGACAATTTACATCGGGTCTCACCCATGTAGAGGAGGCTGCATCAAGAACATTAATAGACGACCCTGACAGATTTGTAGGTGAAGTGTTGCCTTACTTTGAAGGACCATTTGGGGTCCTGAATGGAGGTGAGGGCAGAGGGGTAAAGGTCTTGCCGAAAACGTCAACTGTACTCTTTTCCATAGATGCTGCCTGGCCTACTGAGTTCCGCTGGCATGTGTGTTGCTTGGATTTCCAGCATCTGCAGATTTTCACCTGTTTATGACTCCGTTATATTGGTTTCCCAGGTTGCATATTGAGTTCACATCATGCATTTCTAGCAAGGACTATATGTGCACTTTTAATGTAAACTTAAAGATACTGGCAAGTCCAAGACAAAAGTGATTATGAGTTGGGGATGTAGACAAAGCACAAAGTGTTTGTTCTGTCAGTCATCCTGCGAGGAATAATACCTGCTTTTCAGTCGAGGATATTGGTGTTAGCATCAATGATGGGCAAGCCTTCTGCTGGTAGCAAGATGCTGACGATACCTGGAGGCAGCAGCCTCAGTGTGGCTTCCAGAATATACTGTAGCTACATGTGCTCTCGTGATGAGAATATTAATGGCAGTGATGTTCGTCTTTGGTCTCTAGCACTAAATAATGTAAAGGTGTTGTTGTCTTGTATTTGTCTGTATTTGGCTCCATTGAAACTTCAGAGTTGTGTAAAATAATGTTCTAATTGGCAAGCATTTGTATTTTTAATAAGTATATTGAGAATGGAGAGCTAATGTAGTAATCTGACAAATTTCACCCTTTGATGTTTTAGCTAAGTTTAGCTACACCATGGAAAAATGTCAATCTTCAATGTCAAAAGTTTATCAGAGAGCCTTTTGAAAGGTTATATCATTTGTCTTTGCCAATTGAGTCTAGACAATTATTTATTTAAATTTCTTCTTTTCATGACATATGAAATAATTGTACCAGTTACAATAAAGTCCCATTTTGATGTGATATTTTGATTCCATAGTGATCACAGATCACTAATTGAAAAATACTGAATTTTAAAAGTATTGTAAATTATTCTCTTCCCACTGTCTTTGTTTTTGTTTTAAGTTATAATCACTTTATGAACTGGTATTACTATGATATAGGAACAGAACATTCTTGTACATGATAGAAAGAATATCTATTATTACCATTCAAATAATCTAGTCAGGCTTATTATCATTGAAAAATGTGAAACTTATTGTTTGTGGCAGCTGTACATTGTAACGCACAATGTAACGCAAAAGAACTTTGCATTACAATAAGAATATATTAAGATGGTGAAAAGAGGGAGCAAAAAAATAAGGTAATGTTCATGGACTATTCAGAAATCTGATGGCACAGGGAAGAAGGTCTTCCTAAAATATTGAGTGTGCCTCTTTAGGCTTCTGTACCTCCGCCTCCATACTTTTCATACATTGACATTGAGCTCACATAAACACCAGTATGATGATCATTAAATAGTTTGTTTTACTGATCAAATGAGGCAAAGGGAAGGGTATTTAACATTTTAACCATATGATGACATAGCTGATATAGGAGTGCTCTAATGCTGTACTGAAACGACAGCCTACTTGATGCTCAAGTTTCGGCAGTAGGATTTGTACTTAAAAGTTCACTTGGGCTTGCTAACATAAATAAAAATTGGCATATATTTCAACTTTTAATGTAGGTTATATGTTTAAAGGTGAACACTCACTATCTGTAAGATGTTAGACCAGGCAGGGAACAATAAACAGTTAACAAAAGGCCCAATCAGAAAGCCACCCAGAGAGGCATTCGCAGTTTTCTTGGCAAAGGCAACATCATATGATTCAGTACTGTGCAGAAGTATTAAACACATGTAAAAAAAATGTAAAGCAAAGATGCTTTCAAAAATAATGACAAGGTTCTAAATGTGAAATTACTGTAAAGTGCAGTAAACAGCAAAAAACTATATCAAATCAATATTTGGTGTGATGCTTTTAAGACTGCATCAGTTCTCTTGGGTAGCACTGTCATGCAGTTTTACAAGAAAATCGGCTGGTAGGTTGTTCTAAGCATCTTGGAGAACTTGCCACAGTTCTTCTGCAGACTTCAGCTGTCTTGTTTGCTTCTGAATCTCCTCAATGATGATGAGATCAGGGCTGTGTGGAGACCATACCAGCTGTTGAAGAACTCCTTGTTCTTTTTGCTGAAGATAATTCTTTATGATCCTGGCTGTGTGTTTGGGGTCATTGTCTTGCTGCAGAATGAAGTTGGGACTGATCAGACACCTCCCTGATGGTATTGTGTGATGGATGAGAACTTACTTGTACATCTCAGCACTGAAGATTCTATTAATTCTGACCAGATCACCAACTCTATTTGCAGAAATGCAGTCCCAAACCTGCAGGGAACTTCTGCCCTGCTTCACTGTTCGCAGCAGAGACCGATTCATGCAGTGCTGTCCCGTTTTTCCACGGACAAACTGCCTCCTGTTTGAGCCAAAAATTTCAAATTTTGACTTGCTACCATTGTTCAGCACTACAGTACTTGCATTTTTGTACATGGGTGAGTTCTTGGCTTTCTTTCCACTTGGGAGGAATGGCTTTTTGGCAGCAACTCTTCCGTAAAGACCACCTCCTGACAAAACTTCTCTGGACTGCAGAAGGGTGTTTAGGATGGTGGTATGAGGCAGGCATGAGAATTTTTAGAAGTGTGTTATTCTTCTGATAACTGTATAAACATATCGAAATAGACTTCATCTACGATCCCCTAAGACCCAAAGAAACACGAGCCAATAGAATTCAAAGGTCAACTGGAAGGGTAGCCATTCAGGACTGAGGCAACTGAACAGGGACTACGTAAATGTGAGCACTCCCGGAGAGAGACACTAACAACTGCACACCGAGGATGTCACATCGTCTGCAAGCTAATTGCCAAGCTTGGTGACACCTCAACATCAAATTTAGAGCGGTGTACATGGCGTTTCAGTGGTGTCTCTGAATTCAAAGCTTCAGATAATAGCAGAGCTGGAAACACACAATGCTGGAGGAGTCATAGTTAGAAGGTAGGTGGAGGGGAGGAAGAAACATAAGGTGAAGGGTAAAATACGGGGGTGGGGGAAGGAGGGTGAAGTAGAGAGCTAGGAAGTTGATTGGTGAAAAAGATACAGGGCTGGAGAAGGGGGAAGCTGATTGGAAAGGACAGAAAACCATGGAAGAAAGAAAGGGAGGAGGAGCACCAGAGGGATGTAATGGGCAGCTAAGGAGATGAGAGAGAAAAATGGGAATGCTGAAGGGTGGGGGGGTATTACTGGAAATTCGAGAAGTTGATGTTCATGTCATCAGGTTGAAGGCTACCCAGATGGAATATAAGGTGTTGATCCTCCAGTCTGAGTTATGGCCTCATCACAACAGTAGAGGCCATGGACTGACATATAGGAATGGTAAGTGGAATTAAAATGAGTGGCCATTGGGAGATCCCTCTTTTTTTTTCTGGTGGACAGAGTGTAGGTGCGCGGCAAAGCTGTATTCCAATCTACATTGGGTCTCACCGATATACAGGAGGCAGCACCGGATACAGAATATGACCCCAACAAACTTGCAGGTGAAGTGTCACCTCAATTGGAAGGACATTTTGGGGCCCTGAATGGTAGAGAGGAGATGTAGCACCTGTTCTGTTTAATTTGACTTCTGTTTTAGAAGTAATGTCAGTTTGACGCATTTCTTATCTGTTGCACCCAGTTTCTGTGACCAATTACTGCCTTTCTGGTCCTCAACTTTGCCTGTTTATTTGTGCTTCTTCAGGAGAGCTTGGACAGTACATCTTGAAACTCCTGTCTGCTGTGGAATTTCTGGATAGGAGAGACCTTGCTGATGCAAGATTACTACCTTATGTCTTGTTGCCATGGTGTAAGAATTGATTATTTGAAGGTTAAACTGTCACATCTGCCACATCTTCACCTTTTATTCTAGTAGTCCTTCACCCAGTTTGATTCCTTCTACCCTTGTTTCAGTTAATCAGTTCATATAACTAATTATGTCATTGATCATTAGCACCTATTATCTTTATTTAATCATGCACTGGATGACTGACCTACAAAGTCATCAAGTTTTAATTTAAAAAGTAGTTTATTACTTAATATGGTATTTTCTTTAATGAAATACAAAAACAATTCTCCAAGATTTAATTTTTAGGAAAATGAATGTTTGGAAATCTAACATTTGCTTTTTACTCATCTATAAAAAAAATCTAAAATAATATTTATATTAAAAAATCCTGGGTGCTTAAGACTTTGGCACTGTACTATATGTTGAGGCAAAAAGATTGAGAAGTATAAACAAGTTATGGCATGAATTTACCACAAACATAAAACTACATCAAAATTGTTGGTCTGTCAAAGCAATGTAACATTTCAATTACCCCAGATTTTAAGGCAGTCCTGAATACAAGGAAAGTGGATCTCATCATCTCAAACTCAGAACATCATAACTTTTAAATAACTGCTTTTCCCCTTAGCATCAGTTATAAATCCAAAAAAACAGTGACTTCTTAATCTGACAATGCCCATAATAAGCTCCTGAAGGTGAGTATACTGAAATCTTTCTAAAAGAACCATGCTGAACATGAACAGCTGCAAGAAGAAAGCATGGTGTGGATGGTGGGGGTCCTTGATGATTTACGATGTTTTCCTGTTACAGCACACCTTGTAGATGTGCTCAAAGGTGGAAAGGGCTTTTCCTGTGATGGACTGGCCCTTACCCACAACTTTTTGTAGTCTTTTCTGTTCAATGGCATTAGTGTTTCCATGCCAGCCTGCTTTGCAGCTCATCAATATTCTCTACACCACACATTTGTAGAAGTTTGTCAGTTTCAGATGACGTGCCAAATCTTCTCAAACTTCTAAGAAAGTAGAGGTGCTGCTGTGCTTCTTAATGGGTTCCATGGTTTCACCCTCCTTTCTGATACTGTCTCATCGGCTTCAGAGACTGAAATCACAAAGTCATTGGGGGCATCGAACTCATCTGGGAGCGAAGCCTTGTCACCTATATCACTTGGTTTCATTTTGTATGAGATAATAGCATTCAAGCCCTGTCACAGCTGTGGAACATCTTTCAGTGATTTAAGTTTGTGGCAGAATTGCCACTTGGCACTTTAGATGGCTCTCTGGAGACTGTGCCTTGAAGTCGTGTATTTTACTTGGCCGGTAGACCTGAATGCCACTGATCTGGCCCTCAGCAGATTGTGGATCTCAGGGTTCATCCAGTGCTTCTGGTTGGAGAACGCTGAATGATTTTGAGGGGATACGCTTGTCTACAACTGCTTTTATAAAGTCTGTGACAACCAGATCTTCTGAGTCCTTGAACACGGCCCAATCCACTAACTCGAAGCAATCCCGTAGCTGTTCCTGTGACCACTTGTTTGTTGTTCTTATCTCTGGAGCTTTGCTTTTTAGACTCTGCCTTTAGGCGTGTAGGAGGAGGACAGTTAAATGGTCAGATTTCCCGAAATGCAGTCTAGGCATGAAACAGTAGGCTTCCTAATTGTAGTATAGCTGTGGTTGAGTGTGTTAGGGCAGGTGATATGTTGATGATAATTGGGCAAAGATTTCTTCAAACAAGCCTGGTTGAAAGTTCCCGTCAATGATTTGAAAGGCATTGGGGTAGGCTGCTTTTTGTTTGCTGATGGCAGCACTCAGTACCTTGAGTTCCTGCTTAATGTCAGCCTTTGACAGTATGTAAACTGTGGTCAGGATCATGGAGGAGAATGGTCAGTATTTAATCATTAGATGTTCCATGTCGGGGGGAATGAGTGCGACAAGACTGTTACATCCAAGCACTACAAAGAATTAATCATGCAATACAGAGAACCCACCTCTCTACCTTCTCCAAATTAGCAGTCCAGTCCATCCTGTGTACCGAGAAGCCCTTGGGTCTTACCAATGTATCTGGCATGTCCAGAGTGAGCAATGCCTCCGTGAAGCATAGAACACAACAGTTTCTCATTTCCCTCCGATACAGCACTCATGCCCTTAGGTCCTCAGTCTTGTTCTCCAGCGACAGTACAGTACATTTCCAAACAAGATGCTGGACAGAGGAAGTTTCATACCCCAACATTTTAATTTGGCTTGGAGTCCTCCTCTCCTCCCTCTCTTTTGGGTATGATGATGCAAAGGTCCAGTACCTGCGTGCTTGTTAATTAAGTCCACTGAGTCCTTCAGAAGAGCACGTAGTTCCTTAAGATGGTTCAAAAGCACCCTGTTTGAAGGGAAATTACAGGCTGCAGATTGCAGTGAGAGTGGTTTAAAGGAAGTGTATTGAGAACAAAATAGATAGAGCCTTTAGCAAAAATAGATACATTAGACAAAAATTTCTGTTTTAACATACTATAGTCTTTGCATGCCTTGTGATCCATCAACAAAAGAAATATTTTTGATATGAAATGCTCTTTGGCATCTTTCATTTCAAGCATAGAAAATTACATAACTGACTGAATTGATAACATAATATTTGAAAGTGGAATCTGTTAAGCTCTACCTTATTAAAACGGTCCTCTGTGTACATTAAAGATTACAGTGCATCAATGATAGTTGATATTTTTTCTTTAAAGTTGACTAATTCTATAAATGTTAATCATTCTTACAAATCAGTTTGCAGCATACCACATTACATAACTCACAAGTCACTTTCTTTGTTTTTTTTTTAATGCCACTGTGTTTGAATGAAATGTAAATGCAATGCTGTGCTGGAATAATTTATTCCAGAAATGCTAACTTTAGCTTCAAAGCACTGTTAATTTTGCTCTTCAGCAAGCCTCTCTTTTACACACAGCTTGCTTTTCCTGTAATTTGCGAGGTAGAGTAGATACAAGTGTTAGAATCACCATTCATCAGTCATTTAGTTAACGGAGAGTGAATGGTGAAAGGCCATGACCAGTCTGTTACCTCAGCAAGGGATGGATTAACCTCCTCCTAAGCCTAATGATAGGAGCCCAGTGCCTTTCCTTACAACCCCCACCTTCCCACCATCCCAGGAAACTGACAGCTCGTAGACTTTGCGTGCAAGTGAGTTCAGCTGGCGCTGTGTGGTCTGGGTGTGTGGTCTCCAGGCAGGCTGAGAGGCTGCTAACAGGGTGGATGAGAAAGACCTTGTCTGTTTACTTTAATTTGCTTGGACGCAGGAACTCTGTCCAACATTTCTGGTGTGTTGCAGCGGCCAGTCCATCACAGCTGCTGAACAGTCTGAAAGGCTGGGCTTGTGCTAATCACCCTTACAGCTCATAGATCAACTTCAACATGTCACAGACAAGCTAATCTAAGATGTAAATGGAATTGAGGTATAATGTTGCATGTTGGAATTTAATCTTTTTTCCACTGCACCCAGCACTGTGACATTTATTTTAAAAAGTGCTTTGGTTAATAGAGTAGTTTTAGATTTTCAATATTCAATCTTTATTCTTTATATGATAAAATAAAGGCTAATCCTGATTTACTTAAAGCATGATCACTTGTTAGTATTTTCTCTGTATACTTTAAGAAACCTATTTAAAAAACCAGAGTGAAAGAATCTCCATTTGGCCTATTCAAATCGATTTCTTTAATGTTTCGGAAGTAACCAAGGAGTCCAGAATGTACTACTTTCTCTTGCCTGTCTTTTAAAACATTTTTCATTTTTGCAGAATTATTTCTGATAACCCAAATACATGTTAAAAGTCAGAATTACAAAGCTAGTTTCTGTTAAAACTTGTGTGTGTGAAACATTTTTTTTTCAGAAGGATACAATTTTCAAGAGTTCGTAATGTTCCAATTTGACCTTGTTTTGAAGAGAAGTACCTGCAGTACCATGTATATTAAAAGGGATATTTATTAACTGAGAGGGCAAGAGGATATACTGTGTTCAATACATTTTTCTGTGTGGCAATTAAGGAAAAAATTTGGCTTTGCATTGGAGTAGGATTTCTGTCCAGCTCAATATCCATGTGTCTGTGCTGTCCCAAATTGTAAACACAAGTACGAACGATATAATGAAAGTTCAGGATTTGTGAAATGCTGTTAAGTTTCAGCTTAATTTTTATGGACCTGTATAAAATGATCAGTGTTTTCGCAAGGATGAATAATAGCATGCAATCAAATTATTGTACATACTGTCACAGTATATTTATGAAAGTTTTCACAATAAGTAAACTGAAATCAGAATATGTTTGTCGAATATGTAATTCTATATACCCTCAGCAAATTTCTTTTTAATTAAACTGGTTAAGCAATATTGGGGCTACTTGCAAATATGCTCCCCTTTTTAAAAAAAATAACTGAAGGCACTCAATTAATTGTTTTGTTTTATTGCATTTTGTAGCTTGATGATTGCGGTACCTTGGGATATCTTTTAAACAAAACCCATTGTTGAAGAGTGATCATGTCTCGAGCACGGCAGCCACCACTAGTAACTGGGATCTCTCCAAATGAAGGATTTCCATGGACAAAAGTAACAATCCGAGGAGAAAATCTGGGAACAGGGTCCATGGATCTTATAGGTAAGAATATTCACTTAAATGCAGTCAAAGCAATTTCTTAAATGCGTGTGTGGTAACATCTTTTACACTTGAAGTTGATAACACTGGTGATGTTTTTTTGTGCACATTGTAGTAATTGACATATAACTCACACCAGTGGCTGTAATTTTCTCTGGAGAAGAGCAAGGTGGAAGCTGTGGGAATTCTACCAATACAGCAACATTTAAATATTGTAGCAATAATTTGAATACCATATTTTCTGGTACCATAGTGGAAATGTCTAAGAAACATAATCAACACAGAATAATTAATTCTAATTGTAAACCAAGTTTCTTGATTCCCAATCCTTCAGCACTGCTGATAATTGTTAAGTGCACTTAATACACAGAAAATTGCTGAAGGAACTCAGCAGATCAGGCAGTGCCTAGAGAGAGAGAAAAGCAGTCAACTTTTAGTCTGCTTATTTCTCTCCATAGATGCTGCCTGACCTGCTGAGTCCCTCCAGCATTTTGTGTGTGTTACTCTGGATATGCAACATCTCCAGAATCTCTTGTGTTTATTATACAATTACCGGTATGTTATTTCTACTTAGCGTATCTGATTACAAACTGGGTATCTTCAGTAACAACTTTTCTTCCCATCTCTGCTGTTATTCTCCAAATCCTCAAAAGGTTTTATATTTGATATTTAGTCTTGGAACTCCTTTTGTTTCCTTCACTTAAAGACTGAAGAGATAAAAACATTGCCACTTCAAACCTTTGCACCCTCGTAACCATTTACATCCACTTTCCTGACTACTGGTAATGGCTGAACCAGTTTGGAATGCATTTGTACTATTTAACCATTATCTGAGCTTCAATTTTGTAAATCTAGTTTATGCACTTCTTGCTTTGGCCAGTGTATTCTTCCTTTTTCTCACTTTTTTATTTTATTGCTGTTTTAAGTGTTAATGGTTTTAAATTTCTTTAAAAGAAGTTGAATTAAATTGAAATTAGATTAAAATAAATGTGAGAACTGTAGATGTAATTGGGATATCATAATCGGGGAATAGATACAATACTCTGTTACAAGAATCAGTCCCGAATGCTGTGTTATCTGCCTGATGCCAGTGTTCGAGATATCTCAGCTGATCTGCAGTGGAGTTTGGAGTGGGAGGGGAAAGATTCAGTTCTTGTGGTCCATGTGGGTACCAGTGATGAAAGACGAACAAGGGAAGAGATTATGCTGAGGGAATTTGAGCAGCTAAAGATTGTTAACTGAGCCTGTGTAAATTGACACATGGTTGGCACAGGGTTAGTAAGATCAGAGAGCTAAATTAGTGGCTCAAAGATTAGTGTGGGAGAAGTGGATTTGAATTTGTGGGATGATGGCACCTGTATTGGTGAAGAAGTGAGCTGTTCCTGTGGAATGGGCTCCAGCTGAACTGTGCAGGAACCAGGGTCCTGGTGAATCATATATCTAGAGCTGTAGATAGGGCTTTAAACTGAATAGTAAGGAATTGGGTTGATCAGCTAGGAAAAGTATGGATAAAGTAAAAAGGAAGGAGAGTGCAGGAGAGGTTACTGAAGTCTCCAGAATAAAGAATAAAACAGATTGAAAAGAGGGTGGTGAATGTAGGACTGAAGGTGTTATATTTGAATACACACAGTGAACAAAATAAGATAGATAATCATGTAGCATAGTTAGAAGCTGGCAGAGAGGATATGGACATCGCTGAGTTGTGGTTGAAAGAAGCTGAGAACTTAACATCCAAGGATGCACATCATATTCAAAGGGCAGACAGGTGGGAGAAAGAGTTGGGTGGCTTTGCTGGTTAAGTAAAAACTTGAATCAAATCCTTAGAAACAAGTGACATAAGCTTCCAAAAAGTAACCATGATGAGGGACACAAATTACAACAAGAAATAGAAAAGGAATGTAAAAAAGAGCAATGTTATGATGTTCATGGGGGATTTCAACATGCACATAGTCTGAGAAAAGCATCTTCCCAAGAGAAGGAATTTGTAAAATACCTGTGAGATGACTTTTTAATGCAGCTTGTGGTTGACAACATTCAGAAAATGGTAATTTTGGATTGGGTGTTGTATAGTGAACCAGATTTAATTGGTGAGCTTAAGGTAATGGAAACCGTAGGGAGCAGGATCATAATCATCCTGCAGCTTAAGAGGGTGAAACTAGAATCAGATGTATTGGTGTACAGTTCAGTAAAGGGAATTACTGAGGCATGAGAGAGGAGCTAGCAAAAGTTGTTTGGCCAAAGACAGGACACTAGCATGGATGATAGTAGAGCAGCAATTGCTAGAGTTTCTGGGAATAATGTGGAAGATAGAGGATTGATTCATCCCAAAGAAGAAAAAGCATGCTAAAGGGAGGATGAGGCAACCAAGGTAGACGAGAAGTCAAAGTAGCATAAGAGCAAAAGCGAGAATGTAGGATGGAACAAAACTTACTGGGAAGCCAGAAGATTGTGAAGCTCTTAAAAACCAACTGAAGGTGACTAAAAAGTAATAAGATGAGAAAAAATAAACTGAAGTTAAGCTAGTGAATAATATAAAAGAGGATACTAATATTTTTTCAGATATATAAAGCGTAAAGGCGGGCTCTGTCGTGGGCAAAGTACTGGAGAGTTTAACATCGGTAGCTGAGCGAAGGGCGCTGAGTAGGCTACGGTCAATTATGGAAAACTCTGAACATCCTCTACATAGCACCATCCAGAGACAGAGAAGCAGTTTCAGCGACAGGTTACTATCGATGCAATGCTCCTCAGACAGGATGAAGAGGTCAATACTCCCCAATGCCATTAGGCTTTACAATTCAACCGCCAGGACTTAAGAACTTTTTAAAAGCTATTATTAATGCTTTTTGAGATAGTGATTTAGATGCATATCATATTTTTTACTGAGTTAAGTATTGTATGTAATTAGTTTTGCTACAACAAGTGTATGGGACATTGGAAAAAAAAGTTGAATTTCCCCATGGGGATGAATAAAGTATCTATCTATCTATCTAAAAAAGAGGCAAGAGTGGAAAATGACACTGGAGAGGTAGTAATGGGGGACAAAGAACTGGCTCGTGAACTGAATAAGTATGTTGCTAGGGTTAGGGATTTCTCAGATCAGGTCCACAGCATTCTAAAGTGGGGAGTAAGTCATGGTACACATCGATACCAATGACATCAGTAGGAAAAAGGGCTGAGGTCCAGAAGAGAATTAAGTATAAAGCTGAAAGAAGCAGGAACTCAAGCATTGTAATCTCTGGATTGCTGCCCATGCCATTTACCAATGAGGGTGAGACTGGGATGATGTGGCAAATTAATGAGTGGCTGAGATATTGGTGCAGGGGGCAGAGTTTCATCTTCTGGATCATTGGGGAAAGGTACACCTGTACAAAAAGGACAGGTTATGTGTGAACACAAGGGGGACCAATATCCTTGCAAGCAGGTTTGCTAGAACTGTTGGGGAGGGTTTAAAGAAATCTGGCAGCGTGATAGGAACTGGAGTGATAAGACTAAGGATGGAGAAATTATTATACAAGTAGATGAAGTGTGTAGTGAAATGGTGAGGCAAATGATAGGACAAAATTGCAGTCAGTGGGATGAGTTGAAGTGTACACTGGGGGCAAAATCAGAAAGGGTATTGTATGCAGGATTGAAGGTGTCATATTTGAATGCAGACAGTATATGAATAAGATAGACCAGTGATTCCCAATGGAGACAGTTACATGCCTTCAGGGCATTATGGGAAATAAAAGTTGTTGGGGGCATTCAAGATTCTTGGGGGGAGGTGGTAAGCGGCACGTTAATTTGACCTGACTAACCGTGTCAACTTGCTCCCATTGCCAACATCTGAAAGGCCTTCCCAGTTAGTGTTAATTTTTAATTTTAATTTAGCCCTGTTAATAATGCATAAATACATATGGAACAATATCTGAGTCTGAAGGCGGTGAAACCTTGAAATGTAATCCTGCTAAGAAACAGAAACTACAGAAAGTATGTCAATACAATGTTGAATACCTGGAGTATGGTTTTACTCCATTCCTGTCAGGTCAGTGACACCCCATGTGTCTCATTTGTAATACTGTACTGTCTAATGAAGCCGTGAAACCATCAAGACTGTAAGAACACTTGCGTAAAACACTACTGAAAAGGCTACTTATGCTATTACTCAGCTCCTGAAGATGAAAGAAGCATGTGAGAATTGTTACACATGCGAGTCATTTGCCAAGAAAGCTAAAAATGACTTTGATAGTGGTCTCATTGCTTCTTATAACATTTCCAAAATGATAGTGAAGTGTGAAAAATCTCATTCAATTGGTGAAAGATTAATAATGCCTGCTGTATCAGAAGTGCTCACCACTGTTCTCAAAATGGCTCCCAGTATTTTCATATCAATTCCTCTGAGTAATAATTCTGTAGCTTGTCGTATTGACGAAATGAGTAAAGATGTTGAGTATCAACTATGCACAGAGCTACAAAAAACTGAATTTGGGATACAACTCGATGAGTCAACTGTGTGAGACATGAGACATTGCTAATGGCATATGCATGGTTCATCAAAAATAGAAAAGTTTATGTAGAAATTCTCTTCTGTAAAAAGTTTAAAAACAAATATCAACGGAAAATCAATCTACATTGAGCTCAAAATGTATATTGAGGATAAAATATTCGAATTAGGAACATGATCTCTTGTGGAATCAGTGGAGCACCATATATGACAGGTCACCATGCTAGTTTAGTGGCATTTATAAGAAGAGAAATTCCCAAGTCTGTTTGCAATCCATGTATAATTCATCACCAACAGCTTGCAGCCAAAAACCTCAGCCAGTGACTTTTTTAAGCATAGCTTGTGTAATGGATAAATACTTCATTGGTCCCAAAGGGAATTACTGTGTCACAGTAGCACTACAAGTGCACAGATAAACAAATATTAGAAGGAGAGTAAGAAAGAATAAAACATAAATTGCCTTAATACAGTCTAACAGGAAGGGGTCATCATTTTCCCGGCTATAGGTTGATCTCATTATAGAGTCTAATGGCCAATGATAAGAATGACCTCGTATAACACTCTTTGGAGTAGCACAGTTGTCTCAGTATATTACCTAAAGTGCACCTTTGTTCAACCAAAGTGGCATGCAGAGCATGAGAAACATTGTCCAGAATTGCCAGGATTTTCCACAGGGTCCTTTGTTCTACCATAGCTTCCAGTGTGTCCAGTTTGACTCCTGTAGAAGCCAGTCTTTCTAATCAGTTCACTGAGACTGTTGGGATCACCCATATTGATCCATTGCCCCAGTTGTACTGGTAGAATATGTGAAGGAAAAGTCTGCATACTCCAAAGGACCCCAATCTCAGGCAGTAGAGGTGACTCTGGCCCTTCTTGTACACAGCTTCTGTGTTGGTGTTCCATTCAAGCCTGTCATCCAGGTATTTGTATGTCCTTACCATCAATAGTACCAGGTAACAATGCAGGCTTAGTCTTTGTAAAGCCCATCACCATCTCCTTTGTCTTACTAATGTTGGGCTGTAGATGATTCAGCTTGTATCATTTGACAATATCTGCTATCATCAAAATTAAAGCTTATCCATTAAATAACAGAATATTTCTCCAGTTATGCCAAGATAACGGTGAAGAGTTTGAATGTTTACTACTTCACACCTAAGTGTGTTGGCTGTTTAAAAAAAGGCTGCTGGTTAAAACGTTTCTTTAATCTGTTTGACACTGGTTGAATTTTTGCTCAAAATCAAGAAGAGCTTGGGAATCAAGATTGATCTTCTATGTAGAGATGTTGCATGCCTAGCCAATCTGTGTGACGAAATGAACATTCTAAATATGAAACTGCAGTTTGAGTATTTTATCTAATCCAGGCAAAAAGACCACAAAATTTGAAATGTATAAGCAAAACATAGGGAGACTAATATTCTCATGGTTTCCCTGCATGGAAAGTATGGCACTCTCTTTCACAACAGTTATTTGCAAGAGTATTGCTTACACCTGCAGTCACAAAAGAAGGATTTTTAGAATCGATTCAAGGATTTAACAATCTGGAAATTCTGGACTGGGTAATTAACCCATTTCTTCACTATGTAGAAGAACAGAAAGAGAGTTTGCAAGAAGAAATTATCAAAATTCAGGATGATGAAGAAACAAAAGTGCTTTTCAAAAATGTTGGCTTTTGTGGTGTGGTCTTTGAAAAAGAGTCAAACTGCTCTTCATTGTGTTTTCATCCTCCTACCTTGCTGAAAGAGGCTTCAGTGCAATGAACTACGTACTCCTTTAATAAAAAAAAACAGAATCTGCATGAACATTGTTACGTGTGGGGGCTTACAGCTTTTGCTGTCACAACTTGAACCTAATATTTTAATTCTTGCTAAAAACAATCAAGGATCACATTGATATTGAAGCTGCTATATAGTGCACAGGTATGATGTAAGCTGGGTTTGAAGACAAAAATTTAAAGCAATCATTTTTCTCATGTTGGCAAATGGTAGACATGTTTTTGCACTATAGGGGTACTAGAAAGTATATTATGCCTCAGTGGGGCGTTGTCAAGTGTGAATGCTTTGGGGCAGGCGTTGGTAAGTATGAAAATGCTTTAGCAGGCTAAAAAAGGTTGGTAAACACTGAGAATATCTTGTACTGCAGTTAGAAATGAGCAGGTGTTACTTTGTGGGCATCACTGAGTCATAGTTGAAAGAAGATCAAAGTTGGATGGTAACCTCCCGATGATACACATTCTATCAAAAGGACAGGCAGGTAGGGGTTATGGTGGCTGTTTGTTTTATAAAAAAGAAAAGGGTGGCAAAGTATCAGAAGATACTTGTGGGTAGAGTTAAGAAACTGCAAGGGTAAAAAGACCCTGATGGAAGTTATATACACCCCTTTTTAGAGCAGTTTGTGATTGAACCCTCTAGGGAAAATGTAATTATGGGTTGGGTGTTCTGGCCTCTAGAGGCACTGTTCATTTTGTATCTAGTAAAATTGAGAGCATCCTGATTGGCTGTATCACATCCTGGTATGGGAACTGCACCAACCATGATCACCGAACCATGATGCAGAGAGTGGTACAGACAGCCAGCCCAGTGCATCTGTGGATGTGAACATTTGAGGACATTTACAGCAGCAGATGTGTAAAGAAGCCCTGGAAGATCATCGGGGACCTCAGTCACCCCAACCATAAACAGTTTCAGCTACTTCCGTCTGGTAAATGGTACCAAAGCATTAAAGCCAGGACCAACAGCTTCTTTCTACAAGCCATTAGATTTATAAATTCACATGTCTATACATTGTGACGGAGTCATAATGCAAAGATTTTTACTCCCTCACGTTGTGGGATAGATTTAAATAAATAAATTAAATAAATTCAAATGCAGTAAATTCAGTTCATTGTGAAGGAACATAATTTCCAGATTTTAAGTTGTTTTTACATCACTTCCTGTGCAGGATAATTTGAATTTAGACTGGAAGTACATACTGTAGAAAGATATCCGTCTCCTTCTACTCTATTTCAAAGATTTCAAAGTACACTTATCAAATAATGTATATATTATACAGCTTGAGATTTGTTTGCTTACAGGCAGCTACAAAGTAAGTAGCTCAAAGAACCCAATTAAAAAAAAAGACTTTAACCACTGTGCAGAGAAAGAGGGAAAAAAAGCACACACACATCATGCAAACAATAGAAGCAAATGACATATTCCAAGCCACATTGAGTCCTTAGATCTACTCCCTGGAGCAGCTGGAGTAGGCCCAAGCCTCTGTCTCAGTTCATCATATCAGTGGGTCAAGAACACCTCAACTTACATAGATGACAGACACCAGATCAGTTTACAGCCTCACTGCCGCAGAAAAGAATGACCATCAGAGGAAAGCGAGCAAAATTAGCCCGATCCTTACCTCCGATCCTGAACCTTGGCTTTCCAGTCTATCTGGGCAACATTTAAAATGTGCAAGCATTGGGTAGTGCTTTGTTCTGTGATCCGGAATCGAGTGCAGTGACACACTCAGGCCGCGCAGCCCGAAACTGTTCTCGATCTCACCAAATTGGCTTGGCGCTTGTAGAGATCCAACCTTGCACCAGGGTTAGGTGGATGGTCATCAAAACTTTTCCGCATCAGTTCCTCTCCAAGTCGTTCACTCCAAAAGTGACAGCGATACCAACCCCGGCTGTGACACCATCTTGAACACATTGTGTTTCAGCTTTGTGATGCACCTGCACGGCGTCCTTTGAATGAAGTTTGCCTCTGCTTGCTTGCTTTATTATTTGTGGTGATAGTTTTACGCAAGTTAGTTGAGATAAGGTATTATTAGTAATGTTTTTAGTTGAATATCTAGTTTTGTCCTTGAAACAACAATATCTATGAGTCTTAACCTTTCTTAATATTGGTAAACATTTTGTGGATATTCTTGAAGGAAGAGGGTGGGGTGGTTTCTCCAGTACCAACACTATCTATTTTTTTTTGTTTTTCCTTGTTATCCAGGACATGTCTATGTCCTGATTTTATTGATTTATCTTTATATTTTTGCTTCCAAACTGTTATTGCAATGTTTGATCTTGTATATGCCTACTGCCTTTTACGTCTTAACAATTGATAATGGTTAGTCCATTGAAATTTGTGAGCTGGAATGTAAAGGGATTGAATCATCCTGTTAAAAGAAGAAAGGTCTTCTCCCATATTAAGCAACTTAAAGCTGACACTGCTTTCCTCCAAGAAACTCATATTCATAGTTTTGATAATTCTCGGCTTATGTCAAAGTGGGTGGGTCAACATTTTCATTCATCCTTCCCGGTCAAAGCTGGGGTGGGGGGGGGGGGGGGGTTTCCATTCTTATCAACTCAAATGTTCCTTTTGAACTCCATAGTAAGATATCTGACACAAATGGCTGTTTTATTATTGTTTCTGGCAAATTATATAATTCTAAGGTAGTACTAGCTAACCTGTATGCTCGCAATTCTGATGATGCTAATTTTTTTGAACGCTTTTTTTCTTCTTTACCAGATCTGAACCTATATTCTCTTATATTGGGTGGCGACTTGAACTGCTGGTTAGACCCAACTTTGGATCGATCGTCCCCTGTTACTAGATTACCTACTAAATCTGCTTTAGCTATTCTCTCTTTTCTTTCTAACTATGGTATCTCTGATATATGGCGTTTCCTTCATCCTACTGAGAGAGATTATTCCTTTTTTCCACATGTTCATCATACCTTTACTAGAATTGACTATTTTTTAATTGATAATCAACTTATTTCATTTGTTCATTCTTGTGTCTATCAGAGTATACTGATCTCTGATCATGCCCCAGTCACTTTGTCTCTAAATTTTCCTGGTCTCCCTCAAAGGAATAAACATTGGTGCTTTAACCCGACTTTATTATCGGATGATGATTTTGTAAAATTTATTAAGGACCAGATAACTTTTTTCCTAAACACTAATACGTCATCTGAAATTTCATCCCAGATTGTCTGGGATGCTTTGAAAGCATATTTGAGGAGTCAAATAATTTCATATACAGCGAATCTTAATAGAAAGTCCCGTTCAGAGCGATCAGACCTGATTAATCAGATTAAAGAATTTGATCAATTATATGCTCAGACTAAAAATCCTGAATTATATGCTCAGACTAAAAACCCCGAATTATATAAGAAGCATGTAGAACTCCAAACTAAATTTGACCTTCTCTCTACTCAACCAGTTGAACGTCAACTTCTTGAAAGTAAGAGTCGCTACCTATTACCCAATGGTAATAGAGTTGAATGGCCATACTTATTTTATGTGCTTGAGAAGTTTAATTTTAGTCTGACATTTATTTCCTGGATTAAACTGATATATCATACTCCAGTAGTCTCGGTGCTTACTAACAATCTAAGATCTCCCTTTTTTTGTTTATTTCGGGGTACTAGACAAGGCTGTCCTCTTAGTCCATTATTTTTTGATATTGCTTTAGAACCCTTGGCAATTGCTATCAGAGAATCACAGAACATTTTTGGCATTAATCGTGGGACAGATATACATAAGTTATCATTATATGCAGATGATTTATTATTATTTATTTCTGATCCTGAGAAATCCATTGTTGGTTCAATTTAGTGATTTTTCTGGGTATAAATTAAATCTTAATAAGAGTGAATTGTTTCCTTTAAATAGACAGGTTCCAATTTATGGAAATTTACCTTTTAAATTAGTTAATGACTCTTTTATTTACTTAGGGATTAAAATCACAAAAAACTATAAAGACTTATTTAAGGTTAATTTTTTACCCTTAATTGATCAAATTAAATGTTTGTTTACTAAATGGTCACCACTATCTTTATCTCTGATAGGTCGGATTAATGCTATTAAGATGGTTATTTTACCCAAGTTTTTATATATATTTCAAGCGGTACCAATTTTTATTCCGAAATCTTTTTTTGCTAATGTTGATTCAAAAATTTCCTCATATATATGACAGAATAAAAATCCTAGGTTAGGTAAAATATATTTACAGAAGGCAAAGAAGGAAGGTGGATTGGCATTGCCTAATTTTAGATTTTAATATTGGGCAGTTAATATCCGATATTTGATATGTTGGTTAAAGGATTGGGATATATCTTTTAGCCCTCATTGGGTGAACTTGGAAATTAAATCTGTACAAGGATTTGCATTGGGTTCTATTTTAGGGACTTCTCTTCCCTTTGCTCTTTCTAAATTGCCGAAACGAATTGACAACCCGATAGTTAAACATACTTTATGTATATGGTTTCAATTTCGGAAATTTTTTGGGTTGACTCAGTTTGTTTTAAATATTCCTATTGTATCCAATTGCTTTTTTTATCCTATTATAGACCAAGCTTATTCAGCTTGGAAGACTAAAGGATTATTGCGATTTTCCGATTTATTTTTGGATAATTGTTTTATGTCTTTTGAGCAATTATCTAATAAATATAATTTGCCTAGATTTCATTTTTTTAGATATTTACAGATTAGGAATTTCTTAAATACTGTACTTCCTACTTTTCCAAATTTTGTGTCTTCAGGGATTTTGGAGAATTTGTTTGAACTGAACCCTTTTCAGAAAGGGCTAATATCAAAACTTTACAATATAATTATGAAGTTACGTTCAGAGCCCTTTTATAAGACTAAAAATGATTGGGAAAGAGAACTTAACCTTACTATCCCTATTGAGAATTGGGATAAAATTCTTCAATTAGTTAATACATCATCTATATGTGCTAAACATTCATTAATACAGTTTAAAGTTGTGCACAGGGCTCATATGTCCAAGGATAAATTGGCTCATTTTTATTCCTATATAAATCCTATTTGTGACAGATGTCATTCTGAGATAGCATCTTTAACTCATATGTTTTGGTCATGTCTGCTTTTGAAAAAATATCGGAAAGATATTTTTGATATTATTTCTGCGGTATTGAACATTGATTTACAACCTCATCCTATTACTGCAATTTTTGGTTTACCAATGATGGACTCACTCCATTTATCCTCTTCCACTTGTCGAATGATTGCATTTCTTACATTAATAGCTAGAAGATCTATTTTGTTGAATTGGAAAGAAATTAATCCTCCTACCGTATTTCATTGGTTTTCTCAAACTATGTTATGTTTAAATTTAGAAAAAATTAGAAGTGTTGTATTTGATACTTCTATTAAATTTGAAAAGATATGGAGACCATTTATTCAATATTTTCATATGATGTAATATGACCCTGTTCCAAGCCTATTTGTTTTTCCAGTTTCGATTGTATATATGTTGAGAGGATCGGAGTTGACGACACTGATGATTTTGTATTGTTGTGAGATATTATAAACAGCCCTTTTTTTTCCTATTTTTTCTTTTTCTCTTTTTTCTTTTTTTGTTTTTTTCTTAGTTATTAGATTATTAGATTAGTTTTTTTTGCATAATTTTTTTCTTCTGTTTAAAAAAAAATTATGATATACCTAGGTTTGCCTTGTTTATTTGTATATTGTATCGTTCATGATTTTGGAATACTCATTTATACTGTAATCATTGCTTATGTATTCTTTCATGTTTAGTTGAAAAGTGTATGTTTGTAATCCCATTATCTATCAATTTTATTTTGTTGATATTAATAACAATAATAAAAAGATTGAAAAAGAAAGAGTCTGAGTTCGCAAAAAAGACTTTAATTCAAGAAATACTCATCAGCCATTTTAGAAAGTCAAACTGAGTCCAAAGAAGTCAAGATGGCTGGAAGATTTCCAACAAACATCTCAGCCTCTCTAACTGATTTAAACCACTTATATTCTCCAGTAGTAAGCGTAATTCGAAGATCGGCAGGATTGCGAAGGGAAGGTTTGAATCCACAATTAAAGAGCTCTTTCATAACGCCTTTGAACTCGGCACGCATCTTCAGAACCTGGGGAGCATAGTCTTCCACGATATGAATGGTATTATTTCAGGAAGTCAGCGTGCCTCCATAATCAAACGGTTTTTCACCTGATAACAGTGGAAACACGGGATAACTGGTCGTGCTCTAGAACCCAAAATAGCTCGAGGGACATAAATTCTGTGAGCTCTTTCTAGCTCAGGTGGAGTCGGGAGAAATTCTTTCCCGAAAATCTCACAGAGAAAAGAAGAGAAAAATTCAATGGGGGAACCCGTTTCAGTGGCCTCTGGCAAATCAAGAATTCGCAGATTGCAGCGCCTGCTCCGATTTTCGATATCCGCCATTTTGGAAATAAGTTTGCTGTTTTGCTCCGTTAAGTTGGAACAGAGAGTTTCCAAATTCTGAACACGGCGTTTTAAATCTTCAGAGGTTAGGTCGATGCGAGATAAATGTTCGGCTTGATCATCCACTCTGGCGTTAACCTGATCCAATTTTGACTCCAGCTGACTGATAGAGGCTCTAAATTCAGTCTTGATATCAGTTAAAATGTCTCGTCGATTTTGTTCCAGGATAGAGAGAATCTTGGCAGACAAAGACGTGGGAGTTTCTTTTTTCCTGAATTTAGAATTTTTTGTAGCCATTGTAAGATGTATTCGCAGGCAGATAAGAAAAAACAGATAGAATAATGAACTAAGGTTTAAAAAGGGAGACACATAGTGCAAAGGTAAGAAATGTAACGGAGCAAAAGTTTGAAGCGATTAAACAATCGCCATCGTACCAGAAGTCCAGCAGTTTCACAAGGTTTTCCTCATTTAAAAACCCCAACGAAAGACTGTACCTTGTGTGATTTTTGAGAGGGTGTTTAACTCCTTGCCTAGCTTTGTACACACACACAGCGAGGGCAGTAGACGGAATAGATGACTTGTCTTCAAAGGCATCGCCTGTGAACTGGAGACGTGCCTGAACATCGCATGCTACAGTGTCAGCTTCCAACCCAAGCAGTGCCTATCGTCGAGTCCTGGAAGTCAGGTCAGAATGTGGCACAATGATCACATCTTTGCGATGCTCAAGTAAAACTACAATTAGTATTCCTCCAGCATGAGCCCACATCAGAGCTGAAACGGCAAGAATAAGAGTAGAGTATGCCAAGTGCAAAATAGAAGTGCTAATGGGGAACACTCATATAGACATGGAGAAAGCTCATTTGGAGGCCATATTGAGTGTGCTCTAGGAGGGAGTGCGAAGTTGAGGCTGCCTTGGCAGACGCAAAGGTGTATGATGCAGCAGCTGACTTTGACTGTGGTGGCTGTCTCTCTGGTAAGGTGACTGAAGAACCAACCATTGTTGCAAGCCCTCGAATACAGCATGGTTGCTCTATAGAGGATGAAGCTGAAGCAGCAGGTAAAGATAGGAACCAGTTTCCTGTCATGCTTCACATAAATTTTTCCCTAGTCCTCCTCCTCAACTTGCATGCTGTGCTTCAAATTCAAATTCCACACGCAATTCAAAGATCAGAGTGCAAAGGGACTTTGGAGTCCATGTGCAGGGTATCCTAAAGGTTAATTTACAAGTTGAGTTTGTAGTAAGGAAAGGAAATACAATGTTAGCATTCATTATAAGAGGACCAGAATATGAAAACAAGGATGTAATGCTGAGGCTTTATAAGGTATTGGTGAGATTGCACTTGGAATATTGTGAGCAGTTTTGGGCCTCTTATCAAAGCACCTCAAAGATCACCTGAGCTGGAAGCCGCCTTGCTGGTTTTTAATGAGGAAAAGCTTGTGAAATTGCAATAAGTTAAGTAAAATATGTATTACATTTAATACAAAATCATTCAACATTTGAACATGCTAATACTGACAGTTATTCTCATGATCAGTGTAATACACACATGCCATGTTCCATAACTATGCTGTGTAGACCAAAGTGAACTCATGGTGCAATGATGGTTACAGAGCTATAAACAATAGACATATTTCCTTTAAGGTACATCTACTAAATGTTTACCAATATTAAGATTGCTTAAGACAAACATATATTGCTGTTTAAAGAACAAAGGGTGGCTGGAGATGGATGTCTCTCTGCTTTGTGTTCTTCAAGTCAAAATCCAAATGATCCCCCACAGGAAATGATGTAAAAACAGCTTATGAACAGGAAGTGATGTTTGTACAAAACTAACTGCATATAAAATGATCAGTGCCTCTAGAGGCCAGAACAGTCACCACCTAACATCTATGCAATGTCAAACTTAATGATTGAAACTAAAAGTCAAATGATAATTTCATTAAGTATGGCAAAAAAGGACAAGTCTCTGAAAATAATGTTACTACAGAGTCTTTAAACCGTTCTTACTTTGAAAATGTTAGCCGTGTTGACATCTTACTCGTGGCAATGTCTGATGAGGAGAGCAGCGACACGATGCTGAGCCAAAATGATGAATGGGTGAGTTACCTCTGAAGTCAGCTGTGCTGTCCTCTAACTCACAGATACCCCTCAGAGTCAAGAAAGGAACAGAGTTTACTAGAGTAAGTTTAGATTGGGAGATGTTTCAGCTTTGTGATGCACTGCACTTCCTCTGCATACACCTGCCTTTGGGCAGCAAGAAGAATTCTAATCTTTGCCCAGTTCAGTTGCTCGGTGCTGAGAAGTTACTCACAAATGTGCCAACCACTGCAAATGTTGTCTTTAGCTACTCCTACAATCTTCTATTTCATATAGATCCTACCCTCACAGGGTCTGAAATGACCTGGGCACCAATTCTCCAGGACGTCTGTCTTAAGTGTGCGTACAGTAGGCTGCCGAACACCATTGAGGCAGACTTCACCCACTATGACCTAACCCAGGCTCAGACATTGGGCATGAGGCACATCGTGCCGACCATTGCCCTGTTCTCCTACCTAATGTGCATAGAAGGTGTCTTAGGAAAGCAATAGGAAAATTTCAGCAGAGGGGTCAAGTGGGGAAATCCTGTCAGCTATGTCTTTAATATGTGAATGACCTTGTGCAGCTTCAGAATTTGGGATTTTACCCTTGTTCCAGAATATGATTGCAGTCGATGAGTTTTTTTTGGGGGTAAGGAAATCTCCCCTCTTATTAACTCTGTGATAAATCCACTGGCTCTCCTTTTGGTAACTTTTGATGTTCCACGTTTCTTGTCTTTAGAGTGTCCAGGGAAGTAGCTACCATCAGATGGATGCTCAGCTGACTTGCCGCCATGCTCTGCTGTAGTGTGCTAAAACCATTAGCTCACAGTGCTGGCCCTGTATTTACAGCTGTATCTGGGTCTAATTATTCTGAGATGCCAGTAGGTTCTTGGATCAGTTTCCTGGAATGAGCCGGTGTTGCGGCACTGTGTGTCCATTCATGTTCTACAATATGTTGTTACTGTTTCTCCAGTTCTCCTTGCTACCCTCCCCAGATTCTCCACCACTCTCCAGAGGGCGGTCTTGTCAACAATCTGGACTGACACTGCGTCAGGACTTCTCTAGTCAGACGCAGCATCTCACTCAAATTATTGTCCAATAATGATTTATCACCGCAGCCTGATGCAATGAGGTTCTGCGGTAGATTCTGTTTAAAGGTGAGCCGCTAATGCACTTGGTACACAATTCAGCCCTTGGGTGCTCTTATCAAGTGGTGAACACTCGTGTGTTTCCAAGTTGGGTGACCTTGGGCACTTGTTGCTTTCTACCTTAAATGAGGATTCATCTTCAAAGAAAAATGACTGTTGTTGGAGATGGTCACTGCAGCTTGAGGACATCACACAAAGTGTTTTTAGGGTTGTAACCCTACCGAATTACCTTCACCATAGACATCCTTTTTCATAAGGTCAAAATGGGGATGGACAGACCTGACAGCACAATGTTCCATTTCATTTACAATCCCCGGCAACTAAATAACTTGTACGCACCTGGAACAATATTTACAGTAGATGACATTTAGCCGTGACTAATAAATAGCAACAAACATGCTACAAAAGGGCAGTTATTGACATCAACACCCCTGTTCTAATTTGTATGTGAATGAAATGACCTTCTCATTGATGCCTCAGTTTGGGTTTCATCAGGACCACTTGTCTCCAGGCCATAAGTAAGTGTGATTCCACTTGATGTCATTTTAACTTTTGATCAAGCATCATGCAGCCCTGGTAAAATTGGAATCAATGGGGGTTCATGAAGAAGGTGCCCCCAATAATTGATGTCATGCTTTGCATAAATGAAGATCTTTGTGATTGTTGAAAGTCTTATCATCCCAGATCCAGGACACATAGCAAGAATTCTTCAGACTAGTGTCATAGGTGACCATTCTGATGAGATGCTGACATTGATTGGTACCTCAGGATTTGAATTATGGTGAGGTATTGTTACTTCAGTGATAGGAAAGCTAACATTTTTGCAAATTAAAGTTGTTTTGTATATAGCATTTGGCCTTGTATTAACTAAACGTGTAAATTGGGACTAGGATTTACTTCCAAGATAGTATTTACATTTTGTAAGCATTGATCTTATATTTGTTTAAGAATAATATCACACTTCTCACAACCTATTCTCAGTCCCAGTTTTAAAGAGGATCTGATTTTTCATAAGTGTTCCAAACATGTATGCTTCTTTTCAACAGTTGTATTAAAAAAACATGAAAATATCATTATTCCCAAATAAGTGATGATATCCATTTTCAGGGAGGGGAGTCCACAGATGCATGCTATTGCTTTGATCTTTTAACTGACTGAATGTCTTGTTACTTAAGATGTCTAGGCAGTACAGATGAAATACAGGCAGTCTTTTAAGGCCATTTCTCCATGAGTCAGAAGCATGCGTTTTCTACAGCTACCCATATCATATTGCTCAATATACACTTTCTATAATTATTTCATTTTATTGAATAATCAACCTAACACTACCCTTAATTAAATGAATGGAAGATGTACTTTATCCAGTCATTAATAAAAATCCATGAAACATGTTATTACTACTAGCTTGAAAAATGCTTTAAAAGTGAAATGGGAGAATTTGCGTAAAGTCAGGTCATTTGTAACCCAGGGAGAACCTATATAATTTATGCAATTTGCGTTTTAACAGCGTTAAATGCCATGGAAACTTGGCAACATGGCAACATTGAATTGTTGCAAGAACTTTTGCGGTTTTCTGTAACTTTATTCATCAGTACTTTGCATCAACATGTCTACAGTAAATGCTTTTCAAAATACAGTAGTTAATACCGTATATGGAAGGCATGTATGCTACCTAGAAAATGTATATTTCCTGACTCCTTCAGAAGTACAGCCTGTTTTGTCTTTTATATTATGTTACTGGCCATTTTTATAATTAAATGTACAATGACTAAGCTTTATATTGTGAAGAAAACACTGAGGCACACAGACTGTGGAATGCCAGGCTATCATTATTTACCTAATGGTGCAAAAAACTGAAGTGTTTTTTGCAATTTTTAGAACTTAAATAAATGAAAGCAAGCTATCTCCCATTTGTAATGAAGTGAGGAATCAAATTGCTACTACATTAATATTGTTTAATGCTCGACATAGCATTTTTGCCTTTCTCAGTAATGAAGTACTTATCTTTTGTTCAGTACTTTTCTATAGTGATATGATTATAGTTGGGGACTTGGCATTTTATGATCAGAACCATAATTAGTCTGTTTTAGTATAAATAGTGTGCTACAACTATAGTTCTATTGTTCTGCCCACCATTTTAACAATAAGTTGTAAAATAGATGATATTAGGCCCTTTTTATGTGATGGTGTGCATGTATATGCCTTTAGCTTCTATGTACTAAACACTTGTAAATAATTTCTGGTATAAAGTCTCAGCAGTTTTGAATATTGGATGTTATTACTTCTCAATTAGCTCATTAACATACCCAATTTTTTAAAAAAGGAAACCTCGTGTGAGAGGAGTGAAATGTGTTTTCTGAGTTCAGCTGATTTCAAACCAGATCTTAATTTTCACTAATTATAATGCTTCTGAAACCTGAATTGTCTTAAATTCTTTGTAGTTCTTGCAATGTGTATGTTAACTATAGTGTTTTAATAATATTTTCAAAAATGCTTCAAAATCTAATTTTTTCCCCCAAAGGATTGTCAATATGTGGACACAACTGTTTGTTGACTGCAGAATGGATGTCTGCAAGTAAAATAGTCTGTCGAGTTGGGCCAGCAAAAAATGATAAGGGAGACATCATTGTAACCACCAAATCGGGTGGCATAGGAACCTCAACTGTTTCCTTTAGACTGATGAAGCAAGAGAAAATAGGTAAATAATTTTAGTTGATTCTGTACTTTTTAAATGTTCCATTTCCACAATGATATGTCATAACTATAATGTTTATTGTATAACAAAACTTGATAAGATGCTTAATTTTGAATTCTCATCATGTTTTACCTAAATATCTGATTATTCAACAATCTCTAGTCCAGAAATTAGCACCAAAAGACATACTATTGAAATGGTTAAAAAGTTCAGGGAGGGCTTCTTCACTTGGAGTGAAAAACGTCAAAATCCATAGTGCAGGGTAGTAAACATGCATATCAATAGAAATAGGGATTCAGCGTGCAAAGAAAATCTGGAAAGCTATATGACTGGAGTATAGATTTTTAATGGACTAAAATGGATTTTTCTGTATTTTCTTAATAGTTAACTCAAATGGGACAATATGCAAAGGATAGGAACCTGTTGTAGATGTTATAAAGCTTTGGTCAGGGGCCATCTGATTATAAATTTTGATTTGCATACTGACTCATGAGAAAGTTGTTCAGTCCTTGGCGAGGTGCTAAGCAGGTTCAGCAGAATGATACTGTAGCTGAGCATCAAATGAAGTGAAAAGATTTCCATACACAGCTTGCAATGAATTTAAAAAATGGCAAAAAATGTTAGAATTATTTAAAATCGATATGGTGGAAGGTTTTATTTCTCTCAAAGGTAATTAAGAACATGTACAAATGAAAAAGATTTTAATTAAACTTCTCAGAATAAAATTAAGAAATGTTTTCAAAAATGTGGAATTTTTGCCTGAAGAGCTCAAGATGTTGGGAGATGGGAAACTTTCATGACATAAATTGATTACTGCCTTCAGTAAGATTATCAACAGGATGTGAGGCCAGAAAATGTTGAGATCTAGTTGCAAAAGTTTGTCCAGAAGGCTGAGTAGCCACCTTTTATTCCTGACATTCCTCAGTTCCTGAGCTTGTATTGTTATGATACCAGCCCCCTCCTTTGTGAGAATTGCAAGAGCCCTAGTGAAAGGGGGGTCAATGACCCGAGAGAGAGAGCAAGAGAGAGAGAGAGACAGGCTGAATGGACACAGGAAATGGAAAGACAGCGACGTGCTGGATACTGCATTCCACTGGGACAAAAGCTGGCGACTGTGGCATTGTTCTCAGGAGACACCTGGGAACTGCAGACGTGCCAACTCGCAGGGACATTGTAAAGCCCTCGGGCAAAGTGGGCTGGTTGAGAGAGAGATTGCATCACCTGCAACCTGATTGACACCTGAGATCCCGTGAGGCAGTATAAAGAAGGGTCTGAAAGAGGACGACCCTCAGACGCACCAAGGAGACACCAAGAAGCACGATAACGCTTCCCGTGGGAACGGGAAGCCATTTTGAAGTAAGCCACGTGCGTTAAATTCCGAATGCGGGGTTTGTGGCTAGAACCAACGGAAGATCGCTTTTAACTAACAACGGGGAAGATCGCTCCCCTGATTCCACGGATGTTTTGGGCAAGTTTTTCCGTTTATCTCTCTCTCTCTCCAACACGTGAAACCAAAAGGGAAAAGCCTGCAGACTTCAGAGTGACTCTTTATATTTCCAATTGGACTCAGTATTATACCCTAGACAACGAAAGAGCTTATTTCTGAGTGATTATTAATGTACCTGCGTTTTAGATTGAGTATTGACGCATGAAATCTGAATGTTTGTATTAACCTTAATTTTGGTGCCCCTTTATTAATAAAACTTTTGAAAATAGTACCATTGGACGTCAACGGACATATCTATCTTTGCTGGTAAGTGAAACCAGTTACTGGTTTCATAACAAGTGGGGGCTCGTCCGGGATTTGACACCAAAAAGGGGGAGGTCAGTCAATCGGGATTGTAAGTCAAAAAAAAATTAATTTGGATCTGGTACGCAGGTAGCCAGACAGAAAAACCAGCAAAGATGGACGTGTGTGAATTTATGAGCACCAAATCAGACTTGTTAAATTTGGCGAAGGGGTTAGAGGTGGAAAACGAGCAGGATCAAGCTGAGAGGCAAAGACAGCATGAAATTCGGATCAGAGAGTTAGCAGCAGCCGAGAGAGCGGCAGCGGGGAGAGAAAGAGAGAGGGAGGAGCTAAGGAGAGAGCGGTTTAATGTTAGTCGGGAGCTGAGAGTAGTACCTCCGTTCGAAGAGACGGATGTTGATAGTTATTTCTTGTTTTTTGAAACGGTGGCAGCTATGATGCCGACCCGCAGACGGGCGAGTGCGGTGGCCCCGCCCCTAGAGTCCCAAAGCTATCGCGCATGCGCGGTCACTCGCAGCCTGTCGGAAAAAGCGGCTGAGAAAGAGGACAGTTTAAATGAAGCCAGCAGTAATCTGGCCAAGATGTTTTTACCGACCCTGTACCATGAGGGTTCCGAGGGTGGTAAAACAGAAAGCAGTAAAGTAAAAGGGGGTAAGGGAGAGGAAATAGCCCTGCCCTTAGTGAAGAGAAAGGTCCTAGAGGTAGGAACTAAAGTTGAGAAACGGATAAAGTTGTTAAAATGTCCAGAGTTGGACATGGTTAATCTGTCTGGTTTGGCAGAATTGTTTGAAGAAGTTCAGAGTTCTAAAGGTGTTCTCGATGGTCCCGAGAGTGAAATGAGGGCAGTCTTAGAGAGGAAGGGTATCCTTGCTGTGGAGAAGTCAGCTGAAATGGCCGAGGAGGTTGTTTCAGCTCGCAGGGTTGCGCCTTCCCCAACGGGGGGCTGCCTAGAGAGTAACTGGAAGGATCGGGGGACGTTAGAATTTGAAAAAGGTACGGGTATTGAAAGCCTGGAAGGGGCCAATGTCCCGTTTGAGTGTGTCCAAGATGGGGGCGCACGTGGTGCTGAACCTGGTAACAGAGCTCAGGGGAAGTCTGAGGTGTTTGATTCAGGGGAACGGGGCGGCCGTCTTTGTGGATCAGATAGGGTTGGTTCAGTAGGAAAAGGGTTAACCTTGGTAACCGTGGGAAGTGTGAGTTCCACGGTGTTTGTATTCGAGAGTGGGGCCAAGGTTAATGCCGAATTTAAGGGGGGAATGAGGATTGTTATTGAAGGAAACGGAAAGTCTGTAGTTCCCAAGTCGAAGGAAGAAATTTTAAACCTGGCAGATCGCTCACAGAGTGAGTCGGGAAATAGCGGGGCCCCCCACTCTATTGTTACGCCAGGGTGGGGTGTGAAGAGGTTGCATTCGAAATGCTACCTGAAAGAGGAGTTGGAATTAAAAACAAATAGCCTGAAGGGTCTTGACAGTTTGGGGCATGGTGTTGAAAAAAATAGCCCTGATGAACGAGGCGGGCGGGAGTTCACCACGCCAAATTACTCAAAGTCCCAACGGGGGGACTTGCCAGAAAAGAGGTGACGGTTAATGGGGATGCCATTTTTTTTAAACAGCAAAGCAGGTTTTACGGGTTGCGCCAAAGCCTGTGAATAATAAAGACAGACCTTTGGAGACCTGCCGGCGAAGTAAACCGACCGAAACGATTAGTATTCGCATAAACTTTTGTAGATGCACCTAAGCTAAGATCACACCTCCTTAGTTATGTTGCTGAAGAAAGCAAATAAATAAGCTGGTTATTGAGCTGAAGTCTGATGCTGCTAGGCGTCAGCATGGCACGTGAGGTTAAGGTATTAAAGGAAAGGGGCACTGTACTTGTTACCTGTTTAGATGCTGACTTGAATGTATAACTGTATTACTCTGTAGTGAAAAGAAAAGCTTCTGTATTGTGTTAGATTCAGAATTTCTGTAAGACTCTGTACCACTCTGTGTTTTTTTACCGCTGGTAAAAAACCTTTAAGAGGGGAGGTGTTATGATACCAGCCCCCTCCTTTGTGAGAATTGCAAGAGCCCTAGTGAAAGGGGGGTCAATGACCCGAGAGAGAGAGCAAGAGAGAGAGAGAGACAGGCTGAATGGACACAGGAAATGGAAAGACAGCGACGTGCTGGATACTGCATTCCACTGGGACAAAAGCTGGCGACTGTGGCATTGTTCTCAGGAGACACCTGGGAACTGCAGACGTGCCAACTCGCAGGGACATTGTAAAGCCCTCGGGCAAAGTGGGCTGGTTGAGAGAGAGATTGCATCACCTGCAACCTGATTGACACCTGAGATCCCGTGAGGCAGTATAAAGAAGGGTCTGAAAGAGGACGACCCTCAGACGCACCAAGGAGACACCAAGAAGCACGATAACGCTTCCCGTGGGAACGGGAAGCCATTTTGAAGTAAGCCACGTGCGTTAAATTCCGAATGCGGGGTTTGTGGCTAGAACCAACGGAAGATCGCTTTTAACTAACAACGGGGAAGATCGCTCCCCTGATTCCACGGATGTTTTGGGCAAGTTTTTCCGTTTATCTCTCTCTCTCTCCAACACGTGAAACCAAAAGGGAAAAGCCTGCAGACTTCAGAGTGACTCTTTATATTTCCAATTGGACTCAGTATTATACCCTAGACAACGAAAGAGCTTATTTCTGAGTGATTATTAATGTACCTGCGTTTTAGATTGAGTATTGACGCATGAAATCTGAATGTTTGTATTAACCTTAATTTTGGTGCCCCTTTATTAATAAAACTTTTGAAAATAGTACCATTGGACGTCAACGGACATATCTATCTTTGCTGGTAAGTGAAACCAGTTACTGGTTTCATAACAGTATATTCCTTCTGCTTGTAAACAAAGATGCTGTCTGGCATTTCTGGCTTTTTTCCCCTTTTTTTGCTGTTCTCAGGAAATATTAAGAGTGAAGCAAATAAAAATAGATGTGATTAAAAATAAAAACAAACCATTAAGGTCTTATTTCTGGAAATCTGGCAATTCAGATTTTCATCCATTGAGTGTAGTTTTGTTTTGGTTTCTCATTTGCATTCTTTTCAGCATATAACATTAAACCTCCTTTCTGCTGTTACATACAGTTATATTGAATTATAAGTCTTATTAAATAATCTTGTTCTACTCTGGGTTTGAACAGAAATGACACTATTGTATCCAACAGTTAAATGGACTTACTGTAGATATGAAACTGAATTATTTTTCCAAATCAACTTCATTGAATATCATAAAAGGTGAATTCAAATAGTGGCATATTAATTATGTCCCTGCAGGAAGATAATATTTATAAAAAAATAGATTTGTATTGAAGGCTGAGCAGTAGAATTAGCATGAATTTAATAATGCAACATTTGTTGGAGTTTCCTCCAATGGTTTGGGCCAGAGATTAATACTTGCACAAGCTCATGAGTATGAAACATCTGCTTGGTAAGATGCTTAAAAAGTGATTGCCACTTGAGTAACTAGAGAATGTAAATGCTCAGTTAATTATTCGATGTACAGTTTCAGTCAAGAGTACAAGGTTTCATTTTGTTGTTCTGTTTCATTTTAATGTTATTTATAACCCCAATAGCCTGGACTATACTACATCCCCACAACAATTTAGTGTGAAATGGAGACTGCAATCCTTGCATCGCTTGCTGTCGGATGCCATTCTGAAGGGCTTTGTTATCAAACATGAATGATGCCATTAAATTGCTTGAATAGTTATTTCAAAGAATTCCCAGAATGAGGAAATAAAAAGGACAATTTTTACCCCAGCATTTTTTAAAGAGAACAATAAAGGTTGAAGTTTACAAACTTAGTATAAAATTTGCATATCATGCACTTTGAAATGCAATGCATTAATTTATTTTAAAGGTACAAAGGTCCTGAAATGCTTTTTCTTCGCATTTCAAAATAATCAAAGATTAGCTCTATGTATCACACGTAGAGCAAAACATCAAAGCATATAGTGAAATATGTCGATTTGCATCAACAATCAACACAGTCTGTGGATGTGCTGGGGGAAGCCTGCAACACCATGCCTCTGGTACTAACGTAGGATGCCCATAATTTACAGCCCTATCTTGGATGTCTTTGGATTGTGGGAGGAAACTGAAGCATGTGGAATAAACTGACGAGGAGAAAATAGACCCCAGTTACAGACAGCTGTGAGAATTGAACACTCTACAGTGCAGGGTGGGGCGGGGTGGGGAGTTTGTGTGTGTGTGTGTGTGTAAATGTGTATGGAGAAAGAGACAAAACACAAAGGGACTTGGTAAAGCTGTGAAATGCAGGTCAACTCTGTTGCTGAACCTGAGATCTGAAACGTAAAGGAGAGTGAAGACAGAACTGCTTGAAGATGGTAGAAAATGTAGAATGCTGGAAATGCTCAGTAGGTCAAGCATCATATGGGGAGACAAAGGATGAAAATTGACAGAGTGCTGGAAATGGCCAGAAGATCAGATCATTCCTGAAGAAGATGGCAGGGTTTGTCATCAAAATGTCGTTTTTAATCGATATCTGTACCCGACTGGAAGTCTGTGAAGAGTGTATTTGTCATAAATGTCAGGAGCGCACTGAATCCTTTTTCAAATTGCCTAAGATTGTTGACTTTGATATTGAATCCCAAAAGAAGCATCATACAGTACATGGAAGGTAATATGCTGTTCCCCAGTGCTGGAACAGCATATAAAACTATTGAATATCAATCAGATTGGCATTGAGAGTTAAAGTTACTTTGTAATGTTAGCCAGATATTTCTGACAAAATTAATCACCTGCGTATCCTTGGCCTTAACATATCAGGCATATTCCCCATATTCTGTACCTTTCCCACCTTCGGTAACTTTAATTTATTTTCTCACTTTTCTTCGACGTGAAATGTTAATTTGTTTCTATTGTTTTTATTTCAAATGTCCAGCATCTGCATATTTTTAAGCTTTTAATTGGCATACCACCCTGATGCTCTCTTTATCATTGTAAACCCTTCTGCCACTGGGAACACCTACTTCTTAATGAAAATCATTTTTGATTTTGACTGGCTTTATCAAATCCTCTTTTGAGAGATATTGGTCTAATGAAAGACCTATAGTCCTTGATATCATTCTAGTAAATATCTGCTGCATCTTCTGAAAGTTCTGCCTCAGTTATCATGCAGATAATATGAACTGTTCTGGGTATTCTTTTAGAATCTAATAGTTGGATAATTGACCCAAGGCATTTCCACAGGCGCTGCCTGATCACTTGAGTATTTCCAGCATTTTTTGTTTATATTTAAAAACTACAAGAGGCTTGGAATGTATGGTAAGGGATTCCAGTCAACCCAATGACTGTTCTGCTGATGGATAAAAATGCTATTTTTGCTCTTCTGTTTGTTAATTCTTTTTTAAAAAAAATCTTTTTTTTCTTCTTGTGGTGCCAGAGAATGATCTATGCCGAAACTGTGTTCATACTAGACGCCTTCAATTTATCCAAGCATTTGTAATATTTGGCTTAAAAATGCACAATCAACAATGGAGAATTCCCATTGACAGTAACTGTTAGAAAGCATTTACTTACTTATATGGTGTTTGTTTTCCTCCAGGTATCTTGGATCAGTCAGCTGTTTGGGTTGAAGAAATGAACTATTATGATATGCGGACTGATAGGAATAAAGGAATTTCTCCCTTATCTCTACGTCCAGCAAATCCTCTTGGGATAGACATAGACAAGTGGGTAATGAATTCTGTCATTAAATGATTTTTGATCAAAGTTACTTAATGGAAGTAAATTAGTTTACAGCAAATGTACAAAAGAAAGTTAGTATTCCAAATCTTGTTTTTTTAAATTTATGCGATCTTGTTGAAGACCAGGTTGATTGGCAAAGAAAGGATATGAAGATTTCTTAGTGGTTTCTATCTGACTGAATGTCAGCATCCCATTCTCCCGGTATAAAAGAGCTGAGTGGTTTTTGCATTTGGAGTAAGGGGAACAAAATTACTGCAATGATATTCACTAGAGGTTCCTTAAGGTTATCATAGCCGGTGGGGATGGTGGTGTAGGTGGTGAGGACAAGCTCCCACTACCTATTAAATGCTCACAATGGCGTGCATCTCAAATAGCCTCTGACAACCAAGTTCTGCCTTTGGCCGTTACAAGTGGCTTAGCTACTGAGCCTGGCAGAACGCTTTCTACTACAGGAGAAGGGACAAAGGTAGGTTACTGGCACCTTAAACCCAGTCACTTTGGACAGATGGAGCTTGTTAGTTGTGATTAGCAATTCATTTGCAGTGATTGGCAGGTAGGAGATGGAAAACTGATCTCAAACCTCTGCTATACCAATTCATGGGGAAGGGTTCGGGGATAAACCCCGAGGAAAAATCCAGAGCTAGAGTCCCTGACGCAGTTTTGTGTTGAGTTCAATGCTAACTGGCAACTCCTGCAGCTCTGCTGGTGCCAAACTGTATCAGTCTCTGGCATTCCTTTGTATTCAGCATCTACATGGAGAGGGGGAACCTGCTTACATGAGCAATAGCTTACCCTCCATATCGTACTGCCCTGGCTTGCAATTCAAAAGTAGACAGCTAGGCTGCAATATCCATGGTCAATCCTGACCAGTGGAAGGCCTTCTAATTCAGGAGGAAAAAAAGAATTAGATCTTTTTTATCTAAGGATAATTTAATACTATTCTAACAGAAAATAGACATTAGTAACATTTATTTCAATTGTATTGGATTTCTTTTTTCATTTTAGTATATGGCTTTTGCACTTAGAAATATGAACACCATCTTTAGCTTTGCCAGTTACTCTCTGCCTTTTTTCCTTTTCCTTCATTTATTGAATTAGTTCAATTATGTTTGATCAGTCATCATTTTGATTTCAAGTAGATGCTGTCATAACCACAATTTATGAAGACTAGGCCATTAAAGGTGATTGTGGGAGGGAGAAAGGAAGTGATGGTGGGATGAAAGCAGAGATGGTGTCAGTGGAGGGCGCTGGGCAAGGGAGGAATGAATTGAACACGTGGGCATGGATCCATGAAAGTGGAGAGGTAAAAGGGGATTACAGAGGCAATGGGATAACAGGCAGAAGGCAGGGGAAAGAATAAAAAAGAGTGAAGCACAACGTATGTGGAACCGGGAAGGAAGGAAATGGAGATGTGAAATCAAGGAATAGGAAAAATGTGCTATGTTGCAAAATGGCAATGCCAGTTTTTCCTATTAGTCCTTACTTTGGTTTATGGGTCCAAGATGAAGTTTCCAGAGAGGCTTGTAGACATGCTGATCAGGAGTTAGCTCTTGAGGTTGGACAAGGTTCTGACTTATCAATTGAAAAGTGTCATAGAACTGAAATATACTTGAGGTTTGTCCTGAGAGAAGTGACTTAACTTGACTTTTTTAAAGATTTTTGTTATCCCTGATTTGGCACACTGGCGAGTAACTAGTTGACCTGTGTACATATAATTGATAGGCCATAGCTAAATCAGCTGAATCTATTATCAGGGAGGGATGGATAGAAATGGGAATATAATTGGGATCTTCTTCCTGAGTTGGGGGAGAGAAAGGTTTTGATTGAACCTTTCACGCAAAAATCAAGAAAGCATGGCTTTATTTAAATCTCACTCTCACTATTTCCTATAAGTAAATGGTCAGCTGAACTTCCCACCAACCCCTCCCCCCCCTCCCCCCCCCCCCAATCACACCCGCTGCCTTTGGGAGTTGGACTGTTGGGAATTTGGGGAAGCTTTACCATCCCTGAAAACTGAATAGTTGTTGTGGGGAAGGGGGTTTATCAGCATACACTTAAAAATATTGTTAAAGACCCTCTGCTCTCTATTTACTGGATTTGAGGATGTAACGATAATATGCATGACCTGCAGATGCAGTACCAGTTCCACATTGAGTGTAGTAAAGTTGCCGTGTGACAAGTCATAATTTTATTTCATATATAAAGTACATATTTATATAAATAGTCACTAAAATATTACATGTCCACCAGTAAGAGAAGCTGATGATGAAGCTTTAAAACTTACCATCTTTGCTTATACTGACCCAAAGTCCTTTAATTCACCTGCTTGCCACTTAGTTTTTGCTGCACCATGGTGGGTAACTGGGTAGATGGTGCAGTTATTCAGAAACACAAGATTCTGAAAATGCTGTGAATCTTGAGCAGCACATGCTAAATGCTAGAGGAACTCGGCAAGACTGGTAGCATCCAGGGAGAGGAATAAGCAGTTGGTGTTTTGGGCCAAGACTCTTCAACAGGATTCGTGCATCTCTATCTGTCTGTAACATATTATACTAACAGGAAAAAAACCACATAATTTTGCAGGAAATGAAAGCTTATTCGCTTTAAGCTGAACAGTGTTTGTACTCTGAATTTAAATACAATGGAATTTATGTTACGGGTATTTCAGTGATATTTGCGGTGTTGTAGATACAACATATAGAACAACAATATTGTCAGCAGACTTTGTAAAGTTTTGGGTCAGGATACACAGTTATGTAAGTGATCTTCACAACCAAGTTCTAGCAATTCATCTCTAGAATTATTTGAGATTACTTAATGAATGCATTTTTTTCTCAATGGATACCTCCTGCTTTTAGTCCTGTAAGTCTCTCTAGAGTTGATAATGCTCCAGTTGCAGCTTTGCATTCTAAATACTTAAATGTCCTCCTTTTTCCCATTTTACTGCTACATATAGGCACAATCATCTAAAAGACATGGCCAGTGTCTTTCAGTTGTATGTTAGAAATATCAGTACAATTTTATTTTGCTACCTGCAGAAACTCGCCATTCTTTGCATTCTTTTGCCCTGACCAATTACTTGCCAGGGCCTATTCTTTTTTCAAACCTGAACGTTGAAGCTCCACATTTTACTCAGCAGAATGTTTTGCCCACCTCAAAAATACTGCTGCAATAGTATTTTGCTACTGAAAAGTTTATTCACTCTTTTGCTATCTCTGGATTTAATTTGTTGCTCCAGTGCAACAACATCTGTTCTACAGAAATTCTAACTTATCTAAATTCCTGCTGCTTTTATTCTGTCCTACGCTAAATCCAGTTCATCTGTCACCTCACTGATTTTACTCCTGACCGGATAAAATAAATCAGAACAGAATGCCTTCATGTTGAACTTTCAGAAACTTAATTGACTGTTGGTTTAGAGCCAGTTAAACTAGGAGTTCATTAGTTCCTTGTTGAACATCCTAGTCCTACATCTGGAATCTCAATTGTGAAGAATAATTAGACTTGAAGGAGTTAAGAGAAGTGTACAATACCAATAAGCGCTGTTTTTTCCCTACAGTATTTTAGGATTTTATCTAACATCTGATCCATTTTCAATGTTTTAAAATCAACATTTTTGCTGTGGTAAATTTTAACTTTTTCTTTCTGGCACTTCTAAAACAGTATTTACAAGCTTTGCCAAGATCTAGCACTTGCCAGTTGCCCAATATATTTATATTTTGGAATACTTATGACCATCTTTTTGGAGTCATTCCTTCCTGTACCTTTTCCCCCCATCCTGTCATATAAATACATCTCAACTCAAGTTTTTTTTAAATGGAATTATAAATGACTTAAATGATGAAGAAATGAAAGGATATCAGAGCCTCAGGTTATTTAAGATATTGTTTACATTTTATTAATCTGGTAAAAATGAAGAAAGTACTGCCTCAATAGGAACAAATGTGCCTTTCTATGTCATGTCATGTCATGCTTTTGGAATTCTTCTATTACTCACCAAGGGATTAAACCTGAATTGTCATAGTTGCATAATTCAGTTGCCTAAAAAACTTATGAATTTAGATGACTCTGTGCTACTCTTTAAGTATAGACTAATGGCAGTATACAACACCACCTTGCATTTTAATCAGCAAAATATATGTTGGCGTTGGACCTTGCTTCCTGGGCTATTTCCTATGCAACTTATTTTATCTTTATCTAAGCAACAGTGAAATGTAGACCAAACCCTTCGAGGATCATCAATACAGTATGCTTGAAACCATATTTAATTTGTTCCTTAAAATGCAGACAAGGTATATAAATTCTTTTTGAACTGCATAATATATTAAAATTGCATATTATACATAGATTTAGACCACAAGACTTAAGAACAGAATTAAACCATTTGGCCTTTTTAGTCTGTTCTACCACTTGATCATGGCTAATTTACTTTCCCCCTCAACACCATTCTGCTGCCTTCTCATAACCTTTGACACACTTATTAATCAAGACTTTGTCAACCTCTGCTTTAAACATACCCAATGATTTGACCTCCACAACCATCTGTGACATTGAATTCTATAGGTTCACCATCCTCTGGTTAAAGAAATTCCTCCTCTTCTCTGTTTTAAAGGCACATGCTTCTATTCTGAAGCTGTACCATCTGGTCGTAGACTCATCCACTCCTGGAAATATTCTCTCCACATACACTCCACCTCGCTTTTCATTATTTGGTAGGTTTTAATGAGATGCCCCCTCATTGTTCTACACTCCAGTGAGTACAGACCCAGGGCCATCGAATGCTCCTCGTACATTAACCCTTTCATTTCGTGATCATTCTCGTAATCCTCCTTTGGACCCTCTCCAATGCCAGATTGGAGAGGGTCTCCAATGTCTATTCTTAGATATAGGGCCCAAAACTGCTCAAAGTACTCCAGATGTGGTCTGATCAATGCCTTTTCAAGTCTCAGACTGATTTATAAAGTTAAGGACACAAAATACCTTAATTAAATTCACTAAGAGGAGTATTGCAAATAATTTCTAGCAACATAGAATATGTTTTTCCTAAGCATACTGTATGTTTTGTTTGGAGTATTTTTGTTAACTCTTTCAACATATAAGATTTGCTTTTAAACCTGTTTGCCTGTTTCTCTGAAACCCAGCAGTATTATTAGTGGATATTTTTAAAATTCAAAGTTATAAGTAACCATTTGAGAACAGTTTTATGATTAGGTTTACAAAAATTTTCTTATTAGATTTGCTTCCTTTGCTGACACCTAACCCTTTTGAACATTATGATCATGTATTGGAACACTAAGAATAGGCACAAAATCCTTGAATCAATAATTATTCCTTGCTTCAGAATGTTTGTACATTATAAATTGCTATTACCCTCTGAAAAGTCTGAGTTGTTACAGCATAACTATCATGGACAAAAATAATGGTTTCATCTTGTGTTTTCATTATGAGTCTGCAGTCTCTTAAGATCTTCTGTATTACAAAACTAGACATTCCACCACTTGTAATCACATAAACAAGTAATTGCATCAAATAGTGGACTGCATGACCAATAAAGTACAGAAAAATAAACACAAGTGCAAACCACCCACAATCACTCCACAGTAGTTATACACGCAATTGTCAAATATACTTGCATTTAACTGGGATGGCTGTCTTTAAAATAATTTTTACTCTTTGTAGAATATATTCCGATTTATGAGTACAGTATTATACAGCTTGATCAAACCTCCCCCTCCGGTAAACAGCATGTGTTGAAGAAAGTTATTTGTAATAATATCAGTTATTTTCTTTGAACAAACTCTTCAAAGAATCTCTATTAATGTACTTGCCTTAGGCTGTAGAAAAAAGACACTGAGGTAATACATTTCAAAACTCTGAAACATTGGCTTCGTTTCTCTCATCAGAAATTCTGTCTGCCTGGTTGAGTATGTCCAACGTTTTCTGTTTTAATACAAATTTCAAGCATCTGCAGTATACTGTTGTTTGTTAAGTTTCTGTATCTTTTTGTCCTTGGGCAACCACTCCAAATTTGAATCACAATTTGTAATGAATCATCAGTTTCACAAAAGGCCATGTGCAGTACATCCAGTGGTTAATTCACAATGATGCACCAATCCCAGCAATTTTTATCTTCACAAAGGTCATCAAAAAGTTATTCCTAACAATGTAATTTAAAAATAATTCCCCTCATTCTTTCAAAACCTGTGTTTAACTGTTATTCCACCACACTTATTCATGCGGTACTTAAAATAATCCTCAGACTCAGAAACAGGGTTGATATCATTGACATACGTTCTGAAGTTTGTTGTTTCGTGGCAGCAGTCCAGTGCAATACATACAAAATAGTATGTTACAATAAGAATATTGGAAGAAATAAATTGTGCAAAAATTGTGAGGTAGTGTTTATGGGTTTTTGGGCTGTTAGAAATCTGATGGTGTAAGGAAAAAAGCTGTACCTAAAACATTGAGTATGCATCTTCAGGCTTCTGTACCTCGACCCTGATGGTGGTAGTAAGAAGACCCATATTCTTGAGGCATTGCCTTTTGAGGATGTCCTCAATGATAGGAAGGCTGGTGCCCATGATGGAGTTGGCTGAGTCTACAACACTCGGCAGCTTTTTCCAATCCTGTGTATGGTGCCTCTATGCCAGACAAACATGCAACCAGTTAGAATCCTCTCCATGGTATATCTGCAGAAATTTGCTACTCTTTAGTGACATATCAAATCTCCTTAAACTCCTGATGGAGTCTAGCTGCTGGCATGCTGCCTTTGTAATTGCATCAATATGTTTAGCCCAGGATAGATCCTCTGAGATGTTGACACCCAGGAACTTGAAACTTCTCCCTATTTCATTCTAAAATCTACTTTTCTGCTAATTCTTGGCCATGATTTTGCATTACCATTCCCTTTTCACTTGATGGAATTCTTTTATAATTTCACCTCAACAACTTCCTCATCAGTTGAGACATTTATTCAGGGAAAGTTTAAATGCAGATTTTCACCAACCAATCTTTTGATGTTTGTTTGCTGGTTTGATATTCAGTTTAAAATGTGGGCTGTGAGAAAGCTACCCTCCTCCATCCCAATTTGCCTCTGTTGACAATGTGACATTTGCAAGATGGGAAAAATGTTCAGGAACTGGAAGACGAGTTATGTAGCTGAACAGTTCCAGTGGTAAAGGCTATGGCCAAACCAAGTAAAATTCTGAAGTTTCCATATTTTAACTTCAGTCACCTGCTAAACACAGCATGTGATATACCTTCTCTGAAGTGAAAATTTGCCAGTGAACCACCATAAAAAACTCCTTGACACAGCTGGGTTCAGCAATATGTACAGTCATTGGAACCGTCACTCCATGGTGTCTGGCACAGACTACATGTGAACCATCAGTAACTAGTTATTCAACAACACTACTGTTCAAACTGTTAGACCCAACTTTCTCCATAGTTTTGGCAAACACTTTCTGTTTCTACTACCTTCTTGTCAAGTTCAGCAGTGAAGCTTTGTGTGAAGCAGATGCAGAGACTAGCTCAAAGGACTCCCTGCCTTTCAGTAGCCTTGATGGGCATGCATAGGTCTAATAAAGGTTTTAGTTGATACATTGTTATTATGTCTATTTGATGCATGGGTGGCAAATTAAGTACTTATCTCAGTGTATACATAAACCCAGGTTAAACGATGGATCACCACTTCCAACTCTAAACACAAATCAATAGAGTAATCTTTGAGTTGATCTTCTGTTCCACAATGGCAATACAGTGACTTGAATCTCAGATTTACATTACAGATGTCACTTCAAGGACATGCAGAAGGATAAGAACTGATGCTTAGATGTTTACATTCTCGCATGTTATTTTTCTCAAAAGTACCCGATTACTTTATCTGGTTGAAGCAGATGAATCAAAAGCTGAGAAGAACTTTGGCTGTCAGGCATTTTTGTCTCTTCTGTTGTATTCTTGTCATACTTTTTTGTATTTGGGGCTTTTGATTTTTCCACCAGCCCTGATATTTGTTTTCTAGTTGCAAATATTCAGGAATAAATTATATCAAATTAATGCCTTTCCATTGCTACTTTTATTGTAAAACGTAAGAACTAGAACAATGCTGAACTTTGTGGCAGTTGTCTTGACTCACACTTTGGATTATTTTTCGACAACTAACTACACAAGGGGTTTTGCCAGTTTTTTTTTGTGTGAAACATTTATCTGTCATTGTATGAAAGATCAACCAGGTAGTACATTGCCAATGATTGTTACTGGGAAATTAAATGAATGATGAATGTTTACATAGCAATCGTCCTACAGAACTACTTTCCAGCCAAAAGTGACCATATTTATTCATGGCTTGCCAACTTCATGACAAATTGTCAACTTCAAAGATCAGTCTAAACATGATTGAGCTTACATATTTAAATTTTTGTTGCTCACAAACTTTCTGAACATTGTTTTTATTAAACATTAGATGAAAAAATTAGCTTGGGTTTTCTTTGTTGCAATTTCACATAAGATTCATAAAGTTTTACAGCATAGAAATGGAGCTCTTTAGCCCAACTGTTCCATGCCAACCCAGACAGTTAATTCCATTTGATTGTATTTATTTATTTAGAGATACAGTGCGGAATCAGCCCTTCAAGCTGCACCACCCGGCAACCCTTGATTTAGCCCTAACCTAATTACAAGCCATTTTACAATTACCGATTAACCTCCTAAATGGTACATCTTTGGGCTGTGGGAGAAAACTGGAGCACCTGGTGAAAACCCGTGCATTCCACAGGGTAGATGAACAAACTCCTTATAGTGGAGGCTGGAATTGAAATCTTAACTCTGACTCTCCGAGCTGTAATAGTGTTGTGTCAACTGCTGTATACTGTGACCCACATCCCTCTAAACCTTTACAATTCATGAACCTATCCAATTGTCTTTTGACTTTTGAAGTTGAAGGGAATCTTAACAAACTGATTCCAAGCTTGAATGTAGCATAATATTCTGTCAAGATTGCAATGGTTGACTAGGTACCAGAATTGTAATGTTAGGTTGTTGCTGAACAGATCTTTTTCCTTTACTTCCAGTTCCTTTACTTCATTTGTTTCCTCCATCAATATCATCCTTGTCCAGGTTGAAATATGTAATAATTACTGATTTGCTTCAAATTATTATATAAGAGTCAGAGAATACCACAGCACAGAAACAGGCTCTTCGACCCATCTACTTCCAGGTGAAGTATTATTCTGCCTGCACCTGGACTATATGCCTCCATGTCCCTCCCATCCTTGCTGAAATCAAACCCTCATCCACTGGCAGCTCATTCCACACACTCACCACCCTCTGTGTGAAGTTGTTCTCCCACATGCTCCCCTTAAACATTTCACCTTTAACCCATGATCTCTAGTTCTAGTCTCATTGAACCTCAATGGAAAGATAGAAAGTTATCTAAACCAATTTCTCTTCCCATTTGTAAGATATTTACAAAAAAAAAATGTATTGTGAATATTTTATGAATTTCTTGGAATTAAATGCAAGCATTCTCTCCAAGATCTTGTGCAACTCAGTTGAAAATTGCTTACTTCTATGGGACCAGATCATAATATTACTGTGCTATATTTTCCATTAATTGTGTGAAATTTTAAATGAAGTCTCTCATTCATTCCCCTCCCCCAAGTGCAGCCACAATGGAACTGGTTCAGGACTGCATTTCCAAAGGAGGCTAAAAGTAATTGCATAAATACAGTGCATTCTTTTGGGATGAAATATACGTTGTAGATCATTGAGGACTGGTAAAGCACAATGTTTGTTGGAAAATATTAAATAATCCATTGTCAATGAGCATAATGTTTAGAGACTCATTTGTACGTCCATTTACAAATATGCAACATTATATTTTTCTGCAAATCTTAATGTTTTTACACCTACATTTGTCAATAAGCGTAAGTACTGTTTTAGCTTTAATGGCAATCTTGCACTTTAGGATTGAAGCGGATGTATTCCTGTATTGCTGTTGAGTAGAATTAACATGTCATTATTTTAGATGACTCTGCACAGATCATTAACAAAGATCAAACTAGTAAACCAGTGTGTTTCAACTTAAAAGTAATACATCCAGACCCATCAAACAATTCTCCACGTATTACATGCAGTCATCGATGGTAGTGTTTCACTGAACTAGTTTATTTTATGATAAAGAACAAATGTGATATCATAGTGCCACCTGTTGGTAGAGAGTGTACAGTACTTTAAAAGTACAAATACAGTACTGTGCAGAAGTCTTAGCCACCCTAGATATATATTATATATATCTAAGACTTTTGTACACTATTGTTAAATTGTAGTCTGATTTACCTCGCTTTTCTGTGAGCTGTGCTACAACATATACTAAAGTTAGTTTGTAGTGATTGCCTGCTAAAATCATAGAAACAGGCTAGTAAAAGTTGGCCTTTTAAAATATGGGTTAATTTTTAATAGCTGTGCAAGTCTTTCTCACTAGTAAATAATTTTAATTGTACTTTGACAAGTGAGTTTAGTTTTATCCTGATTTAAAATTTATTTTTGGAATTCTTAATAACAGACATGCTTTTGAATTGAACTCAATAATTTGATTGGATCTTCTGGTTTAAATACTGTATGCTTCAGAAAGGTGTATTCAGTCTTATTGAGGGGTTCAGTTCTCAAGTGTTCTTGCTACCCTATAATCATATAATTGCATACCAAGAAAAAATGCATTGCAGGTGATTCTGAAGCATGAATAAATGTCATTTCCACAAAATAGCAATTTTATTGCAGCTTTACTTGAGAATGCTAATTATTTAAACTAATTCTTTGAATTTGTCCTTCATGGCTTATATCCGTTAATTCAAATAGATTTTAAGAATGCCTTGTTTAGAGATTGCATTTGCTGTCCTGTGGATTTAACCAGTCAGCCAACAATTAAATTTAGCAATTGAATTTCTCTTGCAGAGGCAAAACTTCTAAGGATTTGGAAGGATTGTTTCAGGGTATGAGTGGAGATTTTACTAGTGAAAAATTCTCTGCCACCTGGTATCTGATAGAAAATCACTCCGCTACAAGGTTAGTAACCTGCATCATTGCATTTCCTAATACTTGGTTTGTAGTAGTCTGCTTTTAATATTTGCATGTTTATTGAAAAAAAATTAAAAGATCGTACTCATTTGATGCTCCAGCTGGATAAGGCTTTTTAAAATTCTCGTGAGTCTTCTATTTACTATTTAGACAAAATTCTTGAAAATGTTCAAAACTGGCCATTTACACCAAAGCTTCTGCTAACCTTCCAGAGTTACTGAGGGCAGGAAGCTACTTCATGGAAATGTTATACCTTGTTTTTAAATGTACTTCAGTGAAATTGATGGAGTAATACAATAAATTTTCCTTAATAATCTTGAAGATTTTCATTCAAAATCTAGGTCAGCTGAATTTACTGGATCTCTTTGCCCACTTACATCTTCAACAAACTACAGGATGTTTTCCTTTCCCATATATTTTTGGGATATGGACAGCAATGGCAACTACAGTATTTATTAGCCATTCTTTATTGCCCTTAAATAAAGTGATGCTGAGCCACCACATTAAATAGTTGCAGTTCTTCTTGTGACCGCAGTCCAATAATATTGTTTCAGGGTTTAGACTGAGCAATACCAAAGGAATGGTGACATATTTCCAAGTAGTGGTGCTGTGTGCCTTAGAGGGCAATCTACTAGGAGTGGTGTTCTAATGCACCAGTTGGATATATCCTTTGCAGAAGAGGTCACAGATTTGGAAAGTATTTTCAGATTACTCTAAGTGAGTAATTGCAGCCCATTTTGTAGATGGTGCAGTTATTATGTGCTGTTGTGCACACAAGAAGCACTTAGGCAGGAAAAGGGCACCAGTCATCAAGTAGCTGCTTTGTCTTGGTCAGTGCCAAGCTAATTGAAAGTTGTTGGAGGTGCGCATATCCAAGCAAGTGAGGCGAATGACAATACATTTCTGACTTTACAAAGCAATATTCCTTTACAATGTTACTGACTGGTTTCTATAGTATGCATGATCTTATAAATTAATTAACTGTCGCATTATAATGCTTATACATACTTTTCTCCCTGTTGAGATATTACTGAGCCAATGGTTATTAGGTTCTTGCTCCTTTTTTGACCATTAAAGAACAAATTTTGTTCTTAAAACTATGAATATTTATGGAGTGTTGGGAAAATAATTAAATTTTATATAATCATTAATTTCTTAATAAATCCTTTGCACAACATTTTGCCTTTTTCTTTCTGTTACAAAAGCTGAAAAGGTTTTATGAATTCTTTTTATTATAAAGATTCATTTGCTTGCTATTAAAGGATTAATTAAAACTATTTTGATGACTGAATTAAGCCAGGGTATAAATTAATGAAACTGTTTGTGAAATTACAAGATCCATGCTTTGGTACCATGGAGGGTTACTTAATAATCGAAGAGCAATATGTATTTTTAATTTTTGTTATTTTAAATCCTAGATTGCTTTTATGTAATCTGTAATTAATTGCAGGAGTTTATGTAATTTGTCTCTCACTTTTCCTTGTGTCAAGTAACACAGATTGTTAATTTTCTTCTAATCCTTCAATCTGCTTGTTTTGAAATTGCGTGGATAAATATGACAGTGGTGATGTCCACCATACTTTTACATTGTCTAGTAGGAAGACCCCAGATATTTGATTAAGATTAAGCATAGTAGTGGTTCAGATTTGTGATGCTTTCTAATGTGAAATAACAAATCTCATGTTGACTCCTTCATTTTGACCATTACCTCATCATTTCCATATGTATAGTTTCAGATTATTAGGCAGTATTAACTAATGCCTGGCTTGGACACTGCATTCTATGGGTGATCTCTGGAAACTACATATTGCAACATTCTTAAATGGAATTTCTCTGTTATTTAATGAAAAATAGGAGGAATATTTGTGGCTTCTAAAGAAATATTCCAGCCAAGAAATAAAATTAATACTGCAGTTCGTTACTTGTTAGAGGATGGTATATGAGAAAGAATTACATAATTGTAATTGTTATTATCTTGAGTTGTGTAATGTTTTTCAAAGTCTAAACAGGTTTTAAATTCAATGCATCATTTTGTCTTCCCCACAAAAACATTTGTTGCCTGAAAATAGCAACATGCCCTACAGAAGCAGCCCTGAGGAAGCAAATGTTTAGGCTCTTTTCTTGGAACTATAGTATCTGTGATTTAGGAAAGAAAAATCAAATGCAGTGATGTAGTTTACCAGACTTTTATCTTGAACTCACGTGCAATGTAGATTTGTGTTTGCATCCAAGAAAAATGGTCACTATATATTTCATTTTTAAAAAAATGTAGTCTACTTAACCTGGGTAACAGGGAAATAAGAACTTGGAGATTTCTCCTGTTTTGGTTAACTTTTGTCTGTTTTCTTCCATAAAGGAAATAGATTTCTGTTTAAAATTTCTTTCCTGCCCAAAATTTCTGACAACTGTAAACATAAAGTTCAATAGTCTAAATTTATAACACAGGTAAAAGGAAGTGCAAGTCCAATCTTAGCTGAGGCCACCTATAAAATAACAAAATATTGGGCACGCAGCTGATGGGCACTATAACCTTGCTATAGAATCATTAACTGTCTTAGCCTACAGCAGCAGAATTTTTCACTAAACCCTTATAAAATGAGAGGATGGTGGTGCCACTGAATTTTTTGAGGGTGGTAATACCAGCAGTGTTGTTCCTTCAAATGTTTTGTTTTAAATAAAAAAAGTTTTGCTTAATTTGTAAGTACTTAATTAAAATATTAATAAATAAAATGTTCCACTGGTTGTGAGCGTATAGTTATAGCTAGCTAATAATACTTTTTTTGGGGTTTTTTTGACATAATTTAATTCAGTTTGTTTCCTTTATATTTTTCTTATGTTGGGTTTGTTGAAAGGCTAAAACAAATTATTACATTACTATTTGTACTCTGCTGATTTTTTCCTTTGCATTAATATGCTGCATTTTATTCCCTTTTACATTCTAGCTTTGATCAACTAAAAGTTGCTGCAAATTTTTTAAGGAAACAAGCAAATAAGAAGAATGAGGGAAGCTTAGCCTACGTGAAAGGAGGCCTCAGTACATTCTTTGAGGCTCAGGATGCTCTTTCAGGTAATTGTTTTGGTATGACCTCTTCTCAAATACATTTATTTTTCTAGGATACAATACAAGAATAAATTTAATTTCTGACTGTAGAGGGCAGAGATGAAAAAAGCAAGCAATTCAATTCACTTTCCACAATATTGACATATTCCTTTTGCTTCAAAAATAAATTTAAATTAAAAATCACTCGAGGAGTCAGAGGATGTATTTTTTTTTCTTCACATGTACTTTCAAAGCTTCTCTTTGTCTAAACATTCTTCATTGTATGTCCTTTTAGCCTACTACACTACAGTAAAAAGAGTTTCGGGCTTCATGCTTTTGTCAAATTCAATGTTTCTCCTTTCTTGTTTATCTACCTACTGGTGTATTGTTTGGCTTTGGTGTTCCATAACATGGCTACTAGAATTTCATCTGTATTCTCACTCTGGCCTCTGTTGTAATTCATGAACAGGTGATGTCATCATTTACTGGCCATCCCTAAATATTAGCCACTGAGTAGCTTGCCCATCTAGGACAAGGCAAATTCTTTTTTCTTTTTAAATCTTTTTATTAATTTTAAACAAACATAAATGAAACATGAATACAGAGAGCTTGAGAGTACATAATTAATAGGTTAAGGTATAAATACAAATAGATGATAATCCATATATAATAACCTCCCAAAACTTAATTACGAAAAATGGAATAAATAAGAAACCCCCCCCCCCAAAAAAAAGAAAAAAAAAACTAACCAACATGGGCCATTGCATTATGTCAAATATACACAATAGTGTCAATAACTCCGCACCTCCATCCAAATAATTAAGGATAATAAAAGTAAGGTTTAGGAAAAGTCAATTTAGCTCATATGAAAATATTGAATAAATGGTCTCCAGGTTTCTTCAAATTTAACTGAAGGGTCAAAGACAACACTTCTAATTTTTTCTAAACTCAAACAAGAAATAGTTTGAGAAAACCACTGAAATATAGTTGGAGGATTAATTTCCTTCCAGTTCAATAGGATAGTTCTTCTAGCCATTAATGTAACAAATGCAATCATTCGCCAGGCTGAGGGGGAAAAACAACTATTATCCACCATTGGTAAACTGAAAATTGCAGTAATAGGATGCGGTTGTAATTTGATATTCAGAACTCTTGAAATAGTGCCGAAAATATCTTTCCAATAGTTGTGCAAGCAAGGACAAGACCAAAACATGTGGGTCAGTGAAGCAACTTCAGAATGACATCTGTCACAGGTTGGAGGCAAATTCTAAGTTAATAAATAACTGCTACTTCCAATGCTGCTTCAATATTGACAAGCAAATGTAGAGTTGTTCTCCAAGTTGCAAGTGTGGATAGAGAAAGAATGAAGTTGTCTATTGCCTAAGCAGATAATTGTTTCATGGGCGTTTCGGAAATCTTATGGTGGAAGAGGAGAGGTTGTTCACTAAGTGCTAGTCTTCAAGCTCATATACATCTGTCTGAGTAGTAATTAGAAGAGGCCATGTCCCAGATGGTGAGGGCCCATAGTGACACCACTTTCTTAAGAGACTGTTTGGTGGTATACCAAATCTCCTTAAATTCCTAACAGGGTGTGGCAGTAGCATAGTAGTTAGCAATACAGTGCAATACAGTGCCAGTGACCCGAGTTAAATTCCACCACTGTCTGTAAGAAGCCCATGTCTGCATGAGTTTCCCTTCAGGTTCCAAAGATGTACAGGTTAGTTGGTTAATTGTTCACATAGGTGTAATTGGGTGGCACGGGATTGTTTGGCTGGGAGAACTGGTCGCCATGCTACATCTCTAAGTAAGATGAGTAAAATAAGTATTGAAGCCCCTTTATTTAAAAAAAAATGAAATGGAGACACTGCATGCCTTCATGATAGCATCAATGTGTTGGGCCCTGGATAAATCCTCAGATGTTGACACACAGCAACTTGAAGATGCTCACCCTTTCCACCACTGACTCCTCAATGAGGATTGGTGTGTGGTCACCCAGTTTTCTCTTCATGAAGCTCACAATGGATTCTTTGGTCTTGCTTACATTGAGTGTGAGGACATTATTGTGACACCACTCAACCAGCCGATCTGACTTGCTCCCAAACACCACCTCACCCCTATCTACGATTCTTTAAGCACATGTGGTGTCATCAGCTGTTGATCTGTGATTAACCATGCAGCCACAAATGCAGGGAGAGTAGAGCAGTGGGCCAAGATGCATGATGTGCGTTTTGTTGATTGTCAGCAAGGAAGAGATGTTACCATGGATCCACACTGACCAATGGTCTTCTGGTAAGGATGTCAAGGATCCAATTGCAGCAGGAGGTGGAGAGGCACAGGTTTTGTAGTTTGGTGATTAGTAGTGAGGGGCTGATGGTGTTGAACGTTGAGCTGTAAAAAGTAAACAATAGTATAGCCTCTGTTTTGCACTATTGGTGCTTTTGCTTAGATAGCCAAGACACTGGGAAAATCAATGAAAATAGACACGGGTTCTTTGTTTCTGCCCTTTGCCATGACCTGGTCATCAGCAATTTGTTCCCATGCCTCATAGGGAGTTAAGGCCACTGGCACCAACATTCAAGACATTCTGACTTCAGAGATGACATTTACACGTGGAACTATCAAAGTGTGGACTGCAAAACAAGTACTCTTCGGGTTGGACACCAGCCAAAGAGGAGCTATCTGAATCAATACTCAGCTTAGAAAAGGAGGAGCTGCATGTCAGCACATTAGAAAAAAAACCTGCCCTCCTGACGCATGAGTGCTCAGCAGAAATGAGAATACTTAAGAGATGCTCCAAAACACTGCTCCCTCGGGTTTTTGAAAATGACGCAACACAAGACAAATGATTGGTTTAACACTTACTTGAGCAGCGCTATCTTAGTCATTTATGCAATATGCCTTGCTTATAACAAATGCAAGTTACCCTGAGCCAGAAGATACTGCTAACACTAAAAATAGCTAGAAGCACAGTGAAGTAGACATCAAGACACTGTGCCTTTGATGGGAAGGGCTCAAGAGCCAAATCACTACCATTGTGGCATTTCCTTCCTTAACCTCACTGTTAAACTATTGGCAAGCGTTGAATTCCGCAGGCTTGACTTCCTGGCAGAGAGGGTTTACCTGAGTTCAAGTGTATTTTCCAAGAACAGCAATCAATCAATCACATGATTATCACTTTTAGGCGCAGAAACACTGAATAGAACAAAGGGAAAATATAAAATCTGCAGATGCTGAAAATTTGAAATAAAAACAGGAAATGGTTGCAAATGCTCAGCGGGTCAGACAGCATTTGTGGATAGAGATAAAGTGTTCGCATTTCAGCTTAAAAACTTTTACCAGAACAAAGAAAGCTGTAAATTACCCCTCAGACCTCACTGAATGAGGTTTTATTCAAATTGATGCTTTGGAATATAGTTAGTGTTATCAAATCCTTCCATTTTCATAGGAATGGCACTGTTAAATCAATCTGAGAGTTTTTCAACATTTATCAAACACAACAGAGTCAAGCAGGGTAATGTCTTTATTGCATCCCTTTTTGGAATCTTATTTGCCCTTAGTTCTTTTTAATTATCACCTTAAGCTTCAGTATACTGTAATAGATTGTCTTTGCATGTACTCCATTTTTGTTTCTGTACGTGTCCCAGGGCTGGTAAGAACAATTGATAAAGTTAGTTCTTTACTATTGAATATACAAACTACTACTTAGTGGTAGGGATGTTAGAGATGGAACTTTACTCCACAGAACTGTGAAGTCAACAGAGCTGAACACTGAATTGTCAAAGAAGTTTCTTAATGTTGTTGCAGTTGATTAGGTTCATTGCTGATTGTAATTGCAATTTTTTTTTCAAAAATGCTCATTTTTATGTATAAATATTCTTTTCAAACGAAGGATAGTTGCCCAGAGAAAAACAACTGATGCCCATTCCAAAGGTCTCTAACTTATTAGGTTTATTACACAACTTTTCAACTCAATTTAAAAAATATAATCCATTTATGCGTTGAAGTCTAAAATACGCATTAAAGTCTAAAATACGCATTAAAGTCTAAAATACGCATTAAAGTCTAAAATACGCATTAAAGTCTAAAATACGCATTAAAGTCTAAAATACGCATTAAAGTCTAAAATACGCATTAAAGTCTAAAATATGCACTTAAACGTTTAAATTGAATGACAAGTGATTTGATAGTAAACTCTTATTTATTTCTCAATATAATGGAGTGGAAGAATCCACTAAGCCTATATAGGTACATGTTTAAAATACTTCTGGTTATTCAGTTCTTCAAGCATATTAAAAGTTTGCAAATTTTAACGTGCAACTCCAGTCAGTGCTACAAGTAGTATGTAACTCTTTATTGTGAGTATATGCTATTTCAAGGCATCAGATGCATGTCATCCTGGGAATTCAAAATAAATATTCTCAAAAAGTACACAAGATCCTTGACTCATTTCAGACCACCTTCTGAAGAAAGTAGGTGCAGCCTTGTATCAAATTAAACATATAAATTGAGTAATAGAGCTTTGTGGTTTTTGCTCAGGTTTTGCTTAAAAAGCAACTGGGCTGTACTTTTATTTGTTCCCAAAATATAATTGTGAATTAGTATTCAATGAGAGGTTATTAAGTTCATAGTAAATTTATTATCAAAGTATATGTATGTTGCCATATACTACCCTGAAATTCATTTTCTTGTGAGCAATCAGAGTAATTACCTAGAAACGCAATGGAATCAGTGAAAAACTGCAAAGAAAGATGGGCAAACAACCAATATGCAAAAGACAACAAATATGCAAATACAAAAAAATGAAAAGAATGATGAGTAATAAATATTGAACATGAGTTGTTGAGCCCTTGAAGGTTATGGAATCAGTTTAGTGTTGGTGATAGGTTAGGCTAGGTGATCAGTTTTTGCTCCAAAACAGTTCGAGCTTCCAATTGAATTATCAGGACTTGCATTTTGAATGCAGGTTGGCTTAGATGGCATCAACACCATCTCTGTCATCTCGATCTCCTCTATAAACATGTTGTCACACATTTGCTCTATACTCTCCATCTCTCCCTTCCCCGCAACTTAAAATATGCTTGTATTTATTATTATTACCAATTCTGATGACTGGTTATCAACCTGAAAAGTTTGCTCATTTTCCGTCTCAGCAGATGCTACTTAACCTGAGTATTTCCAGAATTTCTGTTTTCATTTCATTCTGTGGGAAACTTTGGCCAGGTATACTCAAAGCAATATGTGTGTTGGCTTTGCTTTATTCTTCATTCAGAATGAATATGAAAGTGTGTAGTTGAAGCAAGTTACAGGTTATAAGTTTAACTGTCCAAGCAAGCTATTAACTTTCCTAGTGTTAGTCTCTGGATCCATTCTACAGCAGATGATCCAGCTTTGTTCATGATTGCGCTAAGTTAAAGATAAATATTATTTAGCTGCTTCAGCTTTCTGGAGATCCATTTTGGAAATGGGACAGTTTTGCCAGGAGTCCCATACTTTTATCTCATTAAGAATCAATACTGTTCTAAACCTGTAAAGTTTGAGAATGTGTCACCTTCTGGTTTACCTATTGCTTGACACAGAAACATAAGACTGTTGGATGCCTTACAGCTGTTGACTTAGCCAAAATAAACAGGCTGTCAGAATAAATGGCAGCAGAGATCATGCTTTACCCAGCCTGGTCAACTGAAGTATTTCCAGTGAAGACTGATGTTGCAGACCACAAGATTCCTTCTGCATGGCTTCAGACCACCTTTGCTTGAAGAAATATAGAGCAGACTTACACTGAATGGAATTTAATTTGAATTTAGTTATAAAGCTTTTCTTTGTGTTTAACATCTGAATGAACTTGACATAAAAACACAAGCTCTCCAACTTTCATATATTTACCAAAAATGATCTATAGATTTGACATTTCTTGAGATCCCCCAACAAAATAGCCGATGCGCTAAAAAATGATGTATGACTCAATTTAGGATAGAGTCAGATTTTTTTTTAAAAAGTCATATTTACATTTTTGAGTTTGATATATTAATTTATTGCACAGGTGAAAAAATAATTTTTAAACGTTCTCCATGTTTGGATATTTTCAAAATTTGAAAGTTCTTTAATTCAGAAAAGAAAGTGCTTTTTAAAGTTTAAAATGCTCGACAAGTTGAGTTTGTAATTTAAACCCTGACAGTTGTATGTATTTAAGACATTGACTTGATATCAAGAAAATAATGAAATCCCAGCTCAATGTAACATTCAATCATTTAACTTGGTTGGTGGTTTCATAACATCTTTATTAACTTTGTGTAGTTTCATTTAGATATTTAAAAAGGATGTGAAGTTCATCACTTTAATGGTCAAAGTCACCGTAAACTAGAACAGAAGAAAGCCATTTGGTCCATCAGTGTTATCCCATTTCTCAGAGCAAGTTCATCCAGTATATTCCTCCATTCATTTCCTTTAATTTGTCTCTATCAGCTACCCCTTAGTTTTCCACTGGTGCTCTAACATCCACCATCATCACTAGGGGTAATTTGCAATAACCAATTAACCTATTGTCCGCAATGTTTTTAGTGTGTGAAAGCAAACTGAAGCACCCAGAATAAACCCATACAGTCACAGGGAGAATGTGCAAGTCTCAACATGGACAGCAGCAAAATTTGGTGTTAACCCTGGATTGCTGGATCCAGCAGCACCACCTGCTGCGTCACTGTGCTGCCCATGTTCTGTGTCATTCGAATGCAATTGAAAATGCAAGTCAATATCAATAATTTTAATGACTTTATTTGCTTAAAACTTGAAGATCCATTAAATGGGTAGAGAGCAAGAAGATTTTCCCCTTAGCAGATTTGCCTTTGACCAGATAGGATTGGTTTAAGAGGATGTTTCAATGGGATATTTTTTCCTCTTTATGGAACTAAGGCAGTGGTAGAGGCAGGGTGTCTCACAGCATTTAGCTTTTTAAGGGAGCACTTGAAGTGCCATGGCTTAAAAGCTTTAAGCTGAATGCTGGGAAATGAGATTACTATATCGAGCTTCTAAATGAACAGTATGGGCACATTAGCCCAAAAGCCTGTTTCTGTACAATGAGACTCAGACTCTCAAATAAAATGGAGTGTATGGAATGTCGTTTTCTGAGATAAGTAGTTGTGAGTAGGATACAGTTAATTTAAAAATAAACATTAAATACTATCCTTGCATAAAGGTTTTGCATTCACATTCTTAATGATTCAATTGAAATGGATTTTAGGACTCGCATAGCAACACCTGTAGCCTGTAATTCTGTTTTAATTTTACCAAAATGATGCAGATCAATCACTTTAGAATCAGAATGTGTCAAAATATTGAGTATTTTCTGTAGATAAAATCATTGCAGAAAAGTTTCCATTTTTGGTGAGTTTCTTCATATATTTTGGAATGAAAGTAAACTCCCCTTACAACTTAAATAAAAATGAGGCTTCTAAATGGTTCACAAACCCATGAACACACCTTCATTATTCCTGTTACTTACCACTATTTATTTATATTGTAATTTATAGTAATTTTCTGTCTTTGCTCTGCTGCCACAAAACAACAGATTTTGTGTTATATAAATTGTGATTCTGAATCAGATGCTGAGATAGTCAAATAATATATTAAGGTCAGTCCATCTGGTTGTCATTGACCAACATAGTATTTAATTTCTCAGCAGAAATATATCCAGAAATCAACTATAAAGTTAACTGTCAGTTGAGAATTTGGTGCAATCAATGGTGCACACTATTTCCAAACAGACCTCTTTCTTTTGAACTGCAAGTTTAATCAGTTTACTAAATATATAAATGAAACAGTTTTCACGGAAAATACAATAACAAAGGAAACATTTTGAAAACAGAATGTTAGGAAATTACTCATCACAGTATGTTCTTGTCTAATTTGGGAAAGCATGGACAGATGGTTTGATTGCTTGTGGAATCCCTGTGTTCATACTGAGAAATATCATGATTAATCCATTGGAATTTCAACAGTGCTGCATCACTTATTGGTTGTCTGGTGAAATTGACAGTAATAGATTAAGTTAGTGAACCAAAAATGTTAAGACTTCGTCCAAAATTGCAAAGTATACAAGAATGCAATTCCTTTGTTCTAGATTTATTGCAGCCTGCTACTTTTCAAGGAAATAAATATGACTGAAAGGAAATGATGAATCTTAAACTGCACTGCTGCCATAAAACAACATATTTTATATCATATAACTTCTGATTCTAAATCTGATTCTGAGATATTCAAATTATATATTCAGGTTAGTGCATCTGGTTGTCAGTGAAGCTGAGGATAGGGCAATTGATATACAAGTCGATGCATTGTGTAGAGAGACTGTGAGGAAGGACAGGTAGATGATGGGTCAAAATTGCAGTTAGTGGGATGAGTTAACAGGGCAAAATCAAAAAGCAATGAATACAGGATGGAAGGTGTTATAAACATGAGAAATTCTTCAGATGCTGGAAATCCAAAGCAACACGCACAAAATCCTGAGGGAACTCAGCAGGTCAGGCAGCATAGATGGAAATGAATGAACAGTTGACGTTTCAGGCCAAGACCCTTCTTCAGAAAAGGAAGGGGAAGTCACCAGAATAAAAAGGTGGGGGAGGGGAAGGAGGACAGCTGGAAGGTGATAGGTGAGGCCAGGTGGGTAGGAAAGGTAAAGGGTATAGAGGAAGAAACCTGATTTAGTGCGGTAACAGAACAAAAAGTACAAAAACTTGTGCTTTAGTTACTGGAATTGGATATTCTAGTAGGTTTACTTAATTAATGGAGACTGTAAAATCAACCATATTCTGTATGCAAATGAAAATACAGTAGATTCCGTACTACAGAGCGCACCTGATTAAAAGCCGCAGGCTCTAATTTTAGAAAGAAAATCAATTTTGTACTTGTACAAGCCGCACCGGATTTTAAGCTGCAGGTGTCCCACGTTGTAATATGAGATATTTACACAGAAAGATATTACACGTGAGGATTTTTTAACTTTTAATTAAATCCGTATGGTAACATAAACAAATACATATTGCAAATGCTTTTTTTCGAACCGTGCCTGTAACACGGCTACTTTTAAATATACATACGTATTGGTAACACACAAATTACGTTGCGTATACTTTTTTACTGAACAGTGCACGAACAACATTCCAATATCTCCTAACGACTGGTAAAAAAATATATACTGCAGCCTACCAGGAAAAGTTATTGATCGCCTTTGACTTATAAGCTGCATCATCGCGCGGGTCTAATGCACTCGCCCCCACCTTTCCGTTTATCGCAAACCGGTATTTCCCCACAAGACGCGGCGAAACCGGATGTGACGTCATAGCATCCCGGGATGTAGTACAGAAAACAAATATACTTAAAACACTTCTAACTTTAACTAGAAAATACTAACAAATGAATTACTAAGCGAAAATATTATAAACTAAATAACTGCCATAAAGGCAGCACAATGCTTTTCTTCAAGTGTTTTCCATGTTGATGAGGGTGAGTACAAATGACTGATTTACAATAATTTAATTGTGAAAGTGCGCTTGATTTATCGTACAATTTCATTGGACCTCTGTGAACTACTCATCAATTTTATTGGTCTACTGTTACGAGGCAAAATGTTTTTGGCGGCATGAAAAAAAACCATGTATTAGCCGCACCGTAATAAAGGCCGCAGTGTTCAAAGCTGTTCAAAGCGTGGGAAAAAAGTAGCGGCTTATAATCCGGTATCTACGGGTAATATAAATTTAGGTTGACTGCACAACCAATTTGTTTTTCCTTCCTCAATGCCTTGTCAGATTTTTTTAAAAGGTTAAATTATATATTTGAATTGAATTGACTTTATCTCTTACATCCTGCACATCTATAAGGAGTAAAGTTTTTACGTTATGTTTCCGTCTAGATGTACAATGTACAATTTATAGTAATTTGTAATAAATAGTAGGTACAACAGAACAGTCAATGTAGCATAGAAATACTATTGTATCAGGGTGAATTAATCAGTCTGATAGCCTAGTGGAAGAAGCTGTCCCGATGCCTGTTGGTCCTGGCTTTTAGTGCTACTGTACCATTTCCCAGATGGTAGCAGCTGGAACAGTATGTGGTTGGGGTGTCTTGGGTCCCCAATGATCCTTCTTTTAATGTTCTAAGCATGAGAAAAGGTTTCCAGTGTTTTGCTAAATAAAAGTTTAAATACAATAAGGTTTGAAGGAAACCTTTCATTTTAAAATCTTAAAATTATCATGTTGCAATTTTGGTAAACATTCTTTTATGATTTACAAGACTGTGTGGCGTTAAACTTTTTCTGCTGGAGATGCACAGCAAGTGTGACTGGATTGAAAAATGTGCCTGGAATTTGGTATGGACTATTTCAGCCCAATTGTGCATCTGCATGACTTCATGAAATCTTTCTTGGTTAAACTCAAAATGTGTACTGTATTATAAAAGGAACAAAAGGTAAAGTAAACCACTGCGTAGTTAGCAGAGCTGCAGTCTCACAAGTCCAGGGACCTGGGTTTGATCAGTGTGGAGCGTCCATGTTTTCCCTGAGACAACTTAATTCTGATCATCCCACATCACAAAGACATGTGAGTTGGTAGGTTATTTGTAAATTACCCTTAGTGTATAGATGTGTGGTATAATCTGATGAGAGATGATGGAAATGTAGGGTGAATAGAATCCGTTAGGGCAGGATTGGTATGAAATATAAGTCTTTGATTGTCAGCTTAAACTCAGTAGCCCAAGGACCTGTTTCTGGGCTGTATCTCCCCTATGATTCTGACTAGTACCTTCAAAGAAAAAAACACTTCAACTTAAACAACCTTTGGTTGCTCTTCATGAGGAAATAATCTTGAATATATTGAAGTAATGTATGGTCAGGATTAAGATAAAATATTTAATATTATTGTCATATTTGAGTTGGCCCTTTAAAGCTAGTCAAGTTGACTTCTGGCATATTGAAGTTTAGAAAACTAATATTTTATATCCTTGGTGGAATACTTGATTTGAAGTGTTTTTAGAAAAATATGCAGTAAGTTCAAATCTTGTTCGAACTTTTCATGATCTGTTTGTGTAGAACCATTATGTTAAAATTGGATTGGGTTGAATAGAGGATAGGATTTTTTTTTCTAAAGGGACAGTTATTTCTCTCATGTTTCCACTTGATGCAAAAAGACATTCAGCCCATCAAGACTCAGCCAGCTCTCAGAGCAATCCCATCAGATCTATTCTCCATATTGCTTACTTATAACCTTTTCTCTTTGTGTCCGTCAGCTTAAATTGGAATCAGCAATTAAACCCTTTCTGTAATATATATTAGTGATTTAGTTCTAAATATAGGGAGCTTGATAATTTTAAGTTTTCAATTAGTCATAGAACATTACAGCACAGAAACAGGCCCTTCGACCAATCTAGTCCATGCCGAGATGTTATTCTCCCCAGTCCCATCTACTTGCACTTGGACTATAGCTCTCCATGCTGTACCTCTCCCATCATGTGCAAAATTCTCTTCAATGTTACAATCGAACCCACATCCACCCCTTCCACTGGCGGCTCATTTCACACTCGCACCATCCTCTGAATGAATTCCCCCTCAGATTCCCCTTAAGTATTTCACCTTTCAATCTTAATCTTTGATCTCTAGTTCTAGTCTCACCCGTCCTTGCATCTTCCCCATCTATAGCCCTCATAATACAAGAGTTAGGCAGTGTGACCAACAGTGAGGAGGCAAGTTCCTGATAGTGCAAAGATGCAAGTGGAGGTAGAAGTATCAGTAGACTTTAATCCAGAGAAGAGTAGGTATTACATTTGTGAGGTGCAACGAGATGAAAATATTGAAGGTTGTAGAGAAACAGAGAAATATTTTAGTATGTGTTGACAGATCTCTAAATGTATCAGGTTAGATCAATGAAATGGATAAAAAGGCAGATGTAATGCTGTCTTAATAACTGAGGCAGAGCAGGGAGGTTCTGTTAGAACCAAGCACAACACAAGTGAGGCAATAGACTGAGTACTCTAGAGTTTGGGCAAAATAAAAGGAAAGACACAGCTGTATTAGAGAGGTTGGATAGGCGATTTACAAAGATGTTTCCAGTACTGGATGATTATTGTGATGATGACAGATTGGATAAGAAGTTGTTTTCTTTGAAACAAAGGAGGTCATGGGTGGGGGAAGCAAGGGGATTAACTGCGTTAAACAGAATTATTAGGGGCCAGAATAGGTTCTTCCTCATTGTCCGTTACAGAGGGGTCAAAATCCAGGAGAGGAGACTAGATGTTAAGTAATTGGCAGAATAATTTAAGGAGATGAGAAATTTTACTTTCATCTAGAGGGTAGTCGGGGTAGAAACACTCAGCATATTTAAAACATGCCTGTATATGTACTTGAAGAACCATGACCTGCAGGAGCACAGATCTGATGCTGGATTGGAGGGTCAGGATAGGTAACTCTTTTCAGGTTACCTCAAACATGATGGCCTGAATTACAGCCTTCTAAGTTGTAAATTTATGATTATATTAACTGTAAATGCTATCTCACACAACTAATGTATTTTTAATTATAAAATAGTAAAAAATTATTATTTTTGGGAAGAAAACAGTGCAGGGTTAATTAGGTGTTGGGAAATCTTCACCAAAATGTATATGTGCCGTTCAATTTATTTCCTTGTATAGTTTAAAAATGGTTTCACTAATCTTGTTTAAAATGAAATGTTGGCAAAGAACTTTGTAACCCAAATAATTGTTTTCTTAAGTGGACAGTTTGTTTGTAATATTTAAAAATTTTTTCAAATATAAATGCGGGATTTGAATTCTGGAATTCTCTGAAGTGGTTACTCTGAGTTGGGTCAAGCTGAACTCAGTTATGAGAAAAATATAGCCAAGGTGCCATACAGGGTGAGCAAAGATGCAAAATTAAAGGAAGGTAAGCGAGTATGTGGTTATTCACAGGAATACTTGGAGGGGAATGCTATACCAAGGAGCTGCATAATCAATTTATTTTTCAAGCCTTTGCAATTAGTTCGAGTCAATACATAAAAATATATTGACTTGAACTAATTAAAATTTGAGAACACCTACCAGGTGAATTACTGCTAATGAATGTTGATTTGAGTTGATAAAATAAAGGCTTTTCATTTTGCATTCTTAAGACTAGCCCAGCTTAAAATAGGTTTCAGGAAACCAAATGAAAATATTCACATTGTAAGTAAGAGCTAGTGCCTGTGGTCTTCAGTTTCTGTTTTGTTTAGTTTCCATATCCACCCCCTCCTGAGAAAAATTATCTCAGATTAGCAAATGTGTCCAATCAGTTTGGAAATTTGTTAAGAGTAAACTGGAATTATTTTACAAGCAATATTTCAGATTTGGACTGAGAAGATAGTATCTGAATTTGTTTTAATTGTACTAGATTTGAAAATTTTGTTAAAACATTCAGGTGTGATTTACATTTCACTTACAAAGAACTGGGTGGTTGCTGCTGAAAGAACAGAATTATAAGGCCCTTAATCCAACCGTGTTTCCACTGACCATTGAACACTAATCTTATTTTTCCTCTTGCATCCCCATAAACTCATTAACCTGTTCCACCCCCCCTTCTCCCCCCCCCCCCCCCCCAGCTCCCATTTATTCTCCTGTGTTAGAGTCATTTTAACATACCAAAGAACTTGGCTCTGGCATGGGGGAGGAAGCCAGAGCACCAGGGGAAGACAGTAAATTGGTTGGCCATTCAAAGTTTTGTCTTCAAATTCTAGTCTTTTGCCATTTTTACTCTAGGAATATGTTACCTCAACGCAAGCCATCATAAGCATTTTAGACTCCTTTAATGGGACAAATTTCACTATCAGCTGCAATGCAAGAGTACTTGCCACTAGCTTTGAAAGCAGTCTAGGACATCAGTAAACCTTGAATGTGGATTTCTGTTTGGTTGGTAATAGTGGTTCTACACTCAATCTGTCACATGGAAGAATATCAAGTTATCCTGGAAGGAATAGCTCAATTTATACTTAAATATTTTACAGGAGTTAAGTTTATGGCTAGAATATACACCAAGGTAAAAACTGAAAAACAAATTTCTAAAAATAAAAAAAATTGTATTATTTTGCATTATGATATGCTTATTTGAGGATAATTCTTTTAAGATCTAATTTTGCTAAGCAATAATAATGACTTAATATATCATTAAAATTCATTATTAAAGTTTAGTGAGCAGTAATATTTTAAAGATATTTTACATCAAGAATAGTGTCTGATAGAGTGATGGCAATTTGTTAATTAGTGGAGAATACACCAAAACATTGGAACATTTGGAAGAATAGGGAAGCAATAAATGAAACTTTGGATTAGACACTGCCCTTCTCAATCTTTGTAATGTATAACCACCTTTATAACATGTGTACTCCAACATTTGTTGTGAGATTTCACAGCATGAAGATGGAAAATACAAAAACAAATGTTGGAGAGTTGGTGGAAATACTTAGCATATTGTGGAGTAGCTATGGAAAGAAATAAACATTGACATTTTCATCAATGTTCTGATGTTAGGCCTTTAATTCAAAACTTGGGCTTTACTTTTATTTCGCTGCAGGCTGCTTGACAATTCCTATATTCACCATTATTCCTATTTCAAAAAAGATAACTATCTATGTGTAATGCTTAAACAAAACCCTACGGAGGCCGTCCTTTGCAATCAAAGCAGAAAATGCTGGAAATACTGAGCAGTTTAGGTAGCATCTGTGGGAAGAGAAATAAAGTTAATTTTCAAAACCTATTTCTTTTTCGACTGTTGCTTCCCAAACTAATGTTCCAGAATTTAACATTTAATGCTATTCTAAGCATTTTTGCAGAATTTTTCATATTCTGGACAGGAAAAGCATGACCCAAAAGGGATAAAAACAAACTGTGTTGAATAATATAGTTCCTAGCGGCTTTGGCATAGAGGGAGGCCATGTAGTATTGATTGTCTGGCAGAAAAAGTCACAATATTGTTTTCATATATGTAATTAGCATATGGGTTTACTTAAAGCCGACAAATCATTTGTGTATGATTGGAGCGCTTTACAGTGCATGTATAAAGATTTATTACCAGGTAGGAAGCCTATCTTTTAAGTCTCTGACTATTCAGAATCTATTGAATTTTATTACTCAGTTGTAATTTTTAGGTTTTTTTGAGTTTCAGCTAAGAGGAAATTTAAATTTATACTCTTGCCTCTGAGTGTAGATTTTTGTTAGAAATTAGTGATTATTGGTGCTTAAATGTACTTCACATATCTTACAATACTTCTCCAGTGAGAAAATTTAATGAATTTAATAGCAGAGCACTTATTTAATAATAAAAAGCTCTTTGTTAGCTTTGTTGCTTTACAATTTCAAAAAATTATGTAACCTTAATTTTGTAAGTTTCCTGAAGGAAATTGGAAATTATTTTTGTATTCAATCCAGAAACCAAAAGTGGTGAAGCAATGCAAAGTGCTTGTAAGAGGAAAAAAGTGTTTAAAGTTGTACATAGTCTTTACACCTTGAAATAAATGACTGCCTATTGAATGAACTGCACTTTTCATTCCAGCAATTCATCAAAAGTTGGAAGTAGATGGGACGGAAAAAGTGGAAGGATCTATGACGCAGAAACTGGAGAATGTACTCAACAGTGAGTTTTACTTTTTCAGCCACCCCTACGTATGGACATTGTTATTCATCCTGACTGCATCCCTATTTGTAAACAAACTTAGAAATCAATGGCCATCAGTACTTAAATTCATTGAAAGTTTGTTAAAAATATTTGTCCAGTGAGAAAATGTGATGAATTTAATATGCAGAATACATCTTTAATAAGAAAAACTTTGGTAAGATAATTTGTAATTTATTGACTTATAGCTTGACATTTAGAAATGTATCCAAGATTTGATGTCATACTGAATATTGCTGTATATTTTTATTTATAGATATGCAATAACTTCAGTTTTCTCTCTCTATGTTCTTTAACTCAATTAAAAAGAGAACTGATTTTTGTCATATGTAGTAAATTTTATACATACATTGGTGAGGAGGCAGGTTTCATTCCAAAGTGTGCACGCTAATTCTCACTGTGGTTATACTGAAAAGTGTGATTGATGTTCAATATAAAAATACATATATAAACAAAATGTTAAAATTAATTGGATCTTGTATCAAAGAATTTGAATTAGTGATGATGGATGCTTAAAATGAGTAGCAAAATGTGTTTTGCTTAATAAATTGCTTTTGATGAATGACATAGATTATTAAAATTGTTCAGCAGTTCTAACTATAAATCTGATATCAATTAAGTTGACATCTTGATCATTTATACTACTGAAGTTAAAGAAGGAATTTATGTTTAATATAATCTTAAGGGAAGTGTCAGTTTTTGGTGTAAGAACAGTTGAAAGTAATGGAATGCATTTTAAAGTGATAAATAGATTATAGAGTCATTAAAATTGTCATACATTTCTTCTCTAGTAGCATTATGATAGTGCAATTGTGTATTAGTAATAGTTTTTATGAAAGTGAAGTATTGAGTGGTTTATACTTTTAGTTGCTCAGAGTGCTTGGCAACTATCTTCCACTGAATAAGTTTTCATTTTTAGAATTTTTAAAAAATTATTCAGAATAACTCTTATAAAGTCAAAGGAAACCTGGAAGTGAAGCACAGTTGGATTTAGTGAAGTGGGTGGACGCTGCTTTGTTATTTTAGTCCTGAAATAGGAGTACTGTATTTGACATATTTCTTTAACATTCTTAAAGTTTGCTGGAAGGGAAATAAATCATGATAATGTACAGTAAATAAACAGCTACTTTTACTTTCACTTGAATAAATAAACTAGAATAAATGAGCTGATTTCTTTAAAAGTATCCAATAGAGCAATTGGTTTGAAATAGGAACGTTAACTGATGTAGCTTCCTTAACAGAGAAATAAATTTCATGAAATGATTACCGGTATATCAATGCATAAAATTCCATACTCTATTGTATATAATGCATATAATGCAAAACTAGATGTAAATGCCAGTACTTTGCAGACATTTGATTTTTTGCTGGCCACCCACAGAGACGACTGAGAAAATGGCATGCAAGCCACCCAGTGTGATCGATGTGCTTTTTTCCTATCTTTGCTTATAGTATAGTCACTAGACCAAATAATGCCAATCGTTTCTAGAAACATTGAGTGACAATCTATTTTGGTCTTTAAAAAAAAATGTTCTTTTGCCTAATTCTGAAGTTTGTAGGTTATAGAAATACAAGTGAATAAAAATATGTATTAAAATTGTTTATTTTTTTTCAAGAGAATGTGGGGGAAGAACATCAGTAAATGTTTCTGAAACGTGTATGAGCAGTGACCAAAATACTTTGCACTCATGCATATTTCTTAAGGTCTAATTGCCGCTACTTTTTTTGATTTTTGCCTTCAAGCTGATGTTCCTGTTTCCAAGTACACATTTAAGACAGACTACTTTGTCAGATATTAAGTTTGTTGCTTTATTTGATTGTCTAATGCATTACTATTTCACTTAACTAAAGTTTAATACTGGTTGAAATGGATTTTACATTGCAGCAATTGTAGTGGAGTTTTAAAATAAAGCCTTATCAGATTTAAAGCAGTCAAGAATGGGATTCTTGTCCATGGATTTACACTCCACTCTTATTTTCAGTTGTGCTGATTCTAGACTTAAATTGCTTTTAATTGAACTTGCAAGAGTTAAAGTGTTGCAGGAATTTGGAGTTTATACATCCTACAATAATATTAAAATATGATGTAATGTAAATATTAAAACATACAAATACTTCAAAACTACTATGTATTGTTCACCATGGAAATAAACACAAGGTATTTTTGTTGTACTATTTGAGGTAATTATAATCATGTGTATTTAGCTTGTTTTCTACCTGACTGTTATTGTTGGAATGATAATCTGGTTGTGAATTATGCAAACTTAAGTCTGCCAGAACTGACACATGAGCCCAAATCTTATTTTGCCTTTCAGAGAAGTAATCACTTAAAGCTTTGTGTACAGTGACATTGTCTATATCATTAAAATGTATTAAATGTTATCTATTTTCTGATCATTGTGAATTTGTCCTTTTGAAGGTGTCAGTATTTTGGGCTATAGAGGTGGATTTATGTGTTTTTTTTCATTTCAGGAGCAAGTAATACTGCTGATACACTGTTCCAAGAAGTTTTGGGGCGCAAAGATAAAGCAGATTCCACGAGAAATGCACTGAATGTTCTTCAGCGCTTTAAATTTCTCTTTAATCTTCCCCTTAATATTGAAAGAAACATTCAAAAGGTGAACCTAAAGAACAGTTTAAAAAATATCTTTACTGTTTCTTTGATTTTCTGTTATATATAATGGATGCCTATTTTCTCAGGGCGATTATGATGTGGTTATAAATGACTATGAAAAGGCTAAGTCACTATTTGGGAAAACTGAAGTTCGCGTGTTCCAAAAAGGTAAGGGCTGCAGATATGTTCATTTTGTAAGAAACACTTTATATTCAGTGAAGGCTTTAGTGGAAAATACAGGAAAAGTTCTGAACATCATGTGACTTTTCAATGTTTAGTATCATGTTTGAGAACCTGGTGGTCAAAAATACTAATACTAATATTTACTATTGTCAGTGATACTTGCAAAAATTCAAGTTGAGATGTGTACTCTCTGACTTAACTGCATATCTTGAAAGTTAATTGATATGAGTAGATAATATACAGTATGTTCCTGTCATTTAATTGACAGAGATCATGTCATCTGATCTTTTGGTAGTTGTGATGCCACTGAAACCTATCTAATTTGAAAAGCTCTAGTTCACATTTCCAGTGGTTTATTTTTCTAGAAAGAAAGCTCCCAGGTTCTAAACTTACTGTGATAATTGAAGGTTTTTAATTGTTACTATTCCAGTAAATCCCATGAATATTTAACAGAGCTACTATGTTTACTATGGTGTGAGGTAACCAAGCATTGCCACTGTATTACACAATGAGACACAATCAATGTCTTGAACAAGGATATACAGAGTTTTGTTATATAAAGAATTTGGCTGCCTAAACTAATAACATATAAACAACTCTACTTTTCGAGTTTTTATTTAACACGTTGTTTAATCATACATAGTCTAGGCTGAAAAAAGGTATGTGAACCCTTGTATTTAATATGAACCTCCTTTAGCAGCAATAATCTCCACAAAACCTTACTAGTAGCTGCTGATCAGACTTGCACAACGATAAGGAGGAATTTTAGACCATTCCTCCGTACTAAGCTTTTCCAGTTCATCAATATTTCTGGGATACCTTGCACTAACAACCCTCTTCAGGTCATGCCACAGCATCTCAGTTGGATAAGGGCTGGACTCGGACTTGGCCATTGCAAAACATGAATTTTCTTCTATTTCAACCATTTACTCTTGTGTTTTGGATCATTGCCTTGTTGCAGCCAATTTCTATTAAGCTTCAGGTGATGGACCGCTACCTTGACATTCTCCTGTAAAATGTCTTGATACAATTTCCTTCAGTATAGTGCATTGTGCTGATGGTATGATCTTTGCAGGATGCCCACTCCTAGGGAGTAGCAACAGCACTGAGTTTCTTCCATTTGTAGATAATTTCTCTTACTGTGGACTGATGAAAGCTCAGGTCTTTAAAAATGCTTTTGTAGCCTTTTCCAGCTTCATGCATCTCTGCATTCTTCTAAGGTCCTCTGAAAGCAGTTTTGATTGAGATATGGTGCACATAAACAGACTGACTTTGTGTGTCTTTTTATATAAGGCCGGGCACTTCTACAACCCACACCTCCAATCTCATCTCATTGATTGCAATACCTGACTAAATAGCTTTTGTAGAAGACATTACTCAAGAGGTTCACATACTTTTTGAACCTAGACTGTGATTGTTTAAATGGTGTACTCAGTATTGAAGAGAAGTACAATTGTTTATGAGTTATTAGTTTAGACAGATTGTGTTGTATATTATTGTGACTTGGCTGAAGATCAAACCACATTTTACGTGTAATGCAGAAAACCAGGTTCACAAACTTTTTCTTGCAACTGTTTATGTGTATATACAATGGTGCTCATAAGTTTGCGAACCCTGTAAATTTTTTTTCTATTTCTGCATAAATATAACTTAAGATGTGTTCAACTCTTCACACAAGTCCTAAAGCTATATAAAGAGAACCCAATTAAATAAATAACACAAAATCATTATACTTGTTCATTTATTTATTGCGAAAAACAAGATAGGTACTCCCAGCAAGTATAGAAAGGAACCATTATGATGGATTGATTAGAATACAGTTTTTAAAAATGGAACCTCAGGAAAACATGTAATATATCTTAATTTAATTTTCTTTATAACTGGCAACAATTATAGTTGTACAAAAATGCAGATTATGTTAATTATCAACTGATCTTTAAACATTGTTGCAGCATACTTATCCAGTGGCCAATTGATTTAGCTAAATTTTGTTAAGACAGTTTTGCAGAAATGATTGTCAGGGTTCAAATGCCAACATTTATTCAGAGAGTATTATGAGCTGGAATGTGCAATTTTAACAGGTCATTACCTCTTAATTATATTCTTCCCCGAAACTCGCTGAAATTTAAAATTCAAGTGTTTTCTGTCTTTCCCTGTTCTGATGAAGAAGCTTCAACCTGAAACATTAACTCCTCCTTTTTCTACAGATGTTGCCCAAGCTGTTAAGTGTTTCCAGCAAGTTCTGTACCAGAACTTATTTCAGATTTCCAGCATCTGTAGGGTCTTAAATTCATTTTTGGAAAATGCTATACCTTATTGAATTAGATCTACCCAATGTTTTGCCAGATTATTAAGCCATAATTCTTCTTTACAATCTTGCTGGCCTTTAAATTTAAATTTTATATACCCATCAGGCTCTTGAATACAAGGGAGTAACTACAGTCATTTGCTCCCTCATTGAAATGTTCCTACAACCGATGATCACACTTTAAGGACTCTTATCTTGTTATTTCATGTTCTCGTTATTTATTACTGCCATTTATATTTGCATTTGCTCAGGTTGTCTTCTGAACTCTGTTTGATTTTTCATTGATCTTATTATAGTTACTATTCTGTAGAATATGCCCACAAGTAAATGAATCTCAGGGTTCTATATTGTGAAATATGTACTTTGATAATAACATTTATTTTGATCTTTGAACTTATATTGAGAATAATTTTTAAATGGGTTGGTTTGTTAAATATTCTTGATAATTCAGCTTTTATCTAATGGTTATGTATAAATTGTTATTTAGAATCAGAATCACCGGCATATGTTGTGAAATCCATTAACCTTACTAAAAAGGTTAAAAATTGAATTAGAAATATTCTCTTAGCTGTCTGATGCTATCAAATTTTTTTCAGTTATGTCTAAAGTTTTGGGAGCACGTTTCTTTAAGGGCATTGATAGCTTCTTCCCCTGCATTATTAACTACGATATCTAGCTCAGTATAAATAGCCACATATATATTCTTCTTGATTTCAAACTTAAAATGACTGCTTTTCCTCCAAGTCCTTTCTGTAGTAGCTGTGGGATAGAGAGCTACTGGGTCACCACATTTGTGGCTAGAATTTAGGATAAAGCCTTTTAAGATGAAAATCCAAGCTACTTAATTTAAATGATGTTTTTAGGATGCATTACACTTCTCAACTATTAATGAACATGGTTATTATGCAAATGATCTTTCAGATGTGATATGTAAAACACTGCAGTTGCTGGAAATCTGAAACAGAATGGTATCAGATCATTAGGACGTGAAGAGAGAAAAACATAGTAAACATTATCAGTTGCACACACAAAAAAACTGGAGGAACTCAGTCGATCTAGTGTCAAAATGTTAGCTTTTCATTTCCCTCCATGGATGCTGCGGGTCCTGTTGAGTGCCTGCAGTTTTTGTGTGCATCTGCAGTCTCATGAGTCTCCAAGCATTACCAGTTAATGGCCTTTTCCAGTCCGATGCAAACTGAAATGCGGTTGCACAAGAGACTGCAAATGCTGGAATCTGAGGCCAAAAGGCGGGATCACAGTGAGATGAAAAATTAAAGAGAGATACAGTAGAAGCTTAAGATTACTCTTGCAGACTACGTGGAAGTGTTCTGCAAAGAGGACATCCAGTCTCTGAAGATGTGATAAGAAGCAACCTTTAATCACTATTGTTGTTGCAGCTTCAAATTCAAACTTTATGCAGTGCATGCTCTTGACTTATTTCAACAGCACCAGTTTACTTAACCAACTTTCAAATTCTTCAGTTTTCCTTTCCCTTTACTTTCATTTCACCCCATCGCTACCAGCATTGCATGTTTTCACTGTCTTTTGTAAACTTCCTCTTTCTGATCCTCAACAATCAGTTCTTATCAGAAGCTGGTAAGGAACTGGTACTCACACTTAATAACTACTCTTTTGGCTTGTCCCACTTTCTTCAGACCAAGGGTGTAGCTATGGGCACTCGCATGGGCCACAGCTATGCCTGCCTCTTCGTGGGTTATGTGGAATAGTCTATGCTCCAAATCTATACTGGTACTGTTCCCCAACTTTTCCTTCGCTACATTGACAACTACATTGGTGCTGCTTCCTGCACCCATGCTGAGCTCGTCAATTTCATTGACTTTGCATTTAACTTTCACCCAACCCTCAAATACACTTGGTCCATCTCAGACACTTCTCTCCCCTTTCTCGATCTCTCGGTCTCCATCTCTGGAGACAGACTGTCCACTGACATCTTCTATAAACCCACGGACTCTCATAACTACCTCGACTGTACCTCTTCCCACCCTGCCAAATGTAAAAATGCTATTCCCTATTCCCAGTTCCTCCATCTCCACCGCATCTGCTCCCAGGATGAGACTTTCCGTTCCAGGACATCTCAAATGTCCTCTTTCTTTAACAATTGTGGTTTCCCATCTGCCGTCATCAATGATGCCCTCACCTGCATCTCCTCCATTTCCCGCACTGCAGCCCTCACCCCATCCTTCCGTCACCATAACAGGGACCATGTTCCCCTTGTCCTCACCTACCACCCCACCAGCCTCTGGATCCAGCATATTATCCTCTGCAACTTCTGCCACCTTCAACAGGACCCCACCACTAAGCACATCTTTCCCTCTCTACCGCTCTCCGCTTTTCGCAGGGATGGTTCCCTCTGCGACTGCCTAGTCCACACATCCCTCCCACAGATCTCCCACCTGGTACACCTTCCCTCTTACCACCATTCAGGGTCCCAAACAGTCCTTCCAGGTGAGGCAACACTTCACTTGTGAGTCTGTTGGGGTAATCTATTGCATCCGGTGCTCCCGGTGCAGCCTCCTCTACATCAGCAAGACCTGATGCAGATTGGGGGACCGCTTCATCGAGCACCTCCGCTTCATCCGCCACAACAGACAGGATCTCCCGGTTGCCACCCACTTCAACTCTGCTTTACATTCCCATTTGGGTATGTCCATACATGGCCTCCTCTACTGCCTTGATGAGGCCAAACTCAGGTTGGAGGAGCAACACCTCATATACCGTCTGGGTAGTCTCCAGCCCCTTGGTATGAACATCGAATTCTCCAACTTCCGGTAATTCCCTCCCCCTCCCTTACCCTATCCCACTTTCACTCTGCCTCCTGCTTTCCCTCCCCAACCCCTTGATCTTTCCTCTGATTGGTTTTTCACCTGGCACCTACCAGCCTTCTACTCAGCCTCCCCCACCTTCTTTATGGGGCTTCTGCCCCCTCCCTCTTCAGTCCTGACGAAGGGTCTCAGCCGGAAATGTTGACTGTTCATTTCCACGGATGCTGCCCGACCTGCTGATTTCCTCCAGCTTATTTGTTCGTGCTGATATGACCACAGCATCTGCAGTGTACTTTGTGTTTACTTATGAGAAGCTTCAGTTTCATTCTCTTACACCTCTATCTCAAAGAATTTTAAGATAAACATGCGGTTGAGCTTCCTCACTAGCTTTGTCTCCTTATCAATTTTTTTTTAGGTCTGAGGCTGTAGATCTAGCTTTGATATGTTTCCCTCTCTCCTCCATTAATGATTTATTTCCTTCTACTTGCACCTCCTCCAGACAGATAAATTGTAATTACCGTAACAATCCTAACCACCCTTTCTGAGTTTGCACAACCACTACTTGTATTGTTTAGTCCCCCTTTCACTTTTTTCCCTTTTGTTCTCTCTATCTCTCCCTTTCTCTGCAACTGAAACACCTTTTAACTAACATTCTCCAATTATATTGACAGGTCATTGTGCAGAATTATTAACTCTATTTCTCTGATTACAGATGCTACCTAATTTGCTGACTATTTCCATCATTTTCATCTGTTGTTACAGAACAGTTTATAGCATATTAGGTTTTCTACGGCAAGAATATGAAGAATCTTTAGAATTGTATTGTGGAAAATCCATAAAATAAGTCGACCAAGGTTGTCTGTTTCATTTTGAAGAAAATATTCATGTGACATCCCATATAGTAATTTTTGCACTTGGGTCATTGACAACCATAATAATGCTACATTCATTGCTCAATTTCAGCATCTGTCCTAAGAGAATGAACTACATTTTTGAGATGATTCAATCCTTTTAGGTAATGTTGTTCCCCTGGTGGTGTAACACCAACTGGACTTTGGTTGTTCTAGTTTATAGTTTAGTCTGTTAATAATATATGCCTTTAATATTTTTCTTTCATTAGTTTATGCTGAAGTAGAGACACGTATTGATGCACTGAGGACCCTCTTGATGGACAAGTTACTTGAGATGCCATCAACTCTGCATGATCAGAAAAGATATATAAGGTATGGCACTGGTGAGGGAAGGTGGTGAAATGAGTGGTGGCTGTTGGTTTGTAGCTTAGAAGTAAGATCCAAGTTTTCCCAATATGGATCTAAGTCAGGTGTAGAGATGGACAATGTTATGGAGACAGGAATAAGTGAACTTGGTATGGAGAAGGAGGTACAGAACAAAGACTAGTTGGGTATAAAAATGATAAGATAGAAAGTAGTTATATTCAGACTGAACAAGTCAGTAGGAAGAGAAAATTAAGGAGTTTGTTGTTGAAAATAGCTGAATTTCAATCTGTCCTCCTGACTGTTCAAACTCGTGGACTATTTTGTGGATAAAAAATAAACTATGATTGGTAGAACTAGATATTATTAATGTAAATATTGGACAAGTTTAAATTTTCTTTCAGTCAGTTTTCTGCTACTATAGCTGCCTCATGGCTCCAAACTTAAAGCTTTAAATATCTATATATCTTACTTTTGTTGGTAGTCAGTAAAGTTCATGGATTGAAAGCTGAGCTATTGTTATTGGAATATGATTTTTTTCAGATAAAGACTCAACTTTATTGAAGTATATTCAACCTTAATATTGTAAAATTTACTGAGCCTCACTTATAAGACTGTTCAGGTGGTTTTGAAGATAGAAAAAGCATTGCAGTCTGTGACAAGAATTTGCTATGTAAATATTTTACTTCCAAATGTTCATTTATTTTTTTTAAAAGGTTATGAATTTTTTGGGCTATTTACTGGCAATGGCAGGTGATCTAGACTTTTATAATATGTTTCTGCATTGGTTGCTGGCAGTCAACGTCTTGTTATTTTCCAGTATTACCTCCATGATTTCAGAAATACATCTGAAAGAGCAATAATATTAATAATACAAGGAAAAAAATGTTAGTGGGAGAAATATTCATTTGAGAGAGCTCAAAATAAAGACAGTGCAAGAATTGTACTTTCCTATTTTTATGCATCTTTCCTAAGCAAGGCCAGTATGAATATTTCATTTTTGCATTTACTTGCTATGAATCACAAAACTCTCTTGTCATGCAGGAAAAATGTGCTTCAGAGCTAACACTTCTGCAAGGTTCCTTGGCACAATCTACATAGTGGCCTATGATATAATTCTTAATGGTCTTTCGTTTGACTTCACACTGCAATATGCTGCTTGGTTAAAGGACATTCTTAAGGGAAATTAGCAGTCTTATTCAGGGGGGCAATATTCTTTTGAGAGATTTGAAGAGTAATATTGACACATCTGTGGAAGCTTACTTAAAATGTGCCAGCTCTTCTTCCCCCCCCCACTCAAGTCACACCTAACAGAAGCATGATTCCCATTTCCTTTCAATCTTTTTGACATCAACAATAGAGATTTTTGTTTTGACCCTTACCTATGCTAGATTAACCAGTGTTTCCTGCTTCAGCTGTAGATCAACAACTGAAACCTTTGATCTTCAGCCTGTGTGATTCATCAATGTATTTAAACACAGGACCATTAAGTTTATTTTCTAAGGAAAAGTGCAAGATTCTATTTGGTAGCATCTAGGTTGTTAAATTTCATGCTGGTTATCAAATATCAGTCCTGAATGGAGTTTGTGAGAGAGCACCTTAGAAGCACTTTAATTACTTGTTTATTTGTTTACGTTCCAGCAAAGCTACTATTATTCGGTAATTATGGAATCATTTACTGTTAGAGCTTACCACTTAGATGTTGAAATTCTCACAGAAAAAAGAACTGAATTTTTAACATTAAGGCTCATAATGATTGTATGCAACTATATGTACAATCCATATGAGTCTTAATGTTAAAAATTCAGCTGGAGGTCAATTAGGACCCTCAGATTTATTCTGAGAATGGCCAGGATGAAGGCTGGAATGATCTGAATCATTTACCTCCATGTGAAGAATTAAAGCTGTTTCATATAAAGTGATTTTTTGTTTGGTCTAGCTATACATCATGATGATTAAGTGTATAAAGGAAAGCTGATTTGCCACAATGGCAGTATGAATTCCAGCACTGACTTTGTGTATCTACAGCCAGTGGTTAAATTTGTGTTGTATGGCATATCTACATAGAGTGCAAAGTGTAGGTGATTTTTGACTGTCTTAGAAGTTAGAACCTTGCGTTTTGTTGCATTGTCCTTTGGTAATGAAGAGAGAATTGACTCACTTCCAGATGCTTCCTAATTAGCATTACTATTAACATCTTGGTTCCAAAAACTGGAATTTTGGAAGTGACTGTATTCACAAGACAGAGTTGGTGGAAAAGGAAATAATGAGTTCCAGTTTGAAAACCTTTTTGTTTTGAAGAAGCTTAACATGATTATAATCATTTTATCCAACATATTTACAGATACCTATCTGATCTCCACACACCAGGTGACCCTGCCTGGAAGTGTATAATGGCCCAGCATAAGTGGATCCTGCAGCTTATGCAGAGCTGCAGGGAGAATTATGTGAAAGGAAAAAAGGGTAAGATTATTTGACATTTATAAAGTTTTAATTGTTTTTTTTTTCATTGGTGCATTGTCATTGCAACATTTTAGAGAAGATATTCATAAAGAATGATCTGTCAGGTTTCTATTAAGTATACTTACTAAAATTCGCTTATCAATACGGTAATGATTTTGAACTGATTTGCTGTGCCTGCTTTCTGTGATGCCAAACTTTGTTCCAGGTATCATGCCATAAGATCAAAATACATTGCTTGGTCTTATACACATTATCTTACAAGTCATTTAGGGCTGATTTGGTTGAAGTACTATCTTAAACTAATCATGAAAATTTAAAAAAAATTATATTGTTTACCTTGCTATTTATGATCTTAACATCTATCATGTGAGTGTATTTGGTTAATTTTTTTTTCCACTGAAAGCATTGATTTGCTGGCTAAGATTCTCCCAATAATCATTGCCCGTTTTTCAAATTAATGCTAGTTATTAATTGACAAACTGGTTTATTTATGACAATTCACATCTAAAGTAATAGTTCCATCAGCACTCTTTGTGGAATATAAAAATAATGAAAGCTTTGGTGACTTGCATGAAACACTGTAATGGATTAGTGTTGTACTCTGCTATAGACATTGGCTCAACTGCTGCTCAACTAATTACATTCTGTGTAAATGACGGGGTGAATTTTTATTCCATTGGCTCTCATGTTCTTTTTTTCTATTTTATAAGCTGAAGACTTAATCTAGAATACACTTCATAAATAAATAAGGCTCTCAGTACCTTGAGTTGAATTTCATGTTATAAAATTCAACATGGGAGATTAAGAAAACCTTCATTCATGCAACCATTTATAAAGTGTTAGTGTAAATACCTATCTTTCATACCGTTGTTCACGGCAATGCATGTAGGGTGCAGAGTGTGATTATAGTGGCTCAGATTTTGCTGCAGAAAGGCAGTTAGTAACATCTGCTGTTAGACATTGCTTCACCTTAGGAGTTCCATGGCAGTCTGCTGAAAGTGCAAGCTAATACTGTTGCAGCGTAAGAAAAAAGGTCAGTGATATATCTTTTTAATAAACAGTATTAGAATCAGATTTAATATCACTGGCATATGTTGTGAAATTTGTTAGCTTTATGGTAGCAGTACAATGAAATACATGATAAATAAACATAGAGAAAAAACTGAGTTATAGTTTTCGTGTGTATGTATATATATATATATATGTGTGTGTGTGTAATATATATATTTAAGATAAAAATAAGTATTGCAAAATAACAGAAATGAAAAAATAGTGAAGTAGTGTTCACGGGTTCAATGTCCAATTAGGAATCAGATGGCAGAGGGGAAGAAGCTGTTTCTGAATCGCTGAGTGTCTGCCTTCAGGCTTCTGTATATCTTTCCTGATGGTAACAGTGTGAAGAGGGAAAGTCCTGGGTGATGGGCATCCTTACTGACGGATGGCGCCTTCCTAAGGCACCGCTCCTTGAAAATTGAGAAAGTAAAGTCAATTTGATAGTTAAGTCAGGTAGAAAAGGCAAAATATAGAGAGGGGACGCAGCGATGTAAGACAAACAGCATGTTTTAAATATGACACTTAACACAATCGTTAATACCTGAAGGAAAGAAGCTCCAAATTTGTAATAGTTAATTTTAAATGTTGGTGTAATTGATGCAATGAAAGCACTTATCATTATACAGTTGTTCCCACTCAATGATATGATTTTATTTATTGTAGTAATGTTAGTCTGTACCTCATATGCAAATTAAATGACATTCCATAGCTCTTTGCATGTCAATGATGACCCAGATGAAGGTCTACATGCACATACAAGGCCATATAAGGCCACCACTGAAAGTCGTCCATTAATTTGTCATCACTTGGTAACTACAGAGGTCAGCCAAGAATCAGTTATAATGGTTTGTGAAATCTTGGCATCAGAAGAACCAATCATTAAATTGTGAGACTGTTTCTTTTTAATGATTGATGTATATGTAAAAGTTTGTCGCATTTAAAAATGTTGGAATATTTTAAAATTGAAGAGATGCATATGTTTTAAATGGTTGAATTTTTAAAAAAGTATTGCTTGCAGTGGCACAAGGGGCAAACATTTACAATAACCAGCGAGATAACAGAAATGCAGTAAAGTTTTTGATTTGAAGTGCACTGCCTAATAGCTGGTGGAAGTGGATTCCATAGGAAAATGGGCAATCACTAAGAGAAAGAATAGGGAAGAGAATCGATTTGGATTGTATCAGAGAATTTACACAGATGTGATGGGTCAACAATTAAATGATACAATTTCATGTTTTTACAGTAAATCTGATACTCTGATTTAGGAGGCTAGCCTTGCAATATTGTTTTCAAACATCAAAGACATTATTATTCTATTATCATAATTTCCAGACAATGTTTTTACTTGCTTTCTGCAGAATCTTCAGAAATTGAAAATTGATTGTCAAATTTTTGTTTTGTGTTAAATAAAGTGCAAAGTACATGCATTTGACTGAATCTCATTCACTGATCATAGCAGTTCCAAAGGCTAATTTTTAAGAATCGTGGAATTGGCATGGCATAGATAATATGCATGTTATATATGTGTGAGAAATTCTGAAGGTCAGATGTATGCATTTAGACTGTCTGCTCCTGACTTGAGTTTGGGTCCAGCAGTGGAGCAGTCACTCCTGATGCACCATTTGTACACTAGGGGGCGGATGTAAGAATGGTGAATCAATTCATTTGAACTGGATAGTCGACTCTGTGGAAAACGTTGAGTGCAATGCATATTTTGTTAATTTTTATTATTGATTCGGTTGCATGGTAGCTTAGCGGTTACACAGAGCTTTAGAGTGCCAGTTGTAAGATCAAGGTTTGATTCCTGCTGTTGACTGTAAGGAGTTTGTACGTTCTCCCTGTGACTGTGTGGTTTCTCCGGGTGTTCTTGTTTCCCAGCCCCCCCCAAAAGGTCGCTCCTCTATCTTGAAGCTCTGTCCTCCACTTTTGATTGCCCTCTCCAGAGAAAAGTCCTCTCCACATTCACCTTATCTAGTCCATTCAACATTTAGTAGATTTCAATGGGATCCCCACGCATTCTTCTAAATCCCAATGAGTACAGGCCCAGAGCTGCTAAACGCTTATGTGTTAACCCCTTCATTCCTGGAATCATCCTCATGAACCTCTTCTGGACTCTCTCCAATGAAAATACATCCTTTCTGAGATAAGGAGCTGAAAACTGTTGACAATACTCCTAGAGTGACCTGAGTAGTGTCTTATAAAGCTTCAGCATTATCTCCTTATTTTTACATTCTATTCCCCTTGAAATAAATGCCAACATTGCATTTGCCGCCTTTACCACAGAGTCAACCTGTAAATTAACCTTCTGAGAATCTTGCACGAAGACTAAATCCCTCTGCACCTCTGATGTTTGAATCTTCTCCCCACTTAGATAATAGTGTGTATGATTGTTCCTTTTACAAAAATTCATTATCGTACATTTCCCAACACTATTCCATCTGCCATTTTTTTGCCCATTCTTCCAATTTGTCTAAGTCTTGCTACAATCACATTGCTTCCTCAGCACTACCTACCTGTCCAGCTATCTTCATGTCATCTGCAAACTTTGCCACAGAGCCATCACTTCCATTATTCAAATCATTGACAAAAAATGTGAAAAGTTGCGATCCAAATACTGACCCCTGAAGAACACTGCTAGTCACTGGCAGCCAACCAGAAAAGCCCCCCCTTATTCCCACTCGCTGGCTATTTCCTGTAATACCATAGAATTTTATTTTGTTAAGCAGCCTCATGTGAGGCACCTTATCAAATGATGTCTGAAAATCTTAGTAAATGACATCTGCTGCCTCTCCTTTGTCCATGCTGCTTGTTACTTCTTTGAAGAATTCCAAAAGATTTGTCAGGCAAGGTTTCCCTTTACAGAAACCATGCTGACTTTGACTTAGTATTAGTCTCCAAGAACCCTGAAACCACATCCTTAATAATGGACTCCAACGTTTCTCAGCCACTGAGGTTAGGCTAACTGGCCTATAATTTCCTCTGTTTTGTCTTCCTCCCTTCTTAAAGAGTGGAGTGACATTCGCAATTTTCCAGACCTCTGGGAGCGTGAATCTTGAAGGATCATGACCAATGCATCCGTTATCTCTTCAACAACCTCTTTCAGAGCTCTGGAATGTAGACATCTGTTCCAGGTGACTTATCCACCTTAAAACCTTTCAGTTTGTCTAGCACTTTTTTCCCTTTGTAATAGCAATGGCACTCACTCCTGTTCCCTGACACTCATGGACCTCTGGCACACTGCTGGTGTCTTCCACAGTAAAGACTGCAGCTAAGTTAATCTGCAATTTCAATAACACAAAGGAGTTTAATGTTACTGACCCTCTCCACCTTTGTCTTCCCAATGAGGAATGGCTCATGGACAATAGCATAAATGTAGAGTAGCATAGATTCTAATAAATTTGACGGAAGAACTTCAGATAATGAACGAGCTGGACGTTTTTGTACCCAGACAGATTGGTTGAATTGACCCTTTCAGTGGATTTATGACTTGAGTGGATAAAGATCTTTCAAACTTAAAGAAAATGTAGCTGACTAATTTCCCAAGGAAACTGAAGTTCTTCCATGGAAAAGGTATGCACAAACATATGATGTAGGAGCAGAACACCATTTGGTTAATAAAATTGGGGAAGGTTCTGTAACATGCAGTTCATTTGATCACCTTGAGATTTAGGGAGTGTTTCCTGAAGCAGTCTCAATCTAACTTTATATGTAAGCCTCTCCTGGGAGACTGAATTATTGCTAATGGGAAGGGACAGTTGAGGCTGGATATGCTTAATTCCAGCATGGCTGAATAGAGCGCAGACTCTTTAATGTTTTGCATTTCACACACTTCCTCCTAATTTTGAACCATTTTCTTTTATCCAGTGTATTTTAGACAGTTTTGCTGAGGCTTCCTTGTGGAATGTGCTAAACAGTTTGCTATATGTCATGGAGACCACATCATATTTTATCCCTGCTTCAAAAAAAAATCAACTATAACTAAATGTGACGATAAAACCTTAAAGTATAGTATCAGTTAACCCAAGACATGTTCATTACCCCAGAATAACATTATGTGAATTCATGCAACTTAACCAGTTTCAGTGCATAATATAAACTTAGCTGCTGGAATTGAAAGCAAAACTGTTCCAACTGGTTGGCATCTTTTGAAAAATACAGTATTAGTACTTGTAATCTGAAAAGAATCTCACTGTAATTCATAACTGCATCGTAATTTGGAGCTACATTTACCTTCAAAGCTAATCAAGTCAAGTCAACTTTTATTGTCGTTTCGACCATAACTGCTGGTACAGTGCATAGTAAAAATGATCTACAATAGATTAATCTACAGTAGATTAATTCCTCGAAATCTATATGATGGTTTATATCTTGGGGATTTATCCAAAAATTTAACTGCCTTCATTCATTCACCAGCCACTTTAAGTCATTATCCCATTCCTACTCTGACTTTTCTGTGTGGCCTTCTCTACTGTTACAGAGAGGTCCAACGCCGCCTCCAGGAACAACACTTCATCTTTTACTGAGGTGCATTACAGTGTATGGAAATCAGTACTGAACTCTCCTACATTACATTCTTTCTTTTATTTGAATTAGTACTGGTTATTTTTTGTCTGTGATCCCATTTTACCTACTTATATGTATGGGCTGTCCTTGTAAGGTGAACTACATAATGCTACATAGACATCACAGTGTTAACAATGCATTACATAGGCTGATAACCTGAACAACCTCTTAACTGCCACGTAATTTGACCCTATCCGAAAAACACAATTTATTTCACTGGATGCCATCTCCAGTTTTCTGGTACCTAAGCTAATTTGTCTCTCTCATTTCTGGTAAGGGTCTCAGACCCAAACCTGTTTCTTTTTCTACAGATGCTTTCCAAACTATTGCATTTTACTTCGATTTACTATTTTTATTTTAGGTTTGCAACAACCATTATTTTTGTTTCAAACAAATGGAATGCCAGTTCTTTTCTCGATCAGACTTTTTACTTTAAGAGTTGTCCCAAATAAGCAGCTGGCCCCTTAATGAGTCATTTTCAAGTGATTATAAATGATATCCCCAGATATCTTCCCTAAAGTTGCCATAATAGTAGCATAAATTAAATTAAGATTGTATTTTATCAAATTAATTTTGATTCTAGCCAAAATATATTACCAAATGATCACAAGGGGAGTGTAAAATGGCAAAAAAAGACATCGTGGTGCACAGGGTACAATTCCAGGCATACAGTGCTTAGAAAATAAAAACATCAAATGGTATTAAAGAAGCTTGCCAAATTTAAATAAGTGCAGCTGGTACACTTGTTACGAACCCCGTAACTGGGTCACTTACCAGCAAAGACAGAGAGGTCCGTTGACTGGTACTATTTTTAACAGTATTTATTGATAAAAATACACAAAAATAATATCAATGCAAACATACAGATAATATACGTCGTCAATACTAAATCTAAAAGCGCGGGTATAATAATAATCAATAAGAAATAGCTCTATCGTTGTCTAGGGGATAATGTATTGTCCGATGGAATTATAAATGTCACTTTAGTTCATTCAGGCTGCAGCTTTTTGGTTGGAGACAAGAGAGACAGATTTTAGAAACTTGCCAGCTTTTCCTTTTTATGATGTCGATCCTTCGAAATTTTGTTGGTGGTGGCCTCTTTCTTTAGCTAAGCCGTCTTCCGTGGTAAGGCCCGCCAATTCCAAGGCAAATGGAAAAGGACACACGCGGGACCCCACCGGCTGTCGCTATTAAACGCTGTCACGGGATTTCTAGCGTTTCTCCTGGTGCGTCTGAAGGGGTTGTTCCCCAGACCCTCTTTTATCCTTACTCACAGGGTCTCAGATGTCAATCAGGTTGGGATGATGCAATCCCTCAACCAGCCCACTCTGGTCATTCCCTGAGGGCTTCAATGAATAGTACAGTACTCAATACACAATTCCGTCTCCAAGAGACAATGGCCGTTATCCGTGGCTTTGTATCGCTGAGGGGCCAGGACATTCCAAAACCTTGAGGATTCTCTCTTATTTCCTGAGTCCCAGACCTGAATTAATAGTGATCTTGCGATTCTCAAAAAGGAGGGGGCTACTTTGTACCCTTCGGCCCCTCAGAGTTGTGGCACAGTCGTAACACACTGAAGTACAGTTCTCTACCATATTGTGCTGTCTGGAAGTAGAACAAAGGAGTAAGAGTTTTTTTTTATCATAGACAAGAGAAAGTCTGCAGATGCTGACACACACACACAATGCTGAAGGGTCTCAGCCCAAAACATTGATTGTGCTCTTTTCCATAGATGCTATCTAGCCTCCTGAGTTCCTGCAGCATTTTGTTTGTGTTACAAGAATTTTCAATGTTGAATTTATAATTTAAAATAGAGTTGTAAATACAGGTGTATTAGAGATTGTGGAGCCATGAACTTCATCTCCAGATGAAGCCATTGACTTCAGCAGCTCACTCAGAGTGATTGTCAGCATCACAGTAGCCTCTCTTACAAGTGCCATTCTTCACCGCTGAGTAATTTAGAGGGGCAGCCTGACCCGGACAGTATGGCTGCGGTTTCATATTTTTCCCACTTTTTCAGAGTGGACTGCACTGAACTCTAAGGTATGTTCAGTTCCTTTGAGATAGTGTTTTACCTTTACCCAGATTTGTTGTGCTTTCCCGGACATTTCTTTGACTTGGGAGTTCTTCTGTCTTCATTTTGGTTTGGTCTGTTGAAGGTCCATACCATTGGACCTTACAGAGAAAGAGAGATTATTTATGCTTATGAATTCATTGAAAACAGGTTGTCTTTCAATTTTCTACATCAATGAATTAGGTGAGATAATATACAGTATTGCACCTGAGTAAAGTCAGCGCAGTAATTACAAAGGGGATGATTATTTTTTCAGCCTCTTAATTTTGGTTTTTAATCTTTAGTAAATTGTTGACAGGATTCGGAGTTTTTATTTTGATGTGATAACAGTGTTCTGTAGGTTAGCTCAAAATTCCTACTCAATATTTTAAGTTTAGAAAATGAGAATAAAATGTGAAAATAGTTGTGGGGGGGGGGGGAGGCTGAATACTTTTTCAAGGCACTGTATAATGGGCCAAAGTTTTCTAAAATAATCGTAACTGAATAAGGCATTTTGCTAATTTTGTACAAATCAGCCCCAGCTCATTACAAAAATGAAGGTACTCCATGAAGTAATTATTAATGCGAATTTGCTTGCAGATGTTTTATTCTTTCTATCTCCCTGAGGAGGTTATTTTCTCAAGTATGAGTCACTCTGTTTAAAATATGAACCAAATAATTTTCCAGATAACAATAAATGCAGCTGCCATGGTTTTTTTATTGCACCAGATAATTTTACAGTTTTTAAAAAACCTCTACTGTAACTGTTTTGTAGTTCATTTTTTAACGTTAGTCAAGTGCTGGGTAATGTAATAACATTATGGGTTGTGCTGTACTTTGTGCAATTGAAACTGATGTATTAACTGCCAACTCATTCAGGGTGTTGTAGCTTTTTGGAAAGTGCATTATTTTTTTTACCTTGCTCATGGATAGATATTTTTATTAATTTTAAAATTATATTTTCCCAGTTACAAACATTCATTCACAGAATCTGTAAAAATTATAAAAGTATCCTATTTATTTAGCATCTATCATGTTAGGATTTCCCAAAGCATTTTGTAGCCAGGTAAAAGCTTTCAATAGATTTCCTCAAGTTTGCTGAATATATATGAGACCATTATAATATCACATTTCTTCTCCACTATTAATGTCAGGTAACTACATTTGAATGAGTTTAGAAGTGCACTTCTATAAAATATTTGAAAGCTTGAAGAAACTCTTTGCAAGAACCAATCAGCCTTCATGCTTATATTTTTGAACCCTTTACACACACACAAAAAAATAGCCATCCGGTGGTGTAGTGGCATCAGCGAATGGTCTCAGGTTTAAATCCGGCTAGCTCCTTGCAAGCTTTCCATTACAACCCTTGCTGGGTTGAGCATTGAGCTAGCAACTCGGCATCGCAAAAAAACCCAGAAAAATGCTAAGGAAATGGAAAAAATGCCACTCAATGCGCCATGAGGCATGAAAAGGCACACTAAAAAGAATATTCATTTCAAATTCTGAGGACAAGTGTACAACCATGCACTGAGGGCAACATGGCATCTGGGATTTAGGTAAAAATCTATATGCTCAATCAATGAGATTTTTGGATTGGAAGAGAAAAATAGTGGAGAAGGAAATAGTATCAAAACATGTTACAGAAAGAATATTAGATAGAAGGTAAAAGGAGATGAGAATTTTATTATAATTTTTGATATATTGCATCAATTCAAGAACAGGCAAATAAAACAAGGATCCCTTTCACCTTTAGTGAACAAGAATAGTCTGATTTGTACAAACAACACTTATTGGCCTCCTTTGACTCCTCCTGATATTATAAATAGATGAAAGTTACTTTATTTTGTATATATATTTTGAGCAGATTCTTCTCAACTTGATAACTTGCATGTAAGGATTGATTTTAGTGGATTATCTTAACGCAACAAAGGTGTATTTTAGTGAGCTCTTTGACATTGAAAAATGTGTTTCTGAATTTTTTTTACATTAAATGTAAAAGATGAGGAGAGGTTTTGGAGTAGTTTCTTGACTCTGGACTACTGATCAACAATATCCTTGTAATATGCAGGCCATTCTTTTAACTCCATTCTAATGCTGACAAGACTTATGAGAAATATTTTATCAAACTGAGGAACTAGTCGTATAACAGTGGGGTAGAAGCTGCTCTTGAGCATTTGGCTTAGAACAATTGCCTGATGCAGTTGAATTATACAAAATGAAAGGTTCCATGGACTATCTGATCCAAGTCAGTATTATGATAGAGATATTTTCTGGGCCTGCTTCTTAACAGTGCTTTTTGTTGGATTACATGGGAGTAGTATAAAGTTAAGCCTAGATTTTTCTCAAGCTTGAGCAACTTATTAAAACCTATTTGTTATCTTTGACTAAGACTTTGGAAGAAGACTGAAATATTGAGAATTTATCCCACTAGGGATTAAAAGTTTCATGAAAAGTGTTTTCTAACACATTTATTCAAAGAGCATTTTAAATATTTCACATCAGTCATATTACTATTCTGCAACAAATAGAAACTTCTTTATCTATTTAAGTTAGCCTAGGTGGTTATTTTCTTTTCTGGCAGTGATTTTAAACTTTCTCAGTTAATGCAGCATTGGCTTTACAAAGAAAAAAATACTTCAAAGAGCCTTTCTTTGTATTCTCAGTAGCCAGTAGCAACATGAAGTCATAAGGTTACGTTGGTTTTGAATCTTTGTCTTTTTGTAGATAAATGACAGAAAAAGTGATTTCATTTAAAACAACATGGAGCATTTACTGTTTTGCAAACAAGCATTTTTTAAAAAGCAGAATGAAAAATTGTGTTCCATTTTTCACCATCGACATATTTCATTACTAGTAATGCATTTTAATCAGCATTGATAAGGTATGTTTTGGATTAATAGAACAAAGTTTAGTTAACACAAACCCTTTGGTGCTTCCTTGCTCTAGGTGCATAATCTGAACCATCCACAGTGTTGTCACAATATTTAATCACTAATCATCTTCGAATTTTCAAAATATCCTAACATTTTCTCAATCATTTTACTCTAGTTCCTTGTAATTATCTAATTTTACATCACAGTAGACCTTATGCAATGCCATAATATCTCCAGGTTAAATCACTACTTCTTGCTTGCCACAGTTTTTTTTTAAGATGAATTGCTCTATATTATTAACTTTTAAACTAGGCGATTGAAACATAATTTATTATACTTAATAATTTGTGTTTGTGTTGCTCCTGAAATGAAAATTTTAGAAGATTATATTTTACCCTTTTGAGATCTAAAGTTGGACTTCTGTTATTTGTAGCAGTGGAGAATACACTTTTTAAATTGTGGATTTGTTTATCAATGAATTTACCTTTAACACTTCTGTAAAGTACTACCGTGTTGTACTTACACTACCTTCTAGTATGCATAGAATGTTGGAGAGAATGTAAAAGGAATCAGTGGAAATTGGAGCATGGGTGATCATCAAAAGATGAGGACAAAAGAGAACTGGAATGGCTGCTAAGGGTCTGAAGATTTGTGCAAGGTGTTGGGCTGTCTACCTATTCTGGAGAGCGAAAACGGAAGAGGAGCTCCTAATAAAGAAGCTAACGAAAACCACATTACTGAATTTTCCTCCAACTGTAGCCATGAAGGGCGATCTTGGTCGTCTATATACCGTAATAAATCCAAAAAGTAATATAACGAATATTAATTGCCCAATAATAAAATCTAAAGTTTGGTAAAGTTAGTCCTCCATCTTTTTTGATTTTTGTAATAAAAGTTTATTCACTCTAGAGCTTTTATTATTCCAAACATAAGATAAAATCAGAGAATCTATTTTATCAAAAAATGTTTTTGGAACAAAAGAGGGAACTGCTTGTAATATATATATAAAAATTTCGGTAGAATAACCATTTTTATAGCATTTATTCGACCTATCAATGACATCGACATAGGTGACCATTTAGAAAGCACCTGTTGAGTATATTCAACTAAAGGGAAGAAATTATACCTACCGTATATAAGTCTTTAAAATTTTTTGTAATTATGATACCAAGGTAAGTAAAATGATTATTGCCCATCCCTAGTTGCCCATGAGAAGGTGGTGATGAGCCGCCTTCTTGAAGCACTGCAGTCCCTGAGGTGATATTCACTGCATCATGATATTCCTAATGGATGTCATTTGAATTGATAGTTTTAACGTTATGTATATTCGGCAACGGGAGGAGATTGCAGAATCTGAAACCGTTTATAAATATGGCAAGTCAAATAACAGAAATTCTAAATGTGGAAAAGATAACAGTAAAACCTATTACACCTAGAAGTATACTTCTTGCCCATGCACTGTTAAGAGAAAAGTCTCCAGGTTGCATCATTTGGTGTTAAGTCTGTTTGTAAGTAAATAATGAACCTTTATTAAACAACTGATTTTTTTTTAAAAAGTGCCAAAAACAATTAAAATCACTTTCAGGCATTTGACAATATTCAAGCAATTGATCTAAACTAACAAATACTTGTCCAGGTTTTTTACAGTCACTCACATCCTGTGAAATGAATAGGGAATGATTGCATGTGGCAGGTCCAACCTGATGTACAATGAGCACTTAGCCTCTGACTGTAAGTGGTGGGAAATATCCACAACTTCCTACTCCCAGACTGAAGTCCATAGAGAGGCTAATACCAGAGCACAGTTGGCAAAATAATAATATACTGCTGACTACAATTCTGAGACATCCATTGTTACTGAGATCTGCATGTATATGTCAGCTTTTTTTTATGATAGTTGCCATTCAATAGCTTAATAATTCCTGTGGCTTTAGTTCTTTTTAGGTCTTTAGGTCTTTTTCCCTCTATTAAGTTGTAATTCATTTATGGGAGTAAACAGTTTTTGTATATCCCAATGCTTATGAGAATCAGACATCAAAATGTTGAACTAATGTTTTAACATTTTAGTCCTTTCTACGCAATACAACTGAAGTAGAATTTTCAATCTTTCTGTAGTAGTACAACAATTAATAACAGGAGCAAGTGTAATAGTTTACTAACATTGCTTTAAGTTCCATACATTGAATGTGGTTTAATCAAGTTTTCAAATATTTAAACAATTGTACTTCATGCTTGGTTCTTAAGTATACAGTGCCTAAAAAAAAAAAGTATTCACTCCCCTTTGGAAGTTTCATGTTTTAATCTTTTATAACATTGAACCACGGTGGATTTAATTTGACTTTTTTTGACACTGATCAACAGAAAAAGTCTCTATCACGTCAATGTGAAAGCTGATCTCCACAAAGTGATCTAAATTAATTACAAATTGAATCCACTGTGAATCAATGTTGTAACACAACAAAACATAAAAACTTCCAAGGAGGCTGAATACTTTTTATAGGCACTGTACCTACTACTGTAGGTATTAAACAAGAATCATTATTTGAAAGCCAGCTGGTTTTTTCTGCAATTCAGACATTAACTGTATATTTTCAATAACACAGGTTTATTTAATACTTTATCTGACTTGCAGTGTAAAGACAACACATGGAAATTGTGAAATTTATTTCAAGTGCATGGAAACTTTCATTGTACATTTCATGTTAAGTTTTCAATGCATCAACAGATGCCATAATTTAATTGTATACACTTTCATGTCTGTCAATCACTTGCATTTAGTGGTATTGTACACTTTTTTTTCTGTTTTCACTTCAGGCTTATGCAAACCAAATCATGATAAAGATCAGATGTGTAGCAAGGATCCCATATTTTTACTAAATATGTATCTTAATTTAGACTTTGGTCAAACTTATTGGTGTGATATTGATATTTTGCAGATACCTCATCCTCAAGGCTTTGTTAGATAGGGCTACTAAAACAAATGCCTGTAACGTAAAGGCAACGTTTTCAGACAATTTTGTGCCTCAAACTGCCAAGAACTGTTTCAATTTCTATATGCTAAAGCCACAAGAAAAGAGACAATTTTCATTCCATGTACATAAGCATAGCGATCCTTCATGTACAAGTAAAAATCGTACTATTTTTCTCAAATGTTAGGTAATATTCTTCGGTAATTACTAATATCAAGAATAAGAAATTTAGTATAGATTTATTTTCATGGGGAAAGATGCATTGGTTTGTATCGGTGAAGCAAAGAAATAGGAAGGTACTGGCCTTTTTGAATTAGGCAGCACACGATTGAATTTATTATGCCAGTATTTCATCCAAAAGATATTTTACTTTAGGGGTGGTGAAACAACAGTGGTGCATGAGAACAATTGATAGTTAGAAGCTGTTATTGATAGCACTATTTCATATGAAATACGAGGGGTGATAGATAAGTTCATGGCCTAAGGTAGAAGGAGATGAGTTATGCAGCTCTCGTTACACGCACATGCAGTTCAACTCTTTGAGTGATTATGCAGAAAGTTTGAAGTTAATAACTTTTGAGGTATTTCTGTTTTAGATAAATGAAAATTGCTAGTAAGCACTGTCTGAGAAAATGAACCTTAGGCCACAACTTATCAATCACCCCTCGTATATAGTTCATCATGTAATAAGTAAGCTTCCATTGTTAATATAGATAAGAACAGCAGCGTCACTTTTATCATCCTAGAAACTCCATGTAATTGAAAACAATTTACATTCATAGCATTATCTTCAGCACATTGCAGAGGTATTCATGCTGAATAAATGTGACATTTAGTTTCAGTTTCTGAAATGGCAAATGTCCTATCTTCACTGGAGTTCCTATAATTTTGTCTTTGTTTCACTCTCTTGAAATTGACTATTTAACAATTACCCAAGGTTAGAAGTAGAAAAATAAATTTGTGTATTGGAATGAATAATGAATTTGTTGTCTAATCCTGTTAAATACTTTGAATTTGTTTGGTGAAAGCCGAAACACATTGGAAAATATCTTAGTGAAAGTAGCAAACCAGAATGTCCTCCATTGAATGTTATCTGATCAGCTATCTCATCTAACCATTAATATGTTCCTCTTGAACAATTTACATTTGTTTGTGTTCTTTTGTCTTGTTCATTGTGGGGAAACAGCTTCGCACTATTTTACTTGACAAAGAGGTGATCATATTTCATCCACATCTTTTGGTATCAAGATAACAATTTTAAAGAAGCATCTGATTTTATTGGAGATTGATGCATGATATTTTTGAAAGGAACGAATCAATATTTTTTTAACAGATTCGCAAAAGATGTGAGATTTGCATATTCTAAAATGTAACAATAGTGGAGCTTAGAATTTGGTGTATTGTTGAATTGCTTTTTGATGAGCATAGATTATAATATTTAGATTTGAGCTATGTTGCTCAGGTAAACATTTTGAATTATTACATCTTTGTTGAAGTAATGTTTTGTGTGTGAATTATGATGAGAATTGGGAAAAGGAGTAAAGTTTTTTAAAAATACATTTATGTTAACTGATAGAAGCAGAAGAAACATTTGAAGGTCATATGCTGTCTTGCTTCATTGTCAGTAGATTGGCATGGTAATAACCAAGGTATTTAGGGGAAAAAATACTCAGTCACTTATATTGGTATGTTGCATTGAGGCAGACTCGAACAATTCCCTGTTTGCCCAATGTAGTGTCGTGGGTGGTCGAGGCAGGGCACAGGCAGCAAGCTACTATGTACAGGAAGAAATTTTCAAAGGTGTTTAGGGTGGCAAGGAAATCTGTAACCTTTTGAGGGTCAGTAGAAATTTGGATCTGTAGTTCCAGCATTGATGGTCCATGCGCATTGCTTTTTTTAATATACCGGTTCACATCATAAGGAAATTGAGAATGGCATTGGAAAGCACTGCAGGCAATGTTAAATCAACACATTTCAAGTGAATTTGTAGCAGCTGGGATAAATTCTGCTTTTGGCATTTCAATGCATTTGCAGTGTTTCAGCGCTACCTTGTGGTTAATTTTGGGTTAAAGTCATGTTCTGATAATTTGTTCCAGATGTTTATTAATCCTTAGGGTAACGGGTTGTTGTGGTTCCTTATGGCTGGTTCAAGTTTGTAATGTTATATAATGTAATCAAAAACTTTTCCATATTAAACAGTTCTCTGAAAATAGTGCAAATTATTGTAGTGGTATCCTGTGAAACAGGAGAGCATTTTTAAAATGGTGCTACTGTCTAAAAAACAAAACTCAGTCACATTGGTTAAATACACCAATTCAGATATTTTTGTTTTGTCTTTTCTTATTAAGCTTTTCAGATCAAAACATGCACAAATATTATCTACAAGATGTCAGTTGCATTTGGTCCATGAAATATGAGCACATACAGTATAAAATGCATTTATTTTCCTATTAATGTTAAAATGGTTCCCCTGAGATGTATTGGAAAGGCTGATTTTTTTTCTTTTCCTGACCTTTAAGAAATAACTCAAACAAAAAGATTTTTGTGATTTTGTTTTGAGACCTTGGAGGACCACATTCTGAGCAATTGTAGTACATACCTCTTTTACTCTTGCTGTTTGGTTGACTGCAGATTATTTTCCTCTTCCGTCCCTCCCTCCTTATCTTGTTCCTTTTCCCTCCCTCTTACCCCCCCCCCCCCCACTTTGTCACATATGGAATTTTTGATCCCAGGTTTAAGATCATTAATTGGTTATTCACTTGAGACTATAGAAAACTTTCCCTGTTTATTTTGAAATCTATGGACCTCAAAATCAACCTTATTATGATCTTGCACTTACACGAGGAAATCTGCAGATGCTGGAAATTCAAGCTTCTTCCTATAGACGCTGCCTGGCCTGCTGTGTTCCACCAACATTTTGTGTGTGTTGCATGATCTTGCACTTTATTGTTTACCTGCACTGCACTTATTCTGTAGCTGTTACCTTTCATTGTGTAGTGTAATTGTTTTCCCTTGTTCTATTTTGGTGCACTATGTAATGATTTGATCTGTATGAACAGTATGCAAGGCAATATTTTCATTGTATTGTGGTTACACGTGACAATAATAAACCAGTACCAATGGGGGTTATTTTTGTTGTTTATCTTGAATGTGCAGTGATTTTCCATATCTACTTCAGCACATTCCTGTAGTTCTTTTTAGCTTGGATTATAATGTCTGAATAATTACTATTAGAATAACTTGTGGTGTACCAATGGCTACAGTTTTGACACAAGTAAATGTTGTGCAGGCTTAATAATTTTTAGTTATAAGACATTGAATATAAATGCTATATATAATTATAGCACACTTAATTTATATGCTTATTTTTTCTGTTTTGTTTGTGTAGGTGCTACTGTTCTCCATAGCCCAATGCTAGATTTAGACAGCGATGTGCGGCCCTCTCCCATAAGTCGTTTGAGTCAAACAACGTCAGTGAAAAGGGCCAGCAGTTTTCAATCTTCTAGGGATGATTGTAAGTACTGTAAATCACACAGATTAAGTTTAGTCAGAAAAAATTAATGCCTGATGGATGATTTGTGCTAAGTTAAAATACATATTTATAGATCTGCTTTACCACAATACCAAAACAGCTAAATGCTTTAGCACAAACCATTGTGTAGTGCATATTAAGCCAGATTGGTAAGACAGTCAATGCCTGCAAGTAGCAAATCTTGACAACATTCAGACACATTGATACCACAAAGGGGGTATTTGATGTCTGCCTCCATTGTGAGTGTCTCATTACGAATTCTTGATATTCAGTGCAGATTTTCTGAAATGCTGCCTTCCACCATGGGCATCCTAGTAGTCATCAGTGACCAGGATCTCTACAGGATAACCCATGTAGATATTTTGGCTTTAAGAGAAAATTTGAATAGTGATTGATTCAAGTCCTGACACCAGTAGGTCCATGTACCATTTATAAGCCTCATGCAACTATGCATGGCATACTATCCTCTTGCTTGGATGAGCTCAAATAATACTTAAGATATTCTACAGCATCCAGGAAAATGAAAACCACCTCATTGGTACGCCATCCACCACCCTAAACTGTCATTGGCTCCACCATCAGTCCACATGGCTGCAGTATACAATTTGCATTGTCATTACTCACAGGGATAACTTCAACAGCATCAGCCTAACTTCTACCTCCCTCGTGGACAACAGCAGGAGGAGCATGCGATCAGCAGCATTCCTTATTTTCCCCATAAATCACTTGCACACCTTCCTGACTTGACCGGAACAAACGTTTGTTTCAGCATGGCCTTCAGCACAGTGTTATACTGAGATAAGACCATAAGACAAGAGCAGAATTAGGCCATTTGATCCAGTGAGTCTGCTCCGCCATTCAATCATGGCTGATCCTTTTTTTCCCTCCTCAGCCCCACTTCCCAGCCTTCCCCCTGTAACCCTTGATGCCGTGTCCAATCAGGACCTGCCTTTATGACCTGGCCTCCACAGCAGCCTGTGTTAATAAATTCCACAAATTCATCACCGTCTGGCTAAATAAATTTCTCCACATTTCTGTTTTAAGTGGACAAACCTCTATCATGAGGCTTTGCCCTCATCATAGACTTTTCCCCACACCCCCTTTCCACATCTGTTCTGTCTAGGTCTTTCAACATGAGAAAGGTTTCATTGAGATCCCCCCTCATCCTTCTAAGTTCCAGCGAGTACAGAGCCATCAAACATTCCTCGTATGATAACCCTTTGATTCCCAGAATTGTCCTTGTGAACCTCCTCTGAACGCTCTCCAATACCAGTGCATCTTTTCTTAGTTGAGGAGCACAAAACTGTTCACAATGCTCAAGGCGAGCCCTCACCAGTGCCTTTATTAAGCATCACATTCCTGCTCTTGTATTCTAGACCACTTGAAATTAATACTAACATTGCATTTGCTTTCCTCACCACCGACTCTACCTGCAAGTTTACGCTCAAGGTGTTCTGTACAAGGACTCCGAAGTCCATTTTTTCTTCTCAGATTTTTGGATTTTCTCCCCATTTAGAAAATAGTCTACATACCAAAGTGCATGACTATGCATTTTCCAAGATTGTATTTCATTTGCCACTCTCTTGTCCATTCTCCTAATCTATCTAAGTCCTTCTGCAGCCTACCTGTTTCCTCAACACTACCTGCCCCTCCACCAATCATCATATCATCCGAAAACTTGGTAACAAAGCAATCTATTCCATCGTCTAAATGATTGATATTCAGTATGAAAAAGGAGAGGTTCCAGCACCGACCCCGTGGAATACCACTAGTTACTGGCGGCCAACTAGAAAAGGATCCTTTTATTCCCACTCGCTGCCTCCTACCAATCAGCCAATGCTCTGACCATGCCAGTAACTTTCCTGTAAGACCAAGGGCTCTTAACTTGGTAAGCATCCTCATGTGTGGTACTTCATCAAAGGCCTTCTGAAAGTCCAATTATTAAACATCCTCTGCATCCCCTTTATCTATCCTACATGTAATCTCCTCAAAGAATTCCAACAAGTTTGTCAAGCAAGATTTTCCCTTAAGGAAACAATGCTGATTTTGTCCTATCTTGTCCCATGTCACCAAATACTCCATGACCTCATCCTTAACAATTGAGCCCAACATCTTCCCAACCTCCAAGGTCAGGCCAACTGGTCTATAATTTCTTTTCTGCTGCCTTCCTCCTTTCTTAAAGAGTGGAATGTCATTTTCAGTGTTCTAGTCCTCTGGCACCATGCCAGATTTCAATGATTTTTGAAAGATCATTGCTAATGCCTCCACAATCTCTACTGCTACCTCTTTCAGAATCCTCAGTTGCAGTCCATCTGGCCCGGGTGACTTGTGTATCCTTAGGTCTTTCAGCTTTTTGAGCACTTTCTCCTTTGTAATAGCAACTGCACTCACTTCTCTTCCCTCATACCTTTCAACCTCTGGCACACTGCTAGTGACTTACACAGTAAAGACTGATGCATACTACTCATTTAGTTTATCTGCAGTCTCCCTGTCCCCCATCATTATTTCTCTAGCCTCATTTTCTAGTGGTCGTATATCCACTCTCATCTCTCTTTTATTTCTTACATACTTGAAAAAGCTTTTACTATCCACTTTGATATTGTTTGCTAGCTTGTTTTCATATTTCATCTTTTCCCTTCTAGTGATTCTTTTAGTTGCTCTGTAGTATTTTAAAGCCTTTCAATCCTCTGCCCACTAATTTTTGCTTTGTTGTATGCCCTCTCTTTTGCTTTTACAATAGCTTTGACTTCCCTTGTCAGCCTTGGTTATTCTATTTTGCCATTTGAGTATTTCTTTGTTTTTGGAATACATCTGTCCAGCGCCTACCTCATTTTTCCTAGAAACTCACGCCATTGCTGCTCTGCTGTCATCCCTGCCAGCATCTCCTTCCAACTTATTTTGGCCAACTCCTCTCTCATATCACTGTAATTTCCTTTACCCCACTGAAGTACTGCTACTTCAGACTTTATCTTCTTTCTATCAAATTTCAAGTTGAATTCAATCATATTGTGATCACTGGTTCCGAAGGGTTCTTTTACCTTAAGCTCCCCAATGATCTCTGGTTCATTTCATAACACTGAATACAGTATAGTTTATCGCCTAGTATGCTCAACTGCAAACTGCTCTTAAAAAAAAAAAACATCTTGTAGGCATTCAACAAACTCAGTCTCTGGAGATCCATTTCCAACCTGATTTTCCCAATCCACATACATGTTGAAATCTCCCATGACTATTATAACATTCTCCTTTTGACATGCTTTTTCTATTTCCTGTTGTAATTTTTGGTCCACATCCCAACTACTGTTGAGACGCCTTGTATAACTGCCATCAGGGTCCTTTTACCCTTGCAGTTTCTTAACTCAACCCACAAGGATTCAGCATCTTCCAATCCTATGTCACATCATTCTACTGATCTGATGCCATTCTTTACCAGCAGAGCCATGCCAACCTCTCTGCTGACCTCCCCCACAACAATATCCAAAGCGGTATACTTTGAGGGGAATGGTCACAGGGGTGCTCTGTGCTCATTGCCTGTTCACATTTCCATGTCTCCTGACAGTCACCCAGCTACTCGCCTCATCCAGCTTCGGGGTGACTACTTCCCTGTAACTCTGATTATCTCCTCACTCTCCCGTAGAACTTGAAGATCATCCAGCTGCTGCTCCAGGTCCTTAACACAGTCTTCAAGGAGCTGCAGCCAAATGCACTTCACACAGGTGTAGTTCTCTGGGAGACTCTGTGTCTCCCAGGACTTCAACATCCAGCGTGAAGAACACACAACAGCCATTTACTACAGTGGATACAGTAAGAGAGAGAGAAAAATGGGAACCTTAACAGAAGCTTATCCTGAGCCAACTCCTTTTTCGAGCCGAAGCCTCCTTTGAGCCAAAGCCTGAACACTCCTCCTCTAACCACTAGCATTCTCCCAACAATGGCTGCCCCACTGGTCCCTTCTGTACTTTGAAACAAATGTCACCACCCTGTGAGAAACGTCATTGCTGTGGCCTGCTGATGCCGCTGACTGGACTGTTGGAATAATCCTGAATGCCCGTGAAGCTCTCCTTTTAAACAAGCATCGCCAACCTGCGAGAAACTTCGTTGCTGCGGCCTGATCGTGCCACTGATTGGACCACTGGGATCCCAGATCCTATACTTCAGCGTAACCCAGAACAGCATTAAAGCCACACAGTGTAGGCAGTTGACTACCTTCACAGACCATTGATATGAATTTAACTAAAATAAATAGCACCACTTGCCTTTCTCCCTGCAGATGGCTGTTCCCATTCATTTGAATGAGGGCTGCTGTGTTTGCATCAGGGCTAACCTGACTTAACATAGAACATAGAAATCTGCAGCATATTCCAGGCCCTTTGGCCCACAATGTTATGCCAACCATGTAATCTAATCTAGAAACTGCTTAGAATTATCCTGTTGATTAGGCCTATATTTTTCTAAGCTCCATGTACTTATCTAAGAGTCTCTTAAAAGACCCTATTGCATCCGCCTCCACCACCATCACTGGCAGTGCATTCCACACACCCACCGCTCCCTGTGTTGAAAAACTTGCCACTGACATCCCTTCTGTACCTACTTCCAAGCACCTTAAAACAATGCCTCCCTTGTGTTAGCCATTTCAGCCCTGGGAAAAAGCACTCAGTTGAGATGCCTACAGAAAGTCATGTTGACCTGTCAGACTACACATAGTCAACCAGAAGGCCACTTGGGCAATTCGTGAATTGCTGAGTCAGTGCTGAAATCTGGGACTTCCTTAAGGATACTTGGGTAACTTCTGGTATTAGCTCTGACTTTAGAGCTTAAGATCTGTCCCATTTATCTTGCTTTAGTGTTACTATTTGGAAGTCAACTTTAACATTTATTACTTGTGCAGAATTTTGAAGATTAAGTAGTTCAATCATGGTTGCTTGCTGTATGTCATGATAAATGAATGATTGCCATCACTTTTAAGTGAGAGTGAGAAATGTTATAATTTAAAATGCTGTTGTTTTGTTTTGCCTTAATTTTCTATAGGGCTCCTTTATTTTGTTTCCTTTTTGCTGTGCAACCACATAGTGAAAAGGAAATCACTGAGTGATTATAACACCTTCAGTAGCTTTGACAAGTTATTAATTGAACTGAACATGTATTTAGACTTACTTTTAAAAGTAACAGTTTTATTCTTGATTATAACTTTTTTTTTACTTTGCTGTAGCATTAAACTACAAATTTATGTTAATATTCACAGAGAAACTTGTTTCTGTCCAAAGGAATTTATTTTTGTAATTGTTGTTCAGATTTTGCCTATTGACCAAGAGAGAAATTCTCATTACAGATTTAGGTAAAAGTGTCTTTTGAACTCAGCAGGGTAACTGAGATTTTCAATCTTATTTTAAATTACAAGGGGGAAGGAACATCTTTGTTCTTCTGCCTTCTGATTCCTAAATGGACATTGAACCCATGAACACTACCTCACTACTTTTTAATTTTTTTTATTTTGCACCACTTATTTTAATTTAACTATTTAATAGACATATATACTTAATATATCTGTGATTTTTTTTCACTATATTTATTTATTATGTATTTCATTGTACTCCTGCTTTAAAGTTAACAGATTTCACAACGTATGCCAGTGATATTAAATCTAATTCTGATTCTGATATCCTAAGTAACTTCGTGCTCCAAGTGTGTTAACTAATAAAAATGTCGGTTGCATTTATGTTTGTATATTTTTGTTTTGTTTTGCAGCTTGGCGTTTTAAGGCACCTCAGCTTGTAACATATGTTGACAATCTAACAGAAATTGTTATAAGTCAACTGCCAAATTTCTGGAAGCTTTGGATATCCTATGTGAATGGAAGTCTTTTCAGTGAAGTAAATACAACTGGTTCTAACCTTGTCTTGTTTACAGCTACATGTCATAATCTACCTGGCTCACTTATTTTTTAATATATTGATTTTAAGTTCTTGTTTTTACAAATGTGCTGTGGCAATTGTATTGGAATTAGGACTTGGAGTAGCTGAAGTGTGCTTTCTTTGCAGTACTAAGTTACTTACATACTTACTGCCCATTATGCTTGCTCATGTTTAGGGCAGCAAAGAAGGCCCGTGGCCATCATCGCTATTGTCCTCCAAGTGTAGTTCAGGGTCATTTCCTTCACCGTGCCAGTAGCTTCCTCTTGGTTTTCATTACTGTCAGTCATGCAGGTTCCGAGTGAAGACTCAGGAATACTGTCATGCACAGATGTAGGAAGATTCCTTACTGTTTCTCTCACAGTGACTTTTGTTTGACCAGTCCAGATTGTCAGCCTTGAGGTGAAACTCTGAACCTGGAGGACCACTCTTGGCCTGGCCTCTTCCCTTTGAGCTGTTTGGCATTTGTAACCCTACCAAAAGCCAAAGCATCAGTCCCTGACACCAGCCAGCATAGCTCAGCGGGTCACTGAGGCACATCCGCCTCCAAACCATGACAAGGTTGTGGTCCGTTTGGAGGTACTTTGTTACTGAGAGCTGAATAAATCTGAGCTATATCATGGGGTCTAGATATGATTGCCAGTCCCTGCTAATATTGCTGAATAATTACTCCCTCAAATATGACAGAACACTAAAATAGTCTTGATTTTTGTTCGCTCTCTCACGTACACTCTTTCCCATGCACTCTCACTTAACGCTCTCCCTCCCGCGTGCACATTCTACTCCCACCATTATCTTAGTTGTTTTTAAGCCAAGCCCAATCTCTTTTATGTTTTCTGTTTTCTAAATTTATATATTTAAACCACGTAAATTTATTTTTACATCTTTTTATGCAATTTATCAATGCCATTCAAAATTTGAACTTAAGTGACAGGTCACTTAATTCCTTGTCCAGCCAGTGGATCTAGGAATAATATTTTCTTCAGTTATACATATTTCCTTTGGCTTTGTATCCAAGATTTCCCTGTTGACATCAGTGCAGTAAAAGCTCTAACTAAATTGATTCTGTATAATTCAGCTGGTATTTACGCTGGCTCTGTACTAGTCAATGCCATGTCTGTAATAAGAGAGTATTATCAGCATTATTTTTTTGTTGAGTCATCTTTTATTGTTTTCTTTTTTCATCGTGACAAAATGCAGACTATTCTTTGGGAAAGTCAGTAATGAAATTTGTTGGACTCCGATAATGCGTAAGCGAGAAACCAAGTGAATCCAAATTGTATAATATAAAACCATTAACCAGTGGTAAGGCTTGACAGCTTGTTAATTAATCAGTTAGAATCTTTTTTTTCCTATTGAGCTCCAAGTAACTTTGTAAGTCAATGCATCAACAGGTATTTCACTGATAATGCATTATAAATCCTTAATAATAGTGACTTCTGCAATTTTGATTAATGTATTGATACTTTCTGTTTGTCAGCCCCCTCAATGCTGGTATTGTAGAGAATGTATGTTTTATCAGACCATGAAGGAAGTCTTTATTTATAGGCAGGCTTCCTACACCTTTCTCAGTATAAACACCCCACAACATTTACCATATTAAATCTAGGTTATAACTTTTATTTTCACTGGATGTACAGTCTCATTTGCATATCTATAGTTAATTGCTTACTTAAAAAAGACTTGCAACATGTTTCTAAATACCAAAGGGAATATAAGATGTGAAAGTATAATGTTTTTGGACTTTTAGCTATTATATCAGATTTATCTTTCATGCTTTATTTTCTCTGATAATTGATTAATTTCTTAAAAAATATAATTCTGAAAGTAAATTCCATTTCCATGCATTGATTCTTCCATATTTTCCTTATTTACTTCTGATTATAACCTTTATTTTACTCTTGTAATTAAAGACAGGAGAAAAATCAGGACAATTTGAGAAACTTAAGAAAAACGCCAGATCTCGACAAAATGATTTCAAGGTATAAGATATATTTGTTTCCAAATGTTTTCTCAATTTTCAATAAGATTTTTAAGAAAAGTATTTTTCTAAATGTGGCCATGCCTGCTGAAATGATATATTGATTTTTTTTATTAATAGAAAATGATTCAAGAGATAATAAATTCACTTGTGAAACTAATCCGAGGAGCTCTTCTTCCAACCAGCCTAACTGAGATGGAGCTGAAACAATATGGGGGATGGGAGGCAAAAATGGAACTTTCAGGCCAGTGGCTAACTCACATTATTCATACTATGAGGTAAATTTGAACTGAAATTGGTTAGTGTTACTATCTGATTTTTTAAAAATTAGACATTTTGGTAACTTTAATAACATAGAGGAAGTAAGGAGTATTGCTCATTTAAACTCTGTCTTGCATTTTGAAGTAATGATAGATAGCACAGCACAATTGACAAACTTTTCTGAATTGTAGCTAGAGGTGATGTGTCAAAGACTCCACCTCACAGAATCACAACTGTCTACTTTCTGGTAAGAGTGCAGATTCCTCTGTTTGCACTCCAAATCTCTGACTTGAAACCTTGAGTTGTGGACTTATTTGCTTTGTTGATGAGAGTTAAATGTTCCACCTAAACACTTAGACCTGAACACAGAGTGAAAGCACAATAATGTGGCTGATTGAGTATGTACCACTTAAAGAACACCACATGTTGCTAAACTGACATTAAAGTGAAGAAGGGCAATGTTGGCAGGATTACAGAACCCTGATTAACGGGGAATATTCAGCCTCTGGCTGGGACGAAGTAAGAGGTATATGTCAATTTTGACAGGTGAGAACTTAAGAATGGAAAATGGAATATAATTCAGATAAGTGCATGGTGTTGCATTTTGGGAAGTCAAATCAGAGTAGGACTTTCACATTCCTAGGGAGTGTTGTGGAACAGGGAGACCGGTCAGTATCAGTACATGGTTTCCTGAAAGTGGCATCACAGTTACATAGGGTGTTAAAGAAGACATTTGGCCTGCTGACCTAATCAGTCATGGCACTGAAGATAGAAGCTGGGTTGCTATGTTGCAGTTGTTCAAGATGTTGGTGATGCCATGATTGGAATATTGAGTTCAGTTTTACTTGGCCTGCGATTAGAAAGATACCATTAAGCTAGCAAGGGCAGAGGAGGCGCACGATGATGTTGCTGACGGACTGAGCTATGCAGAGAGATTAAACAGGTTGTAAGCTCTGTCAATGGAACATGGGAGAATCATGGGACAAGTGTATAAAATCGTGAGGGGTATAGATAGGGTGAAGGTTAGGGAAGGATCCCAATGTTAGGGAATTGAAAACTAGACAAATACGTTCAGGGTAAGAGGGGAGAGATTTTAATAGTAAACTAAAAGACAACTTTTTTTTTTACCCAGTGGTTGGTCTGTGTATAAATTAAACTGCCAGAGGAAGTAGTTGAGGCAGATACATTTAAAAGGCGCTTGTGCAGGAACATGGAAAGGAAAGATATAGAGGGATATAGGAGATTTGGAGGCAAATAGGATTAGCTTGGATAGGCATCTTGGTTGGTATGAAGGAATTGGGCTGAATGGCCTGTTTCTACTGTAAAACTCTGTATTTATGAACCTGTGACTACATAATAACAGAAAAATCAATGACATGGTAATATTTCATTGTGACTCAAACAGAATTAGCAAAAGATAACACTTAACTTGATTTCAGATCATCACTTTACCTTTGCATATTGACACATTAATTGAACATATAAAGCAAGATCCAAGACTTTTATAAACTTACTTGAAACACTTGAAAATTTATTTAGACTTTATGATTAAAGGAGCTTGTGCCTTGTGCTCTGTCCTATTCATACTCACTACTGTTGAAATTTTTCCTCTTTGGCGTATTATTTCATATCTTTATTAAACTTAAGACTTAATACATGAAATATTATATCTGGAACAGTATTCCACTTATAAAATACAGTATCATGTTTTTATTTAAACTCTGCAGTCACCATTCTGAGAAATTGGTAGCATCCCGGCTAGCGTGACACTGTTATAGCTTGGGGCATCAGAGTTTGGAGCTCATTTCCGGTGGTAAAGAGGTTGTACATTCTTCCTGTGACCACATGGGTTTCCTCCTACAGTTCAAAGATGTATTGATTAGTAGGGTGATCAGTCATTATAATACTGTCCAGTGATTAGGCTGGGGTTGAATAGGTGGGTTGCTGGATGGTGTGGATCGTTGGGCCAGAAGGGTCTGTTCCATGCTGTTTCTCTAAATAAATATAAAGTAAAATAAATGTTATTGAACTCATGACCTCATACCTCGATTCCATTCTATCCCTTTGGTTCTGTACCACCAACATCCACAACATATCACATTCTCTTGATCTCCTCAACAACTTTCAGTTCCCTGGCTCTGACCGCCTCATTTTCATATTTCACAAGATGAGGCTTTTCTTGCCAGGACATCAGAGGTGTCCTCCTCTTTCAAAGAACAATGTTTCCCTTCCTCCACCATTGATGCTGTGCTCACCTGCATCTTTTCCATTTCCCAGTCATCCATGTCATGGGCAGATTTCACCATCTAATGTCACTATTTCTGTTCTGGAAAACCATCTCACATTACTTTGTCCATTGCCATTTCTACCTGATCTGTAGTAATGAGTTCAAGGAGTAGAGCACATTAGCCAGATATGGCAGGAACCTGTTGTTGTAATTGACAAATCCTAAAAAAGGCCATAATTGTGCCACATTCTTTGGCCTTGGGGGTTTCCACCACTGCTTGAATTTTCTCAGCAGGTAATGTTTGTGCATCATGGTGTGACCACAGTAAGTGATACTTGGTTTAAAAAATTCACACTTGTATCGTGCTCTGAACCAATTATCTTCCAATCTTTTTAGTGCTGTCTTGAGATTTTAGAGATGTTCTTTGTCATCCTTGCGAGTAACAATGATGTCATCCAGTTAACACTGAGTACCTGGGCAGCCTTGCAGCACCTGGTCCATAGCTTTCTGCCAGAGTGCAGATGCTCCTAAAAAAAAAGCAGCTTATATTAGCCATAATACCCTTTGTGAGTGTTTATGGTGAGAAACACTTTGGACTCCTCTTCTATCTCAACCTGAAGGTAAGCCTCAGCTAAATCTGAAGTGTGAAATGTTTCCCTCCAGAAAGTTTTACAAAGATATTCTCTATCCTGGACAGAGAGTATTGATCTACTTTGAGTAGTAGGTTGATGGTGCCCTTAAAATCACTACAGAACTCGACAGACCCATTCTTCTTGGCTATTGGAGACCACTTGTATTGCCCATGGGCTCCACGCAAACTTGTGAGGTATTCCTTCAGCCTTCATGTGATCTAGCTCACTGGCTATTTTATCATGGATGGTGTAAGGAACTGGACTTGCTTTGGAAAAACTTAGGTGTAGCATTGTTACTTAGCACTATTTTACCCTTGATATGTCTGAGATTTCCAATGCTATCCTTGAACACTGCTGTGGCACCATCCAGTACTTTTCTTAATTTGCTTTCAGCTGACTCTTACAGGGAATGTGGCATGCAAATGGTGGCTGGATCTCCAATCAAGTTGTCATTGTCTCAGCCAATCACATCCCCACAATGTTGACTCTTCGGTTTTTACCACATACAAGCCTATTGTGGCTTGTTGGTTGTTGTATTTCACTTTTACGAATGTCATTCCCACAGGAGTTTTCTTTTTTCCAGTATAAGTTCCTAGTTGGATATCAGCAGGCTTCAGTTCAGTGTCTTTGAACTACTATTCATACTGGTTTTGTGGAATGACTCTAAAAGCTGAGCCGGTGGCCAATATCATTTTAATTAATTTGCCATTCACTTCTGGTGCAAGCCGTATTGCTTGAAAAGCACACAAAATGCTGGAGGAACTCAGCAAGTCAGGCAGCTTCTATAGAAATGAATAAACAATCAATATCTTGTGCCAAGATCCTTCTTGAGGACTTGTCTGTTGTTAGTTTTCACATTGTAAACCTCAAGGCTATGCAGTTTGTGTCACTCATTATTATCAGATTTTTTTTATCAACAGCATGTAGATTAGTGCGCTTGTTGAAACTGCAACTTGACTTTTTATATTTTTCTCTTCCCTGTGCAGTATATTTATTCGTCTGCCTGACATGCTCTTTGTGTGTGTCTACTTTGTTGCATTTTCTCCAAGTTTTGCCCTTAAATCTGCATTGGTCTGGTGTATGTGAGCCCCTTCTACAATGGCAACACAATTTGTTCAGCCAGGCGGTTTTCCGTTCCGAATTGCAATTTTGTTCACACTCACTTTCATTCTTGAATACAACTCAATTGCGTCTCTGGCTGCTGTTTCCATTGACACTGTGATTTCAACCACTCTTTTAAATGTGAGTTGCACTTCAGTTAAGAACTGTTTTTGAATGCTTTCTTGTAAGATTGTGCAAACTAAATGATTTCTGTGTATCATTAAGCACTTTACTGAACTGACAATGCTCAGACAATCTCTTCAAATTAGCCATGTACACTGAAATGGACACCCTTTCCTTTTGATTCCATTTATGAAACCTGAAGCATTCTACAATTAACAATGTCTAAATGTCCCTGCATTGCTTTCACGATATCAGCAAAGGTAATTTTGGCTGGCTTAGAATTGGAATGATAATTAACCTGATTCTGAAGAAGTATAAAACTCTCTCAGATTCTCCTGTAGGTTAAACTAAGGGTTTAATATATTTCCAGCTCTCATCCTGAGGTCTTTCCTTCCTCATAAAAGCAGAATGCTTTCAGCTGCTAATATTATGGTCAGCTGCACTGTGTATGTTTTTTATTGTGTTCCCTTTATCTTGATTCCTACCTCCTCAGTCTTCTCAGATTGAGGGGGAAAATTGAGCTAGTTAACTCCAATATTTGCTTAAAATTTCTTGATAAGAATGTAGATATGTCGTAAAGTTGAAAGTCATCGTCTAATTATTTTTCTTTTGATTAAATGACAGGATTAATTATGAATCTTTGACCGCACTGGAAATTCCGAATGATCTCCTGCAAACAATTCAAGAGCTAATCTTGGATTTGAGAGTGCATTGTCTTATGGTTACCTTGCAGCAGACTGCTGATGGTAAGTATCTGGTCTTGTACGCATCACTTATCTTGAGCAGATCCTAACCAGCCAAGTTGTTTTCTGTGAGCTGGTTCCATCTACTTCTAGTTTCTCCAAAAATATGGTAGAAATTCCACAAAGGCAAAGGGGCCGTTTATAGATTTAACATTTTAAAATAAGTATGTTGGAGCAAAAGATTAGCCAATTCTAAAAGCTAATAGAATTGATTCTAATCAAAAGCTTGAACTAGCTAATAATACAGCAGCTCAAAGAATACAAGTAATCGTTTGTTAGGACTTGTCAAGGCTCGACCAAGGTATGAAACTGATTTGAATTATTTTTTTTCTGCATATATTAATGACTGAATTTTGTTTGGAACACAGTTCATGCTTTATTAATGGGGTTGACTCTGCTGTATCTAAAAGAGCTACTGGCCTTGCTTTGTTATACTGCATATTAGACATAAAGCAGTGGATAAACAATTCACCAGCCAAAGCTGTTGTATTTGCTTCTGATTTCAATCTCCATCTCCTAGCCACTAGTTTCATCCCTAAGCCTGACTATGTTTCTGAGGCTGAAACTGTTTGTAACCTTGGAACTTACTAATTATTTGTTCATGTACTCTGCATCACAAAGACTTCTGCACATTATCATTGTCTATCCCTTTTCAATCCATCCGGTGTTGAAACTCTCATGATAAAAGTTTTATCCTTTCTATATTGGAGTCCTTAGCACTTTCCTATCTGGCTTTCCATCTTACACCTTTGCTCTTATCCAAAACTCAGTTGACAGTACAGTATGTCTAATGTCTGCTTGGTTCATTATATCCCAATGCTCAGTAACTGACCTCCATTATTTTCCATTCTAGGAATGCCACACATTTTAAATTGATCATTCAACTTATCACTTATATTTTTGAATCCTTCATAGCTCTTCCTCAACCTCAACCTCTTCCATTCCTGCAGACTTCAGATACTTTAGACTCTGTTCTGGGTTTTTGACACTCACATGTTTCATCTCTGTAATATTGTTTTTTCTAAATTCAAATGCCCAACCACCACACTCTTGATTAAAAGTTATTTTCCTTTTCACACACCCTTTTAATTTGTTACCTTGTTAATCCAAATTTTGGTCACCCATCTCGATCTCTTGTGCAGTTTGATGTCAATTCCCTTTTTTTTTGTTTAATGATCCTATACAAAACCACAGAATATTTTAAGTACATGAAGGTGTTATGGTCATTGAGGTAGTAATTTTAAAAAAAAGCAAAAGCTGTAGATCCATTTGATCTCAAATACAACAGAAAATGAAGGAAATCAGATGGTGTCTGCAGAATTGCCTTCTAATGCCAAAACATTTTGACAAAAGATCTTTACTCATTGTTAATTCTCCTGCTCTTTCAATAGAGTGAATTCTTCATCTACTGAAGTTACTGAATGTTTCCCTAAATCTCAAAGCAAGATAGCCAATTATTTTATAATTTATAATTTAAAATAAGCGTCACATGAAGAATGATTGTATAGATTCTCATTTCTCAAATAAAATGCAAAATATTTTTTTCATTTGTTGCAAGGAAGATATCTGTTCTTCAGATGCACTTGATGTTTTGTTTTTATATTGAAACTTCTGTTCCTTATTTAGATGTTAAGAGGCTTGCAGAGAAAGAAGACTGGATTGTTGACAATGAAGGGATCACTTCTTTGGTTAGTACTAGCACTGTCTGACCATAAATGTGAGATATTATACAGACTCTGGAAATCTTGAGCAACACAGACAAAATGCTGAAGGAACAGCAAGTTAGGCAGCATCTATGGAGGGGAGTAAAAGTTCAATGTTTTGGGTAGAGACCCTTCATCAGGACTGGAAACAGGAGACAAATTATATGCCCATATTTTGGGAGTTCAATCTTTATCATGAGGCTTCTATTATTTGCTTTCTATAAATACAGTTTCTATAAATTCCAGTTAATTTGGATACATTGGGACCATTATATTTTGGCCAATTAAACGGCTGTCCCAATTAGCGAAGGATTCATGGAAATAGTTAAAAAGGTATAAAACAAAACTAACTTCAGCTTAACTCAGTAACAAATGATGTATTTAAATTATTTGCAGAATAAATTGGAACACTACCAATACTACTACAGTTCTATAATATTATGTATTAGTTCCTACTAGTTATCAACAGAGGAATCCATACAGTGTATGATGCCATGTTGTTTTCATTGACAGTAAATGAACAAAGCTTGGACATCTACTGCAGATAATGGATGGCCTTCATATTATGCTTTCGGTGATTGCGTCCCCCAAATCTTCATTTTCATTGTAACGTTCAAAATAATTGTCGATACCTTCAAGTTGTTCATAGTTCCTAACATTGAAGTAGGGAAATAGTTTCATTTCTACTTCCTGCCGTTTCTGGCTTCTCCAAGCCTGAATGCTTGAAACCACAGTGAGCATAACAGTTCTGTATTGTCATACTGCTTATTTCTCAGCAAACATCAGTGATAAAAAATAGCTGCTTTTTGAACACAAGCACAGTCAACTGTTGCTGTTTTAAAAACTGTTTGTTCTAAGCATGTTGTAGTGTCTAATGGTGACACAAATGCATGCTACTGGAATGCTCTGCCTCAAGGCAGTGGAGGCCAATTCTCTGGATGCTTTCAAGAAAGGGTTAAATAGAGTTCTTAAAGATAGCGGAGTCAAGGGATATGGGGAGAAGACAGGAATGGGGTACTGATTGCAGATAATCAGCCATGATCACATTGAATGGTGGTGCTGGCTCGAAGGGCCAAATGGCCTACTCCTGCACCTATTGTCTACTAATGCTGATTAGAAACTGTTTGGCAACAGTCCTGCTAAGTGGCATGTTCCAAATAAGCAGCTACACTGATTAACCAATGGACCAATTAACCTGTATCCAGTGTATTTCCATTAACTTAAATGCTACCCAATATCTATAAATGTATTATATAACTTTAAAATGTAATTTTAATGTTTCCGGAAATCACATTTTACTTCACTTAGTAATGAGACTTATTTCCCTGATGACTGATTTTGTTTTCTAACTTTATAACACAATAAGCTGTTTGGCTTTGTTTTCGTAAATAATGTAAGATTTTACCCAAAGTGGTTGACAAAAAGGCACAACATTTCCTGCAATCATTAGAAGGAAGAGTTACCTGGCTTACAAATAGTGTGAGTTTTGTAAGAAGGCCAATGGAAGTTAGGTTGAGTTTTAATCTTGGTATAAGTAGCCCTGTATCATACTGTAATCTAGATTTTAGCCACTGTGATGAATGATAGAACCCCATTTTCAGTAACTGTGAATGCCAGAATGGAAAACAGTTGTTTTAAATTTTCATTTTGCATTTGTTTTTAATTTGTCATTCATGCTGTTTATTTTAATGTGTAATAGAAGTGGATATTAAACCAACTTCAAGATTTTACTTCAGAAGTCTTGTCAGTTTGTGGGAAAACTGTAATATCAAATTTTAATATCAAATTTCAAATTATTTTAAAAAACGTTCAATTGCATTGCGAATTGGACTTGAAAAGTACTTTGAACTTGCTCTGGAGATGCAACATAATTACACAGCATTTTTAAAAAGTTTATTATGTTGTTACTATTGAACATAAGGGAATGTGATATCTGAATTATTAATAATTGCCTCTTTGATTTTAAAGCCCTGAGAAAGTTTAAAAAGTAATGTACTTTTTATTCTAGCCGTCTCAATTTGAACACCATGTTGTGCAAACCCTACAAGCTCTCAAGGAAACCATAGATTGCAAGGCTGGAGAAACCAGTGTAAGTCTTCCTCTTCTTACATTACACTATAGCTTTGACAAGTAATTTCCCCTCAGTCATTGTTGAGTTTTAGCATATCTGGAAACATATCTTGCTGCTCTGTTTTTATTTTCATTCTATCTTTGAATGTCATATTGTTCTCCATCTGAAAGAATGACTTAATCTGATCCTAAACTTGTTCACATAATTTAAGACAAGTAATTTAACAACAACAAACTTTCTCACAATGATATAAAGAACCAGGCTTATACCATGTTTAAAGAAAGCAAACAAACTATGAATGGACTGGAAGTCAAAATATTTTAATTTAGTGTTACTGTGTCAAGGCTTCATGGAATCAAGAGTCTCAATAAAATAAATATAGATGAGAATTATAATCTTTTTCACTTTTTATCAAAGTCAGATGGCTATGGGTCACAGTCATCAAGTAAGATGGATTTTATGGCTGTAAGGAATTGGAAGATTCTGAGAATTAGTGATTGAAATAAACTTGTTATAGTTTGTTTCAGGGAGCCTCATAGCCTGTCTTGCTCTTAACTTATTGATTGATCATGATACGTATGCTTAACATTTTCTGCTGTAAGTCTTTGTTGAATTATTGTAAATTTTGAGGTGATTAAATAAAGAGGTATTGGAACAACATGGTTAAGAACATAAGAAACAAGCAGGACTTTTGTGTTTGTTCTGCCATTCAATAAAATCACAATAGTTGCTTTTAATTCTTTGTCACTTTCCTGTATTAACTCCTTATCCCTTGATTTTGTTAATGTTTAAAAATGTTTTGTTCATTGTCTTGAATATACACATTAACTGACCCACCGTAGTATTCTGGGTGAATCCAAAGATTCAACAACCTTAGGATGAAGTAATTTCTTCCTATTACTGTCCAGAATGACTGACTTCTTAGTTTGAAACTGACCCACAGTTTAAAAATTCAAAGTAAATTTATTATCATATATGGTCATTTATGTTGCCATATACTGTCTTGAGATTCATCTTGCAGTAAAACAAAGAGGTACAATAGATTCAATTAAAAAAATTGACAAGCAACCAATGTGCACAAGAAGATGGACTGTGCAAATACAATCAATCAATAAATAAATAATACTGAGAACATGAGTTGTAAAGTCTTGGGAAGTGAGTCCATAGTTGCAGCATCTTTGAGAATTGAGGTGAGTGAAGTTATCCGCACTGGTTCGGAAGCCTAATGATTGAAGGCTAACAATTGTTTCTGAACCTGGTGAACTGAAGGCTCCTGTACCTCCCTCCTGATGGCAGCAGTGAGAAACGAGAATGGCCTGGATGGTGGGTTCCTTGATGATGGATGCTGCATTCTTGTAGCAGTGCTCCTTCTAGATGTGCTCAGTAGTGCGGAGAGCTTTAGCTGTGATAGACTGAGCTGTATCCATCACTTTTTGTAACTTTTTCTGTTCTTGGGCATTAGTGTTTCTATGATGGAACCAGTCAGGTTACTATCCACTGTGCATCTGTGGAAGTTTGTCACCATTTTACAGTGTATAACTTACTGAATCTGCGTAAATTTCACAAAAAAGTAGAGGTGCCACAGTGCCTTCTTTGTAATTTCACATTTTTGCTGGTCCCAGAACAGATGCTCTGATATGATAACACCAATGAATTTAAAGTCCCTAAACTTGTCCATCTCTGATCGCCTAATGTAAAACAGAGTCCTCATTTGAACAGTTTGAGACACCCCAGCCCAGAGGAGATGTCAGTTGTGCATCTACCCTCAAAGACCCTTAGTAATTTGGTATGTTTCATAGGAAACATCTGTCTTTATTTTAAAGTCAAATGTTTACAGACCTAGCCTGTTTGATCTCATTATGCAACAAACCAGCCATCCCAGCAATCAGTTTTATGAATCTTCATAGAACTCACCATCACAAAAATATCCTTCGTTGGGCAGGAATTGATATATACCCAATATTCCACATTTAGACTTTTCATCCAGATACTAACCTGCACAAAGACATTAAGATCTTCCTGAAACCAGTAGTTTTTAAATCTCCCATGTTAAAATGCATACTTTGTTTTGATGTTCTCTTCAGCAAAGTCGTTGACATTGCATGTTTGCAGATTATGCCTTGACCATGTGCTTACCCACTCACTTAGCTGCTTTACACTTGTTTTAAGGTTATGAGGGGCCAGTGGGAGTGGAGATCTTTTTGGCTGCCAAAGCAAATTGTAAATTGTATATACAAGAGGTACAAGAAGAAAGGAGTTTTGGAGTGATTATTGTGATTATCGATCTAACATTGGAAGAAAAATCAGTTTGGAGTTGAATTCCAGCTAGGTTTGGGAGAGGTATAGGTAATATTCTTCACAGAGAGGCAGGGACGCTGGTGCTTCTGGATTGGCATGTAAACATGAAAGTTCTTAATTTGCATGCTTCTCTTTATTGAGTTATTAATGACTGTACTTCATTATTGGGTTTCTCATGAAGAAGTCATTTTTATATTTTAAACTACTGTACCAAGTTTATAATTTTACTTGTCTTTCGCTTAATCCCATGTGAATGTCCTCATTCTAATTTTATTTTACTGCATAATGGCAAATATAATTATTAACCTTTTAAACATTTTGTAGTCTGTTTGATTATGGAAGGATGCTTAAACTGTTTGAAAAAAATCACTGCTATAAAAGTTTGGATGATTTGCCTTTTGAGGGCTTTGCTTTCAAATGGACACCAGGAGTTGATAATCCATATTGGTACTACTGCAATCCTTTCCTTTGGAACTGCATCACTACACAATTCTTTGATTGTCCCATTTCACAGTAGTAATCATTTGCTTGTTTCAGATTTTTCAGCATGACAGAAACCAGCAACATGTCTTTGAGCTTTCCATTAACATTATGAAGGTGAGTAGTAGAAAGGTATTTGTACCTTGTGCAGTATATATTGCTCTTTTATAATTGTCTATTTCTCTATCTACTAAACCACTGAATTACATTTTAAGATGTACGCATATATGTGGATTTCATATTTTGACTTTATTATTCCTCTCAGCATATTATATATTACATAATATCTATGCAAGCAATAAGCAAATCAGTTATTCTAGCTTTAGAAATATTTCCATAGCCTATCACTGTTAAAATGATACAGGATTAGAAAATGAAAAAAAACTATAGAGTACTTAGAAAACCAGAATTTTGAAATTGGGAAATAAGCTTTATCTTCACTCCAGAATCTTCCCCACACAAATAAGATGTATATTTTTAGCATTGCTTTAGAGACAACCCACATTTACTGTTTTAGTTATGGGCCTCGTAGGTTCAAAGATCTGGCTGTAGTTTATAGAAAATAAAAATTCAAGGAAAAATAATAGTGACAAAATGTATTTCTTGAATTGTATATTTATGAGAGTAGGATAGAAATTCGATGTATGAAGAAGCAATAATTGAAGAATTATGTGTGTTGCTTGGATTTCCAGTATCTGCAGATTTTTTTCTTGTTTGTGAAGAAGTATGATATCTAATTTCTTGTGAGGAAGAAAGCAGCAAGAAATTTGTCATGTATCAGAATCACCCAAAAGTAGATGGCCCAAGATTTGCTTCAAGCCTTAAAGTCAATATGAATCTGACGAGCTACACCAGAAAAATCTATGCCCATATAGTTGCCCATATTATTTCATTTATCCAAAAGTTAGCGATGGGATGCTTAGTAGATGATATTCCCAGTCCCTATTTTTGTGTGCCTTTGCTCTGGTGGACTCAATACTAATTTTGCAGCTAGGCATTTCCAATAGACTCTTACACGGAACAGTCACGTTTAAAAAGTAGAAGAATCTGGGGAAGGGAATTGATTCAAATGTGGGAAGAATGAAATGAATGGGAATAGCGTAGAGGGGTACTAGATGGCACAGACTCGATAGGCTGAAGGATTTATTTCTGTACTGCATGCCTGTGTAACTCCACATATTGAGTTCAGCATAAGCAATAACAAATGTTGATGTTAATAGTGGATCTCTTTCCAAATCTCTGTAGAGGAGACGCAAATGTTTATTGTTAAATTTTCACATGATGATAAATTTCCTGTTATAAGCTGAAAATTATAAATTTAGATAAGATTACTTACACTATTTCTTTTCATCCTTGAGGTTTTTATTGATTCTTTGGAGTACTTGAGTACAAAGGCTGAAGGAGATCAAGAAAGCATGCAGTGAGTGTTTTGGCATTTTGTTGGTGAAGCTATCAATTCGTGTAATATTTGGCAAAATTTCCTCATTTGCAATTTACATTGACATCAACAGTGGTTGCTTATTACCTGTTTACTAGAACTCTGTAGAAAATGATTCATAATGATGACAGCTTCAGCACTAGATTTCATTGATTTAATCTGACATTTGAGCACCTAATCCAAAACAGTTTTGGGTACTTGCCATTTTCCAAGAGATTTTCAGTGAAGTGCTAAACCAAAATCTAATTTTCTTGTCCTATGACGTTAGTTTGAAGAAAATCAATTCTTCCCAATATTTGACCTTCACCACAGGAGTGGCTAATTATATTCCTATCATATAAGGCTGAAGAAAATATATATAACCATATAACAATTACAGCACAGAAACAGACCATCTCGGCCCTTCTAGTCCATGCCGAACGCTTACTCTCACCTAGTCCCGCTGACCCGCACTCAGCCCATAACCCTCCATTCCTGTCCTGTCCATATACCTATCCAATTTTACTTTAAATGACAATACCGAACCTACCTCTACCACTTCTACTGGAAGCTCGTTCCACACAGCTACCACTCTCTGAGTAAAGAAATTCCCCCTCGTGTTACCCTTAAACTTTTGCCCCCTAACTCTCAACTCATGTCCTCTTGTTTGAATCTCCCCTACTCTCAATAGAAAAAGCCTATCCACGTCAACTCTATCTACCCCCTCATAATTTTAAATGCCTCTATCGTCCCCCCTCAACCTTCTATGCTCCAAAGAATAATGACATAACTTGTTCAACCTTTCCCTGTAACTTAGGTGCTGAAACCCAGGTAACATTCTAGTAAATCTTCTCTGTACTTTCTCTACTTTGTTGACAACTTTCCTGTAATTTGGTGGCCAGAACTGTCACTGATAGTCATAGAGCCAGTACAGAATAGAAACAGGACTTTTGGTCATCTAGTTCATGCTGAATTATTATTCTGCTTAGTCCCGTTGACCTGCACCCAGAACATAGTGCTATATACACCACCCATTCATGTACTTTACTAGCATCCACTTCTGCTGGAAGCTTATTCTGCACTCTCACCACCTTCAGAGTGAAGAAGCTCCCCTTCATGTTCCCATTGAACATTTCACCTTTCACCCTTAACCTATAACATCTAATTCTAGTCTCACCTGACCTCAGAGAAAAAAGCCTGCATGTACTTAACCTCTTTATACCCCTCATAATTTGGTATACCTCTATCAAATCTCCCTCATTGTCCTACACTCCAGGGAACAAAGCCCTAACCTGTTCAACTTTTCCGTGTAGCTTAGGTCCTCATGTCACAGCAGCATCCATGTAAATTTTCTCTACACTCTTTCGATCTTATAGGCCGGTGACCAGAACTGCACACAATATTCCAAATTAGGCCTCACTAACATCTCGTACAACTTAAACATAGCATCCCAAATCCTTTACTCAGTGCATTGATTTATGAAGGCCATTGTGCCAACAGCTTTCTTTACAACCCTATCTACCTGTGATGCCACTTTCAAGGAATTATAGATCTGTATTTCCAGATCAAAGTTCTATATTTGTTGGTGTTTAGAAGATTGAAGAATGACCTTCTGGAACCATATGTGATCCTGTGAGAGAATGCCAGAGTAGATGTCAAGATATTTACATATGCAGGAGAATCTGAACAAGGTGGTGTAAATTACATGATTAATTGGAGGTAATATAAAGCTGATCAGTAGGTCCTTCAGCAGATCCTGGAATCTGTCCTAGACTCAATAATATATGGGGTTCAAGTTGAGTCAGTATATATCTTGATATAAAAACAAGTAGATTTAGATTGTGGCCACCCTGACCTGGCTCTGCAATGAATGTAGGTAAAAATGATTTGTTTAGTATTACGAATCTGTCCTATTAGCTGTGTATACATAGCACAGCAAGTCTTTTTCTTGCACTCTTTTGCATATGTGCTGGGTTGGGTTAGGCATAGAAATTTATAAGCACTCAGGCCTGTTTTGAGCCAGGTTTTAGTTTTATCATGATCAGTGCACTCCCTGATATATACTGATGTAACCTGTCACCTGCAAAATGCTCTTTTCCTTGAAGATTTCAGTGAAGATACATTGGGGTTTACTTTTTTTCCTCATAAGTTCACTTACTCCTACACAGGATTCCTCTCCAGATTCTGTTTTCACTGGCGGCACTATAGCTTAGCACTTAGCACAGTCACTTTCAGTACCAGCCTCAGGATCAGGCTTGATCTGCCACTGAGTTTTTATGTACTCCCCGTGTCTGTGTGAGATTCCCCCGGGCTTCCAGTTTCCTCCACGTTCTCTAAGGATGCGCGGTTAGGGTCAGTGAGTGTGCATGTTTTCTGTTGGCGCCGGAAGTGTAACAATAATTGCAGGCTGCCCAGCTCAATCCTTGCTGATTTGATTTGACACAAATGGCATATTTTACTGTACATATGACAAATAAAGCTCATCTTATCTTATAAAGCATTAGAATCTCCAGTGTTTTCCTGTCCATCTGTTTCTATCACATCCTACATGCTGGTACAGAACTACATGGTAAAGAAGTGGTGTTACTTTGATTTCACCATTATCATTCAAACCATCAATAACACTATGTTTGAATAGATGCAAAAGGGCATACCTGGAAATCGACTGTATGTGTGACTAACATTATACCTGAGCGTGGTGCAGAGGACGGTATAAAGAATTGAAGATAGCAATATTGATAATCTAGTTTTTGTTGCACTGCACATTTCTTCTAACCAGTAATTGGCAGATATTTACATTTTGCACATAGATGATGATGTAGGAACCATGTCTGTCTGTACTGTATTTTGTTTTGTGCGCTTATTATGGATAACTTCTCACCTGGCCTGGGTCATGGTAGGTCACAAATGATAATATTGACATATTCACACTTTGACTTAGTTAATTTAGTCTAGTTGAGAGGGGTTGAGGCAGTAATGATTTTTTCTTTGTTGATCGCTAATTATGTTAATTGGAATGCTTATTTTGTTAATTTAATTACACTAGTTACTTCACTATATTGCTAATTTAGTCTAACATTATTAAAATCATTATAAGATCATTCATCTTTTTTAATAATAAAGGATCTAATGTACTCTTTTCGACTTGAAGCTCAGTAATTTTGAAGCACGTCGTACAGCGTCAGCTCCTGTACTCAGTCTCTCAGGTGGTTTTGGTTTGCCTTCAAGTAACCCCAACAGATGGGAAAAGATATTTAATAAAAAGAAGTGCATAGATAAGATTAATGTTTTTCATACAGTTCAGGAATCCACCAGTGATCAGGTTTAGTTAATGAGTATTATTATATTCATTGAATGAGCTGTGTTGAGTTTGCATGCCCCTTTTTGCCTAAAGTTATGTATGTCTTCCTAATCAGTGCAATGCAGCTGATCAAAACCAGGATAATACTAAGAGCCCAGAGAGTGCAAAAGTAGCAATCTGGCACAAAAATAAAATACATTCTGGAAGAACTCAGCAATCAGGCAGCACCTGTAGATTGCAATGGACAGTTGTCATTTCAAGTCGAGGCCCTTCACTTGGACTGCGTAAAATATTACTGTTACTAGCAATCCTGAGTTTGGACAGCAGACTTTGCTTCCACAAGAATAGTTGCAGCAGATGCAAAATGCAGTAAAAAAAAGAAAATAAAGAAATGAATAGAAGTGGAGTGAGACTTCGAAACAATAGCACCTGCTAGTTCAAGTCAAATGCATTGTTTCTATGCTGTGCATTTTATTTAGTTGTGTGTCAGGGCAGCTATTGTTCTGCTCCTGAAACAACAAAGAAGTTTGGTTAAAAAGAGTGGAGTACTTTTTTAAAACTGAATTAAATTTCTAATAAGAATATTAATGTTTTCTTTTTCCTTCCAGTCTCGGTAGCCTTCCATTAGATATTTCATCCCCAGATTTACTTGGAAGCTTGCATGAAAATTTCACTCCTACTCCTGTAAGTACCTCCAGTTTATTCAGTTTATTTGTAAGTTGCTAATTAATTTGTCAGTGTTGATAATGATGTTCTCAGATTGCTGTAAACTGACAAAGCAAATAATTAAAAATATGTAAAGGAAAATCTGCAGATGCTGGAAATCCAAGCAACGCACACAAAATGCTGGAGGAACTCTGCTGGCCAGGCAGCATCTCAGGAAAAATGTGCAGTCAACATTTCAGGCTGAGATGCTTCAGCAGGACTGGAGAAAAAGTGATGAGTAGATTAAAAAGTGGGGGAGGAAGAGAGAAACACAAGGTGGTAGGTGAAACAGGAGGGGGAGGGATGAAGTAGATAGCTGGCAAGTTGAATGGTGAAAGAGATACAGGGCTGGAGAAGGGGAGTCTATTAGGTGAGGATAGCACGCCATGGAAGAAAGAAAAGGGTGGAGGAGCACCAGAAGCATATGTTAAAAAGATGTTTTCAGAGGCACATCTTAAAGGTTCTTTAGGAATCATTGTTTATCGTACTAAAAAAAAACATTTCAATGAAGTGGTCATTATCCCTATAGCATAGCTGCTCCTATTTGTATGTATGAGGTGTTACTAGGATCATAAAATTAAATGCAGTGACTTTGAGACTAATATAATCAGACTCCAACTCTGCATCCCAGAGAGAAACAGTTTGACCTGGTGACAGTTTCAAAGCTAGGTGTGTGATGCTGCTGCAAGCACGTTTTTCATTGTACCATACCTCACCGTGCCTGTGGAAATGACGATCAGCTGGACTTGAAGATTTTTGCATTTAACTGTGTCATGACAACTGACTCACCATAGTTTAATCCGCACTATTACTTTCATTTATCTGGACCCAAAACATCAGTACTGCTTTTAAAAAAAAAAGATAAATTTCAATGCTCGCAAAGACACTATGTCACAGGCAACCCGTTGACTTCATTTTGCAGGAGCCATAGGGCTATTCTGAAGTCCATCACATTTGGCACCTATAAAGAGATAATTAGTTTTTCCAACAAGAAAAGCCAGGACTGCTTTGACAAGAATATCCAGAAGATCAAAAATTAAATGAATCATGAACATGACACACTTTTGGACTGGAAGCTCCATCATTCCCACCGTAACCTAAAGAACACTTGATGGGTGGAAAGAGCACAGGGAGCTCCATGACTAGACATGAAAAAGATCATTAATGCTGTCAAGATTATCTCTGTCCCAAAGAGGTAAACCATTGATTGTGAAACTCATCATCACCCTCAAAGCACGAAATGACTGGTAATTTAAAAAAAGGGTATTTGATGATCAAGATCTCAACCTGGTACAGAATTTGTGGCCTACCAGGCAGTAGTCATACTTAGGGTAGAGAAGCAATATATTCTGTCTGGGTAGCCTCCAACCTGATGGCATGTATATTAATTTCTCCTTCTAATTTTAAAAAAAATCCCCCCCACTCTTTTATTCCTCACTCTGGCCTCTGCCTATCACCTCCACCTTCGTTCCCTCTTCCTTCTCTTTCTTCTATAGTCCACTCTCCTCTCCTGTCAGATTACTTTCTCTCTGGCACTTTACACTTTACCTGTTCTACCCACCTGGCTTCACCTATCGCTATCTAGCTATCTTCCTTCCCCTTCTCGCCCCCCCCCCCCCCACACCTTTCTATTCTGGTATCTTCTCCCTTTCTTTCCAGTCCTGAAGAAGGGTCTCAGCCCAAAACTTTGATTGTTTATTCATTTCCATTGATGCTGCTTGACCTGCTGAGTTCCTCCAGCATTTTATGTGTGCTGCAGTAGTTATTCCTGTCCTTTCTGCTTCTAAAACCTGTAAATCTCCCAATGCACTGAAAATATATGTATGTGAATCAAAGTTACTGTCCTTCACCAGCCCAACGTCACCAGCATTGATGTCCTAATTATGCCTATGCTGGGCAGGCCAAGACTTTCAAATTGGACACTCTATTTCAGTTTCTGTTACAGGAAGAGATTACCAGTAGGACAGATGAAACAATTCAAGAATGTGCTCAAAGCCTCCTTGACAAGCCCTCACCTACAACCTAGCTGCCTCTGCCCTTCCTCTCCCTTCAGACGCCTCCTGCTAGCATCTATAGAAGAGTTCCACATATGCTTTATTACTCTGAAGTGCAAGCAAGTCCTCCTCAATTCCAAGGGCCCCCAAAGGAAAGTGTGGGTAGCAGGCAAAGTAAATTTCATGATGGATCTGACAATTGAAAAGAAATTAACTTTGAGAATAACCTTTTGCATTCTTGATATTTGCAACCAAAGGCACATCATGCTTGATATGAAAAAGAGAATGACGATCAATGCTGTTAAGCATTCAACCAGCAATTTCTCGTTTTAGATTAATAATACATAAAAAATAATGAAATTTTCAAAAGACCTAGTATCGTTACATGCTTTGTTGCATCCTTGAGTCACAAGTTAGACTGAATTTGAAGGAGGTTGTCATTTCAACCCACTCGATAAGGAAGCTGAGTTTTTCCAAAACAAGTATTCATTATCAATTGATATGTGGTTAAGGCTCACTCTCATGTAAGCTGCTGTGAGCAAGAACTTGGTAGTTCTTTGTGATTGGTATGCCTGTTGGGGTGCTTAAATATGAACATTGTAGGGTACTAATTGGTTTCTGAAAAGGAAGCTTGTCAGTTGCCAACCTCACCAGTTTTCCCACTGTGCTCTTGAACAAAAATTGAATTTAATCGTGAACAGGATAAAATGCATTAGTTGTTGGCAAGATAAACTATGTTATCATCTTTGGTTGTAGAAATCAGTGTTGTGAAAGAGGTGAAAACTGTCCTACAATTGGGTATTAGAAATGTTTTTTTAATTTTTAGGAAACCATTGATGTGTGCTAATTTGATTAAAATTTGAACAGGGAACATAATAAGTAGTTACTTTATTTCCAATAACCTTTTAAGCAAACTAACATTTGCTGAATTAGTTGCAGGCCTTAGACATATCTGAAGCCCGCAATGTTGGAGATAAAAATTCTACTTTTTATGTCATCACAAAATGTAGGGCAATACTTATCGTTCATTCCCAATTATTTTTTTTCTATATGATTGTTGAACTTGGTTAGTGACCTAGATTACAGATATCCTTCCCTCAAGGTATTTGTGAGTCAGATGGATTTTTTTCAATAATCTTATGTTGTCATGTTTGTCACTATTGATATTAGTTTCTTATTCAACTTTGTTTAATACTTGATTTAAATTCTTCTGCTGCCATGGTGGGATTTATAGTGCCTTGAAATAGTATTCAGCTGTAGAAGTCTGGCTGCAAATGGAAATGAAGTTCATGGCTCCATAATCTCAAAGGGTATTTATGGAAGTGTGGCAAGGAAGAAGCCGTGGCTTAACAAAAGCATATCCTTGCTATAAAGACATTGCAAAGCATCACTTAGAGATGCTGTAAAGATGTGGAAGAAGGTCTTGTAGTCGGATGAGACTAAAGTGGAACTTTATGGCTTCAACACCATGTGATACATGTGGCATAAATCTAATGCTGCACATCAGCCAAGTAACACCATTCCTTCTATAAGGTATGGTGGAGGTTGCACCCTGCTATGGAGATGCTTTTCAGCAGCAGGAACTGGAAATCTGGTCAGGATTGATGGGAAGATGAATGCTGCTAAATACAGACAGACCCCTGGATAAAAACCTGCTAGCCTCTGTCAGAAAGGTTAAACTGGAGAGGAAGTTGGTCTTTCAACAGGACAACGACCCAAATCACTCTGCCAGAGCAACAATGGAGTGGCTTCAAATGAAGAAAGTTGATGTCCTTGAGTGGCCCAGTCAGAATCTTGACTTTAACCCAATCAAACATTTCTGGCAAGAGCTCAAGATTGCTCTTCACTGCTACTCCTCACTAACCTGGCACAGTTTGAGCAATTTTGCAAAGAGGAATGGGCAAATCTTGCTCCATCATGTTGTGCAAAGCTAATAGAGACTTATCCAAAAAGAATACTGGCTGTAACAGCTGCAAGAGGTGGTTCAACTAAGTACTGAGCAAAGGGGAATGAACTTTTGAACTACTGACATTTCAGTTTCTGAATTTTTAGTTTTTCATGCTTTGCAATTTTCCCTTTTTTTGGGGCTGTACTGTGGGGGGAGGGAATAAAAAGGAGCATGTGGTTGACAAATAAAAATTCTCAGTTAAATCGATCAAAATCCCTGGTTGTATTACTCATTTATATGAACAAAGGGTTGGGGGTTGAATACTTTTATAAAGTACTGTAAATACCCCTTGAAATAATAATGATACCAGTTCAGGAACGTAAACATGTTTTGTTGTTCCCTTGATCAAATTAACTATTTATACCTGTTTCTTAGCAGTAAGTAATAAAGTGGTGGCCATTGAACTTCCATGTAGGAGTGAACGTTCTTGAGTTCAGTCTTTTCCTTCTGACCACAAAGTAAATTGGGTCTGGGATAAGCTGGAGAATTTTTGTGTGAGGAAAGCTGGAGATTTATAGACATACAGTAAATCACAGCATGGTCATGCATGTTCATGGCGAGTGCCTTAAATATTATTTTTAACTTCAATAGGAACAAAGACTACTGATTGTCCTAAGCAACTGTGAGTACCTGGCACATCACACGTTCAATAATTTGGCCGAACACTTTGAGAAGCATGGTTTCCAAGGAACAGAGAAAATTGCACAGGTGTGATATTTCAAACTGTTTTTGAAAACCTCAATGTGATTCTTAAGAATGTGGAGCATTCCGTGTACGAGTATAAAAATATAATTCCAGGCAGAGTAACTTCATTCCACTGTTACACTGATTAAACCTGCTTACATAGAGGATTACAAAAAATGTTTTTTAATTTTTCACAATGTGCACTCATTTTAAGTTTCTTGCCAATTTTATTGAATTGTATTTGTACGCCTACAATCTTGGACCTATTTTTGCACTTCATTTTGGTTAGTTCTGAAAGAAACTAGATTCTGTACTAATGCTTCCAAATTGATGATGAAGGAACGATGAAACAATAGTCCAACTCCAGATTTAAGCAGTTGTTAGAGACTGACACTTCAGAACGAAATTGAGAGAATGCTTTGTTCTTGTCAGTGTTTTAAGATAAATTTAAAATCAATTTACATTCAGGTTAGAGTACAAAAAAATCCATGGACCAGTACACATAAAGCACTGGAGGAACTCAGCAGGTCAGGCAGCATCTATGAAGGGAAGTGAGCATTAGGAAAAACACTCAGGGGTGTAGGACTGAATTGATGGTCCTACACGGAGTCAGTATAGATTTGATGCATCAAATCACTTGTTGTGTTATAAAAATACTATGATTTGCAGAACTAAAGTTCTGGTAAATTTACAACAAGAAAGAATCTAATCAGCTTACTTTGAACAGTATTACTACTTAATGAGTCATCATTGATCAGAAACTCAGCTAAACTAGCCCCTTAAGTGCCGTAACTGAATGAACAGAGGCTGAAGAAGGCAACTGGTGCTATTTTCAGCACTGCAAAGTAGAGCATGTGAAGGCTCTATCACATATAGAAGAAGGGCAGAGGGCAAAAGTGAATGCTAACATTTGCAGGTTGTGTATCTCCAAGAACTGGAAATATATTCCTGTTCCTTCGTGATCATTAGATTCAAGTGTATCCTCTGAAAATAGTCCCATGAATTAACAGGAGTTGCATTACTTTCAAATTTCTTTTCAATTATGCACCTGTCTTAGAAGTGTGGGCCACATCTTTCTTGTCATTGCACTGCCATCTTGGTATCCTTTAGCTTCATCAGGATTATAGCAGCACCATTGGGAACATAGCAGTGTAAGAACTTTTCTGAGGCCACTTTAGAAATGGCTATTACGTTCTGTCTTTGCTAACATCTCTCTCATCCTTTGAGGGAATTTAAAAACAGAGAAGTATCTGACATACAAGAAACAATCAGGTCTGTCTGCACCTGAAGGGTGTGAGCTATTTTATTTTTCAACTTGATGTTTTATAAAAACAATATGTAACAAAATCTTTGTAATTCATTGATAATATGTGAATCATACACTGCTTTGTTTGAAAGTTATGGCTGAAGTTTTTAAAATGTTCATACAACAGCTTATCAGGTATCACAATAATTTCCAAAGTACCCTTCCAATTATTTGCTTTGTCATGTGGTCTAAGATGCTGGACCACAAGTTAAGTAATTTTATAAACTGTTCTCTGTCCTCTGGTGCTTTTGACTTCCCCATTTCAAATAATTGACATGTTCTTGCTCAACACAATAGTCTCTGAAATAATTGAAAGCACCAGACCCATCACCAACATTCCTTTCCCTCGAAACTTATTGCCACTTTCTAAATCCATCTTCATCATTCCTGCAGTCGCATGTTTCAGCTTTTTCATCTAACACTCAAATGAGCCATGACCTTAAAGCAGAGTTTATCAAAGTTACAAATAGGGTCATCATACTTATAATTTCCCTTTAATTTTTCCTCATGATCAGATTCATGTATGGCTCATACATATGGTAAAAATCCATGAAGAATGCTTGAAATTGCAATAATATTAATGAAAAGTCCTATGGTTGTTGGAAATCTGACGTTAAAGAATATACTTACATATTAGTATGTCAATCTTCACTCAAAGAGAATTGGCAAATTAACAATTCAGGTCTACAGCCTTCATCCAGATGGTTCATATCTGAACCTTTGCAGGACATGCTAGATCTAGGAGGAACAAAGTGCTCTCTTGAATTTTTATGTTCTACTGATGTGTGGACAAGTAATTCAATGATTGTGGGTTTGAGTCCCACTGGAGTTGATGTTTCTGTGGAGGCTAAGTCATTGGGTATCCTTAAAGCAGAGGTTGATAGATTCTTAATTAGTAAGTGTGTCAAAGGCTATGGGGGGCAGGGGTGAAGGCAGGAAAATGAGGTTGAGAGGGATAATAAATCAGCCATGATGGAATGGCACAACAAACTCGAGCTGGATAGCCTAATTCTGTCCTATATTTTATAGTCTTACTATGTGCATTTTTGGAATATGTTTTAAAATGGAGCAGAAGTTGAGAATGTAATTGCACCTTAAAAATTAACCTTAAACAGGCCTAATCAAACCTGGTGAAAGACTATCGTGTGCAGTTTTGGGGCCCCTTATCTAAGAAAGGATATGCTGGCATTGAAGAAGGTCCAGGGGTGGTTCAGAAGAATGATCCCAGCAGTGAAAGGGTTAACATATGAGGGCACTTGATAGCTCTGGACCTGTACTCAATGGTCCAGAAGAATGAGGGGAGATCTCAGTGAATTCTATCGAATATTGAAAGGCCCAGATAGAGTAGACATGGCGAGAATTTTTCCTATAGTGTAGGAGTCTATGACCAGAGGTACAGCCTCAGAATACAAGGACATCCCCTTTAAACAGAGATGCAGAGGAACTTCTTTAGTCAGGCAGTGGTGACTCTGTGGAATAAATTGTCACTGATGGCTGTTAAGGCTGTCATTGGGTATATTTAAAGTGGAATTGATAGATCCTTGATTAGTAAGAGCATCAAGGGTTATGAGGGGAAAGTAGGAGAATGGGGTTGAGAGGGATAATAAATCAGTCATGATCAATTGTCTTATGGTATTAAACTATTAATTTACCTTTGATGTTTTAATAACACTGGCCCACAACCCACCACTACCCAGTCATAAAAAAAAGGTTGAAACTATTACTGGCATTAATAAGTTGAGTATGCATTATGAATTTGTTCAAAATTTAAAACATCAAGAATTTTAAACTACTCAGCCTGCTGCTGCTTTCTCTTACTACCTTAAACTGAGATTAAGAGACAAGTTTTCAATAAATTTGTGTTTCAGCAATGCTTAATCTCAGAATGAACCATTAAACAGAGGTGAGAGTTCATCAACCTGAACCATTATCTCCATTTCTCTCTGCGAAAATGCTGGCTAATCTTCTGAGGACCTTCCTGCATTTTTCATTCTTATTTTAGATTTCCAAAATCAACGTAATGTAGCTTTTTGATTTTTTTGCGAATTTTTTTTGCCTCTTCTCTCACAGGAGGCTCTATTATTAAGAACATTGTAATAGGCTACTGATGACAGGGTGTTTTCTCTTCTTTCTCCATTCTTTCCCAAATAATGGGGTTACATCTACTACCATTCAGTCTGTAGGAGTTGTTCTAGAATCTGTGGAATTTTGGAAATCAAAAACTGTTGCATACATTATCTCCAGAACTAACACCTTTAAAACTGGAAGATGCAGTTCATCAGATTCTCAGGATTTATGATTTTTCTGTCCCAGTAATTTCGGTAATGCTAATGTTTTAATACTGTTTTTTATATACTCTGTTCAATCCAAAAAAGTTTGTTCAAACTATTTTCAGAGGGTTTTCTATATCTCTTTCCTTAAAGATGGGTACAAAATATCCCTGATTTCTCTCCTTTTTTTCTTATTTCCTAATACATTTTCTGCTATTAAGTTTTCAGGGGACTATTCTGTTTTCCTGTTATCTTTAAAAAAAAAAAATTCTTCTGTTGTTTCTCAATTGACTACTTTGTGTTCTACCGTCCATTTCTACGTTAATGACTTGGTCATCAGTAGTTTAATTCTGCTTTTTCTTCAATTGTCAGGCTTATTTTTTGACATGCCTGTAATCTATTATTTAACTTCTCTTGAAAATCATGAGTGGAGCACTTTTTTTTCATTTTGAAGGAATTTACACTCAGTGGCCGGTTTAGTAGATATCTCCAGTATCCAATAAAGTGGTCACAGAGTGTATGTGCATGGTCGTCTGCTACTGTAGCCCATTTACTTCAGATTTTGGCATGCGTGTTAACAGACGTGTTGTGTGTTAACTTGGATTGTATACTTTGTTCTGTGTTGTAATTTCCCTTCTGCACAAAGCAAGTGGCGTACTCTGACTTTTATAAATATAATACTTTGAAAAAAGAGTTGATACACAATTCTGAATCCTTCCTAATTTGGCCTTATTTTTCATAATTTCATACTTGCAAATTATGTTCCTTTTAGTACTTGCAAAGAGATAGTATGATTTTGACAGTTATGGTCAGCAGATCTACTTATTCACCTCAATTTTATAATTTCTCATAGTAGGTTAATTGGATATTGTAAATTATTCTGTGATTAGGCTAGTGTTAAATAGTGTCGCTGGGCAGTGGGCCCTGTTGCACGGTATGAATAAAATACATAATTACTGCAATATGTATCACGTTTCACTGAAAATTTGGCTTATTATCTTGCTTTCTTGTCATCTTATGTTAATTTAATCTTTACTATTGAATGAAATTTGCTAAACATTGCATTTTTGTATTATACTTTTCTTACATTAGTCTTTTCAATAGATTTACAGGTCCTCTGTATTCAGTAGCAGGTGCAACAAAGGAGTCTGCAAATCCATGTTCTTATTACCTTATCTCTCACCCAAATAACTTAAAACATTTTTTAAAAATCCCCTTGAATCAATATTAAAGTTTTAAAAGAACCTGCTTACCAGCAACTGTTAAAATGTCAGTGTATTTGGATAAGATTGTGTGGGAAAGAATATGTCATGATTAAATGTAGGCTTTATTTTGTTACATATCTACTATGTGAGTGGGTATTTTTATGAATAATAATAGAGTTGTATAAAGCATAAACAGCATCCATGTTGATCATTTACTACACCCATTTGGTCACATTAGAATCATATCTTTCTATGCCTTGTTGGTTAAGTAATTGTATCTAATATCACCCTCGCTTCTGGCTGCATGATCTAGATTTCAACCATTATCTGTGTGTTTAAAAAAAAATCATCTGTCAGATCTGCTTAAAAACTCTTGCTTCTCACCTTAAACCTATAAGCCTTTACCTTCATCTTTGATATCCTTACCATTAGGAAAGCTGTTTTGAATATCTATATTACTCATAATCCTCAGGTCACCCCTCACTGCAGGGAAAACAACCCCAGCCTATCTAATTTCTCAAAACTAAAGTGCTCCAAACCAGGCAATATTTAGGTGAATGCCCTCTGCACTCTCTGCAGTGCAATCACATCCTTCCTGTACTGATGTGACCAGAACTACACACATTACTCCAGGTGCAGCTTAACTAGTGTTTAGTCAAAAGTTGCAACATCATATCCCACCACTCACTTTTTTAAAATGCCGCCACCCAAGAAAACAAGCATGCTTTCTACCTTAACTTAGCTGATCAACCTGTGCTGCCATTTACAGAGAACTGTAAAATTAACCTGCAGGCTTCTGGGCTCTTCAACATTCCTTGCGCCCTACCATTTAATATATTGTAGTATTTGTTTTTTTTAAGTAATCAGTGAAAAATATTGCACCAACTAAGTAACATGGTTTTTTTTTTGTTTTTTTAGTTCAATATAATGAAAACTCTTTAAAAATTCTCTAAATGAGTAAAATAAAGCCAATTTCAGCCGTGCTGAACAACTGAGCTACCAGACTATTATTGCATATATCTGCCACAGTTTGCCTCTGAAAGTTATAAAGAAAGTTTTATTTTAAATGGTTGCTAAAATACAGCTAATCATCCTTGATGTAAGTCCAGTCAAACAGATGTAGCAAAAAGTGAGAATGACATGGCATGCAACAGTTATATGATCAACTGTTAAAAGTCAAATGGAAAGAATTGGTGGTGAATATTTGTGTTAACGTGGGCTAAATACTGGAAGTTGTACTTCTGGGAAAAACAGTTCTCATATAAACGACTACTAACGATCTGATTAACCTAAACCAGATCCTGTTATTGTGACTTGTTATCATCCATTACTTTGATGAAAAGGTAGCACATGTTAAACTGTAATTACCCTTATAATCATGAAATGTAACAGCCACCTCTTTCATGGAAAATATGGTGTGATGACAGAGCAGGAGGTGTAGAAAGACAATATTTTTTTGTAAGTACAGGGGGGAGTCCCTCAGTTTCTCTGCCTTACCCTGAGGCCTAATTATATTCTGCATAATAAATCAATGAGCAATATATCAGTTTTATTTCTGAACAGCATCTGTTGTAACAACGTAAGTTAATCATGTGCTAATGTAGAGGATTTATTTTGTATATTGCCCACACACTCAATAATTCTGTAACTAGAATAAATGTATAACCTGCATTGAAGGGGAATAATTTTGTAACCAGTTTAAGTTTGTCTCACTAATAATAGAACCACAGGAAGTTACTTGGCCTATCAAGTCCATGTCTGTCTTTGGTAAAGAAGCAGGCATTTGCAATTGCTTTTTTTTCTCTCTGTAGAATCTCTTCAGAAAGTCCTAATAAATTCTTTTTAGTAATGTTATTGACAGTGAATTTCAAATCGTTAGCACCCTTCCAAGTTATCTTTTGCCCAGTATTTGAATTTAAATATAGAATGAATGTCATTATGGAAAAGGGTAATGTCACTATTAGTTAATGTTACAAAATGAAATTAAAGAAATTATTTCTTGACATTTTTCTGAATAATTTTAAGGAGCACCCTTCAAAAAATATACTACCTATTCACTTATTTATATGAGGAGTAAGAATATTGCTGGCAAGATCAGTATCTACTTCCTTCCCTATATAACATTTGGAAAAACGATCAGCTGACTTGTTGAATTACTTCCATTCATATGGTGTAAATACGCCCAACTGTACTATTTTGTTTGGAGATCCAGGATTTTCAGACCATATGTTCAAAGGTCAAGGTAAATTTATTATCAAAATATGTGTACAGTATACATCCTTGAGAGTTGTCTTCTTGCAGACAACCACAAAACAAAGAATCACCATAGAACCCATATAAAGAAATCCTCACACAAGACATACAGATGGGCGAAAAAAAAGAACAAGTCATGCAAAAGCAAAAGGCGTACAATTGACACATAAAACATTAAACATCAAACCGTAAAGTTCACAAACAGTAATTCCACAGCCACCAAGGCAAGAGTAAAGCCAGTCCAGGAGTCGATGGCTGTGGCCATAGCCACTGAGTCAGTCAGTTCAGCATTATGTTGATGGCTGTAGATCACAGCCACAGATCCAATTCTGTGCTGAAGCGCCTCAATCAAATCGCTTTAAACAAATTCTAAAGCACTGAAAACATTAAGCATCAAATTTCAAACGGAAGTGAGTCCACAGCCATGACCCACAAGCTGCCGAGGCATTCAGACCATGCAGTGTGGGACCCAAGACTCCTGCACTTTCCACTGGCAGAAGTGAGAAGAAGACCAGTCAAATGCCAGAAGACAGTACTGAAGACCCATTTATTTTCCACTCTTGTCCTGATCGATTTTAATCTTGCTCAACGCTTTAATCTGCGTGGAATAATGGAGCCAGCCACAGGTTCGTATTCCGCCACTAGGAATTAACACAGCATTCACCCCCAGCGAAAGCCATAGCTGTACTTCACGCCAAATGCTCCAGGGGTTTGCAGAAGTGCCAAATCACCCAAAAAATACATTTTTAAAAGGAAAATTACAAGCTGCAATTGATTCCAGTTCAGAAGAAGTATATTTAGATGAAGAAGAGTATCCAGTAGTTTTGTAAGCAATCTGCAAGATGTCACCATTGCTGCCTGGCACCATCTTACCAGAAGTATGGTTTTTGAAACAATGATACATATTCAATTAACAATTTTATGTGCCTGGAAGTAAAATGGAAGTGATAGTGTTAATGTATTTCTGATACTTTTTGCGCTTCTAGTTTGAGAAATCTTAATATGGTATTGCAATGCGTCTTATAAAATGTACTGGGCGATGGTGTACCCACTGGTGGAGGGAGAAAATGTTTTTGTCCCACTTGGTGCCCAGACAAGTGGAAATAGCTTTGCACCATAATCTTGCCTTGCTCGTTGCATACGTTGAGAGGCTTTGGGGAATTAGGGAAGTTGTTTGCCTTGGTACCCAGACACTCACGTGCTCTTATAGCTGCAGTATATATGTGACTTTTTCATTAAGTTTCTGATTATTGATAATCTTCAAAATGTTGAAACAATGAAATTAAGTCATGATATATCTGTAATTATTTTTAATGCATCAGTCTGATCAATTAAACTAGTTTTCATTATTTGTTAATTTGTTTAACTTTTATTTGAGTTCTTACATTTCCTTCAATGAATGGTAAATATTTTCATTGTTTTCAGTAGCTTATTAATGTTTCTGACCATCAAGAACATTTAGAAATGGTGACAATTTCTCAGCCTGATAAACTCACTGTATATTTATTTACAAACAAATAGCTCAACATTTTTATCCTAAAATGTGTAGCAACAATTTCAGAATTTCTATTTTGATATATGGGGTTTAAACATGATTTTTATTTAGCAATTACATTTTTCATTACTGTAACCAAAAATTTGTTGCTGTTATACATTTTTAATGGTGATGTAATAAATAATCATTTTCTGGGTGCCATTAATGCCACTTCACTAAACTTTTATTTAGTTGTTAATTTAATTAAAGCAACTTTTCCTTGACCTTTGTTTCGAATGTTCTCCTGTAATTATTCAATGTGTTCCCTTTTTTTAAAAAACATAACCAGACTTGTAATTAATTTTCAAGAAGGCAAATGTTTTTCTTGGTCAAATAGAGATGCCAAATGCAAGCATGTTTTAGATGTCAGATGCATTTTAAACAGGTTAGATAAAATATGAAAAAAATGTTGATTCACATTACTGTACTTCGATTGTCAAATAGTGGTAAGCACACTGTGGATTTTAGCAATTTTTATTCCTATTCCAATGCACTGCAAAAGCAAAAAGGAAGGAGTTTTTTGTTAAATGGTTGAATATCAGCAGCAATTACCCATTCACATGATAGCTAATCTAGGATTTCCTTGCATGTGTGATTAAATACAGAAATCCTGAACTTACTCCTCTGTAGTTGAGTATATTTTAGCAAGCTCTGCTGCAGGGCATACCATGAATTTCATTGGTGGGGCTTCATCTTAGAGTTTCTCCAGTTCTCTGGTATTTATTTTGTGGTATTATCGTTGTTTCATTCTGTGCCAATTTAAACCAGGCATTGCATGCATTACTGCATTGTTTCAGTGGGAATTGTAGGGATGCAGAATGACAATAAAAGGACAAATTCCTTTTCATATTATGTTTTGTTCATATAAAGAATGTTTTATGTGCTTCCATTTGATTATTTTTAATTTAAAAGTTCATAATTTCAGAATGTCAATTGCAGCTAGCTAACCCATGGCAGTAAAAATGGGATGCATTGGAAAATATTATATTGAAAGACTACTTCAGTATGATGCTCCTTTATTATAAATGAAAGACAAGAGTATGCTGAAAATGCTCACATGCGTCTCTTTACATCTTCTTACTGAATTTCCATTCTTACCTATTTGTAAATAAGGGGAAAAGTGATACTGTTAATGATTTTTCTTCAGAAATAGAAGAAGTAAGACAAAGGAAGCAGGTCACAATCAAATTGAAAGATGAAAGGCAGGAGAATTTAATTGACCAAAGAAAAGACAGGAGGACACAGAAGTAGTGGTAATTAGATGAGTAGAGAAACAAAACTATAAAATATACACCTTCTACAAAATATCATCTCACAAAACACTCCTGTCCTCCCAGGAATCAAACTGGTAAATATTTACGGTGTCTATTCTTGGGAAATGCATCTTCATGTGTTATTGCCCATATCTAGATCTCACAAAAGCTCTATTTAATTTCCAAAAGAATTCATTCACATGTTCTCCAAATCCCTTCATTAGAAACACACATGACTGTAACTTCTCAATTAGCCAGTGTACCTGTATGTTAACTTAAACAAAAAAAAAGGTGTTGGTGAGCAATTATAACAGAAGAATTGTACTGAAAGATAATAGTGTAAGTAGGATCATATGTAAAAACTGTAAGCTGGAGATGTATTAGAAGATATAAAATATTCAGATAAATGTATAAATATTTGGTAACTTGTTCCTTGGACCCTCAAGCTGAAGCATACTGAGGGCAATAGCACAATCATTCCTCAACTCTGATGTCACTGGGCTTTTGTTTTTAAAGATCTTATTCTGTTGTAATCCAACATATAGCTTGGTTCCTTCTGCATTATTATTGCATCTGCTCAGCTTTAAATGGTTTTGTCTGTGATTAGAGTTTTTTTCCTTCCTCACCCACCTTCCTTAGAGTTGATATCTGTTTATCTTGAGTAGCTATACAAATCTGTTCCAAATAATCTGTGTTGTGGTAATAGTGTGAAAACTCCTGAAAGTTACCAGTTCTCCTCCTACAAGCAGAAGTGCCTGTCGCCACTCGTAATGTTCAAATGTTCTCATCAAATGAGGAAGTGTTCCTGCCCACAATGTGACTTCTCTGTGGGGTTCAGAAGGAAACAAATTCATGCATTTATAATTTGTATCATGATGTTTCTCAGAATGTTTTAAAACAATTTTACATACACAAGTCCAGCTACTGCTGCTGTGTGCCAAAAAACAAAAGCAAAAACATAAGAGAAAGGATCAATTCATCTGCACTGTTTGAAGGGTAATCAGAAATCCAATGCCATCAACTTCAACTGTAATGGACTGTTAATACAGCATCTCATTTAAAGTACAGTATCTCTAATAAACTAGTATTGATGCATTATTATATCAAAATGTCAATCAACAATGAGTCCTCATGGTCTGGAGCATGATTTGCAGTGACAGTTTTCTGGCTCAGAAAGGTCATTCAAAAAGTTCTGAAGCTGGTGCTTGCAATGTTCAACTTATTGCAATGTAATAGACATTTTTTCTAAAACATGGGTCACTTGTGAATCAGTACTGCACTTTCTCTTAAATATGTCCCACATGTAGGAATAGAATATGGTGCAAAGCAAAATTCTGTGGGCCATGTCTATCAGCATCATCTCAGTGTTAATTTATGTACTATAATAGTTTGTTTCCCTTTATATTCCATGATAAGTTCAGTACATTGTAATTTCTACTGATTTGTCTAATCTTGTTATGTTTTTATTATGATGTAAATCTTCGTTGACAGTTAACTATGCACAACAAACTAGATCTTGATTAAAAAATACGATGCTGTAAATTCTCAGCAGATTACATAGCATCAGTGGAGAAAGAAACTAAGGTAATATTTCTGGTTTCTTATAAATGACACTTTATTTGGGATGCTGATCATTATTGTTCAAGAATTCTATGGAACAGAGACAGTGAAGATTGAAAGAGTGGGCAGGTGCAGACAATGTGGGAAGTTTCATTGGTTGTTTGATCATGCTGATGAAGTTCTTGTAAAATAGGATCAATTTCATTAGTTTAGCATTGTAAGAAGCCTGGCTAAATACACAAAGTTGCTTTTACTGCAATTGATTGATTGTAAAGGCTTCTGATCCAAACTGGAATCCTCAATTGGTAACATGTCTGACAGCATGTACTGAGGTGGAAAATCAAGATTGTGTTGGAGATAGACCCACAGAATATTTTTAAAACTAGTTTCATGGTAAGAATTTCTACATGAAGTGATAGACAAGGTTGGTAATGTTATTTTTTTCCATGAGACAAGAAGAGAACAGTAATTTTATATTAATGCATTTGTTTCATTCATTTATATTTCAATAGAACAGGAGCTAATTTGTTGTTTTCAAGTTGATCTTCCCTCACTAGAATGCTTATCACTATCCAATTTGTACTATGAGGCATATTATTCCAGGATCACTATCACGTAATAAGATATTGGGCTATAAATAAATCTTCCTGATCTTAGGGGACATTAATGATTATATAATGCAGCCACTATATTTACAACAATGTGAGGTCTAGCCATTCTGAGGTTTCATCCAGTGTCTATGATTTTTTTAAAAAGTAGTATGATTTGGGAGCAATTTTTCACATTGGTTTAAAAATAAAATTTATTGTTTGTGTGTTACAACGATTCAGATTTGAGAATTTTCGTCTATTTTTGACAAGGGAAAGCTAGGTATTACTAGTTGCTCACTTTCATTGTAATATATTTTTAGTTTACCTCTCTAATGATTATTATAATAAAATTGTTTATCATTAACGGCTCCCAAGTTCGAATCCAGCCGGCTCCCTTGTACACTTTCCATCCGTGCTCGGTTGAGCGTCGAGCTAGCAACTCGACCTCGTAAATATAAGAAAGCCTGCTTAAAAAAAGCGCTGTCACGACAGCGTCCCGACGAGTCCACTCGGAGTTAAGGGCTTTCTTCTTCTTCTTCTTCTTCTTCTTCATATTATTAAGCAGTGGCGAGGGTGTGCAGATTCACATTGATTAAAGAACCATGTCATTTAATTCCTATGTATTTTTTGGCATCATTGTTAGTAATATCTATTTTGCACTAACCAGTCTCACGGGGAAAATATTTTTGTGCACTTTTAAGTATCTTGTTCTAAATATTATTTGTTCAACTTAAAATATGGAAGCTGCACAAGGTGCAGTCCATTAGATATTCCGAACTGTAATTATAATATCTGAATAGCGGTTGGAAATTTCAAAACGTCCTTAATGGGAGATGTTCCCTTCCAAATAAAAGGCAAAATACTGCACTTGCTGAAATCAAAAATATAAGCAGAAAAAGATGTACATACATAGTAACACACACAAAATGTTGGAGAAACTCAGCAGATCAGGATCTATGGGAATGAATAAGCGGTTAATGTTTCGGGCTGAGATTCATCATAGTTTTCAACATACTTTATTTTTCTGTCAGCATTGGTGAAATAACAATTAACAATTCAGGTATATATTCAAATCTAAAAAATAGCTATTGATCTTAGGTATACTGATATCATCCAATAATGTGGTTGGTGGTAGAGTACACATGGAATAAAGTTCTGTTCTCCTGTTTGAATTACAGTAATGCATTGCCTATCATGCTTTAAATACATGGATGAGCACATATCCCTTATCATTGGGGGTGTTGGTTCTTTAACACCACCTCTTTGGTCAGGAAAGCACAGCAGTGTCTCTACTTCCTGAGGAGAATGAGGGTAGGGAGGCTCCCCATTACTCTACTCTTTCTCTCCCCCCCCCCCCCCCCCCCCCCACCATTTTAACCAGTTTTTACAGGAGCACCATCAAGAATATCATAACCAGCTGCACCACCAGTCTGGTATGGGAATTGCAAGGTGTCACTGACCGCAAGTCCCTACACAACATTGCAAGGACTGCTGAGAGGATCATTGGCGTGTCTTTTCCACCCATTAGAGATATTTATCAATGCAAAGATACCTTACCATTGTCAGTGATCCCCTCCCATCAGTCCACCAATTTTTGACCCCCTAAGGCAGGAGGTACCATAGTATTCATTGAAGAGCTGTTAGGATGGGAAACAACTTCTTCCCCCAGGTCATAGACTATTGAACTCACTGCCACCACCTAGATTTCATCATGCATGAAGCACCAGTAGCATTATACTTTTTAAACATATCACACGTGCAGCTTGTTATTTATTTATTTGTAGAAAAATTACTGTGTTTTATGTGTGAATTTTATGTTCTGCATTGTGCACTTAAGTCTGGAATAACGGTGATATAATGTGAACGGTTGAATGACAATGAACTTGAACTTGATCAGCTGCTAATGGTCTTCACAAATATTGATCAGTTTACTACATTTTTCATTAGCCTGTGTCCCTTACCAATCACTTGGTAGAACCTATCTTTTGCTGAATATGTTTCTAAGATTTTATTTGCCTTGGGAAAATCTCTGAAGTCATGGAATATGATGTTTACAGGTTAGCATTGATGCTGTGAAGTATCTGGATCAGAGGCTCTTTGAAACCTACATTGAACTAAAATCGGATCCAATTGTTGGCTCTTTAGAGCCTGGAATTTATGCTGGATATTTTGACTGGAAGGACTGTCTTGCACCTACAGGTATGTCATTTTTTTAATTGCCATACTTCATCTGCAAACAATAAGATTTTAAAATCTTAATATAATGGTTACTCTTAATTTTGCTACAATGTATTTGTGTAATTCCAGAATATATAATGCTTAACGAGTTATTGCATCTGTTAGGTTTAGTTTTTTTTAAAAGCTTGCAAATTGCTAAACTTGGGGTACACCACAATATAACTGTTCACAGTTCATGTAGAAGTTTATTGCAGGCATTAATTCTTTTCAACTCGATTAGCATGGTTAAAAATAATGGTCAGAGCCACAAAATAATGTGTTAAGTTGTACTCAGTGGTAATATAGGGTGTTATTTGCTGAATGCTGAACATGTATTGCATAATCATGCTTTAATCTATTTTCAAACCTACCATGTTATAAGTGTGAGATTTCAGAAAAAAGCTTTGTTCTTCCAACTGGCAGGACCTTTGATTCTAAATCAGTACTTAATCATGCAAATTAAGGATGTTTCTTTTCCTCTCTTTCCCATCGTCTAAAATTTAGTATTTATTTATCCAGCAAATTACTTTTGAATTCTTATTAACAAATATGACACACATTCTTAAAAAAATTAAAAGGCTGATAGATCTTGCACATCACTTAGTTTTTTCTTATTTCTGGTGCTGCATAAATTCTAGGTAAACATGAATGTTTACTTATGAAAGAGTGGTGGTTTGGCAACAAAGTATTAGTGCACAAGCAAGTGACTATAAGAATAACAAAAGCATATTTTCAGGACGTTTAGTCATCTTTCCTATTGATGTAAGAGATTAAAGAGAAAATGTTAAATAAGCACTAAATTCTTTCAAAGTTCTTAATTTCTTTGTTTATAAATTTACTTCCAATTTCTAAACTTGCTGAAAAAGAAATTAGTGCATTTTCTTTTGGGGAGATGGGTGCCAAACGTGGCTGACCATCTGCAATTTCGTAGCATGTAAACAAACTGTCAATATTTTCCCAGAAAAGTTAATCTTCCTGTCTTTGAGCTTGCTGAATACTTGATAAAGGAAGCATTCTTGGACGCATTTCATAAATTCCGCTCCATTCAAGCCTTTTACACTATGGTTGGCCTTCTCTATTTTAGGAAAGTTAAAATCTTCCAGTATTACTACAGTACCATGTACAGTACATATAGTACAGTATCTGCTGAAATCTAATGTTTTGTGGCTGGCTCTGCTTTCTTTTTTGGATGTCTAGGAGGTTTAGCCCATTATTGACTAAAAACCCTTTTAAATCTTAATAAGATTTTTGGCTCAAAGGGAATAGGATAAAAAATTGAGGTGCAATACATTCACTGAGAAGGTGAGTGGAGTTTCAAAGTAATCATTTTTCTATGATGACAAAAAGAGGGACAACCAATGCTAGAACTGCCATAGAGACAAATTCTGTATACTTAAAAAGTCCACTTTGAGCAGTCCATGATCCTTGCAGTTTGTGATTAAATTTATACCCATTTGGAGAAGTATTTCTTTCTCTCCATGATTCTGCACAAGGCAATTTGCATATAATTGAATACAAATTCTATTTTCAATCAGTTTAATCTCCTAGTTTTTTAAAATCATTTAAAATCCTTTATATTTAGAGGTTTTAACATTCTGAAATTTGGTCAATCAAACTGAAATTAAATTATTGGAGCAAACACGAGGAAATCTGCAGATGCTGGAAATTCAAACAACAACACACAAAATGCTGGTAGAACACAGCAGGCTAGGCAGCATCTATAGTGAGAAGCGCTGTCGACATTTCGGGCCGAGACCCTTCGAGCAAGCTTTTCAAAAACAAAAATCCTGGGGTAAAGTGGTAAGCTTCAGAGTAAAAATATAAAATGATAGGTTTAATATCTATTTAAAATGTATCTTTTAACATACTTCTGCTTAGAAAAGCTTAATTTTAAGTTTGTAGCAAGCACAATTAGCAGAAACTACTAGTACAAATGAATCACTGTCAGATTTGTGGATAGGGCCAATTTTCAGCATAGTATTTTCTGGACTGATGTAAAAGATTGGAAAATATGTACTAAATATAACTTGCATTTAATAGTGCCATAAAAAACTACTTACTAGAAGCAGTTCCCATAGTCATTCTAAAGAAACAAAAAGCCAACGTGGCAAATTTAAAAGTCATAGTATAGTTGAAAACTAAGGGGACTGCAAAAACTACCCAGGAAACATTAAAGGAATGGGAGGCCCACAGAGTGTATGAGAGCAGATAAGAAGCTAAAATAAGATAAATCTATAAAATAATTTGGCAATGAGTATTCAACTAAATTGTAGGGGCATATAGCATCCAAAGGTAGGATTTTCTTGTGGAAGAAGAGGTCATGGACTATTGAAATCTGAGTGAGTTCTTTCACGCTCTTCTGGAAAAGGGGGATGCTGTCTGTGTCATAGTAAAGTAATCATGGGATTGAAATGAAATGAAGATAATACCACATTCAAAGGTGAAACTTAGCCATAATCAGAGATGGAGATATTTTCTGAGTCCTAATACATTCCAGTTTACTGATAGAGTTATAGGGAGAAGTTCTAATTCTGCTACAAATTTCCAATCATCTTTAGATATTGGACATCAGAATCAAGTTTAATATCACTGGCATAATTTGTGAAATTTGATCACTTTATGGCAGCAGTACAATGAAACACAGGATAAATAAATATCGAAAAACTGAATTAAAGTAAATATATATGTGTGTGTGTGTGTCTATTAAATAGTTAAGTTAAAATAAAGTAGTGCATTTAAAAAAAAAAGAAATGAGTGGTGAGGTGGTGTTCATGGGTTCAATGTCCATTCAGAAATCATCTGGCAGAGGGGGAGAAGCTGTTCCTGAATCACTGAGTCTGTGCCTTCAGGCTTCTGTACCACCTTCACAATGGTAGCAATGAGGAGCAGGCATGTGCTGGGTGGTGGGGGTCCTTACTAATGGACATTGCCTTCCATAGGCACCGCTTCTTTAATATGTCTTGGATGCTACAGAGGCTAGTACCAATGATGGAGCCAACTAATTTTACAAGTTTCTGCAGCTTACTTCGATTTGTGCAGTGGCCCCCCCCCCCCAACCCCGCAATACCAGTTAAACTGCAGGGTTGCAAGTGTTATATTCTGGTTAAAAATGAAGTTTTAACATGGTACCTAAAGGCTAACCTGGCCAAGAATTGGGGCTGAGGAAACATTTAAAAATAATATTTAGAACAAATTTAATTGTCACGTGGAAAAATATGCCAGTAAGTTCAGACAGAAGCATTAATGGCAGAGCACATCTGATAACGTTGGAGTTCTTTGATGAAGTTACAGAGAAAGAATTGATAAGGATGTTGTGGTTGATGTGCATATCAGCTTTAAGAATCTTTTTGAGGAAGTGCTGTATACAAGTCCTGAATCAGGGTTTGGATCCCTCTCCCTCCCAAACAAATGCTGCTTGACCTAGTGAGTTCATCCAGATTCCAACATCTTTTGTGTACCAAGTAATGATCTTTTTGAGATAGAAAGGTGAAATGACCAAATGCATAGCTGCTGAAGTTTTATTGCAGAGATTCAGTATGTTAGGAAGATGAAAGGCAATATAAGCTAAATGGTCCACCCTGAGTCCTAATAAAGAAAATACTGTGCCTAGATTATGAATATGTAAAGTTATATTTTATATTTGCAATATATGTTATTTCAGGGCAAATCTAAATAATTTAAATTTATTCAGTTGTTAATATTCAGTATTATGGAATATCAGGCTGTATTTTTGAACCTCTTCTATTTTGTGCATATTGTTTGACAAAACATAATATTGCTTTTGTAAATGAGTGTAGAAAATCATAATTATGTGGGAGGAGAAGTCAAAGCACAGACTTTTCTCGCTATAATTAATTAAATATTCATCTCTTCTCGGCATTTGAGGGGACAGTGTTTATTCATATCCACTGTGTTCTGAACGCTGAATAATAGCTTTCAAAATTATTTCATTTTGCTGACAAATAACTCCATGCCCCATTCTACTTCTTAGAACTTGTGCAGGTCATCTCCATTTGATAGCAGATTTTTTTTCAGCTCCTATTTGTTTGAAGTGTTACTTTGAACAGGATTCCACATAACTCTGGTCCACTCATTCTGAAAGGGGAAATTACTGGAAAAGTAAACCAATTAACAGTATGTGGGAGTCTATTTACAGTAACTTCGTAGCTAGTTAAATATAGTTGAAGAATCTATGCCTCCTAGTGGTTGGAAATGAAATCACATCTCAGAAAACAGCCTTGTATTATTGGTCATGTTTAAGCAAAGGTAGTTATTACAGTATTATAGGGGATTTGGACAGATCTTGTGCATATATCAGTTATATTTGATTACTTTTCCAATTCTTTCCTGCAATTAGTTGTTGGGATGAAAATGAAAATAAATGCATTTGTGTGGCATCTTGGCACATGAAGGAAGTACTTCATGAATAACTTCAAAGTGAAATGATTATGTCAGCAAACACTCTGGTTTTGTTTTACATGTAGCATAAGTACATGATCTGTCAATTTTCTGCATGTTGAATGACAAGATGCATTTCTTGTGTCTTTCTATCAATGCCACAAAATGTTTCATGTCCCGTTGAGCTTTTCACAATAGGCATATTGTGGTTTAATATTTTCTATTCATAGCATTTCCAGTGCTGCAGGCGTACTTCAAGACTGGTGGACCAAAGATGTATCCACAGGTTTTTAAACTTCAAAGTTGCGAAGTTTTACAAAATGTCCATCTTTCAGTGCTGTTGCTGTTGAGTGCCATCGAGTTGGTGGCTCATGGTGACCCTATGGATAGTGCAATTGTCCATAGGGTTTTTGTGGCAAGATATGGAGTAGATTGCCAGGCCTTTCTTCCATATAAATACTGCTGCTGTCCAGCTTTGAGACCCGACCAAATTAGAACTCCTGGATCATCCAACCCTGAAGTCCAGTGCTAATGCCACTAAGCCATGGGCCAGCCCAAGTACAATTACCTTGTATAAATGTTCTAGTCAAGCAAATTCAATAATAATCACTGGTGTAACTGCACAAAATATTGAATTGAAGATGCATTCAGTGATGGCTATTATGAAGAAAGACCTAATGAATCAGGAAGATGATGAGGTTGAAAGGGAACCCTATCCTTGGTGTAGATGGGAGAAAGATTAATGAGGCAGAAGTACAAGAAATGGAATAGATGTATTTGAGAGCCCAATCAACAGTGGTCATGAGAAAGCCACAATTAAGAAAACGTTAGCATTTCTGGGAAGTATTTGATGTGGAAGATGTTATCACCAGAGAATAGATACATCTTCACTGGGGAACAAGGAGAATGGAATGCACTCCTTTCATGAAGTAGCATGGAAATATGTGCAATCAAGATGGGAGTCTGGGGGTTTGTATTTGATATTGTTTGCTTTCCTGTCCTCAGAGAAGTTGACAAATTGAGGGAACAAGCATTTGAATGAGCAAGTTGGGTGGAAATCAGTCGCAAAGGTGATGAAATTGGAGAATTTAATATTAGAACAGGAAACGACATCAGTGAAATTTTCTAGGATATAAGAAAAGGTGAGGACTGAGGCTTTAATGAAACAAGAACTGTGTTGCATATTCCTTGGATTCCTGTGGCTCCCCATTGCTTCCACACTGGCAATATATGCCCGCATTTTGTGGGCAGCTCTCAAAATTACTAAATATTCTACTAGATAATTCTGAACTATGATCGCAGCAATCCACAGCCTGTGATTTCTCTTTAAGAACCATCTACATGAACTCATGATTTTACAATCACTTGAAGGGTTCAGTGAACTAGACTGTCAGGAATGCAGGTATGGCACCTTGAAGCTGACGAAGATTGGCCATCGCCAGGGCGGATTTCAAATCAGGTTAAAGCATCAAGGCTCAAGAGTGGAAGCCGAACCAGTGTTCAGCCCTGCTATTTCATGCCTGCCAAGATCCTTCCACCTGAGCTCATCCCATCCACCTACATTTCACCCATCTCTCTCTTCTCTCTACTACCATTGAGCGGAAGGTGCATGAGTGTTGGTTCCCACCAGGTTCATGAATGGTTGTTGGCCTATGACCACTGGAGATCTGTTCTAGCATGGGTGGTTTCACTTGCCTTAGCACTGAATTGATTACATACCAATAGTCTGATTTTCAGGGACTTTGCCTTCATTATGTATGGGTTTTCATGGATTCTGTTGTATTTCTTTATTTTCCTGTGAGTGCTGGCAAGAAAATGAATCTCAAGGTTGTATATGGTCTACATAGCTTGATAATAAATTTACTTTAAACCTTGATCTTTAATTTAGAGGAAGCGAGTCGAGTGCTCAATATGAGATTAAATTTGTCTAAGTGAAAAAGAGTAATAATGGAGGGCATTTAATAGGGCTACATGTAAAGGGCTTTAGTGGATCCATGCAGAGGAAGGAAGATTGAATGCTCAATTATATCATGTATACTCCATCCCTTTAGAAAATATTCAGTAGTTCTCTCTCTCTCCATTAGTTTACAGTCACTTTATCACCAGAATGGTGGACGGATATGTTGTGAGAAGACTACACAGACCCAGCAAAGGGATATAGTTAGTGCTGTGAGAGTGTGCGAAGTTTGTTGATTGAGTTCTATAGGGATATGTAAGATTATCCATCTTGGAATGATGAATGAAAATGCAAGATGTCATGATGGAATTAGCTCTGAGGTTACTGGTTCATGAAACACAAAAGGTTGGCATAATCGTATAGCAGGTAATTAAACAGTCAAATGGACTTTTGGCTCTTATTGTAAATGGTATTTTATGCAGGATGAGAGGTAAGTGCAGAGGTGTAGGAAATAGATGAAATGCAGTGAAAGACTGTCAGTTATGGTAATTGGGAAGCTATGGTTCAAGAAAGAGGAAAACATTGCACAGACACCACTACTGCAAGTCTCATCATTGGAGCAGATGTAACAGAAATGGGAAAATAGTTTGGGTTCCTCACAAAAAATGGAATGGTGGGAACTGTTGTTGAAATAGTTGTGGAAATCTGTGGCCTTGTCTCAGATGCCTGTGGTAAGCCTATTCCTTGAGATGGACATGATAAGATGGAAGGGAGAGATCAACTAAATGAAGGTGAGGACAGGATGGAAAATATCTGAGAAGGTTATGAAATTTTGATAGTCTATGGGAATGCAGGAACCAGCATCAATGAAATTGCCGCTGTTCCAGAAAAAGAATTTGGAAAATAGGTCAAAGTGGGACTACTACAAAGAGTGTTCTAGGTATTCCACAAAAAGACTAGCATACCCTGGGAACATGTGAGTGCTCAGAACTATACCTTTGGTCCGGAAAAAGTAAGTAGCCATTGAAGGAAAAGTTGCTCAAAATGAGAGTGTTTTGAACCATGTAAACAAGCCGGAGGGGAACTTGTGCCTCTGTTCAGACTCTACTGATAGGGAAAGTAGTGTAAAAGGATTGCACTTGCAAATTGAAAAGTTCCACAGATATAAGTGAGAATGGACTGGACCAGGGGAAAAACAATGGAGTCAAAGTAGCAAGCAATATGTTTGGTGGGGCAAGAGAATGCTGAAAGAATATGTATGCCTCTAGTGTCCTGCATGTGGATATTGGACAGAGTGTAGAATTGTGTTATGCATTGTGTCTCCTTGGAATCAGTTCAGAGTTGAGGTGAGTGAAGTTATCCGCACCAGTTCAGGAGCTTGATGGTTGTAGGGTAATAACTGTTCCTCAACCTTCATGATGGATGCTACTTTCTTATGGCAGAACGCTTTGTGTTCTTTGGGTCCACAAAGTTGGAAGCTTTGATAGGAAGATCTCCCAAAAAATGCATATCTTTGAAAATGCAAGATGTCATGGTCCTGATATTCATTGCTGGAGTCATGGTTCAGAGGTTCACATCAGCAGATCACAATAACTTCATGCTTATAGCAAGTTTGATCATGTTAACCTTAAAATCTTTAGGTTCTGATTTAATATTATTTATTCTAGGTTTATTGGAAGTTCAAAATTTATTAATTGAGTTTTAATGCTATTTCTCTATTTCAGTAGATATTGATTCATTAATGTTCAATATTGTCATATCTGGAAATGAAAATTGACGTAATATTTTATGTAAACGTCATACTTTTTAATTGACATTGCATAAGACCTAGATATTTATCCTGCTGATCTGATATTTAGAAGACCAAAATTGCAAGTTTTCTCTATAAAACAGCTTGCAGTTTGGCTTGTTATACTTATAGCACCGTGTCTGGAAAGTAGTTACTGTTGGCAGCCAATACAAAGACCATTTATAACTAGCCTCAAAATTATCACTTTCTACCTCTAAAAAGAAAGTGATGGTAATCTTGGAGTGAGTCATTAAAAGCATTTTGTGGCTCATTTAATGCTTGCAATAGAAAGTTTAAGTGAATATGCAAGTTTAAAATTAATGGATCAAAAGTGGATAAAAGTGATGTCAAGCCAGTAAATTTCATAGAAAATACAGAATAATGAAAGATGCTGAAGTAATCATGAAAACCAATAAATATTCCAATAATTCTCAAAACACAGTAAACAACAGGAACTGGATTATGCCATTCACCCTCTGAGTCTGTTCTGCCAATTAACACAATTGTGGCTGATCCTCTGTTTCGATACACTATTCACATTCTATCTCCATACCCATAATGTCTTTTATATCAGGAAATCCATCTCAAAGCCAAAGTATATTTATTACCAAAGTGCGGAAATGTCACCATATACTACCTCGAGATTTATTTTTCTGCAGACATTTTCAGAAAAATAAATGCAATAGAATTTATGAAAAACTATATGTAAATAAAGTGGCCAACAACCAGTATGCAAAATAAGACAAATTGTGCAAAGAAAATGTACTGAGTATATGAGTTGTAGACTCCTTGGAATCAGTTCAGAGTTGAGGTGAGTGAAGTTATCCACACCAGTTCAGGAGCTTGATGGTCATAGGGTAATAACTGTTCCTGAACCTTAATGATGGATGCTACTGTGTTGTGGCAGTACTCTTTGTAAATGTGCTCAATTGTGGGGAGGGTTTTGGCACAATCCACTGTTTTCTGTAAACTTTCCTGTTCCTGGCTATTGGTGTTCCCATGCCAGGCTGTGATGCAACCAGATAAGATGCTCTCCATTGTTCATCTGTAGAAGTTTGTCAGAATTTTAGATGACATGGCCAATCTACGCAAACTTCTAAGAAAATAGAGGTGCTGTTGTGTCTTTGTGCTGGTCCCAGGACAGATCCTCTGATCCTCCATTGTTGGGGATATCACCAACCCCTTCTAACTCCTTACCAGAGGAGATACCCTCTCAGCATCCACTCTGTTGAGCCCTATTTGTACATTTCAGGGAGATCATTCGTTCCTTTTAACTCTTGTGAGACACTCTTTTCTCATAGAAAAATCCTGGCATCCCAGCAATCTATCTGTTGAGCACTTTAGAAATCTCTGTCTCTCTGCATTAAAAAGCAGGAAAACAACTTTTTATGACCTTCTCTTAATTATTTTCCTGGTGTTTGAGCTTAAGATATCCTGGTTACAAGACAAGTATGGTCCCTACAAGTCTACGATGTCTAAATATTTTGTGCTTTTATAAAAGGAAATGATATCGTGCTTGTAAAATAGAAGCCTAATATTAATTAAAGAACAGTCAGTAACGAATTAACACAATAATATCAAGGGTAGAATGGGATGTATTTTCCGCATTATAGCAACCTTCTAAATGTGCACCATTAGTTCTGAATAGTTGCTGCATTATTTTACCAACTATTCTGGCCTCTAGAGGCACAGTTCATTTTGTAGGACCATCACTTCCTGTGTACATAAGCTGGATTTTTATATATAATTCCGTACGTGTTAATTTGGATTTCAATTTGAAGCACACTGAGAAAAGACAACCATCTCCATCCTCTCTTTTTCCCTTGAAACAGCAATATCTTTTCAAAAGTAAGATTTAATTTAAAAACCCTGAAGGAGACTTCCATTTCGGGTGATTTTTGAGGTGTTTACCTTGCTGCGTAGCTTTGTGTATACGCACTGCAAGGGAAGTAGAGTGAAAGGATGAACTCATCGTCACAGGCATCACTCTTTATTGTCAAAACCTGGAAGTTAGGTAAGTATGTGATTGGATCATCTCAACACTCACGCAAATCCACAACTGGCATAGCTGCAGCACAAGCTTACGTCAAAGCTGAAGTGGCAGGAATGCAAGTGGCTTTTGCTAAACGTGAATCTGAAATGCAAATGGAGAAAGCACATGTCGAGGCTACATTAAGTGCACTCGAGGGTGTATGAAGCAGCAGCTGACTTGGTGTTGAGTGTACAATCAGAATCGGTATTAGCTTGTAGTTAAAACAGCCAGTGCAGCTTACTAAACAGTACGTCCAGACACAATTTGGCTATAAAAAGGGCAGTGCTCCAGTTCTACAAGGAGAAGCTGTATACACCACATAGTCAACATGCCTTTCATGTAATCCAGGTATTGACAGTCAACATCTATAGGAGCAAAGACACACAACACCCCCTTTTGCATTTCATCACAAGCAAAGATTCAGTCAAGATTTGTTACTAATGTCAATGCACAGACATGGACAAGCTGAACGTCCATCTGTGCCAAGACACACAGTTGGCAAACCAGTCTCCACTATGATTTCATTCAGGAGCCGCAGTGTATTAGATTTGGCTTGGTATCTTGCTCGTTGAGACCAAGTTGCAGCAGGATTAACAGTGTTCGACGACCAGGCTTTTGCAATGACATGGAAGGACTAAGTCTCAAACCCAGTAATAAGCTATACCTTCCCGATAGGTGGCTTGTGGGTGTGGGGGGGGGGGGGGGGGCGGGTAACAGGAGTCACTGCAACATGCAAGAAGGACTAGGGCAATTTGGATTAGTAATCCAGCAAAGAGTTTGCAAATATTGTGGCAGCAGCTGGACAAATGTTATGGCTCTCCAGAAGCAATCGAAGAATCACTCTTCAGCAGAGTCAATAATTTTCCAGGCAAAGAACAATGGAACCTACTGGAGCTTGCAGATCAGTTGTCAGAACAGCAAGTCACAATAAAATGAGAGTTACCTACAAGCACTGAGTTTCATAGATACATCAAGATGGATAAACACAGCAGTGGAGAAACTACCAAGCAACGTTCAAAAACAGTGGATAACCAAATGTTTCAAATATAAAACAAAGCATCATGCCAGCTATCTGCCACTCTTATTCTTTATGGAATTTATCTACCGCCACGCAGAACTGCTTCAAAATGACCCTAGTTTTATTCTCTCAACTTACTGTAATATGTCAATAAAAGAGAGGTCTCCAGCAAAAGCATAGAAAACCAAAACCCCTATCACGATCAACAAAAATGAAGTGGAGAACTCTTACATGAACCCCAATAGGGAAAGCCCTGTCCATAAGAAGCCTCACCGCTTTATGAAATGCAGAGGATTCAGAGAAGAATCACTTGCAGACTGGAGACACTTTCTAAAACAGTGCTCAATATGTTTCAAGTGTTATGCTTCAATAGCACTTCAAGAAAAGAATTTAAAGCTATCATACACTGCACTGAGAGCAACAGTGACCAGCACGCATCAACACTACATTTAGGGCCAGCACATTGGGCTACTGCTGGTTCAAGCACACCCACAGCTGAGCATGGCGGGGAGTCAGCCAGACATCCATCTGATGTGGGTACTTCCTCATGCATAGAGGTATGCAGGAAAGGCTTCCTAGGCAAATCCTGCTCTAAAATATGTCCAGTTAACATCCATCTGATGTGGGTACTTCCTCATGCATAGAGGTATGCAGGAAAGGCTTCCTAGGCAAATCCTGCTCTAAAATATGTCCAGTTAACATCCATCTGAAAGGACAACCTGAGCAAAAATTAAAGGCAAAATGTGATATTGCACAACCAGAGCAATATGTCATTAGCAAAATCAACATTCATTGACATAGCAACATACACAAAATGCTGGAGGAACTCAACAGGTCAGACAGCATCTATGGAAAAGAATAAACAGTCAACATTTTGGACCTTCGCCGGAAACATCAACTATTTATTCTTTTCCATAGATGCTGACTGGCCTGCTGAGTTCCTCCAGCATTTTGTGTGTGTGTTGCTTTGGATTTTCAGCAGCTACAGACTGACTTGTGTTTATTCTTTGACATATTCAGTGTTCAGAGTTCTGTTTTCCCCATTCACTCTAAAGATATGTTCTGGAACATCAGAAGTTGTTGCAAGAAAAGCCAGTGAACTTGTCATGAATTCAATAGGAGGGATAGTCTGTAAACTTGCCCTTGCCAACCCTCATTAAGTGTGACCATATTCCCAACAATAGGGATGAAATCAGAACTCCTGAAGCTGCACAGTCATTCACATCTAATATGATTTCCGCACTTGACTCTTTTGATAAGAATCTACTGTCGCTTAGCAGAGACATCATTTGTGCTCATAAAGTATGCGAACAGTGCAGTGGTTGGCACAATGCACATTATGCCCATACCTGAGTTGGGTCATTCTGCGTGAAGACTGCCTAGATGGTGCTCATCACCCCACTGTCAGTGCATTTCAGACTAATGTCTTGGAGAATGGTGCCCAAGTCATTTCAGACCCTGTGAGAGTAGAATCAATATGCAAGAGAAGATTGTAGGTAAGCAAACCAAACCCCCGACGTACTTCCTTTGCTCATCCCTGACTTGGGCAAGCTAGTCTTCTGTCACTTGAAAGATGATTATAAACTGGCACCTTCCATCGAAGAGGAGGTTTTCATTCGAATCATGAACAACGTGTTTAGCAAAGATGAATCAAAGTTGGGTAACTCCCCTTCCTTTTCACTCACCACAATTCCTACCAATTAATAGAGAGTAGGCCCTTATCACACATTGAGAATGAAATATCATTACGCAGAGTTCATGGAGAAATTCTTCAGGAACAATCATGATGAGTTAGTGGCTCCATCAGATCCCAACAAAGACTTGTGTTTGCCCAACTTCAGTGTTTACCTCTGCCAGAAACCTGCACAAATATGAATTGTCTTTGATTGAAGTGCACAGTTCAGAGGCATATCACTGAACAATGTGCTCAACAGCAATCTTCTCGGGGTCCTCGTGTGCTTCAGAACTGAATCTGTCGCAGTGATGGCAGACATCGAACAAATGTTTCACGGCTTCCTAGTGAGAGATGATTATAGAAGCTACCTCAGGACATGTTTTGTGACTACCAACTGTACAATGAGGTTCTAGAGTACCGCGTGAGACTTCATGTATTTGGTACCTGTCCCTCACTAGCTATGACAGTCTATGACCTTAAGAGGATAGCAATAGTGGGAAAGAAGGAATTTGGGACTGAAGCACGGAGGTACATAGGAAGGCATTTCTATGTCGATGGTTCTAAATCATTTTCTAGAGCAGAAGAAGCAGTCAGCGTGCTGAAAGCAGGACAGGACAGGTTGGTGCAGTCTAACCTCAAACAACATAAGATTGTAACCAATGTTTCCCATCTGAAGATCTACAGAATCTTGATCTTGGACAGGACCTCATTTCCATGCAGCACAGTATGAACTTTGAATGGGACCTTATTATCGACACCCATATGTTTCAGGTAACTGATACCAAAAGACCCTTGGTGTGCTATTGACTATCGACAGCGTATTTGACCCACCTGGATTTGCTGCTCCAAGTGTCCAAGTGGGCTTCATGTTCAGCAAGTTGACCATGTCCCACTCCCTGAAGAGAACCATGAACAGTGACAGCAGTGGTGTTCTTTCATTCAGGATCTTAAAGATTTAAAGATTTGAAGAAGCTACATACAATTCCACCATCTAGATTCCAAAAGAAAAGAGGTCAGCATGTTCCATGATGCATCAAGTAAATCCATTGCTGCTGTTGCACACCTGAAGGCCATAGACACTGCTGGATATAGTGAAGTTGGATTCATCCTTGGTAAGGCAAAGCTTGCTCTCAAACCAGATCTCGTCATTCCATGGTGAGAACTCGGTGCTGCTCTTCCAGCAGTTGAGATGTGCTTGGTTATATATTTAATGAAATGAGATCTATATTTATGTACATAAAAGGATCCAATGTATCAGACAAGCAACTCAGAACAGCCAATGGAATTAAATTCCTCTTGCTCTCAACCTGACTGGTCATGCCACAAGACGACTCCAAGCTAATCGACTCACCCTCTGCTCATGATTAACTGTTCCAGCAATTCTCGCTGATCCCCACCAGGAACATCATCAAGGCTGGTATTTTCGATGTGAGAACGGTTAAAGATTGTTTCAAGACCAGTCTCGGAGATTGCCCTTCCTTTACCAAAGACTTGAAGAAATATTCATTTGACTTTTGTTTTACTAGTTAAATTTGACATCCTATGGAGGCCAGGCAGGGAGTGGTCTGGCCTCTAAGGCACAGTTCATTTTTTTGTACAGGTTGTTTTGTATTAACATCACTCTCCTGTACGTAAGCATTTCTTGCGGCTTAATTTGGATTTCAATCTGAAGAACATGGTGAAAAGACAGCTATCTCCATCTGTCTATATTTGTCCTTGAAATAGCAATGTATTTAAAAAAAAAATAAGACCTCATTCAAAAACCCTGAAGCTTTCATCTGGGGTGATTTTTGAAAACTCACTACTCATACTCACATCATCTGAGTTTTATTCCTTGTGACTTTGTCTTACAGTTCTGTATACCACTTTAACTGATTATCATCAAGGAAAAGGGGGAAAAAACATTGTTCATAGCATCACCTTGGCTAAAGTACAAAACTGGATGTTCAAACATAAAATTCAAGCTTGTTTCTACTTCCATCACATTTTGCAAGATGTTTAATTTAGCAATACATATTAATGGAAACTATACAATAGCTGCTTCAATCAACACTGAAATTCTGATGTGTAAGAAATAATCAGGAAACTGCACAAAATTCAAGCTGGAAACAATGTTTACTTACCCTATATTTTTGAAGTTGATGATTGTTATGGCCTGGCTGTATATTCTTGTAACGCATCCAATTCGTTTTATTCTAATTTTTCACAAGAATCTCTTAAACTGGACCAACATGACCTTTATCAGATAAAATTGATTTCCACAAAATGCATGTGAATCTTCATGGGCATACTGCTGCTATTGGAAATCCCATGGGGAAGTCACTGTACAGTCTGGTTTTGGCTGCCTGATCTGATGATAATTTATTAACATTTTACAAAACAACAAGTAACGAACAATCTTATAATGCTTCAATGTTAAATGAATCTATTTACTCGTGAAATTATTGGTTTTGTAGTCTAACTGTCCCTTATTACTGAAGATTGTATTGATGTGACATATGCATTTTCCTGAAAAATCCCTTGCTGCTGGGAAGATAGGGTGGAGGCATATTGTCATTCAGAACTTTCTCTAAAGGGATGAGTAACTGTTGATTAAGTGGAGATTCCCCACCACAGTTCTCCAATACTGTAGAAAGATTAGACTTATTCATTCAACAGTATTTTAGAAAGAAGTGCAACGAATACCCTTTAATAGTGTTGTGGGAAATGAACTTAAGAACACAATGGGGTAGAAAGTGATCAGAGCCCATTTTTGGACGCAGCATTGGTGTTGCACAGACAGTGTACATCAGACTCAGAAGATCCTAAGTTTGTCTAAAAGGGGCATTTGGTCTAACCAAGACGGTTTAGTTGCCTGTTGCAACTCCACATATACATTTTGGTAACAAGTAATCATAGACACCTGCCTTGCTGCATTGGAACCCAACCTGTTGTTTTAGGTAAGAATCTGAATAGGAGATGCATGATACTGTATCTGCTTGTTCAGGACAAACAAACTTGACTGCAGATTGTGGGTCAGAAAGAAGGTGGTCATGAGCAAGGTAAGTTTTTTATTTCAAAAATGACCTTTAAAGTCAATTGTGGATCCAGAGAATTTTGAATTGAAGCTAAGCATGTTAATTAACCTGGTATTAAAATATGGTGTTTCTCAATGAGGGAAGTAATATTGAAAAATATGTTTTTTTTTAAACTTGTAGTTCTTTCCCAACCTTTCTTTGCATCAGCTTGAAACTAGATTCAGAAGTTGTGTTCTGGAAGGCTTTCTAGAAGTTCTGCTTCTACTTTCAAAATTTAAATTATTACTAGTTTATTAGGGTTTTATGGATTAAATTCAAAATTTGCATTCTTCGTCTTTCACCATCATTTCAATTTTTTTCTGCAGTTCTTCAGTTGTTATCATTTCAGTGTCTCTGCTAAATTAGGAAATTCAACTGGAATGTTGTGGAAAGGGAAGTTCTTCTCCCCCGTACAAACTTTTCATGTTGCAGTTTGCCATTTGTGCTTTAGGTGGCTCCCTTTCCCAGTAGTGCTCTGATGGCAAGCACTTGATCCTACAGTAACTTATATTTTGTAATATTTGACTTAAAGATATCACTTATTCTGAACAGCATTTTCTTTATATCGCCCACGTGTTATTTGGGACCATTAAATAGCTTAAATATATACCTATCCACATTGATACTCTAATTTTTCACGATTAGGCATTTTAGGCAAGTGATTATGATGAATCTTGTGACTTGTATTTCATATGATAAAATGCTGAAGTAATTTGGTGGCACTCTCTCTTTAAACTATGTTGCAATTTCAAGTCATAATCAAGATCTGTGTAAAAAATCTTTTACCATCCAACATGGCACTTGCCTAGTTCTTGGATGAGCTATCACTCAGATTAAAAAAAGAGTGTGTAGGAAGATTCTAAAGTAGCGTTTTGAAGAAAAATTATCCCATTGTCCTAGATGATATTTATTCTTCAATCATTATAACTAAACAAACTGATCTGGTCGTCACTCCTTACTGTATTCAAATTACCTGCTACTTTTTTTACATTGTCATAACGTCCATACTTTAAAGTGTTGTGCTTTGTGCAAACCTGAAAAATAATTTGTAGGTGCTTTATAAATGGAAGTCTATTTTCCTTACATAGGAAGAGATTTTATTGCAATTGTATATATGTCTTTGACATTTATGAAACTGAGGTTCTGTATCCTGTACAGCACGATCAAAGCTTATACTGTTCCTTCTGATTCAAATAAATGCATTCAGAAATAATAATTAAATAATTAAAATTAAATTCTGATCTTAGTTAGACATATATTTGGTTAAAATGCATTAGGTCACTGTAACTTAACAAATTTACCACATATGAAGTTTCTGGAAGAGTTCTAGAAGCACTGCTATAGATAAATACTTGTTGACCAGCATCCTTGCAATAGATTCTGTAATTAAAAGCATAAATATATTAAGTTTTAAAAAAGAAGCCTACTTTTGCTACCTTATTTTATTGGAAGTAAGTGTTCCAGTTCAAATGAATGGGACTACATTAGATTTGCCAGCTGCAGCTAACACAAAACTGAGAAAAGCAGATGCAAGGTGAATGCATCCCTTTAGCTCAGAATGATTCAGAACCACAGGTGATGAGTTCGGTAGCAGAGCTGGAGGTCAAGTGCAGACTTTCAGCACTTCAGCACTGCAAATGCGCAGCCACAAAGAAAGCTGATATGTAGGAAAGACAGTGCAGCAGTTCTCTTATGAGCCAGTGGGCAAGGATATCGGTAATCTGACCCAGTGATTGCATGTGATGCTGTGAGATGTTCTAAATCTATAAAATTATTTTTTTAAAATTTGGAAAATAGTAACTGACAAATCTTATGTCTTTCAAGATTATGAAACTGTATTCAATCTTTGGCCTCTGGTGTAAATGCATGTTGTTAATTGCCCATTGAGTCATCATTGATCTTCAAACTGTCCTTGCTGTGGCAGTGAGACTGTACAGCAGGATGGAGCTGACTGTTAATACCACCAAGGCAGAAGTGGTTTGCCAATGGAGTACCAGTGTCCCACCCACCCAACCTGCCTTCACTGTTGGTGATGAAAAGCTGCCAGTAGTGCCATCTTTCAAATATCTGGGGAGCATTCTCTCTGAGGACAGCGGCATTGACGACGACATCCAGAGCCGCATTAAACAGTCATCAGCTGCCTTTGGGAGACTTCGGCGTAGAGTCTTTCAGAACAGGAGCCTTCGTTCCTCCACAGAGATCGCTGTATACCAAGCGGTCTGTGTCACCACCCTCCTTTATAGCTGTGAAGCTTGGGTAACTTACAGCCATCACATCAAGTCCTTGGAGCGCTTCCACATAAGCTGCCTTCAGCGTGTTCTGGGAATTACTTGGCGTGAGCGGGTGCCTCATACTGAAATACTTGTAAATAGCAACTGCAGAAGTATTGAGGCCATGATCACCCAGCGTCAGTTGCAATGGCTGGGGCACATGATAAGGATGCCCCCATGTCGGCTACCCCGCAGAGTGTTATACGGCCAGCTACATCATGGTCGATGCTCAGCTGGAGGGCCGAAGAAGTGCTATAAGGATCAGATGAAGAATGCTTTAAGGAAGTGCAAGATCAGACCTGAGAACCTGGAGGATGTTGCTGTTGACCGTAACACTTGGCGACAGCTGTGTAGGGATGGGGTTCGTATTCTGGAGATGGAAAGAACAACCAGAAGACAGCAGAAGAGAACCAGGAGAAATGCAGCCATGGTTGCCAACACTACCACGTATACATGTCCCACCTGCAATAGAACTTGTGGGTCCAGGATAGGACTGTATAGTCATCAAAGATCTCACCGTTAAAGGAGTGGATGTGCTCATCAGATTCTGATGGACAACCGAAGAGAGAGACATCATTCTCTCGTAGCAATTCTATAGGTAGTTGCCCTAAAGAGTTTTGATCCTCGCAAAGGCGGCCCATTGTTGATAACATTGTGTTCATATCTGTCCTTATTGTGTCTATTCATCTGATTGGCTGCTTTCCTCTCTTGCATTGTCCTTCCATCTTGCCAAGCATAATTCCTTTTCCAGGGAGCTGTTTTTTCACATGATGTTCCCAAAGACCAATAGGCAGAGTCTTGTCACTTGAGCATCCAAAGAGACTTTGTTTGATCTCATTGAGGACCAATTTGTTTGTTCTGTGAGACCTCCACAAGAATGCATAGTATTTTTCTCCAACACCACAGTTCAAAGGCATTGATACGCTTCCTGTTCTTCTTTACCACCCAACTTTCGCATCCATATAATGTCATTAAGAACACCATCGCCTGGACAAGTCAAAACTTTGTACATAGAGATAGATTCCTGTTCCTGAGGACCTTCTTTAAATTCTCCATGGTTGCTCCACCAAGGTTAATTCTTCATTGGATTCTTAATTGGAATGTATGTTCAGATGCTGTTCATAGACTTCAGTTCAGCATTCAACACAATCATTCCTCAGAAACTGATTGGAAAGCTGAGCCTTCTGGGCCTGAACACCTCCCTCCGCAACTGGATCCTAGACTTCCTGACTGGGAGACCTCAGTCAGTCCGGATCGGGAGCAGCATCTCCAACACCATCACACTGAGCACAGGGGCCCCCCAGGGCTGTGTGCTCAGTCCACTGCTGTTCACTCTGCTGACGCACGACAATGCTGCAACACACAGCTCGAACCATATCATCAAGTTCACCAATGACACGACCGTGGTGGGTCTCATCATCAAGAATGATGAGTCAGCCTATAGAGAGGAGGTGCAGCAGCTAACAGACTGGTGCAGAGCCAACAACCTGTCTCTGAATGTGAACAAAACAAAAGAGATGGTTGTTGACTTCAGTAGGACACGGAGCGACCACTCTCCGCTGAACATCGACAGAGATTCAGATCGACATCGACAGAGATCGCTCCTCGGTAGAGATTGTTAACAGTACCAAATTTCTTGGTGTTCACCTGGTCCCTCAACACCAGCTCCATAGCAAAGAATGCCCAGCAGCATCTCTTTCTGCAAAGGCTGAGGAAAGTCCATCTCCCACCCCCATCCTCAACACATTCTACAGGGGTTGTACTGAGAGCACCCTGAGCAGCTGGATCACTGCCTTGTTCGGAAATTGCATCATCTCGGATCGCAAGACCCTGCAGCGGATAGTGAGGTCAGCTGTGAAGATCATCGGGATCTCTCGTGCCACCATACAGACATTTACACTACACGCTGCATCCGCAAAGCAAACAGCATTATGAAGGACCCACGTACCCCTCATACAAACTCTTCTCCCTCCTGGGAAAAGGCACCAAAGCTTTCGAGCTCTCATGACCAGACATTATAACAGTTTCTCTCCCCCAAGCTATCAGACTCCTCAATACTGAGTCTGGCCTGGCACCAACTTACTGCCCTCTACTGTGCCTATTGTCTTGTTTATTATTTATTGTAATGCCTGCACTGTTTTGTGCACTTTATGCAGTCCTGGGTAGTTCTGTAGTCTAGTGTAGCTTTTGTGTTGTTTTACGTAGTTCAGTGAAGTTTTTGTATTGTTTCATGTAGCACCACGGTCCTGAAAAACGTCGTCTTGTTTTTACTGTGTACTGTACCAGCAGTTACAGTTGAAAGGACAATAAAAAGTGACTTGACTTGACTTGACTGCTTACTGCTTCAGTGTTAATCAAGTACTGGAGAGTTTAACATCGGTAGCTGAGCGAAGGGCGCTTAGTAGGCTACGGTCAATTATGGAAAACTCTGAACATCCTCTACATAGCACCATCCAGAGACAGAGAAGCAGTTTCAGCGACAGGTTACTATCGATGCAATGCTCCTCAGACAGGATGAAGAGGTCAATACTCCCCAATGCCATTAGGCTTTACAATTCAACCGCCAGGACTTAAGAACTTTTTAAAAGCTATTATTAATGCTTTTTGAGATAGTGATTTAGATGCATATCATATTTTTTTTTAATGAGTTAAGTATTGTATGTAATTAGTTTTGCTACAACAAGTGTATGGGACATTGGAAAAAAAAGTTGAATTTCCCCATGGGGATGAATAAAGTATCTATCTATCTATCTATCTATCTAAGTAAGTTGAAACTGTGAACCACTTCAATATCCTCTCCACTGAGAGTGAAATTGGTTGTGCTGCCAGTAGTCATAAACTTAATCATCATATTGAGGTGCTGATCCATCTTGAGGCTATGTTGTTGGATATTGGTTAGCAGGTACTTCAGGTCGTCTTTGTTTTCAGTCTATATTGTTGTGTCACCAGCACAAGGGAGGTTATTTAAGATTCTGCCACCAATTCTCACCCCTCAATTCTCCTCGTATGCTCCTGCTTCTCTGAAGATTTGTTTGGCCTACATTAAACAGGCAGGGGGAGAAAATACAGCCTTTTCGTACCCCTTTACGGATGCTGAACCATTCTGTTTCTCCTTGTTCTGTTTGAACTGCCACTTCTTGATTGATGTAAAGATTGCACATAAGGACGATCGAATTTTCCGGTACAGCCACTTGTCTTAAGGTGATCCATAGTTTATCATGATCGATGCAGTTGAAGGCCTTGCTGTAGTCAATAAAGCACATGTAGATGTCCTTCTGGTATTCTTTTGTCTTCTTGTGAACCCATCTCACATCTGCAATGTTGCCTCTTGTCCCTCTTTCTTTCCTGAAACCTGCTTGTACTTCAGGAAGCTCCCACTCTAAATAAGGTTGAAGTCTTTTCTAGATGATCTTTAGTAAAATCTTGCTGGTGTAGGGAATGAGGGCGATTGTATGATAATTTTCACACGCCGTCAGATCATCTTTTTTTAATATTGGTAATAAACACTTTCTTCTATTCACTTGGCCATGATCTCTTCCAGATCAGCTGACAGTGTATCGTCAGTATTGCAACCGCTGTGCCTGATTGCTGTAGTACTTCAATTGAAATTCTATCAATGCTAGGTGATATGTTCTTTGTTAGGGCTTTTAATGCTGCTACAATTTCTTCATTCATCATTGGCAGCTCCTGATTGTAAGATATAGGATGATACTCCTGATCCAGTTGACCTTTCTAGTGTAATAACTCTCAGTATTCCTTCCATCTTCTCAGGTTTGTTGAGTGTGGCACCTTGTGCATCTTCCAGCATTCCTGTGCAAGGCTGGAATTTTCTCTTCATTTCTTGTAGTTTTAGGAAGATTGATCTTGTCCTTCCTTTCTTATTTTCCATATCTACTTCTTCAGACATGTTATTGTAGTAGTTTTCTTTGTCTTGCCTAGCAGAACATTAGAAAGCTCGATTGACACCTGCAACTGCTACCATTTTCTCTTAGCTTTAGCTTCCCTTCATTCCTGTACAATTTTCAGAGTTTCTTCAGTCATTCTATCCGGTCTCTTCTGCATTTTTGGCTTATGCATAGTCTTTTCACACACTTCGTGTACAGCATTCTTGATACTTTCCAATAAACCCTCTGGTGTCCTGTCGGTTGTGTTTGAGCAGCGAAACAATTGTTCAGGCCACCTTTGAATTCTGGTGGAATATTTTGAAGATCATATTTTGGTATTCTGGTGAAAGGCTTGCGCTTCCTCCACTTTGAGCTTGCACATTAGTAGTTGATGGTCTGTACCACAGTCAGCTCCAGGTTTTGTTTTTATTGACATCATAGAACTTTTCTATCACTGACTTCTGCAGATATTGTCTGTTTGGTTTCTGTGTAATCTATTGGGAAAGGTCCAAGTGTACAGTCTGCACTTGTGCAATTGGAAAAACGTGTTTGAGATGAACAAATTTTTGGCTTTGCAGGAGTCGACGAAACATTGTCCAGCCTTATTTCTGGTACCCAGTCCATATTTTCCAAGTTCTTGAACATCCTTCCCACTCCCAACTTCTGCATTCTAATCTCCCATAACTATCAGCACATATTGTTTACATGTTCCATCAAATTCGGCCTGCACTTGTGCATAGAACTAATCTACTTCATCTTCCTTTGCATCTGTTGTTGGTGCATATATTTGTACGATGGTAATGTTGATAGGACTTCCTAGTAGACGAATCGAGATTAGGCAATCATTGACTGCATTGTATTTCAATACAGCTCCAGCCAGTTTCTTCTTGACTATGAATGCGACTCCATTCCTCCTATACTTGTCATTTCCGGCATTGTGCATCCAGTGTTGATTGGATTAAAAGTGTCCCAAACCATTCTACTCCAGTTCGCTGATTCCAAGTAGTTCAATTTGCAAGCATTCCATTTCATATTTCACTGTCTCCAGCTTTGCTTGATTCATATTGCCAGTATACGTTCCATATACCTAAAATCGATACATCTTTGTGGCCTCTGATTCTCATCTCATGCCCAAGAATATCAGCAACTGAAGCTCCCAAAGGCTTTACTTGAATCGCATCATACATCTTGGCCTTGCTCTGAAGGGTCATCAGCTCTTCCCCAGTAGCTTGTTGAGTGTCGTCGAATATGGAGATCTCATCTTACAGCACTATATCGTATTTTGCTTTTGTTTTACTGTAGTTATCCATAGGGTTTTCATAGCAATGTACAGAAGTAGATTGCCAAGCCTTTCTTCTGCGCAGATACTGCTGCTGCCCAGGTGAGTGGTTTGCCTTAGTCTCACACCTCAGTTGAGACCTGCCCACTATGGGAGGCCCTGCCAGTCGATGAACTACTGATGGCTTAGCTCTCAACATCATTGATGCACACAAGCCCTCACAGCACGACAAGCTGACAAACCCCATGAGAAGTGAAAATACATAACATTATGTATTAACCATATATACAAGTTGAATCCTGTTATTGAAATTTGTTTCCATTGCCTTTAACTGCAGATGAATTTCTACTCACGTAACTCTTACCAAAGAAGTTTGAACCTAATGTTGGCAGATTAATTTGTTCTTTGTCATGGATGGGGATTAAATCTCATACAATGATCATAGTTTGGCTCCATTTGATTCACTAAAACATAAACTGCAGCAGGTATTTGTTTACAAAGTTGGCCACAGCTAGACGTATGGGTATTTAAATTCATGCAGCTAGAGGTGAGTGTTGTGTGCAGTGTGCAGGTTCTCTTCATGACTGCATTGGTTTCCTGAGGGAACTCCAGTTTCTTCGCATATCCAAATGAAATGCAGGTTGGTTGGTTAGTGTGTAGGTGATTATTTGAAATAGAACTTGTTGAAGGGAATCCTGGGAAAATGAGGTTACTGAACGATTAGTGTGCATGAGCCTGTTTGCATTCATTATAACTTGATGAAACCAAAGATTGCTGTTCAACTATATTTCTAGGAGTTCTTTGAATTTTCTCTGAGCAACACAAAGGTATTTTTCTAACCAGAGCCCATCTACCAGTGCAAAAATTACCTTCTCTGGAGCCAGTGCTATTTTACCCACCAATTTTTGATATATTTTTTAGTATCATTAAGATCATGTAAGCTGGTGGGATTTTTGAGATCAAAGCCTCCTTAGACTGCAGTGGTCAACACATTGCTGGTATATTTATTCATTGTTAATCACGGATCTGTCAATGCTATCTGAATGAGCGATTAGCACACTGCAGCTATGTTAATCTATTAGAACATGCTGGGTATCATAGGAGAGACTACTGCTAAAAATAGTATTAAAGAAATGTATCTTAGTTTTTTCTTTGAAATGGGAGATCGGCCATTCAAGCTTAAAGGAGAATTAAAGGACATACATTGAGGAGTGAATTCCACAGTGTACAGCCTAATGAAATGAAATCTTTGCAATAGTCTGACATCAAATAGATCATGGAAGGTATAAGATGCAGCAGAACATTTTGAGCTTTTGTAGTAGGGAGAATATCTAGTGGAATATAAGGGTCAGGTTGACAATGCTGTTCAATAAACAGACACCTATTTCCAGTCAGCTTTGTACAGTAATCTCCATCGTTGACGTTACTGTACCAATAACATGTGTGTTTCAGATTAAAGTCGAGATTTGGCAGACCGAATGTGTTGATTCATTACTTTGTCAGATTTGTATTTTCCAATCTCTGTAAATGCATTTATAGCTGATTACTTACAAATGGATCAACAGAGAAATATATAGCAAGTTATAATAATTCATATACGAGGCATCATTTATGTTGTTGTAGCCTTTGTCCAGAGTGTAGTAATTGTAATGTGATGCTTAATGTGTAGTGATTGTAGTGATCCTCTCCTGAAAGCTAAGTATTTAATATATCAAAACCATATTCCAGAGCACTTGGGATTGATTGGCAATTATGCTTTACCAAATATTTGCAACTAAATTGATACTGATCTGTTTTTGAAAGTCATAGTTGAGGGAAAAACTTTGGCAAAAATATTAACAGAGCTACCAGCTCCTATTTAAAAAGTGAATGGACCTATGTACTATTTTAATGAGTAGACATGGATTAACTTTTCTTTACCATCATCTTCAACAATGGAGCACTCATTCATTGATGGGCTAACATTGCCAGTGGAGGCTACACGTTCAAGCTCGAGCAGGATTTGACCCAATAGCCTTCCAGCTTGAAGTGAGAGACTGGCTAAGTTCATTTCATTAAATTACTAACTTACTTTAAATTTCCTGTGCAAAATTTTCCATCTCCTCAGCTCACCTCAGTGATGCCAGATTTACAATTTTCAGTGTATGCTTTAAGAGGATTCTCATCAAAATCAATTTATTAATGCCCATTTCTGCAGATTATAGATGCCAATTGAAACCCAATTTTCTTTTGCAGTTTTGCGGTCAATATGAATAGTGGCATGAAATGGACTTCAGTGCCAGAGTGCAAGTATAATTACATTACTTGAAAATTTGCAAAGTTCAAGTGTGCCAACTCACGTCAAGTCAAGTTGCTTTTTATTGTCATTTTAACTATAAACTGCTGGTACAGTACACAGTAAAAATGAAGCAACGTTCCTCCACAACCCTGGTGCTACATGAAACAACACAAAACTACACTAGACTACAGACCTACACAGGACTACATAAAGTGCACAAAACAGTGCAGGGCTGTACAATAATTAATAAACAAGACAATAGGCACAGTAGAGGACAAATTACAATACAATAATAAATGATGTAGATGTCAGTCTAGACTCTGAGTATTGAGGTGTCTGATGGCCTGGGGGAAGAAACTGTTGCACAGTCTGCTCATGAGAACCCGAATGCTTCGGTACCTTTTGCCAGATGGCAGGAGAGAGAAGAGTTTGTATGAGGGGTGTGTGGGGTCCTTCACAATGCTGTTAGCTTTGCGGGTGCACTGTGTGGTGTAAGTATCTGTAATGGCAGGAAGAGAGACCCTGATGATCTTCTCAACTGACCTCACTATCCGCTGCAGGGTCTTGCAATCCAAGTTGACACAATTTCTGAACCAGGCAGTGATGCAGCAGCTCAGGATGCTCTCAACACAACCTCTGTAAAATATGATGAGGATGGGGAGTGGGAGATGGACTTTCCTCACCCTTCGCAGAAAGTAGACACTGCTGGGCTTTCTTTGCAATGGAGCTGGTGTTGAGGGACCAGGTGAGATTCTCTGCTAGGTGAACACCAAGAAATGTGGTGCTTTTAACGATCTCAACCGAAGAGCCATCAGTGTTCAATGGAGAGTGGTCACTCCGTGCTCTCCTGAAGTCAGCAACCATCTCTTTTGTTCACATTCAGACACAGGTTGTTGGCTCTGCACCACTCCTTGGAACCCCCAGAATTCCAGCAGTGTTCATATCAGCCATTAATAGGAAACAATAGCTTTGTAATCTCTGAATCATATGCATTATCACTGACTTGATTATGTGTCTTGCTAGATCTTGCATGCTGTTAGATATAATGTTACCACAGACAAACTAATGACCTTTTTACCTGTCCACATTACATTTATACTTCTTGTGTAAAATGTTTTTGTGAACTTTGTGTATTAATCATGATAATATGACTGTTTCCATGTCGTATTTTGTGAGCTGTGGGTTACTGGATGTAGTGGAGGGTTATAACCCCTTGTTCCTGTAATTGTAGTATTTGGGGACAGCCTTCAGTGTAACTCTATTTTTTCATTGACTATGATCATTAACATGTCCAAAGGGAATTTCCAGTCTGTGGCTTGATTGGTTTGCTGAACACATGTGATATGAAAGATAATGAGTTACTAAGTGCTTTTATTGTGTAGGTGGGGACACTTTCTCTGGAGCATACAAAGTCATGCAATAACGTATACCAAGATTTCTCACAGGAGCGAAAAGATGGGTGACATTTTTACTTGAATTTTTAATGTAAAGTTGTCCATCATGTATTCTAGGTCATTTTCATATTTTCTGCTTTTTTTCTCAAGTACTTCAAACCATTAGTAAATTAAAGAGACAGGATCCTATTTGCTTTGTGGATTTTTGTGATACTTTAGATGTCATAAATTGCAGGATTTTCCCTGTGTCCCTGGAGAAGTAAGTAGTTATCTGATGGGAAGTGGCCCCTGGACAGCGCATACTCACCACTTCAGAACACTGTACATCAATTCACCATATCTTGTAGAAAATTGCCTAATGCTCTCCAATGTCCTATCCCACTTTTGCAGTTCTTTGTTTGCACTCTTATCAATATTCCTTCTTAGAAAATGAGCAGGAAGCATAACCAGAGTAGCGTGTAACTGTACAGAAGAAATAGTTTTAACAGTGTTGACGATGGTAGAAAGGAAGTGGGCAAGATTTCAATATACAGATAATCTATCTTATTGCTATGTGACTGTGCACATTGTCTCTTCACAGACTCCTTTTTAAAGAAATGCACCTAATATAATTTTAGTTTTGGAAAAAACAGAATACCTTGATTCGTAATAATATTAAAGACAATCTTTATGCACTTGATACCTTACATGGAAAGGTCTGGTTTTCATGGATTATTCCAATAAACAGATATTCCTTTGCTTAAAAGGGGACTCAATAGCAAGATCTAAATAGATGCCTTATAAATCATAAGGTGGTTATTTATATTCTATTATTGATAAAGAACAAGGACAAAACTGGGAACTGAATAAGGAATCTATAATAAATTTATTTAATAATTTGTTTTTAAATTCATTAGTCCTTTTTAATTGTAAAGTAACATATGAAAGTATAAAACAATAAACCTATTTGTGAACATTTTCCCCATTACCATTTCTCCATTAACATATTGTTATTATTTTGAACATTTATAATTAACAAATGCAGTTTATAAGAAGTATTTGTAACTACTAGAAAATATATTATCAGAAAGAGGATTCAACCATTCAGCCGCTCTTTCATTCTCTTTGATTCACTAGGCTCATGGCTGATCTTTTACCTCCTGTCATATTTTCTGAGTGAATCCCAGGTTTCTTGATTCACTTAATTAACATCCAATAAGCTATCATTATCTGTTTTGAATACATTTTGCAACTGAGGTTTAACTGTCTTCTTGAGCAGAGAATGCCAAAGATTTTCTGCATTCTGTGTGTTGGGGGGGGGGGGGGGGGCGGAAATTGTCATATTTGTTGTTAATGACTGAGTCCTTACTTTGAGGTTGCGATCCCTGGTTGTGAATGTTATGTTTTGTAACTCTAGAAATCAATTGAAAGAAAAACACGGGAGTGGGGATACTCATGCACTCACTTTTTCTTCTTTAGTGGGGCACTCATGGTGGCGTATTGATCTATGCCATTCATGTACTTTTACATATACCCCATAATGAATAATGTAAACAAAGAATGCTTAATGAAACAATATATTTACAGTATTACTCAAATATTAAATACAGTACATCTTCCCTACTTAGCTATAAATTCCAACTCAAAATAGAAACCATCTCAACTCAAATATGTAATGCATTGCACTTTAGACATCCATATATACTGTATGTGTGTGTGTGGGATAACATCTTTCCTGACAGCGGTGGTGGGGGGTGATTCACTCTGCTTGACAGATGAGACTAGTTGCTGTGAAGCAATCTCAGGTTCTAGATCCACTTAAGACCATAAGACAAAGGAGCAGAAGTCAGCCATTCGGCCCATCGAGTCTCCTCCACCATTTCATCATGAGCTGATCCAATCTCCCCTTTAGTCCCATTCTTCTGCCTTCTCACCATAACCTTTGATGCCTTGACCACTTAGATACCTATCAATCTCTGCCTTAAATACACCCAATGACTTGGCCTCCACTGCCGCCCGTGGCAACAAATTCTATAGATTCACCACCCTCTGGCTAAAAAATTTTTTTAGCATCTCTGTTCTGAATGGGCGCCCTGCAATCCTCAAGTCATGTCCTCTTGTACTAGAGTACCCCACTATGGTAAACAACTTTGCCACATCCACGCTGTCCATGCCTTTCAACATTCGAAAGGTTTCCGTGAGGACCCCCTCATTCTTCTAAACTCTAAGGAGTACAGTCTAAGAGCGGTCAAACGTTCCTCATATGTTAACCCACTCATTCCCGGAATCTTCCATGGTGGTTTGTAGGAATTTGCTCTGGGACTGCGGAAAGTTGTTCTAACAGCTCTGAATACCTTTCTTCTGGATGGGTTAGCATCCCAAAGGGTATGTGGAGAGCTGCTCGATCTGCTGACCCATCCCAGGGCACCAGACAAAGCTTTGAGACAACACTTTCATTTTGACCATGCCAAGGTGATCGGCATGTAGATCCTCCAACATATTAGCTCTCTGCATGGATGGTAAAATTACTGTCAATTCCCATCAAGGGGGAAGTTCATCCTGGTCCTGGTTTTTTATTTTGCATGTTGCACCAGACAGTCAGCCATTCTTGTCTGCCGCATGGTGTCAGGATTGGTCTCCTTTCTGATTAAACGATATGAACGTTCTTGACTCAACCCCTTTTTTTTTTTACGAGGCCAAGTAGCTAACTCAAAGCTCAACCCGGCACAGATGGAAAGTGTGCTCGGGGGCAGCCCGACTTGGATTCGAACTCAAGAACCTTTGCTCCGGAGTCCGGAGCTGATGCCATTGCACCACCAGCCTGTGCTGGTAAAAATTAGGGAACAGACATTTCTGCTGCACATTCCAGTCATTTTGGGTGGCTGTGTAGACAGGAGACGGTGTGAGGTCTCTTCTAGTTTTCCTTTGGATCTTCTCTGCTGTAGTAGGGAGACTCAAGTTGTGTTAGAGAGATTGCATCAAGAGGAGTGTCCTCTTTTGTGAATATTTGTAGGTATTTTCTTTTTTAAAAGTAAATAGGAAAATCCATCAGCATTTCCATGATTAGTTGTCCTCTTGAGTTCCATCTTGTAATTCTGTCCTCCAAGAAACAGAGCCCTTCTCTATATTTGTGCTGCTGCTATTAGTGAAACACTCTTCTATAGATTGAAAATAGAAACTAATAGCTCTGAGGATAAAAGCTCTCCCATACAAGAACCCGTGGAAACATTTTACACCCCAAAACAGATTTGAGACCTCTGTCAATCTGTGCATAATTTTTTTCTGCAGTGGTAAGGGAATATGCTGCAAAGCCTATGGGGAATTTACATCCATCACTCATAACATGTGATATGACTACACCTATACCATAAGGTGAGGTGTCACAGGAAAGCTGGGTGGTGTGGATCATAATGTGTGAGTTACATTGTTTAATGTCACCATTTCCTTTGCCTTTGGGAAAACCACCTCACATTGCTTTGTCCATTGCATTGCTTCCCAATCTGCAGACATGATTTCAAGGGATGGAGCCAGATTTGGCAGAACCTTGTTAATATAATTGACAAATCCTAAAAAGGACTGCAGCTGTGACACATCCTTTGGCCTTGGGGCATCCACCGCTACTTGCATTTTCTTAACACACTTGTATAAATCTTGTGCAACATTGTTGTGACCACAGTAAGTGCTGCTTGTTTAAGGAATTCACACTTGTCCGTTGTGCTCTGAGCCCGTAATCTTCTAACCTTTGTAACACTGTCTTGATATTTTGGAGATGTCCCTTGTCATCCAGGTAACACTGAGTGCCTGGGCATCCTTGCAGCATCTGGTCCTTAGCTTTCTGCCAGAGTACAGGTGCACATGTAACTCCAAAAATAAGCCTATTATAGTGATAACACCCTTGTGTGAGTGAGAAGCACTAAGGACTCTTCTTCCATCTCCATCTGTAGATAGGCATCAGTTAAGTCCATTTTGCAAAGTGTTTTCCTCCAGAAAGGTTTACAAAAGGTATCCTTTATCCTGGGCAGAGGGTATTGATCTACTTTCAGCACTGGGTTAATAGTAACTTTAAAATTACCCAGCTCATGACAGACCCTTATTTCTTGGCTACTGGGACCACTGGTGTTACCCATAGGCTCTACTCAACCTTGGAAAGAATTCTTTCAGTCATCATGTAATCTAGCTCACTAGCTACTTTATCATGGGCGGTATAAGGAACTGGATGGGCTTTGTAAAGTGTGTGTGTAGCATTTTCATTTAACACTAGTTTACCCTTGATATGTTTGAGTTTTCCATTGCCATGCTTGAGCACTGTTGTGGCATCCACCAGTATCTTTATTAATCCACTTTCATTTGCAAGGAATGTGGCATACAAAAGCTGAATAGATCTCCAGTATAGATGTAGTTGTAGTTGTCTCAGCCAATCATGGCCCCACAGTGTTGGCCCTCCAGTTTTTACACCTACAAGCTCAATGTAGTTTGTTGGCTGATGTACTTCACTACTATGAGTGTTACTCCCACAGGAGTTAGCTTTTCTCCAGAATAAGTTCCTAGTTGGACATCTACAGACATCAGTTCAGTACCTTTGAAGTGCTATTCATACTCATTTTATGGAATGACTGAAACTGCCTGTGTCCAATTCCATTTTAGTAAATTTACCGTTCACTTCTGGTGTAAGCCATATTGCTTGTGTAGTCTTACATTGTTTCTGTATAGACTTTGCAATTTTGTTCAAGCTCACTTTCATTCCTAACTGTGTGTCTAACTGCTGTTTGCATTGATCAGCAATTTCAACTGCCTTTTTAAATGTGATTTGTGCTTCAGTTAGGAAATTTCAGTGCATCATTAGCCCATCATTGAACTGATAATGCTCAGACAATTTCTTGATTTCAGCCAGGTAAGTTGAAATGGAGTCTCCTTCCTTACGATTCCGATTCTGAAACCTAAAATGTTCTGCAATGGTTTTGATTCTAAATGTTCTTGTATTTCATTCACAATATCAGCAGTACTCATTTCGGCTGGTTTACTTAGAACAGTTGAACTTCTAAGCAAACTGTATGCTCTTCCACCTATTGTACTCAGTAACACTGGCACTCACTTTTCATTGTTTTTTTCATTATCTTCAAAGCACTGCTCAATTAATTCAGTATACACCATCCAGTTATTTGTTATGCAATCAAATGTGTCTGTCTTTCTAATGTAGCCAGCCATTTGTGCTTTTATTTATTACTACCTGGTACTCGCTGTTTATGGAGCTGTGGAGTAATTTCATTCATTTTCCACCTTTCTTTTAACTCAACCGTCTTTCTCTCTTTCTGAAGAAACATGCTGTGCTTCTTTTTAAATTCTAAAGTCTCTCCCATTGTGAAGAAAATACATGCACTTCAATAGATAAGTAGTTGTCGCGGACTTATTTTAAAATTTCCTTTTTGCCACTATTACGTTTTGTAACTCCAGAAATTAATTGAAAGCAAAACACAGAAGCCGGGTACTCATGTACTTTACTTTTTCTTTAGGGAGGGACACACATATGATTTGGTGACATAATGACTTATGCCATTTACAATTAACATACTTTAACATATAACCCTAAATGAATTAGATAAACAACAAAGAATGCTTAATCAAACAATATATTTAAAGTATTACTCAAATATTACCAAAATATTAAATGCACTGCACTGGACACTCCAGGTCCAGCATGTGCAGGTCTTCAATGATCAGACTGGTTCCCTTAGTTTCTTATGCTCCAAGGAATAAAATCCCATCCACCCTGTCTCTCCCTCTGCCCCTTGAGTCCTGGATATATTAGAGATTTTTTTCTGCACTCTTTGCAATTTAATAGCATCTTTTCTATAGCAGCCCCACCAAAACTGAACACACTTCTCCATGTGTGGTCTTATCAACATCTTATGGAATTGCAATATAACACACCAAATGCTAATTTCACTGCCCAGATTGATGAAGGTCAGCATTCCAAAAGCCTTCTTCACCACCCCTTCTACCTGTGACATTATATACAAGGAACTATGTACTTGTAGTCTCTGATCCTTCTATTCTATAACACTCCCCAAGGCTAGACTATTCATGCTATTTCCTGGTTTGTCTTCCCAAAATGCACCACCTCACACTTAACTGATTTAAACCTCTTTTGCCATTTACAGCCCACGTACCCAGCTATTCAAGATACTGCTATAATTTTTGATAACCTTTATCTTCTATGACACCACCGATCTTAATGTTATTCTGCAAGTTTGCTAACCATTGCTTGTAACATTCTCCCCCAAACAATAATAGGAACAGCCCCATCCCGAGATAACACCGCCTATGACTGGCCTCCAGCCAGAGAAGTTATCTTCTACTATCAGAGTTTGTTTCCCATCAATCTAACCTTCCAGAGCAGCATCCCATGCAAAACTTTATCAAAGACCTTGCTGAAGTCCATGTAGACCACATCTACTTACCTACCCTTATCAACCTTTTTGATCACTTCTTCAAAACCTCAATCAAATTTTTGAGAGACGTGATCTCCCATGCACAAAGCTGTGCTATTCTATCCCTTAGCAGCTCCCATCCAAATGTACGTACATCTTATCCCTCGGACATCACTATTAGATCTTATCTGTTTGCATTATTCTACAGAAGAATATTCCTTTTACTCATAACCATAAAACCCAAAATTTCATGACCAGTCCTCTTTCTATTAATAAATGTTGTCATTAATGCAATATTGCTAAACATTCAATGACAGCAGAAATACAGACTGCAATTTAACCATTGGGCTAAGGAAATTGAAATAATTCTTCCTTATTTTACAGGAACAGAAACTCATATTGCAATGTGCAGTATTTTTATTCTCTCTATTTTCATCTAAATGAAACAAAACATGCATACTTGTATTCTTTTTACTGAAATTGTGTTTACTCTTGGTAGGTATCAAAAAAGCAGGTAGTTAGATAACCAGACCTCCAAACATGAACCAGTGCATCATTGCATATTTGTTCATTCCTTTTTATTAATAATTCATGGATGTCCTCTTGTTTCACAAGCACTCATCAGTTCTTCACCCATTACTTTTACTTTCAAGACCACTGGCCTGTCTAGAAGGAGAAATTGTCAAGCCATCACCTGAAATGTTTTGGTGAAGGACTTTGTGCTTGTATAATAATACTTTCCTCAGAGCTTCCACAGTCACTATCAGGCAAGTTTTTAAAGCGATATTTGTGTCACAATTGATCACATTCTGTTGGAGGATAAAGTCAACTGGAATCAAGTTTATTGTCATGTTAACCAATGCAATGAGGTAAAGATGTAATGAAAAACTTGCATTACAGACCCATAGTATAGACAAAACACAAAATCCCAAGTATGCATATAATACAAGACAGTGAAGAGAGAGAGGAGATATAATCTGAAAAAGCAAACCAATGGAAAGGATCAATACCCCCAAACCAGAGACCACCACAAAATGCTATCTTGTAAAGATGCTTTTGAGTTATCTGTTTGAAATCCCACTGGTTTCCCTGGCTCTGTAAGTCTAGGGAAGCCACACTCCAGTCCCGCCAAACCTGTGAGATTGAAATGGCTCTCCCACCCCAAAACCCCGGTTTGTGTGGATGCTGTGTAATTTGCAACCTTTACAACTCAGTGCCCAGAAATAACAGACGACTGCATACGATTAATGGAATTATATTTATGAATCTGAACTAAAGGGTTAATAAAGAAAAGAAAAAGAAACAAAGAGTGCCCATTATAATTAAACAGTCAAAAGTTCACCAGTTGGAGCTCAATTCACCAATCTTCAGTCGATCTCGCCGCCCAGCTCCATCAAATTACGATCTCCCATCAGGTCGTAGCCTACGACCGGTTCTCTCCAGCATCGTCTCTCTTCCTCTCACATCAAACAAAATATCCAGCTCACTCTCCAAAGCATCCATCATCTCTAACCATAACACAAATACAAATACAGCCTTATCCGCGAGTTCAACCAACCACGAATCAAGAAAACCTGGAAGCATGTACAGACTTTTTTTTCTTGTCATTATTCCCCAAACAATGCAGCATAACAACTATTTTACATAGCATTTACATTGTATTAGGTATTATAAGTAATCTAGAGATGATTTAAAGTATACGGGAGGATGTGTGTGGGTTATCGTGGATCGGGATCAAAAAAGATCGGAAGTTCTCTTACTAAGTAAGTCGGAACAGGTACATCCGGTATTATATAGCGTCAGTTAGTCAAACGTTTGTCTTAGTATATAGTATATATTTTACCTTTCTATGCATATAAAACACTTAAGAATGTATGTTTCAGCGCTGGGCTCGGGAACAGAAGTTCCCGAGTTCGATCCAGTGACAGATTACTCCCAAGTTTGCTCTCCATCCGTGCCTGGTTGATGTGGAGGATCAAAAACCCTAAACCCAATAATTAAACTACTGCATTGCTTAGTAATAATTGTAGCTTTCATCGGGGCAGGGCCTTTCTCACTTTATTCTTTAAAATTGTTCAGATTGTTGACCGACTGTAGCCTAACGCTTTTCCAATGACCAATGGTGTTTCAACTCTTTCTGATGGCTTTATTATTTCCACTTTATTTTCAATCGTGATCGTGATTATTTTCATGAACAGAAACACTGCGGATTCAGAGCTCCGCCGCCGGGTCCTAATGTCCACCGCACTGAGACAGGTTAAATAAGGTCTGGGGTTCCGCTGGGTCCTAAGGTCCACCACATTGAGACAGGTTGAATAAGGGACTTGAGCATCCGCGTTTCTTGGTATCCGTGAGGGATCCCGGAACCAACCCCTCGCTGATAAGGAGAGCCGACTGTACTGCTTCTACAGAAAGACCATTACATTAGCAGTGAAATCTTTCCCAGGGTGTTACATGTTGTTGGTAGCCAAGATACAGAAACACGGAGAAGAGCAAGGAAAACTGCAGAACAGTAGACTATGAATTTTAAGCAAGGTTTTTAAATAACCCTTTTCTCCATCGGTCAGAGATAATTGAGGACACCTTGTAGCGTAGTAGTTAGCACACCGCTATTACAGCTCGGTGGGGGAGGGTGGAGCTTGGACTTCAATTACAACTTCTTCTGTAAGAATTTTGTACGTCCTTCAGGTGAGTGCATTAGTTTCCCCCCACAGTCTAAAGTCATACCATTTAGTAGGTTAATTGGTCATTGTAAATTGTCTTGTGATTAGGCTAGTATGGCTCATTGAGCCAGAAGGGCCTGTTCCACGGTGTATCTCTAAATAAACAGATAGATTTAATCATTGATGCTTGCTTTCACTGAGACATAGCTCCAAGCAATGGGAAATGATTGAGGACTTTAGAGCCATGCATCAGGGGGACACAGGAGCCCTATGTACGTGGGAGGAGGATTGGATCACTGTACAAACTACCATCCAACCATTGTATATTCCAAATCATGTCCGCCTGCAGAAGTGCTTCTTTCGACACAAAACCAAAGGAGAAACAAGTCATTCTTGAACCAGGGAACTGCCTAAAAGGAACAAGTTTATAATGCTGTTCTTAAAGGCATTTTCTTTACAAGTTTCTTTGAGAATTCTTCAATTTTGTAGATTAGTATGTGTTAAGTTCATGTCTAAGAGAATTTCAGTTTGAAAATCTTAAAAATCACTATAGATGGGAAGGTTGCTGTTTCATTTGAGTTGCTGCCTTCCATAGAAATGAAGCCAGAATTTTGCTTAAAGAGTTACCACAGAACCAGAGTTGATTTTAAAGTTCCAGAGGTCACTGAGTGGAGCTGTGTGTCAATGAATTTGATAATTTGGTGTGAAAACTTGAGGCCTGGACCGAAGAGCAACTTTCACTGTTAGGGAGATCAGGGCCATGGTAGAAGTGTGGACAATGTCAGTTTTTACTCCCTAATCTGTTCCACTGATGATGTTGACAATAGTTACTCTTGTGCTTGTATTTACACACTCATTTAGAGTTGGTAATGTACACTTTGGGAGTGGTCAAAGTTGCTCTGGGGTTTGTTTGAGTAGTGTGAAGGACATTATGCATCTTTGCTCAAAAAAGTTAACATTAAGGATGTTTTGTGTCCTGAAATTGTCAAAAAGAAAGCTGGGATGGTGCATTTGATTGGGTTTTTATGCAGTGTCCATTTGCATTAAACTTATCACCTAAGATGAACTTCGCTAGAAACTGAGTTATGCAGAGCAAAGAAAGCATCTGCTGCTTCCAGGGTCAACTCAATTTCGTGGTTCAGCAATGTATCACCATTGCCCCATGGGACAGGCGAACTCTCTTTTGTTAATTGTAGAAATAATTAATGGTATATAAAAGCAAAATAAATAAAGATATATAAAATGTACGATACATGTATCCAAAAACCACCCAAATTTAGATTGACACTTAAAGAAAATCATTTCATAATATTCATTTTGTTATTGAATCTGGTGAGCTGCCAGTTGAGACAGGTACAGTAACAATTTTCAAACAACTTTTGGATCAATAAGTGAGGGATATGTGGACACAATGGTCAACATGGGCAAGCTGGGCTGAAGGGTCCATTTCTATGCTGTTGCTAACTTTGCAATTCCTCTTTGTTCCTTCCACTCTGCATTGACTATCTTACAAATTCTTATCTTTAGTAAATAATGATATAAAATACTCATTTAATGTCTCTGCTACTTACTCTGACTCCAAACACAAATTCCATCCCTTATCGTTAAGTGGACCTACCCTCTCCTTAGTTGACCCTTTTTTTTCTTAAGAATAAAATCACCTGGGATTCTCCTTAATGCTGTTTGCCAGATAGATAGATAGATAGATACTTTATTCATCCCCATGGGGAAATTCAACTTTTTTTCCAATGTCCCATACACTTGTTGTAGCAAAACTAATTACATACAATACTTAACTCAGTAAAAAAATATGATATGCATCTAAATCACTATCTCAAAAAGCATTAATAATAGCTTTTAAAAAGTTCTTAAGTCCTGGCGGTTGAATTGTAAAGCCTAATGGCATTGGGGAGTAATGACCTCTTCATCCTGTCTGAGGAGCATTGCATCGATAGTAACCTGTCGCTGAAACTGCTTCTCTGTCTCTGGATGGTACTATGTAGAGGATGTTCAGAGTTTTCCATAATTGACCGTAGCCTACTCAGCGCCCTTCGCTCAGCTACCGATGTTAAACTCTCCAGTACTTTGCCCACGACAGAGCCCGCCTTCCTTACCAGCTTATTAAGACGTGAGGCGTCCCTCTTCTTAATGCTTCCTCCCCAACACGCCACCACAAAGAAGAGGGCGCTCTCCACAACTGACCTATAGAACATCTTCAGCATCTCACTACAGACATTGAATGACGCCAACCATCTAAGGAAGTACAGTCGACTCTGTGCCTTCCTGCACAAGGCATCTGTGTTGGCAGTCCAGTCTAGCTTCTCGTCTAACTGTACTCCCAGATACTTGTAGGTCTTAACCTGCTCCACACATTCTCCATTAATGATCACTGGCTCCATATGAGGCCTAGATCTCCTAAAGTCCACCACCATCTCCTTGGTCTTGGTCTTCCTAATCATTTGCTTGAGCATTTTCTTGCCATGTTTATATTCTGGAAGAGCATCCTAAACCTGTTTTTTTCCTGACTAAATTCAAAGATTCAAAGTACATTTATTATCAAAGAATGTATAAATTGTACAACCTTGAGATTTGTCTGCTTACAGGCAGCCACAAAGCAAGAAGCCCATTAAAAAAAATTTTAAATGAAGTCCAGCTTCCAATGCGTGGAGAAAGAGAAAGAAAAAGCATAAATCATGCAACCGATAGAAATGAGCAACAACATTCAGAACCAGATTTAGTCTTTGGATTCAAATCTGCAGATTAGGCCCAAAACCTCTGTATTCAGTTCATCATATTAATGGGGCAATTGTTGTAAAATTCAAAGGGGACAGCCTCACATGCTCAGTGTCAGAGAGAGAGAGGAGCCCCCAGTGTATCTGAGCTAGCATTTAAATTGTCCAAACAGCGGATTATACCTTGCATTTGGACCCGTGTTTTGCTGCAGGGAATTGCTCCACACCTAGAACACGCAGCCCAAAATTCGCTTTGGGCCTAGATTTCGCTGCCGAAGAAGCCATTTTCAACCTCTCCGAGTTAGCTCAGCACTTAGAGCAATCCATTCTTGCCCAATTCTTGACATTCTCCCTTTCTATTCTTTCTGGGCTGACATTTAAATTGTCGAAGCAGTGCATTGTACCTGGCGTTAGGACCCAGGCTCCGCTGCGGTACATCACTCTGGGTTTAGAACATGCCACCCAGCAATTCGCTTTGGCCTAGATTCTGCTGGTGAAGAAGCCATTCTCGACTACTTCAAATTGACTTGGCACTTCGAGCGATCCACCCTCGCACCCAGGCATTGGAACTCTTCTGCCTTGGCTTCTCCTCTCTGAATCAGTCACTCCAACCAGCACAGCTCCAAATGTGTCAATTTTTCAGCACACCAACATGGTACATCTCTTGAATTTGCCTTTGCTAGCCTCTTCATTGCTTGCAGTGATAATTTATCAGACATTACTTTTTTTTAAAATTGTTATTAGTAATGTTTTTAATCAAATTTCTTTGCTTTGGAACTATTAGTAAGCTGTCGCATGGGCTCAGTAGTGCCATCTTAAACTGGACAGCTTCAAGGTTTAAAATTTCGGACCCTTCGAGCTACCCAAAGTTCTTTTACCTTCCCATCCTTGTCTTTGCTCCTTATCCAATCATGCCAATCCTGAACTCCAATCAGCTGGTACAAGTGTCAAACTGCAGCTGCTCCCAATCAGTGCCACTTAGCTCCTCTTTAATGTGCCCACTCCCGATTTAATACCTTCCCACAAGATCCAATTTTATTTTCATAACCATCTTAAAATGCAGCATTGTGGTTACTAATCCCAAAATGTTTACCCACTATCAGGACTGTCACCTGGCCTGGTTCATTTTCCAAAAGCAAGTCCAGTATGTTTTTTCCTCTAGGTAGACTCTCCATTTACTGTTTTAAGAACACCTCTTGAGTACATTAAAGAAATCCCACCCCATCTAATCCTTTTCTAATAAGAAATTTCTAATCAATAATAGGGAAGTTTAAGTCCCCTACCATGGCAATCATGTTTTTTCTGCACCTTTCCATAATCTATTTACAGATGTGTTCCCGTAACATTGAAATCCAGGAGTGTTGATCTGCCAGTCTAGTCCCTCATGCAACCAGATCCCTATAATGGTAACAACAGGGTAATTTCTATATATTAATCCCGGCTCTAAATTCATCCTCCTTACCCATAATGTCCTAGTGTTGAAGTAAACACATTTCTGCCCATCAGTCCCACCTTGTATGTTAGCCTATCCCTTGCTGTCCTTCCTTTCAGTCCTACTTCTGATACCACCTTCCTTGCTCTCAACCCTACCACCTGTTGTGACTTCGATATCTGTGAACAAAAATGTGCCATTATCAATTTTTTTCTGCTTCCATTTTGTTGTAGGATACACTATTTATAAAATTATTCATAAACTTTTAGTACCAGTAATTCGGTTAATCAGCTGCAACAAATCTTATGATTGCTGTATTGTATTATGGCTGCAAGAAGGGAAATTCTAAGTGTATGTTAAAGCATTATGCTAGAAATGATTGCATCAGACTTATTACTTATTTTCTGGTGCTGATGACTTGACTAAATGTAGTGCTTCCTGAATTCTGTTTCTTTGAAAGTATATATGTTGAAGCCAGAAACAGCTATAAAAATATTTGCATTAATGGTGTTTGCTATTTTAAAAAAGAAAATGCAGCAAGTTATAACAATGAAATGATAACTTTTCCATCACTGAGGTCTTTCTCTTGTGACCTAACTGATACAGATTAGTATTATTAGACAATTACATTGAATTAAGTGTTTTGATCAATTTAGGAATCCATTATCATTAATTATATCATGCATCTACCTAGGAAAATAGGTGAACCAAATGGGACTTCCTGCCATTCATATACTTACGTGAAACAGCGGCTTCTGTTCTTGGTCAAAATTACTACTGCCACTTGTTCTTCCTTTTCTGAGTCGGTATATATGGAGCATCTTTGCTAAGACTTGCTTCTGTGTATTGTAATGCTTTGATGATGGCATTGCCAATGGTCCACATGGAAATTATTTGCCTTGTCCTTGAGCACAGAGATGAGCAGGAAAGGATGTTTGTCCTCATAAATATTTCAAGCAATTCTACTCCTTAATCTCACTTTTATTTGGGATTAACAAATAATCAAATAATTTAATTAACTATTATAGCTAGTAGTATTATACTAAACATTTTTTCATTATTTTCCCTAGGTGTCAGAACTTACTTAAAAGAAGCCTTAGTTAATATCATAGCTGTGCATGCAGAGGTAAGCTTTTAAATTTAATTTTCATGGTTAAATTTGTGTTTTCATCTTGGGTCTAAGTATTTAATAGTTATGTGGAAGCAAGTTCGGAGATGTCTTGTAAACTGGTGTCATTGCATTTCGATGATGTGAATCATTTAGACCATATATGTCAAACTCAAGGCCCACGGTGGAATTATCTTTGGCCCGCGAGATAATATCTAATTACTATTAAAGCTGGCCCCAGTAATCGAAGTGCCTATGGCGTATGATATGGCTAATGCTGAGTTTACTCAGGTACCAGGTTTTCAGGGTTTTTAGTGTTTATTCGGCAGTCTTCTTCATAAGAAACGGAATTTGTAAAGTGAAACACTTTGAAGTTATAGCAGAGACTGAGACACATGAGAGCAGGCTGAAAAAACGGAGGCAACGAAAGCTGCGTTCGCACACGTCCGACTGATCCAGCCCGCATGAAGCTGCATTTTGCTCGATCCGGCCTGTGACCTAAAATGAGTTTGACACCCCTGATTTAGACATTTACAATTGGAGAGATACCATGTAGTTCATTTGCCTTCACACTGACCATATTGGAGTAGTTTCATATCAGTGCTAACCTTGCCTGAGGAACAAGGGAACATCAGACAGTGGTCTGTAGTCAGGATTTATGTACATCATCTCTTTCCTACTGTCAAACATTCTAAAATCAAAATAAGAAGAGCCGTGAATGCTGAAGTAATAATCTACCTTTTAGAAAATAGGCATTTTGACCCTTTGATGGTTCCTAGAGAAATAGTTGAATGTGGTGAAATGATTGTGGATGCCACAACAATTAAAGGATATGTATTTTTATCTTTTGGCTAGATGTCACTACTACTATACAAATTATTCAATTAACATTAATAATCAAATTGCTACACTACTCCATTTGTCCTTACTGCCAAGGTTCATCACCTCAGACTTCATACTTTGAAGACAAATAATGGTAATCACATTACAGCATATGAGATTTTGAGATGGTATGACAAGAATATCTGTCTTTTTATGTAATGGGAATAATTTTACATTTATATGCTCATTTTTTTATGAAAAGATCTTTTCTACATTAGATAACCACACATCTCCGTTAACACAATCTATCTGGTAAACATAGGTGTTTACGATTTCGAAGGAACTTGTCCCGAGAGTTCTTTCACAGATTGTAGAAGCTGTTGCTGAAGAAATGAGCCGATTGATGCAGTGCGTATCATCCTTTAGTAAAAATGGAGCATTACAGGTTTGAATTTTTATATCTATTTTGTCTTTAATTTGCATTGGAAGGAAAATATAATCGCTGGTTAGTTGTGGTAATTAATGATACAAACTTTTTTTTAAACATGGGAGAAGTTGCAGTGAAGTTGTGTAATTCATTCTTACAATCCTTTGTAAAAACATTTTAAAAGTTGTATGCAAATAAAATTAATGTGATCTGAATTCATCTCTAAAATTACACTGAACAACAAATTTTTTTCGGAAGTGTGGCTTCCTCAGAATTTTTTTTGTTTATGATAGACTGCTTGAAGCTGCACACATTTAATTTCAGACTACTTGTATCAGGTAGGAATTTAGAAAAACAAGAAATTAAATTTTTTGAATATAATGAGTTTAATTTCATAATGGTGCTGATGCTTTGCAATAGTTCAGCTGCTAAAAATGTTTTGTTGGGTTTCATTTGTACTCTCTCTGAGGCTTATCGCTTGTGCCCAGCAATATTCAGCCAGCATCGATGGATTCCAGTTGCCCTGATACTGTTTCTCCATGACAACCATGTCCATGTTTCACTATGCTCATCACTGACAGAGCCAGGATTTGCAGGGAAGAAGTCTAAATGGGAATACAGAAAACAAATCTTTAATGATATGTTGCACTTCATGGTTTTATATACTTGAAGCATGTTGTCAACCAGCTGCATGTAGTTTGGTGCTCTGAAGTTGCCAAGAAAATTTTCAGCAACTTCTTTGAATGCCTTCCTTGCAATTTTCTCCAATCACAGTCGGAAGTTCTTCAAATTGCCTGGCACTGATGACCTGTTTGATTTGTGGACCAACAACAATGTCTTCCTTAATCTTGGCATCAGTTATTCTGATTTGAATTATGAATTGAAATAACAAATAAGGGTGATTTTTTTAAAAAATGGTCGTTATAGGGAAATTTCATGGTGATTTTCATGATCAGCAGCCCAAAATCCATAAGATGCACCCAAAAGTATTCTGGAAGCAAAATCTTTATTGTCCAGTGTTACAGAGCTATTTTGAAGCCTAGAGCTGATTTTCTTTTCAGTGCAGTAACATTGAATATTTAACATTGTCAGCTGTTACGTGCATTCCCAACCCTAACCTTAAAATCTGTGCAGTTGATCCAAATGAAGTTGGAGTTCCTTCTGTGCTGAATGGGGTGGAAAGTTTTCGCTAAAATGCACTGGTGCAGCCATTATATAGGCACTTGCACATAGATATCACAAACAAAATCTTCCAGAAGCCTATGGCATAATATATTTGTACCATTCTATTTCTTTATTTAAAAATGTTTTGTTCAGATTACGCAATATTTTTCTACATCTCATCCCTTTTCCCAAATAAAATCCTCCATTCACTTCTCTTACAATTGTAATTATTTTGTAAGCACTGAATTTACTTGCAGCCTAGTTTTCTCCTGTTTGGAAAAAGCAGGAAGATTGGATACCAAAGCCTTGATTTCATTGGATTCCCTTTTCTGCCATGTCAATAGATGTCGGGAGTTGTTGATCAAGCTGTTTTCTCTGCTCTCAGATGGCGGTACCTCCAATCCAAAGAATAACCATTGATACAACTTCTTAATTAGTTGATTAGAGTCTTATAATGGTTTTCTGTCATTCCATTATGGTCACGTAACTAAGGGAAGTCCTGCATTCAGTGCCATACTCAGATTCGTTTTGTCTTTTAACTGTTCCTTATTCTTAGTATCAACACTGTTTTAGTAGTTTCATTCTTCAATACTTCATCATTTTAGTAGCATTCTCCATAATTGATAATCTGAAGGAAGTGTCTTTTAAATGATTGTTAAACCAAGATGTTCATTCAAGCCCCCTTTCTGGTAACTTATGTGAATGAAAATGTCCAGTAGAATGTACACAATATTTTTACAGTGTCCTTGTTAATATTTGTAAATGTTTATCAGCAATATAATAAAAATCTCCCTTCAATCCCCTGTAGAAGTCAGTAGAAGGCATCCAATTTACTATAACAGTGGTTTTAATGTAAAGCAGTTCATGACTGAAATTACTATGCATTAAACTTATTTGATCATATCTCATGTTTTGGCTAGCATACTGAAAGTGACAGTCACTCTGCAAAAAGAAAATCTGGAGCAAAGGTGTTAAATTCAGCAAAAATAGCAGCAAAGTTGATCATTTTGTTCCTGTATTATATGGAAATGGGGTTTGAAATAAATGAATGAAATGAACAGAATCTTCACACAAGAATTTGTAAGCTAAATATCAGGTAGAACCCTTCAAAAATAGTTTCATTTAACAGAAACCTGGGAGCCGCACATTGCTTGTTTTCAGGCCCCTTTGAAAATGTGTTGTATACTGCCCCTGTAGGTTAATGTATTGTGCATGTATTCAGAAATAGTACCATAGTATCTTTTTAAAAATATAGATCAGTCACAGATATGGAGTGATGTCATAACTATTGGATATCCAGTTGGTGGTGCAATTAATTTGAACCAACACTCAACTGTTCGTATGTCGCTGTTATATTGCTGCCCCACACAGCATCAATCTGTTGTCACATGGCATCAATCTTCTGTTTTACAGGTCAGGTGCAGTTATAGTTTGGAGATTTGCAGACTGAACAGTATCAAAGCTGCATATGTGGCATGAATTTAGAAATGAATATGCCTGTGAGATATAGCAAATTGCCTTTGTCTTTGATGTCTAACTCGTAGTGATTACAGAATGCAAGTCATTATCTGATAATATTTGCAGTTACCAATTGCAGTTTGAATTAGCAGTACATCTGAGATCTAATATGGATATGAGTTTCAAACTCAAACTTTTAATAACCTGCTTGCAACTGTATAGCTTATCTGGAAACTTGAAAGATGATAATGGCTTTAATTTTTTTATTATTGATCTCAGTAGAGGAATAAATTTGGCAGTGATTAAGGCATAGTTGGATATTAGAAATTGAATAACAATTTTTTAATGTTATTTTGGTTAACAAAAATATTTTCCTGTTTCACTTGTTCTACTTTATGCCTGTTTTATATCAAGTAGGGGAATTGTTGATTTTTCTCAAAACCTTACAAGTAAATGAATGTACACATCTTCACAAGTGCAGCTTTGTACAGTTAACCTGTAATATAAGTTGATTAGACTTAAATTGGTGGTCAGCTTTCCATTTGATTATGCTTGCTGATTCCAAATTGCTGAATTTTCCCCAGTTATTCTATTAATATTCTTATTGCATTGTTTTTTAGGCATGTAGAACTAATGAACAGTTCTGGCCAATGTGCCCTCTATTTTATTAGTCTTTGATTTTGCACCTCCAAGGAGACCATAATCTTGTGATGGTTTGAAGGCTGCGTGCCTCAATGACCCAAGAGCTAGGTTGGCTGGAGTCAGGCTTTATGCTTTTGCTCTCGGTAGGGTCTTCCATGCCATACAGGTCAAAGTGTAGAGGCCACACTAAGAGTGATCCAATGGTTCTCTAGGTTTGGGGGTTCAGCTCAGGGCTAGCTACCCTGACTAGTAAAACAAAGTTGTTATGGAAACAGCTATGAAGAATCATTCTAAATCTGAGTGCAACAATATTCCTGAGTCCCCATCTGGAACTTACATAACTGGCAGTCGTGAAAACCAAGAAGAAGCTACTGACATGATGATAGAAGCTCTGAACACCACCAGAGAAGGAGGACCTTCATTACTGCCCTAAATGCCAGTGGTGTAATGGGCAGTAAGTTTGATATTGCGGCTAATATCAAGATCTCTGTTTTGGGAAAACCTAGCTAAAATCTGCACTCCACCAATAACAGCCAGTAATGATTTCAAAGATTTAAAGTACATGTATTTATCTAAGAATGTATAAATTATAGAACTTTGAGGTTTGTTTGCTTACAGGCAGCCATAAAGCAAGAAATCCGGAAGAACCCAATTTAAAAAATAATATAAATACCAAAACCTGATGCGCAGGGAAAGGGGAAAATCCACAAATTATACAAACAGCAGAAGCAAGTAACAACATTCTGAATCAAACTGAGTCCTTGGTTCCGAACCCTGGAGTAGGCCCAAGGTCTCAGTATCAGTTGATCACATTAGTGGGCATGGAGCACAACATTTGAAGCAGTCATCATAGCTTTAGCACCATTGAGAGAGAGGAGTGATCATCATAGGAGAGCAAGCAAAATCGCCTCTCTCCTCCAATCCCAACGTTCTGTCTTTCCAGTATATCATTTAAATTGTCATCCAAATAATGTATCATTCCTTGCACTAGGATCCCAGCACTGTTGCAGAGAAAGGTTCCAGGCCAAGACCATGCTGCCCAGTAACTTGCTCCGGGTGCAGATTTCTCTGCCCAACCTGAAGATACTTGTGATTTCTCCACATTGGCTGGGTGTCCAAAGTGATCCAACCTCAACACCTGGGCCAGATGTACGGACATTGAAGCTCTTTTGCCTTAACATCTCCTCTCCAAATGGCTCACTCCATCAGCGTCAATTCTGCAACATACCAGCATGGTCCATTCCTCAAATTTGCTTTGCTTCGCTCTCCTCTTCATCGCTTGTGATGATAATTTACTTGAGGAAGGGTGTTATTAGCAATGTTTTTAATTGAATTTCTTACCTTTTGAACTGCCACTGAGCTGTCACATGCGTTCAGTAGCGCCAACTTAAAACAGAAGTACTTATGGCATGCAAATTTTTTTCAGTGATATGTGAATTGATAAGATGTCCATATAGAGTTTGATCTTTCATGGAGCTTTACGCTTGCAACAAAGGGATATAAAATAAGTCCTTCTGTTTTAAGTAGATTAGACTGAAAGGACGTAAGTTTATTTCCCAGCAGAGTGAATTAAAAATGAAGTCAAAGAACTTTAAAGTTGTATGTCAAGCATTGTGTGATAAGAATGCAGATAAATTTTGTAAAGGTTTGTGCACCATCAGATGATACTCAAAAATGCTGAAAATTCCAATTCTTAAGTGGCCTTTTAGTTAGAAAGTCATATATTCCTTTCAAAACTGTAAATTTTATCATTTGACATTCCAGCAGCTATTTTAATTGGAAGTCGAGGTAAATGTTGCACTTTATTGCAAGGTGGTTCGATTACAAGAATGAGGAACTTGTTCTCATCTTGTTGGTTGATTAAAGCATATACTTGTACCAGAGTCGATGCAGCATATATTGATACCAGAAGAGATGGTGTCCTGAGAGAAGTGAAAAAGCAAATGATTGCCAGCATTTAAAAGAATGATTTCATTGAAAAGGTGATTTCATTGAGATGAGCTACGTTCTAGTGATGGATGCTGAGAAGCAGTTTCCTCCAATTGAGCACTCTTAAACCAAGAAGTATTATGCCAGACCAAAGGATAGCATTAGGACTGAGAAGGGAAATAGTTTCTCTTAGCTGAAAACCAACTTTCGCCCTTCAAAATTATTTTCCTGCAAAAGGGTTTCAATGCTCTGCCATTACCTTCGAGGTCAAGACTAACAGAATTTTGGACAATGCAAGCAAATAAGTTGAGTTGCAGAATTAATCATGATCTTATTCAGTGGTGGAGCCATTTGGCCTACTCCTGCTTCTGTTTCTTATGTTTTTTAGGCATATTGATCACAATTATAAGATGTCTTTCTTTGTTTAGGCCAAACTGGAAATATGTGCCCTTAGAGATGCTGTTGCCTCATTCCTGACTCCTGACAGCATGTAAGAATAAATTTCAGTTGTATTATTTTTCTCTATTTGATTACTTAACTTTCAATAGAGAGTTTTTGAAAAAGTTCAGTTAATTATACATTTTTATTTTATTTAGTGGTACAGCATGGTAACAGGCCCTCTGACCCAATGAACCCACAATGTCCAAATACACCCATGTGACCAATTAACCTACTAACCCAGATACATCTTTGGGGATATAAGAGGAAACGAGCAGCCAGGGGAAATCTTTGTGGCCATGTGTAAAGCATACAAGCTCCTTACAGCCAGAGGCGGAATCAAACCCGTGTCACTGACACTGTAATAGCGTTATTCTAGCTGCCGTCCCCAAGTTATTTTAAAAGTTGAAACACTGGCATTTTCTGACAAAATTATTGAATGTGTAATGAACTGCACATTTCAGTCAAAAACAAGTAAAGAAAATACTTCTGACGCGGCCATTTGTAGGAGTATAATGAATTTGTGGGCTGCTGTAAGAGTTTTATTTATAACTACACCAAAGTATCAGTTGTTCAAGAGAGTTGAAGTGATTTTGAATAATATAGAAGTTCTATCTAAATGCACAGTATCTAAAGTTGCCTGTCTTACACATTGTTCAAAATATAATAAATTCAAAAATTTTAAAAATACAGTTACAAGTAAGGGAATTGTTTAACTGATTTATAGTGGATATTCAGTAAGAATGACTAAGTATCAATATTTTTTGTTTTAGTAAAAGGCAGAATTTAATAAATTAGTATTTAATCTTCTCAAATGCTGCTTGATTCATGTAGGCACCAATGTTCCCAATTAAATGAACTTTTGAATCTACATTAACAGTTCCATATATTTTAATATTTACCTGTTTTTAAATCTAGCTTTCTCTCTTAGTTCTAGCTTTAAACAGGCCCTTGAAGCATTACCTCAACTTCCCAATGGAGCAGATAAGAAGTAAGTTTCATGAAGATTCTGTGATTACTGTTATTGAAGAGCTGAAGAGGTTTATTTTAAATAAATGCCAACTGGTGCTTGGTGATCATGGTGGTGATGTACTGCTGTCTGTTTTTGGTTTAAAATTAATTGCAAGTAGATATTTCTAACACAATTGAACAAATAACTATATGTATGTGTGTGTATATAAATATATATATATATAAAATATATTTATATAATATATTCCAACATGAGAATATGGGCAGAATTATATGAATAGGATTAATACATGTTAATGATAATGTTTGCATATCAAATTGGTGAAGGAAAGAGCCAGTTGCTGATCAATAGTTGCTTTTGAATCACTGGATCAGAAGTTTTTCATTATGTACTTTGAGCTAAAGTAGTATCTATAGCTGAAACAATAATATTCCTATATTCTTCCTACATAGTCTGGGAACAGAATGTGTGTTCCAAAACTTTCACTAAAATAAAGTGAAAGTCTGTAATCACTTTAGCTCTGTGTTTGTTGGTGTCACTCTCTTTGTCCAGCAACTTGAGGTAACTAACTGATAGCTTTATAATGACTCAAATAGAATGTTCCCATTAAAGCAAAATTCAAAATGCATTTCCCAACCATGCAAGTTTTGTTTCGGACAGCCAAGAACACTATCAGTGACTGGTTAGGTTACAAGATGTTTCATAAAACAGACCTCAGAACTTGAAGCTACAAATGCCAGGTTACTTCTTGCAAAACTCCCTTTGTCTTGCCATTTCCAGAAGATTTTCTATCAGTTAACTTTGAAAGAAAAATTAAATGAAAACTCTTTACAAATTTGCTCACCAAACTATAATCACAATGACTGGATTTTAACTGAGTTATCAAAAGGTAGCTGATTAAAAAATACCGAAAAATGGGAGAAGTGCCGTTTGGATAAGCAAACTTCATTTTGTAGTGGGTACTAGCATCATTGAATAAGAAACAACACACTCGATGATTAATTATTTATTACAGTAGTTATACTTTAGAGTTGATGATTACTTTTTCAACATTTGTCTGGTTACAGAGCAATTCAGCACAAATACAGGCCCTTTGGCCTAACCAGAACATGCCAGCCATGATACCCACCCAGTTGGTCCCAGTATCCTATATTTGGCCCATTTCCTTCTAAGCCTCAGCCCTCTATGTGCATTTTAAATTATGCCTTTTTACCTGAATCAGTCACTTCCTCGGACAGATCAGTCCACATTTTCACCAACCTCTGCATGAAAATGTTACTTCTTAAATCTCTTTTAATTCTTCTCCTCCACCCACCCCTAAACCAATGCTCCTAGTTTTGGATTCCCCTTCCTTGGGAAGAAGACTGTTAACATTCACCTAGTCTATGCTTCTCATAATTTTATGCCTTTCTATAAAGTTGCCCCTCATTCTCCTACATTACATAAAGACTTAGCCCACCAACTTCTCCCTATAACTCAGGCCCATTAATACTAGCAACATCCTCGTAAATCTTTCCTGCACTATTCCCAGTTTAACCATGCCTTTACTATAACAGGCTGATCACAACTGTACACAGTAGACTAAGTGCGGCCTCTCCAGTGACTTGTTACAGCTATAACATAATGTCCCAACTCATAAATCCAGTGCCCTGATTTATGAATACCAACCTACTAAATACCTTGTTCACTACCCTGTCTACCTTCGACACCACTTCTATTCCTATATCCTTCTGTTCCATTACGGACCCTACTGCCTTACCATTCACAATACATGTGCTGTGCTGGTGTGACACTCCAAAATGCATCACCTCACAATTACCAGTATTGAAATACATCTGCTACTCTTCAGCCCACTTCCTTAACTGATCACAATCCCACATAATTTACAACATTCTTTACTGTCAGTTCCACCTCTTAATTTTGTGTCATCTGCAAGCTTAGTGATCAGGCCTTGTACTGTGCATTCACATCCAAATCATTTATATATAAAGAATGAATATCAAGGATTTCAAAAACCCAAACCTACTGGTCAGTGGCTTCCATTCTGAGGAATAAAACCTTCAACCACCATAGTCTGCCTCCCACTTCTGAGCCATTTGGAGTACACATAACCAGCTCTACCTAACTTTCTAGACACAACTACCATATGGGCCTCTGATGAAGGCCTCGCTAAACTCCAATAGGCAATATCCACAGCCCTACCCTCATCTACTCGTACTCCTTCAAAAAACTTAAAGATTTATCAAGCACAACTTACCATGCACAAGACATGCTGACTCCTCCTAATCACACTATCCAAATGCTGATAGATTATCCTTCATAATTTCTTCCAGTGAATGATAAGCATTAGAAATGGAGGAAAACTTGCATCAAATGGCTGCAATAATTGTCAATTAAACTGAAAGACTAATTGATTAAAATATCCATTGTCAACATTAATTACTTTTAATAAGTTAATGATAATTGTCTGTCTATTAGAACATTTCATGAAAATAAAATGTAGTGCCATGGTTGGGTGTGGAATACACACTAAATGCCTTTTCATTTTAGGTTACTTGAAGAGCTCCTGAACAAATTCAAGAGCAGCATGCACTTACAACTCACTTGCTTTCGACCTTCCTCACGAAGCATGGTGAAGACATAATGATGACAATATCCAAGGGAATCAAATACCTAATATGAAACTAAGTAGCATAGCTTGAGAAGTTTTTGAAAGCTGTACTCTAAGTATGTGCCTGCTAAGCCTCGAAATTATTTCTTAAAAAAGCTGAAAATCAAAGCATACTGTTGTTTTATTGATGTTTGTCAAGCGCATTTAGCAAAGTAGAAGCTTATGTTAGTAATTTAACTTGGTAGCACCTGGTGCTCTAACCCTATTTGTAAAATCTTTAAATACATTTCAAGTTGCATGTCATATTTCGTAAGGAAAAAGATATTAAAAAAGGATTCACTTTAAACTCAGTTTTTCATGTAAACGTTATTCTTCAGAAATGTTAAGTGATGTACCTAAGTACACAGTTTTTGTGCATTTCCTTCCCAGCATTCAATTAAGAAGCAAGAATTAAGAACACCATGACATTTCATGCAAAATACATAATTGCAGTGTATTTACCACTAACTTGTGAAAGTTTGAGGATATGTACCAGAAGGGCATGTTCCAAATCTGGAATAATTAATTGTTATTTATGTATTGCAAGTAAATAAATACAGTACAGCAACTTAATTCTATTTCAAAGCTTGGGACATATATTTTTTAATTCCTGAAATTGCCACAGCAGTGAAACAAAGTCAGACATCATCCAGCAGTATTATAATTTTAAGGCTGTAATTTATTACAGTCAGGGCCCTATAAGAAGTGATATGATCAAAGTCTCATCCGTGATCAAGCATTAAATGGGAATATCTCATAGTGATAACAGATTTAATGCTGCAATTTTGTTTAATTTGGTCTTTAAAATTATAATAGGCCTTCGAAGCAATGTAAGGAAAAGCTGTACCTACTTAGCTTTGACTTCAGTTGCTGGAGAATTTGCTAGAGAAATGCCAAAAACATTTGTGCCAAAACATGTCCTGCTCCACCATAGGCAAAGATAAAAGCAAATCTAATAATGCCATTACTTTAAAAAGCTAGGTAAAGATTTTGAAAAGAAAGGAAGTAAAATGATTAAAAAGACAAAAGAGAAAGTTTGGGGAACAAATTAAAATGGATAATTTTCAGTCTGCGACCCGACATCAATACAGGGGACAGATTTGCTCTCTGTGCTGTATATTGTATAAATTTTGGAAACAGAATCATAACCTAACTAACAGTTAATGTGTGGAATAAAAGTAATCATGGAAAATTTTCCAGCCATTAATGTTTCCATAAGACATAGGAGCAGAATTAGACCATTTGGTCCATTGAGTCTGCCCCATAAGCAATGCTAAATCAATGTGCAGTTTATATTGAAAGCCATCAATTTTATTGACAAAGTCTGTTATGGAATTAGTTTGTGCTGCTAACATTAGATTAAAGTATGTGGTGGTATCATTCACAGTGGTTTCAAGGCTTTTTTTTGTCTTTAATGGATACGTTTCCACAAAGTTAACTATAATCTCTTCAGTCATCACTTAAGAATACTCCGGACGTGGACCTGTCATCAGCTGTTTGTAGAACCATTTGTCTGACCTGCTGAGCTGGCCAGAGATGCACTTGTTTGTCTTTCACTTCATGTTGGCACGTGGAAGCACTTTGTTCTTCATTTTTCTGCCTCACCACTTAATTTTCATCAATGATGATATATGCCTTTGGTGTAATCTTTCTAACTGCTTCATAGCCCAACTGTCTAGAATTCAGGTTTCACATTGATGAAGTATAGAGAGCACAAATGCTCTGCACACCCACAGATTATCTTGATAGCAGCTTTTAATCTTGGAGTGAATGATGTTGCTTTACTTGTAACTTTTTGCACCTGGGTAAAGTCTGCCAGATGTATAAAAATTACGGGGGTGGATACTGAGGGACGAGTAATCAAGTTAATGCAGATCCACAGTATCTAATATAAACTGGAGCACAGCACATGTAGTTAAGTTGTTCTGAATCCAGCTATAACATTGTATCCACCCAACAATGTCAAAAAATAACTCAAGTATGTTTGGCTCACAAAAATAAATAAATCCAATGCAGGAAATTACCATCCAGTCAGTCTACTTTCAATCATCTTCAAAATGATAGGAGATCTAGAGATTGATTTCAAGAAACATTTACTCATCAGTAATCTGCTTGCTAAAGCTCAGTTTGTTTGTTGGCAGAAGCACTTTGTTTTAGAAGTTATTTCAAAATGGTCCAACATGGGCCAAGCAGCTGAAGTCCAGAATGAGGTGGAAGTCGAATACATCCAACACCAGTACTGCATTTGACTAAGTATGGCTTCAAGAAGCCGTAGTAAAACTGATGTCAAGTCATATCAGGGGGAAGAGAACTCTTGATACCCCATCATGCTCTGCATGTGACAGATGGTTGTTCTTGGAAATCAATAGTCCTTGGACATTGTTTTCACATAAAAATGCCAGATGTGGCAATCCTAACTGATTATCCTATAATGTTCAACTTCATTTACAACTCCATGAAGCAGTTTATGCATCAGAAAGATCTACAAAACTTCTGTCTCACCACCTGCCCTTGATACTCAATGGTATTACTTCAATACATCCCAGGCCATCAATTTTATAAGAGTCACCATTGACCAAAAATTCAATTACATCAGTTGCACAAATACGGTGATTACAATAGAGGTTCAGCACACTGAATCTTGGGCACAGAGGACTTGCAGATGAAGAAAGTTTATGATGATTAGGCTTATATTAACTAGAGATTAGAAGAATGAGAAGATCTTTGTGGAAACAACTAAAAATTCTGATGGGACTAGACAGACTAAATCCAGCAAGGATACATCCAGTGGTGGGGAGGACCAGAACTAGTAACTGTAGCCTAGAGGTATGAAAAAGGCATCTAGGACTGGCATGGATGAAATTTCTTCACCTAATAAGTGATGATTCTGTGGGATTTCTACCACAGAAGACAGCTGAGTCTAAATGATATAGGTTATTCCAATATAGAACTAGAAATCATACTAAAGCCTAAAACAGTCACAAAAACATGGGGAGAAAACAGGAACAAGGTACTGAATTTGGATGATGGTTGATATACCATGACCATGTTGAATGATAGAGTAGAGCAGGGGTTCCCAGCCTAGGGTCCATGACATAAAAAAGGTTGGGAACCCATGCAGTGGAGCAAAAGGACAAAGAGCTGCTCCAGTTGTTCTGTGATTTTAGTTTGTAAGAGACTAGGTATCCATCCTCTAGTGAGTTTCTCAACTCCTGATACTTGTGCTTTTTCATCATCAGCACAGCACAGCTCAGGAGTATGATGGATTTCTCTGTGTTTACCTGGATGAGTGCAGTCTCAAATAAATATCTTAACCTTCCAGAACAGAGCAGCCCACTTAATTGACATCACCACTACCATAAAAATTCATTCTCTCCATTAGCACAACAGTGATGCAAATTATACAATGTAACCTATCTTCAATCCCTCACATAGATTACCCCTGAGCAGATGATCCAAAAGAGTTACCTCTTCCTAAATGAAAGAGGAGAGTAACAAGTGCAAAGTAACACTGGCATCTGCATGTTCTCCATTGAGGCCTATTTGACCTGGAGTGCTGTGGGAATGTGTTCAAACTACAGTTTTTCAACAAAGTAGCTCACTACCATTTTCCTGAGGTCAATTAGAAATGAATAATATGTGTTGGCCTTCTCAGCATTGCCCACATCTCTGAGATTGAATAACAGGTGGTGATGCCATGAGAGCTGAGAAGAAATTCCCACATAAGCAATGTAGTTTCAACAAATCAGGCCAGAGCTAACCACTGGATAAACACCCTATCCAACTGTCAGTGTGTTCACTCCATCCTCTCCCGATGAACCACGATTGCAGCTTGTTACAGCTACAAAATATGCTGCTACAACTAGTCAAACCTTCTTTGACAGCACTCACAAATCTTCAAGCACTGAAGGGAGCGACCATAGTGCTGAGGTAGAAATGCTACACACTGCAGGTTTGGGGCTGAGAGGTAAATGGATCAGACGTGATGAAATGGCAGTTCAGACTGGAGTGATTCACAAAGGTTTGGTATCAGCCTTCTAAGGGCAATTGAGGATAAGTAATAAAGGCTGACTTTGACAAAAGCAACCATGTACAGGAAGTGAATTAAAAAAAATATCAATCACATGCTCAATCCAGTAAAACAGAATTATTTAGAAAGGAACACCTGTAGTGCTGAATCTCTGTCAATGACACCACTGAAGGTGGCACCACAATAATAGAAACTCTGATTATAATCTAAGGATGGCATTAATAGCAGTAGGTTATTTAACCAGTCAAATGTGTTCTTCCATGAAATCATAGATGTTCCGTATCACAATCCATTAAATCCACATTGTTAAATATTCATTGAATCCCCTAGCTCATTAAAAAAAAATTAATTTAGGACTATAGCAGTGTCATGGTTAAGTCTGCAGACCCTGCCTTATTGTTCCAGAGATGTTAGTTTAAATTCCACCCCCACCCTCCAGCTGGGGAATTTAAATTCATGTAATCAAATAAATCTAGAATTTAAAAATAAACAACTAGTAGTAACAATATCCATATTGTTATAATAAAATTGTTGTAAAATCCTATTTGGTCCATTAATGTCCTTAAGAAATCTGCCCAATCCATGCGCAATAACTGATCCATTAATGTGGTTAATAGTTAATAGCTCTTCAGCACAGAATTGAAGGACCATAGGGGTTCATAAGATATAGGAGCAGAATAAGGCCATTTGGCCCATCAAGTCTGTTCTGCCATTTCATCATGTCTGATCCATTTCCCTCTCAGCCCCAATCTCCTGCCTGCTCCCCATATCCATTCATGCCCTGAGTAATTAAGAACATATTAACCTTTGATTTAAATACACTCAATGACTTGGCCTACACAGCCATCTGTGGCAATGAATTCCACAAATTCTCCATACTCTGGTTAAAAAATTACTCCTCATCTGTGTTCTAAATGGATGACCCTCTATTCTGAGGCTATGCTTTCTGGTCCTAGCTTCCCCCAATGTAGGAAACATCCTCTCCACAGCAAATCTATCAAATCCTCCTCATACATTAATCCTTTCATTCCTAGAATCATTCTCGTGAATCTTTTCTGAACCCTCTCCAATGCCAACATATCCTAAGATAAAGGGCCCAAAGCTGCTCACAATACTCCAAGAGAGGCCTTACCAGTGCTTTATAAAATCTCAATGTTACATCCTTGCTTTTATATTCTAGTCCTCTTGAAATGAATGCTAACATTGCATTTGTCTTGGCACCGACTGCAAGTTAACCATAGAACATTACAGCACAGAAACAGGCCTTTTGGCCCTTCTTTGCTGTGCCAAACCATATTTCAACCTAGTCCCACTGACCTGCACCTAGACGATATCCCTCCATATCCCTCTCATCCATATACCTGTCCAAGTTTTTCTTAAATGTTAAAAATGAGCCTGCATTCACCACTTCAACTGGTAGGTCATTCCACACTCCCACTGTGTGAAGAGGTGTGTGAAGAAGCTCCCCCTAATATTCCCTTTAAACTTTTTCTTTTTCACCTTTAACCCATGTCCTCTGGTTTTTTTCTCCCCTAGCCTCAGTGGAAAACGCCTGCTTGCATTCACAATATCTATACCCATCATAATTTTATACACCCCTATCAAATGTCCCCTCATTCTTCTACGCTCCAGGGAATAAAGTCCTAACCTATTCAACTTTTCCCTGTAACTCAGTTTCTCAAGTCCCAGCAACATCCTTGTAAACCTTTAACCTTATTAATATCCTTCCTGTAATTCGGTGACCAAAACTGCACATAATACTCCAAATTCAGCCTCACCAATGCCTTATACAACCTCACCATTACATTCCAACTCTTATACTCAATACTCTGATTTATAAAGGCTCTCTGTACGACCCTATCTACCTGTGACGCCACTTTTAGGGAATTATGTATCTGTATTCCCAGATCCCTCTGTTCTACTGCACACCTCAGTGTCCTACCATTTACCTTGTATGTTTTACCTTGGTTTATCCTTCCAAAGTGCAATACCGCACACTTGTCTGTATTAAACTCCATCTGCCATTTGTCAGCCCATTTATCCAGCTGGTCCAAATCCCTCTGCAAACTTTGAAATCCTTCCTTACTGTCCACTACACCTCCAATCTTTGTATCATCAGTAAATTTGCTGATCCAATTTACCATATTATCATCCAGATCATTGATATAGATGACAAATAACAATGGACCCAGCACTTATCCCTGTGGAACACCACTAGTCACAGGCCTCCACTCAGAGAAGCAATCCTCCACAACCTCTCTCTGACTTCTCCCTTTGAGCCAATGTCTAATCCAATTTACTACCTCACCATGTATACCTAGCAACTGAATCTTCCTAACTAACCTCCCATGCAGTACCTTGTCAAAGGCCTTACTGAAGTTACTTTCAGAATCAGAATCAGGTTTATTATCACCGACATGTGATATGAAATTTGTTAACTTAGCAGCAGCAGTTCAATGCGATACACAATATAGAATGAAATAAATAAATAAATGACAGTATACATATATTCAATAGATTAAAAATTGTGCAAAAAACAAATACTATATAATAAAAAAGTGAGGTAGTGTCCAAGGGTCCAATGTTGATTTAGGAATTGGATGGCAGAGGGGAAGAAGCTGTTCTGAATGGCCTTCATTCTGTGACTTCAGGCTTCTGTACCTCCTACCCGATGGTAACAGTGAGAAAAGAACATGCCCTGGGTGCTGGCAGTCCCTAATAATGGACAACGCCCTTCTGAGACACCACTCCCTGAAGACATCCTGGGTACTTTGTAGGCTACTACCCAAGATGGAGCCACGGTTCATCTGTAGAAGTTTTTGAATGTATTTGTTGATATATCAAATCTCTTCAAACTCCTAATGAAGTATAGTCACTGTCTTGCCTTCTTTATCACTGCATCGATATGCTGGGACCAGATTAGATCTTCAGAGATCTTGACACCCAGGAACTTGAAACTGCTCACTCTCTCCACTTCGGATCCCTCGATGAGGATTGGTATGTGTTCCTTTGTCTTACCCTCTGGAAGTCCACAATAAGCTCTTTCATCTTACTGGCATTGAGTGCCAGGTTGGTGCTACGACACCACTTCACTAGTTAGCATATCTCACTCCTGTACGCCCTCTCGTCACCACCTGAGATTCTACCAACGATGGTTGTATCATCAGCAAATTTGTAGATGGTATTTGAGCTATGCCTAACCACACTGTCTTGGGTATAAAGAGAGTAGAGCAGTGGGCTAAGCACACACCCGAGGCGCACCAGTGTTGATTGTCAGCGAGGAGGATATGTCATCACCAATCTGCACAGATTATGATCTACTAATTTGGAAGTCAAGGATGCAATTGCAGAGGGAGGTACAAAGGCCCAGGTTCTGCAAGTTCTCAATCAGGATTGTGGGCATGGTGGTATTAAATGCTGAGCTACAGTCGATAGTGTGGTGCATGGCCAAGTGGTTAAAGTGTTGGTCTAGTGATCTGAAGGTCGTTAGTAACCTTTAGGAAATTGTGCACAAAGACTCCCAAGTCTATTTCCACCTCTGATTTCTGAATTTTTTCTCTGTTTAGAAAATAGTCGACACTGTTATTCATGCAAGGCCATAAACTTCCCTACACTATATTCCAAATGCCAATTCTTTGCCTGTACTTACCATCTGTTGAAGTCCCTCTGTTGAAGTGTTGCATTCTCAACACTACCTACCCCTCCACTTATCTTCAACCCTATCCACAAAGTCATCATTTCTGTCAACCTAATCTTTGGCATATAATGTGAGAAGAAACAGTCCAAAACCAGACGTACAAACAAGCTGGATGAACTCAGCAGGTCGGGCAGCATCCGTTGAAATGAGCAGTCAACGTTTCGGGCCAAGACCCTTCGTCCAAAACCAGCCCCTGTGGAACACCACTAATTATCTGCAACCAACCAGAAAAGGCACCCTTTAATCTCACTCTTTGCCTTCTGCCAGTCAGCCAAAATTCTATCCATGCTAGTATCATTCCAGTAATACCATGGGCTCTTCTCTTGTTAAGCAGCCTTGACAAAGGCCTTCTGAAAATCCAAGTATACCACATCACTGACTCTCCTTTGTCTATCTTGCTTATTTCCTCATAAAATTTGCCAGGCAAGATTTACCCTTAAGGAATCTGACTTTGGCCTATTTTATCTTGTGCCTCCAAGTACTCTGAAACTTCATCCTTGATAATGGACACCAATATCTTCCCAACTACTGAAGTCAGGATAACTGACCTATAATTTCCTTTCTGCCTTCCTTCCTTCTTAAAGAGTGGAGTGCAATGCAATTTTCCAGTCCTCCAGAACCATTCCAGAATCTCATGATTCTTGAATGACCATTACAATGTATCCATAATCTCTTCAGCTATCTCTTTCAGAATGCTGGGGTGTAGACCAGCTGATTCAGGAGATTTATCTACCTTCAGACATTTCACCTTCCCAAACACATTCTCCTTAATAATAATAACAGCACTCTACTCTGCCTCCTAACAATCTCAATTTTCTGGCAGATGTGTCTTCCACAGTGAAAATTGATACAAAATACTTAATAAATTTAACACATACAAACAAGCTGGATGATCTCAGCAGGTGGGCAGCATTCGTTGAAAAGAGCAGTCAACGTTTCGGGCTGAGATGATTTGATTGGACCACAGCGCCTGCAGTGTACTTTGTGTTTACTTAATAAATTTGTCTGCCATTGCTTCCCCCCGCCATTACTACCTCTCCAGCATCATTTTCCAACAGTCCATATCCACTTTCACCTCTCTTTTACTCTTTACGTATCTGAAAAATTGTTTGATATCTCTTTGATATTACTGACTAGCTTTCCTTCATATTTTGTCTTTTCTCTTCTTATGACTTTTTAGTTGCCTTTTGTTGGTCTTTAAAAGCTTCCCAATCCTTTAACTTCCCACAAATTTTTGCTCTCTACCTTTTATGCTGTCTTAGACTTCCCTTGTCTGCCACAGTTACTTCATCCTGCCTTTAGAATACATTTTCATCTTTGGGATATATCTATCCTGCGCCTTCTGAATTTCCCTCAAAAACTCCAGCCATTCTGATGCTATCCCTGCTATGTATCCCATTCCAGGCATCTTTGGCCAGCTCCTCTCTCATCAGAATCAGAATCAGAATCAGACTTTAATCGCCAAGTACCTATGCACATACAAGGAATTTACTTCCGGCACATGCTTCCGTAATTCCCTTTACTCCACTGTAATACCGATACATCTGACTTTTTCTTCTCCCTCTTAAACTGAAGGGCAAGTTTTATTATATTATGATCACTATCTCCTAAAGGTTCCCTTACCCTAAGCACCTGGTTCAAATCTGGTTCATTGCACAACATGCAATCCAGAATTGCTTTTTCCCTAGTCAGCTCAAGCACAATCTGCTCTAAAATGCCAACTCATAGGCATTCTACAAATTCCCTCTCTTGGGATCTAGCACCAACTTGGTTTTCCAGCTACCTAAATATTGAAATCCTCCATGATTATCGTAACATTTCAGTTTTTACATGCCTTTTCTATCTCCTATTGTAATTTATATCCCACATCCTGGCTACCATCCGGAAGCCCGTATGTAATTCCCATCAGGATAATTTTACCCCGACAGTTTCTTAGCTCTACCCACAAGAATTCTACAGCATTTAATCTTTGTGTATATGACCCTTTTCTGAGCATTTGATTTCAGGAATAGGTAATTAATACTGGCACTTCCAGCAATGTGCATATTAAAAAATCTTCCTATTTACGTGACAGCTGCAGGCTTTTGGTGAAGAACGCTCAAGATTTCTATGAACTTTTGTATGGAAATTGTGTTTACTGACTGCCATTACCCACTTAAGCTTTTGTTGTAATTTACAGGATTAAATTTAACTCAAATTTCTGTTGGAAATTTGTGGGATCTACAAGTCCCTTTTTCTGGAATTCACCTGATAGAGGTTCAGTCATTAAGTATATTCACGCCCAAATTTTTGAACACTTGGGAAACAAAGGATATTGAATTGAATAGGAGTATGGGTTTGATAAGGAAGATCATGCATAATCTGATGTAATTGTGGAGTTAGCCTGAGGTGCCGTATTTTGATACTCCAATTGTCCACAGTGAATGCTGCAAACACTTCACCCAACGCACAGCTACAGTTACCAAGCCCTAACCAACGTCTTATATGTCTTTGCAGCTGAGATTGTTTAACTTGGATTTTCCTATTCACCCCATATCACATATGCTATCTGATTCATCATTGCGTTCTTAAAAGACAACCTCAGCACATCACCCAAATTAGCCTACACTCCATGGACTCTGTTTAGACTTCTCACTGCCTCAGTAAAGCAGCCAGCATAATCAAAGATTCCACTCACCCTAGTCATCCTCTCTTCTCCCACTCATCAAGCAAAAGACATAAAATCCTAGAAGCACATTCCACCGACAGCTCCTATATCACTATTTTAGAAAAGTTTCCTTAGTACAATAAAATTATCTCTCGACCTCAGAATTTACTGTACCTCATTGTGACCTTGCACTTTATTGTCTACCCGGACATACTCTGTACTGTAATACTGCACTCTGTAAGTGCAAGAGACTCTGCAGATGCCATAAATCTTGAGCAGCACATGCAAAATGCTGGAGAAACTCAGGTCAGGAGGTATCTATGGAGAGGAATAAATATTCAACACTTCGGGCCAAGACCCTTCATCAGGACCTGTCTGAAATTCTCATGAATGGTCTCAGCTCAAATTTGCAAATGTTAAGAATTGAGTAAATAAGCATTTAACAAATTGATATTAAAGCATTTATCTCTTACCTCAAACATGAGTGCGATGTGCAATGAAACCTTCATTTAGAAACAAAAACTTGTCAAAAATTTGTGAGATAATCCATAAAATGAATTAGGTTGACCATCTACACAGTGCTTGACTTTGAAGTCTACTGTGAACCACATACCAACCAATAATTTGAGTAAACTATCTACACTTCCATGATCAGTTGAAACAATATTGTTCAGATTGTAACTTGAAAACAAAATGCTGTGAATAAAATTTAAGCTTTAAAACAACACACAAATAGTGGACTAATATGTACGTATTGCATGCAAGTCTTTCTTACAGCTATCGAGTTTCATTTTAATCCACAACCTTACCAGTATTTCTAGTCTGCCTTTATATTTTTTCTGCCACATTCTTTAGTATTATTCTCTTCATAGAAAAGTGTGATCTATCTACTCAGTTTAGCAGATTTTGGCTTAGTCCAGCATTTAAGAGCTTTACATCTTCTCTCGTTGTATAAATATGTAATCTTCCTCCATGATTCTCATCTTAACTAAATTTTAAGATAGAGTAAGTGACAAGATAACTTTTTTGTTTAATCACTCATCACAAAAAAACTCCTTAAATCTTTAGATAATATTTATTCATAGTTAGAAAACTAACACAGCTAATTCTTAAAACCATACAGAGGGGAAAATACAGAATTTTTAATAGCTAACTCTTAACGGTTATCTTACCAACATCAGTTTGTAAGAATGAATGATTTCCTTTAGGTAATTACTCAAATGCAACATTTTTTTTCATAATGACACAAAAGATCTGCTGACACACTTTTCTTTAAATGTCTGCCCAAGAATCAGTCTATTACAGCAAGTTAGGCAAGGGCATATATAGTCAATGGCAGTGCCCTGGGGAATGTTATTGAATGGAGGGACCTAGAGCAAAGGAGACTGAGTGGTGACCTTTTAGATATTTGCAAACTAAATGGTTAGGTATATGTACAGTAAAGGAAGAGTTTGGAGGGATATAAGCCGTACACAGACAAATTGGACTTTCCCAGGCAGGCATCTTGGTTGGCATGAGCATGTTGGAGTTGGGCCAAAGGGGTCGGTTTCTGTTCTGTACAACTGTGAAACTTCAAGAAATATACTAATGATGGACCAAGTTTGCCAGTATTGAAGATTAAACTTTATTTTTCTGTTCCTTCAGTTTGCTCCAAGGTTTTGGTTTTGCCTTGCCTTAGCTCAATGATCGTCAATGCCCGGGAAACCTTGAAGAAATTTGCACCCTCCCAGTACTGGATTCTTGTGCACCTTCCTATCCCTACGCTCCACGACTGACAGGCTTGCTTTCAGCTGGTAGATACCGAGTTCAGAAATTCCTTCTTCTTCACCACTCCTTGAATACATTCGTAGGATCCTGCTGCAAATCACAGGTTAACTTAGTTTCTTCTCTTTCATCCTGAAGGCAATTTATTTTTTAAATTATTATTATTTTAATCATAGAGCGCCATTTGTCATTTTTCTACATTAAACATTATATATATATATATATATGAATGACTTACTTAAGTTCTCTGTGCAACACCTGAAATGTTTGATGTCATTGTTCATTGTCCATCATAATTGACCTTTAAAACCCAATGAGGGCCACGTGATGAAATTGCTGTCTTTAATATTCAGCAGAAAGTTCCAGGGTTTTGAAACAGTGAAAATGAGGGAATAATATGTTACAAATCACATTGGTTGGAGGGGTTTCAAAGTGTAAGGCACTCCTATGATGCATTTTATTTAATCCTCAATGTAAGAGATGTCAATAGGTTTTAACATGTCAAAAAATCCTTAGTGAGTTGCTGCAGTGTATAGTATGTTGTAACACACACAGTTAACAGACAGCAGTTAACACAATGCTTTACGACACCAGCTGTAAAATCGATTCATGACCCGCTGCTATCTGTAAGGAATTTGTACATTTTTCCCTTGGCTACATGGGTTTCCATTGGGTGCTCTGGTTTCCTCCCATATTCCAAAGACAGACAGGTTAGGGTTAGTAAGTTGTGAGCATGCTGTGTTGGCGCCAGAAGCGCGGTGACACTAATGGGCTGACCCCAACACAATGCTTGGACCATGTTGATATTTTGTTCTTTTTAAAAAATATATATACTGGTGGTGAACTGAATATATATTTAAGAACCCAATCAAATTAAGGAATTTTCCCGAGTAGTGGTGATCTTTCTGCATGCTATTAAACCATGCAAACATAGTGACCTTAAAAATGGTAAAAAGGTTATGAAGGCTTTAACCTGCTCCTATTGCTTACAAGATTTGTGTGGCTGGTCCATTTTGTGCTCATTACTGATTCCTGTAACTCTGATGATGCCAATGCTATTGATGGTTAAATGGTTTCTTCTTATTATCAGTCACCCTTGCCTGATAATTGTTTTGTATGAATGATATCTCCTCCCACTTACATATTTATATGTGCATGCATCAGTGAAGGACATGGATGAAGCTGTTGAAAAGTATTAGCTATGTAACATTGCTCTAATTGATGTCCACAGAGTAAAATACCAGCCAGTGAGGTTTTATTTAAGCTCCTTGATAATGCTCTTGGCTGACTTAATGTTATAATCAATCACTTTTGCCTTGTTCCTCAGTGTTAGTTTCCTTTATCTATGTCTGGACCAAAATCATCTTGGAGTCAGGTAGTCCTTGCAATATACAAATTCAGCATCAATGATCAGGCTAGTAATAAAACCTTTGACTAATAGAGGAAAAGGATAATTAACAATCAAAATCTAAAGCAGAAACAGTGATCCTTGCCTTCCTATATTTATGAGAGCTGGGCTACCTACAGCAAGCTCCTCAAGACACTGTAAAGATACCACCACAGCCACCGTGAGAAAAACTATTTTCCTGGAAAGTCTTGGCCCACAGCAACTCAAAATGAAGAAGGAACATTTGGGATGATAGTGGAAATCTCAAATCTATACATCAGGACCGCACAGGATCCCTGCATAAATGAAGGAAGGAGTGAACCACCTCTCAAATTGTAAGGCATTTCCTGACCCACCTGTGGAAAGGTCTGCAGATTCCAATATACTGTGCATCACCTCAGAATCCACTAACTTAAGCAGATGTATGGTTTTCCTTGATCTTGAAGACTGCACAAGAAAAATTGTTAAATGTCACTTGATATCACTGTCAACAACACCCTCAATCATTTTCTTGTCTACTGCTTATGGACTGATTGTTCCTTATTGCTTGTGCAAAATAAATCTGGGAAATTATCCACCTTGTCAGATAGGTATCAATGCTACAATTGTGCTGTAACAGCTTAGTACAGATGCAGCTAGTTTAGGAGCACTAACCTTAAGCAAGGATCATCATCACTCATTACAATATTCAGTACAGTCAGTCTTGATTGCCTACTGTGAATCCAGTCTTAATTTGGCATTGAGGTCAATTTTAGTAAACCAGCTCTCGTGATGCCTGGTGATTTACAAACTCACGTTGAGTTGAATTAAGTTTAGGCTTTCATTTGTGTTTTTCTTGGTAGTTCATTTTAATTTTTTTGAAGTTTTTTAATATTCGAATTAGAACCCTTAAGGTCACCGCTAAAAATATCTATGTCACTTAGCAAAATATCTCATTCATGATTTATATTAGTTTTAAAAATAATCTAAATCCAAATGAGTGCGGGTTGGTTTAACCCCTCAATGTATTGTCATTTTCTGTGTTTTGCTTCTAAGAATAAGAAGTTGTGAATTTTCCATTTCCCTTGGTAAGCTGTAAACAAGACAGATTTCCTGTATTCATTGCTTTGATCTTTGCTGTGCTTTATTACAATGCACATCATGGGATTTTTTGTTTTTAGATTGTTTAGAATATGTCAGAAAGTAAATAACAATGTGAAAAGGAAAACATTGCCTCAAAATTAGGGGGAAATTATCAACTTGGCTGTTATTTTAAGTATGATAAATTACTGTCATTTCCTGATTGTGAAATAATAGCATTACATCAAATCAATGGGATTTTTTTCAATCTTATTATTTTCAGATTGATATTTCAAACAGAGCTCGGGTTAATTCAATCATTTTAAGGCTCCAAAAATACAGAAATTCCTAATGTTTTACACCAGATTTAACATTTTAAACATCACTGACGTAAAAGTGCTTGGAAGTCTGCACAAAGGGGCAATGTCTTTGAGTATTTTGCATCAGTAAGTACACGTTGATAAACTCAAGAGCAGTATTCTGCTGATGTTTTATTAACTGAAACCTGTCTTTATCACAAAAATATTCCTTTATAATCGGAGTGTCTAAAAAGACTAATTCCGAGTAACCTTATTTTAATAAACCAAAAATAAATTCTGAAAGAACAATGCAATGTCACTTACTAGCAAGTGTACAGTAGTTTCTTAGTGATCTAAATATATATACTTTAAACAGATTGGTGTCCTATCCTTAAAGTAAAGAGATTGTGTTTATGACCTTCCTTAAAGGTTTGCAAATAATGCCCCAGATTAATTCAACCTGGGCATGCAAGCAGTATGATGAACAACTTGATCGATTTATTAGCATTGCAAGTGACCGCAAAAGCTAAGTTTACATCGTTTGTGATTTGCATGTGGAATTCATGGAGGATTAGCTCTGCTTTTTTCTGAGCCAGTATGAATTGTGCAGAAAAGTAAGTGCAATGTAATTGAAGTATTTGAAGTCTCTTTGTGGACTTTTTTGTGTGGCCTGTCTTTCCTCCACATCCCAAGAAGATAATAAATTGAGCTCAGTTTCTGTTCAATAGTATCTGTATTAATTTGTAACATCACCTGTAAGGATATGGTAGAATTACAAATAAACTGCTAGGGCTAGTAAATCAGAGGCTCACACTAATGATCTGGGGACATTTAAAACAGAGTAATGATAATAGATACGAGAAAGATAAATAGATTGTCTTAACCAGCAGATTCAACAATGTATTTCAGAGAAAGAAATCACCCAATCTTACTCAGTCTTTTCTGTATGTGGCTCCAGGCACTCAGCAGCACATGTGTTTGCTGTCTAGTATGCCTCTGGTGCTTAGGGCAACAATGCAAGTCTCTATCTTGGTCTTGGTCATCAATGTGGATGATCCTCAGAAAAGCCCACCAGACCATGTGATTTAAATCAATTGCCAGTGACACCCATTGAATCATTTTTAGAAACACAATTGTCATCCTCCATATCTGAGCTTGCTAGAGAAGCTCTTAGTCTCGGGCACACACAATAGTCAAAGCCAACATTTGTGTAACTTGAACGTTCTATGATAAGTCTCTGAATTAAGATAAAATAAAATATTAGTTTTTCTATGACATAGATTTTTAGTTTTTCTTCCCCTTCATAGCCCTAGAATATTGAGAACATTTTTAGCTTCCTAACCAGAGGGTCAACTTTTAGAGAAGACTTCATTGTGAATATTTCAGAACTGTGTTTTGACACCCTGAACATCACTGTATAACTTGTTTAAAGAATAGAGAAGTGATCTTCAAATTGCATAAAGTAGTGATAAGCAATGAATCATTTCCAAGCACTAACCATAAAAAGAGAAGTGCATTTGACCTTGAGTCATATTTAAAATATAATTGCATTCTCTTCATAGGTCATGAGTAACTTCAGACAAAATAAACTTTTCATAAACTTAAAGAACCCTCAATGCCCAATTCAAAGTTCAAAGTAAATTTATTATCAAAGTACATAAATGTCACCATATACAACCCCGAGGTTCGTTTTCTCATAGGCATAGCCAACAAATCTATCTATAATAGAATAATAACCATAATCAAATCCATGAAAGACCTCACAGATTTGGCTGTTCAACCAGTGTGCAAAAGGCACAAATGGTGCAAATACAGAAAGAAAGAAACAATGATAATAAATAATTAAGCAATAAATATTGAGAACATGTGATGAAGAGTCCTTGAAGGTGAGTCCACTGGGTGTTGGAACATTTCAATGATGAAGTGAAGTTGAGTGAAGTTATCCTCTTTGGTTCAAGAAACTGATGTTTGAGAGGTAGTAACAATTCCTGAACCTGGATTGTTAGTCCTGCAGCTTCTCTTACTTCTCCCTGATGGCAGCAGTAAGAAGAGAGCGTGCCCTGGGTGTTTGGGTCCCTGATGATGGATGCTGCTTTCCTGCAACAAAGTTTCCTGTGAGCAGGGAGGGCTGTACTCATGATGGACTGGGCCGTATCCACTACTTTTTGTAGGATTATCTGTTTAAGGGCCTTGGTGTTTCCATGCCAGCCTGTGGTGTATCCAGTCAATATACTCTCAACTACACATCCATAGAAGTTTGTCACAGTTTTAGATGTCATGCCATATCTTTGCAAACTCCTAAGGAAACAGAGGTGCTACTGTGTTTCTTTGTAATTGCACTTACGTGCTGGGTCCAGGACAGGTCCTTCAAAATAATATCACTGAGGAATTTAAAGTCACTGACCCTCTCCACCTCATTCTCTGATGAGGACAGACTCACGTACCTCTAGTTTCCTCCTCCTGAAAGTCAATCATCAGCTCTTCGGTCTGGCTGACATTGAGTAAGTTGTTGTAAAGGCATCACTCAGCCAAATTTTCAATCTCCCTCCTAGTTATGTTAATTAGTCCCCACCTTTGATTCGCTCTACAACAATGGCTACTTGGCTTTGGAGCTGTGCTAAGCCACACAGTCATAAGTATAAAGTGATTAGAGAGGGGGGCTAAGCTCATAGCCCTGTGATGTACCTGTGCTGATGGAGACCATGGAGGAGATGATTTTTTTTTCCAATCTGAACAGACTTGGATCAGCAAGTTAGGAAATTGAGGATCCAATTGGGCAAGGAGGTATTGAGGCAAAGGTCTATATGCTTATTGATTAGTTTAGATGATGGTATTGAATGCTGACCTGTAGTTAATAAAGAGCATCCTGACATATGCATCTTTGCTGTCGAGATGTTCCAGGGTTGAATGTAGAGCCAGTGTGATAGTATCTGCTGTGGACGTGTCACTCCAATAGGCAAATGAGAGTGGATCCAAGTCGTTTCTCAGGCAGGAGTTGATATGTTTCATCACCAGCCTCTCAAAGCATTTCATCACTGTGAATGTAAGTGCTACTGGATGTTTGTAATTAAGGCAGATTATCACATTCTTCTTAGGCACTGGTGTAATTGAAGCCTGGATGAAGCAGGTGGGTACGTCAGACTGCCAAAGTGAAGAGGTTAAAGTTCTCAGTGAGCACATCAGCCAGTTGACCAGCACAGGTTTTTAGTACTTGGCCATGTATCCCGTGTGGGCCAGATACTTTTAGTGGTTCCACCCTCCTCAAGGCTGTTTGCATACAGGCCTCAGAGACTGAAATCACAGGATCATCAGCATTAAGGCATTGAGCTCATCCAGAAGCAAAACCCTATTGTCACCTATGTCACTTGACTTAACTTTATAAGAGCTGATAGCATTCAAGTCCTGCTACAACTGTCGAGCATCATTGTTAATTCAAGTTTAGTCTGGAATTACCACTCGCCCTTGCGATGGCTTTCTGGAAATCATGCCTGGACCTCTTGTAACTTCCTTGATCACCAGATTTGAATACCTCTCAACTGGTCCTCAGCACTTTGCTCCATTTAGGTTCATCCAGAACTTCAGGTTAGGGAAGACTCTGAATTATATTTTGAGGACATACTCATTTACAGTTGTTTTAATAAAGTCAGATGAAATAACATCTGCAATATGATATTTCCTTGCTTGTTAGTTTGACTGAAAAACATTAATACCAATAGATACTTGGCATATTATTAATATTGAATTAGTTTGAATTTAGTTCAAACTAATGCAATGTTATTAAAATGCCGTCTAACCATTGGTATTAATAAGTTATTGTGGCAAGCAATAGAAGCTATGGCGCTATAGAATCACATAGAATCATAGTGTACGACAGCACAGAACCAGGCCCTTTGTCCCATTCAGTCCATGTTGACCTCATCTTCTGCAGTGTTTCACTTAGCTGCACCCAGACCATTTCCCTCCAAACACCTCGCATCCATGTACCTATCCAAACTTCTCTTAAGTGTTTCAATTGAACTTCCATCTACCACTTCCAATGGCAGCTTGTTCCACACATGCACCACCCTCTGAGTGAAGTTCTCCCTCAGATTGTCTTTATATATTTCACAATTCACCCTAAATCTATGACCTCTAGTTCTAATCTCTCCCAGCCTGAGGAGAAAAAGCCTGCAAGCATTCACCCAATCTATCCACCCTTCATTTTGTATACCTCCAAAGGATTTCCCCTCACTCTCCTGCACTCTAGGGAATAAAGTCCTAACCTATTCAGCCTTTCCCTATAACTCAGGTCTTCAAGTCCAAGCAATATCCTTGTAAACTATGTTTGTACTCTTTCAAGCTTTTAACTACCATTTTAATTATCTCCAGCAGTTTCTGCATTAGCCTCACACAAGGTCTGAGAGTACACCTTTCCGGATCCTAGGGATTTGTTCGCCCTAATCACCTCAAGACAGCAGCACTTCCTCTTCTATAACCCTGACATCAGTACTCTTTTGCTTCAGTTCCACAGTCTTTATTTCTCTCTCCAGAAAAAGTATGAATGCAAAAAATTCATTTCAGATCTTCCCCCTTCTCTTTCAGCTCCATGCAGAAATGACCATACTATTTTTCAATAGACTTTAACCTGTTATCCATATCTATTATTCTAACAGGAGCAATATTTCACTTTTGAAAGCCTCGCGCTTACCAAATATCTTTTGCCAGAAAGCAGCCTTTCCCAAACCACACCTGACTACTATCTTCTGATATAATCAAAATAGCATTATTCCAGTTTAGAAGTTTAACCCAAGAACCAGTCCTACCCTATTTTAAATTCTGCTGGCTATTAAGAGGTCTATGATATATCCCATTAATGTGGTCATCCCATTTTTATTCCTCAGTTGCACATGCTCTGCCTTAGTAGAAGAGCCCTTCAGTACAGTAAGTCTTCTTTGAACACCGTCATGACTTTTTCCTTGATGAGGAATACCACACCCCCTCCCTTAATACCTCCCCACTATTATGTCCAAAACATCAGATTGTAGAACATTGACTGCCAGTCTTTCCACTCCTGCAAACAAGTCTTATTAATAGCTACAATATCATAATTTTACTTGCTGACCAATGCTGTAAGACAAGTTTATCTGCCATACTAGCAATATATCTTGCAATGAAATAGACATACTTCAGAACATTAGTCCCAACCCACCATGCTCTTCAACCAGTCAGTTTCTTGTAGGCTTAACATCTACTTTCCCTCCCCGGCCATTCCACTTGCTGTCATGCTAAAAATCTGAAGCCTGCCATCCTGCACCATCTCCTTAGCCACGTGATAAACTGCACTATCTTCATATTTCTTGCCTCACTAACATGTGGCACAGGTAGCAATCCTGAGACCATCACCCTGGAGGTCTTGTCTTTTAACTTAGCTCCTATCTCCCAGAACTCACTTTGCAGTCAACCTTCCTGATTGTCATTGGTACCGATATCCTTCTCTGTGATGCCCACGTATTGCACCTCAAACCTATAGATTGCATTTCAAGTACAAACTAATTCTACTTAGTTTTGAAAAAATAAAGCTCTGCAAGTTTTGATCAGAAACCTGGAACATCAATCAGTCAGTTAATGATGGTTTTTGAATTATCTAATACTAGCTCATCCAGTGGGGAAATGGCTGGGGACCAGGAAATCTTGTAAAAGCATTGATTAACATCAATAACTAATACTAGTGAAGAATTTCACTTCTCTCTTGTTGGAAAAAGCTGCATAGATTTGGGATTCGAACTCAGGACACATTGCTCAGGTTGATGTGATCCAAGTCAATTTTTCACCAATTATCATATACCCATATAACCATATAACAATTACAGCACAGAAACAGACCATCTTGGCCCTTCTAGTCCATGCCGAACACTTACCCTCACCTAGTCCCACTGGCCCGCACTCAGCCCATAACCCTCCATTCCTTTCCTGCCCATATACCTATCCAATTTTACTTTAAATGACAATACGGAACCTGCCTCTACCAATTCTACTGGAAGCTTGTTCCACACAGCTACCACTCTCTGAGTAAAGAAATTCCCCCTCGTGTTACCCTTAAACTTTTGCTCCCTAACTCTCAAATCATGTCCTCTTGTTTGAATCTCCCCTACTCTCAATGGAAAAAAACCATCCACGTCAACTCTATCCATTCCCCTCATAATTTTAAATACCTCTATCAAGTCCCCCCTCAACCTTCTACGCTCCAAAGAATAAAGACCTAACTTGTTCCACCTTTCCCTGTAACTTAGGTGCTGAAACCCAGGATCCAGTAAACCCAGTGATTACAGCATCACTTTCTATATTAAGTGATTTTGCAAGGTCTCAATAGACCCTCCATTTACAGTAGATGGTTGATGCTTGTTTCCCTGACCAACACAGGTTATGGAGATTTGAGGGCTAGACAAAATTTTAATTAACAACCTCACATCTGTAAAGTATGTGTAATAGTGAATGACCAGAAGCTGGAAATCACCCACTCTTATCTATGCAACAAGAGCAACAGAGAAAAAGGACATGGATAGCAGTGGGAACTGCAATTGTGCCCAGAATGACAATATATGAAACACACTGACACCCATATCAGATTGTACAAAACTCTTTACTACATTTTCATGAATATCTATAAATTGCGAACACTCGAAACCAAAACTATAAGATGTTTGCAAGCACTGGAAATGAATGAGGGTGTCAAACATAGTTAAGAGGTGAACACATAGAAACAAAAATGAAATCCATAACTGGGAAACAAAATAGTGAATAAAAAAATGCAATGGCCATATTCTGAATGGTGACACACACCTCTCATGAGAATTACCATAGATAATCCTAGGAAAGATTGACTATCCTGCACAGGACTCCCAGCATTTGTCCAAATAATTTGGCAGGAAGTGCAGGATTACTGTACAATATTTATGATGGTGAAGTTTCAAACTTCCAAGTGTTTTTCACCGTTTTCAATTTGACTGTTTCAATGTGCAATGCAGTGCCAAATTCTTCCGTTTTTCTAGTAGGTATGCAATTGAGTGTACCTGCTGCTTCTGCACCAAACTTAGAAGTCATAGAGTCATAGAAAACTACAGCACAGAAACAGGCCCTTCAGCCCATCTAGACCATGCCAAACCATTTAAACTTCAGTGTCCCATTGACTTGCATCTGGACCATAGCCACACATACCCCTCCTATTCATGTAGCTATCCAAACATCTCTTAAACATTGAAATCAAAATCACACTGATCACTTGTGCTGACAGCTTGTTCCACACTCATTGCTCACTAAATGAAGAAGTTTCCACTCATGTTCTTAAACATTTCACCTTTCACCCTTAACCTGTGACCCTAGTTGTTGTCTCATACAATCTCAGTGGAAAAAGCCTGCTTGCAGTTACCCTATCTATACCCTTCAGAATTTTGTATACCTCAATCAAATCTTCCCTCAAGCTTCTTTGTTCTGAGGAATAAAGTTCTAACATATTCAATTTTTGTTATAACTCAGGTCTTCCAGTCCCAGCAACATCTTTATAAATTTTCTCTCTACTCTTTCAATTTTATTTACATCTTTTCTGTAGGTACGTGACCAAAACTGCACTCAAACTCCAAATTAGGCCTCACCAACATCATATACAACATCAACATAACATCCCAACTCCTGCACTCAGTACTTTGATCTGTGAAGGCCATTCTGCCAAATGCTTTCTTTACGACTTTATCCACCTGTTATGCCACTTTCAATGACATGTTGACCTTTATTCCCAGATCCATTTGTTCTACTGCACTCCTCAGTGCCCTACTGCTTACTGTGTAAGACTTACCCTGGTTGGTCCTCCCAAAGTGCAACACCTGAATTCCACCTGCCATTTTTCAGTCCATTTTTCCAGCTGATCCAGATCTCTCTGCAAACTTTGATAGTTTTCCTCACTATCCACTTCACCCCCCAATCTTTGTGTTATCCACAAATCTGCTGATCCAGTTAACCATTTTATCATCCAGATAGTTGACATAGATGACAAACAGCAACTGATCTCTGTGGCACTCCACTCATCACAGGCCTCCAGTTTTGTCTTCATCAACTTTCCTAGCAACTTCCTCGAAAAACTCTATAAGATTGGTTAGGTTCTCCAGTGCATATTCAATCTGAGTCCAGCCTGGAAAGGATCCCGACTGTGTGGAAAACATCATGTGTTGTCTCAATACCCAAGAAGAGGCAACCCAAAGTCTTGAATGACTACTGTCCAGTGACCCTGACCTCACATATCATGAAGACTCTAGGGAGGCTGATCCTGGCTCACCTCCAACCCCTGGTCAGATCAGCACTCCATCCCCTGCAGTTTGCTTACCAGGAGCACATTGGAGTCGATGATGCTGTCATCTACCTGCTGAACAGAGCCTGCTCCCATTTGGATAAGCAGGGCAGCACAGTGAGGATCATGTTTTTTTTTGATTTCCCAAGTGCCTTCGATACCAGACAGCCCTCAATGCAGGTTGGCATTTCCGTGGTATCCTGGATGATGGACTACCTGAATGGCAGACCACAGTTTGTGCAGCTTCAGAACTGTGTGTCAGACATGGCTATAAGCATCACTGGGACCACACGGGGAACTGCAGAGGCTCCCTTCCTGTTTACTCCGTACACCTCGGACTTTAGATACAACACTGAGTCATGTCAACCGCAGAAATTCTCTGATGACTCAGCAATAATCGGGCGATTAAAGGGAGGACAGCGGTCTAAACACAAGGCCCTGGTGGAGGACATTGTCAAATGGTGCAAGCTGAATCATCTGCAGCTCAACATCAGTAAGACAAAGGAGATGGTGATGGACTTTAGGAAAACTAAGCCTGCACTGCTCCCTGTTACTATTGGTGGTGAGGACTTGGATGTGGTGAGAACCTAAAAGTAGCTGGGGGTGCACCTGGGTGACAGACTTGAGTGGAGCACCAGCACAGAGACTGTGTACAAGAAAGGCTGGAGTCGCCTCTACTTCCTGGGGTGACTCAGGTCCTTCTGAGTATGTGGGCCTCCCCTTCACACGTTCTACCTGTCTGTTGTCACCAGAGCACTCTTCTACGTGGTGGTGTGCTGGGGCAATGGTATCAACTCAGTGATGCCAACAGGCTCAATAAACTGAGCAAAAAGGCTGGCTCTATTATAGGAGTCAAACTGGACACACTAGGGACTGCAGTAAAACAAAGAACCCTATGGAAAATCCTGGCTATTCTGGACAATGTTTCTCACCCTCTGCATGCCACCTTGGCAGATTATAGAAGCAATTTTAGCAATAGACTAAGACAACTGTGCTACTCCAAAGAGTGCTATATGAGGTCATTCTTACCCTTGGCCAGTAGGCTCTATAATAAGTCAAACTATGCCCGGGTAAGTGGCAACCCCCTCTTGTTAAACTGTTTGTGATAACTGATTTTTTTTTACACATTCTTACTTCTCTCCTAATATTTGTATATCTGTGCGCTTTTAATGCTACTGTGACACTGTAATTTCCTTTGGGATCAATAAATTATGTATCTCTCTTACCATGCACAAAATCATGCTGACTATCCCTAATCAGTCCCTGTCTATCCAAGTACTCATATATCCAGTCCCTTAGAATACCTTTCTATAACTTTCTCACTAAAGCTAATGGCCTGTAATTTCCTGGTTTATTCTTAGAGTATTTTTTGAACAGTGAAGCAACATTAGCTCTCCTCCAAACCTCCAGTACCTCACCTGTTGCTATGGATGATTTAACTATCTCTGCTAGAGACCCTGCAATTTCTGCACTTGCCTCCCAGGGCCCAAGGGAACACCTTGTCATGCCCTGGGGATTTGTCCACCCTCATTTGCCTCAATTCAGCAATCACCTCCTCCTCTGTAATCTGTGTAGGGTCCATCACCTCACTGCTGCTTTGCTTCACTTCTATAGACTCTGTGTCCATTTCCCGAGTAAATACACATGCAAAAAATCCATTTATGATATCCCCCATCTCTTTCAGTTCCACACATAAATCATCATTCAGATCTTTCAGAGGACCAATTTTGTCCCTTGTAATCTTTTTACTCTTAAGCATATCTGTAGAACCCCTAAGGATTTCCCTTCACCTTATCTGCTACACTGACCTCGTGCCTTCTTTTTGCCCTCCTGATTTCTTCCTTAAATATTCCCTTGCGTTTCTCATACTCCTTAAGTACTTCATTTGTCTGCTATGCACCTTTTTTTCTTAACAGGTCTTCAATATCTCTTGAAAACCAAGGTGCCCTACACCTGTTATCCTTGGCTTTTATACTGACAGACACATACAAGCTTTGTACTCTCAAAATTTCACTTTTGATTGCATTCCATTTACAGCCTGAGCCAATCCATACTTGCAAGATCATTTCTGATTCCGTCAAAATTGGCAAATGTCAATTTAGAATCTCAACATTATGACCAGACATATCCTTTTCCATAATTACCTTGAAACTAATGGCATTATGATCATTCAATGCAAAGCGTTCCCTACACAAGCTTCTGTCACATGCCCTGCATCATTCCTTAATAGGAGATCAAGTCTTGCACATTCTCTCGTGGGACTTCAATGTAGAGTTTAAGGAAAATTTCTTGAACACTTTTGACAAATTCTATCCCATTCAGTCCTTTTACAGGATGGAGTCCCAGTCAGTATGTGGAAAGATAAGATCACCTTCTATCATAACCTTATGTTTCTTGCAACAGTCTGTTGGGTGGTCTATAATATAGTCTCATTAATATGGCCATACCTTTCTTATTCCTCAGTTGCCCCCATAATGCCTCCAGTCTGTCTTAACTGAGCACTGCCATTACCTTTTCCTTAACTAGTAGTACCACCTCTCCTCCTTTAATCCCCCCACTCTTTCATGTCTAAAATAACAGAACCATGGAATATTGAGCTGCCAGTCCTACTCCTCCTGCAACCAAGTCTCAATATCATAATTCCCTGTGTTGATTCATTCCCTCAGTTCACCTGTCTTTCCTACAATACTTCTTGTGTGGAATTTTGCACAACTCAGTACATTAGTCCCTCTATTCTCAACCTTTTGATTCCTGACTTTGTCTAAGGTCTTAACTACATGTCTCCACTCCCTTTCCACTATTTGTTCTGGCATTCTGGTTCCCATCCCTCTTCATCTCTAGTTTAAACCTCTCTGTGAAGTGCTAGCCAACCTTCCCACTAGGATATTAAATTCCTCCCCCCACCCCACCCCCCAGTTTAGGTGCAAACCTACTCTTCTGTATAGATCCCACCTTTCCTGGAAAAGAGCCCAATGATCCAAAACTCTTATGCCCTCCCTCCTACACCAACTCTTTAGCCATGTGTTAAACCGTATGATCTTCCTATTGCTGGCCTCACATGGCATGGTTAGCAATCCATTTTAGAACTTAACTCCTCGAATCACTTTGCAGAACCTCATCACTCTTCATACCTATGTCATTGATACCTATACGGACAATGACCTCTGGCTGCTTTTCCTCCCACTTAAGAATGCAGAGCACTCGATCCGAGATGTCCCGGACCCTGGCACCTGGGAGGCAACATGTACTCTGAGAATCTCATTCTCAACCACAGAACTTCCTTTCGATTCCCTTAACTAAGGAATCATCTATCACCACAGCTCACCTCTTCTCCCGTTTTCCCTTCTTAGCCACAGGGCCAGACTCGGAGTCGGAGATCTGACCACTCTATCATCCCTCCACTAGGTCATCCCCCTCCAACAGTATCCAAAGTGGTTTTTCTTTTGTTGAGGGAGTTGGCCACAGGGATTCTCTGCACTGGCTCCTTAACCAGTGGCTCCTTTTCCCCTTCCTGACTGTCATGCAGTTTCCTGTGTTCTGCACTGGTGTAAATTCCCCTCTATATGTCCTATTTCCCACACCTCCAGCCTCCCAAACAATCCAGAGTTCATCCAGTTCCAGCTCCAACTCCTTATTGCAGAGAGATGGAGAGAGATGACAGAGAGAGAGAAGTATATTATGCCATTAAATAATTAATTTAGTGAAGTGCTTTGAGTGAACTTAAATGTATTTAATTTGGAAGTCACAGCTAGATGGCCCTATGGTAACTCACTGACCTGATCACAGTGACCTTCACCAACTAAGCTGATATCAGAAGGCATTCTCCAGGTAAGTTAGCAGCTAAGCACTTCCAGCAACATCTGGGTCAATTTTTCAGAGAATTGCGAAAGGAAAAAGTGAGGAAGAGGACCTATTAAAAAGCATGCGGCAATGAACTAGAGTCATACAACGTAAAGTACTCCAGAAGTCCCAGGATCATTCTACTGTTAACAGCAGAGATGACAGGCAGGTAGTTGTGGTGAACTACATATACTTGTCTGGACACGCCCCACTGCTGACTGCTCCTGTGGCTCCTCCCACTGACCATGGCTCCTCCCACAGACTCTGGTATAAAGGCAATTGAGGCCTGAGCCCTGCCCTCAGTCTCCAGGATGTAGTATGGTGGTCAATTACTGCTCGTTCTTTCTTCCAGTCAATAAAAGCCGATATCTCGCCTCCTGTCTCAGAGAGTTATTGATGGTGCATCAGTAGTATTAACTTGCATGCTGAAGAAAATGAAATATGTCTATTTATTCACCTTTTGAAACATTCCAATGGGCTTTTCAGCCAATTAAATTACAGCATGTACTGCTACAATATTTGTACAGTAAGATCCCACAAACAGTAACCTGATACTGGCTGGATAATTTGTTGTGGGAAATGAGGATCATTCCATGTGATATTAACACAAGTTTTATTATTAATATGTATCCTTAACATTATATTAATTTAGGAAGTATTTTGGTGCCAGTGATTTTATTGTTTAGATCAAACATTGTTGGCTACCCTTCCATCTGCTCTCGGAGGTTGACGTGAAAAATCCTAAGATGTCCCTTGCAGAACAGTACTAAACTCAGTACTACGTTACAGAGCACCCCATGTTTTTGTACACAAGTGCGGAGCATGAACACACCACCCTCTGACTCATTGGTAAGATTGCTACTGACAAAGCTGTCTTACAAAAGAATCAGCATTGCTTTGCTCCTGATCAGACTGCCTGACCAAGAAGCTGTTATTACTGAGACCTAAGTATTAATGCTCCTCATCCTAATGGTAGAAAATTCAAATACAAGATTGCCCTAAAACAAGCATTAGTTTTTTCCACACCTTTAAGATGATATTTCCGTAATTTTAGAACATTTTAATGTCATCTTTCTGTAAGTAAGTGAAAGAAACACTCCATGGATGTTCTTGCAAACAAAGTGATTTAGCAATATGAATGTCCTGTTGTGTAACTGAGTTGTGTTCAGTTCTTAAGAATTTGAGAGCCCCAGGGAGGATACAGAAAAATAATCAAAGAGAATTAAATGAATTATTTGGCAAGGTGAGAGAATTTGGAACCGGACTTTAGAAAAGGTTTAAGAAAGATTTATTGAATGCTTAAAACCTGTGAGTCGGCCGGTGTGGTATACTGCGTCCGGTGCTCCCGGTGTGGCCTTTTATATATTGGTGAGACCCGATGTAGACTGGGAGACCGTTTCGCTGAACACCTACGCTCTGTCCGCCAGAGAAAGCAGGATCTCCAAGTGGACACACATTTTAATTCCACGTCCCATTCCCATTCTGATATGTCTATCCATGGCCTCCTCTACTGTCAAGATGAAGCCACACTCAGGTTGGAGGAACAACACCTTATATACCGGCTAGGTAGCCTCCAACCTGATGGCATGAACATTGACTTCTCTAACTTCCGTTAATGCCTGTCCACTTCTTACCCCATCCCTGATATATTTAGTTTTTTCTCTCTCTCTGCTCATCACTCTGCCTATTCTCCATCTCCCTCTGGTGTTCCCCTCCCCCTTTCTTTCTCCCTAGTCCTCCCGTCCCATGATCCTTTCCCTTCTCTAGCTCTGTATCCCTTTTGCCAATCACCTGTCTGGCTCTCAGCTTCACCCCACGCCCTCCGGTCTTCTCCTATCATTTCGCATTTTCCCCTCCCCCTCCTACTTTCAAATCTCTTACTATCTTTCCTTTCAGTTAGTCCTGATGAAGGGTCTTGGCCCAAAACGTTGACAGCGCTTCTCCCTATAGATGCTGCCTGGCCTGCTGCGTTCCACCAGCATTTTGTGTGTGTTGTTTGAATTTCCAGCATCTGCAGATTTCCTCGTGTTTGCTTAAAATTATGATGACTTTTAAAAGAGCAAATACAAAGACATAGTTTGCATTTGCACAGACAATTCTATGGTAGTGCAAAGATGACCCATACTGTTCCCTTGCTCAGGTAAGGTTAGGGTTATAGTTGTACCGTGGAGAGCATACTGACAGGCTGCATCACTGTCTGGTATGGAGGGGCTACTGCACAGGACTGAAAGAAGCTGCAGAGGGTTGTAAATGTAGTCAGCTCCATCTTGGGTACTAGCCTATAAAGTACCCAGGACAACATTAAGGAGCATTGTCTCAAGAAGGCAGCATCCATTATTAGGACCCCCAGCACCCAGGATATGCCATGTTCTCATAGTTACCATCAGGCAGGAGGTACAGAAGCCTGAAGGCACACACTCAGCGATTCAAGAACAGCTTCTTCCTCTCTGCCATCCAATTCCTAAATGGATGTTGATCCCGTGAACACTACCTCACTTTTTTAATGTACATTATTTCTGTTTTTGCATGATTTTTAATCTATTCATTAATGTATACTGTAATTGATTTACTTATTTATTTATTATTTTTATTTTTATTCTCTTCTTCTATATTATGTATTGCATTGATTTGTTGCTGCTGAGTTAACAGATTTCACGACACATGCCAGTGATAAGAAACCTGATTCTGATTCTGGTCCTGCAAGTCAGTGTAAGAGCCTGATGACTGTATGACAGTAGCTGTTCCTGAACTTGGTGGTGTGGAACTTAAGTGTCTGTACCTCCTGCCTGATAATAGGAGCGAGATGTGAGCTTGCTCCATGATTATCAATGCCACCTTCCTGAGGCAGCACCTCCTGTAGATGCTGTCAATGATACGGAGTGCATTATAAGTGCAGGGTTATTATGCATACAGTGCTGAGATAAAAGCAGCTCAACCTTCCCATTAGTAATCCTGGAACAGAAGGTTCTGCAAAGGCCCTTTATATTTATTATGTCAGAGATTCTAGTTCAGAGCAATTCCATGGCAAGTTGTTGTATTGTCTGTAGAGACTGGAGCATCAATTTATAATATTGACATACCTTGACGTTGCTCTGTAGTACATGGGGAATGATGGCGAAACATAGAAATTAGGAGCTGAACTAAGAAATTCAGACTCGGAATCAGGTTTATTATCACTGACATATGTCATGAATATGCTCGTGTCCTTGGTGACATGCATTCAGCTCCCTGAATGACTTTGCCATTCAAGACAATAACAGTTGATTATCCACATTTAGTTACCTGTCCAGCTTTTTTCCCCATAGGCCTAAATCTCTTCAACACAATACCTTCTCAAATAAAATTAATCTTTTGGTATTAACTGTCTTCTGTGCAGAGAATTCTGTTTGGTCACAATGTTTCAGTGAGTAAAATTCCCCTTAGTGGTCTATCCCATATGTTTAGGCCATGGCCTCTGGTTCAGGACTTCCCCATCACTGAGAGCATCTTTCCTCAATCTGATCTGTCCCGTACCATTCAAATTTTATAACTTTCAGAGAGGTCCCCTCTCTTTCTTCAAAACTCTGGCAAAAATAAGACCAATCATCCAAATCTCTCTCCCTATTCATCAGTACTGCTATCCCATTAATCAGTGTATTAACATTTGCTGTACTCCCTCCATAGCAAGAACATCTTTTCTTGGATAAAGATACCAGAATTGCCCACAATATTCGATGTGGCATGGTAGGGCGATGTAATTGGGAGAAATGCAAATTATTTACAACCACTGACATTGAGTTGGGGTTTCACTTTAAGAGGCAGGTCAGACGTGATGACGTTTTTACAGAAAGAGATTTTTTAGCACACTTTGGTGTGTAGGTTTTGGAGTTCAATAAAATATGTTATGGGTTTCATTAAACATAATACATCTCATTTTGTTTTATTTGTGAAAACCTACAGTATCACCAGGACTCAGTAAACTGCAGTAAGACAACCATGTTGTTGTGCTGAAGACCAACACACCATCTGCTTTCTTAATCATCATTCTTTCCCTCAGAGAATGGTGCACATCAATGTCTATGTCTGGGTGCACTTCATCCTTTCCTAAATTGGACATCCAGGTTTTACTGCACCTCCCTCTTTCCTAACATGAACACCCAGGTCCTGCTACACCTCCTCCTTTCCTATTATCTTGTCATTCATCTGCCGTGCTTCATCCAAGCCATTCATATCACCCATATGCCAAACTGCATCCTTCTCATAGTTCACACCTGCAAAATAAAGGAATAATCATTATTGGTCAATTTCAGAACAAGTTCAATTGTATGCATTCAAATCAGCATCTCACTGACCTAGCAGTCTTCCATAGCCTGCAAAAAAATTGCTTTTTAGTGGCATGGTTCTAAAGAAGGGAGTTTAACCTAAAATACTCAATCAGTTTTTCTTTTGCTTGATCTGCTGAGTATTTACATTATTTTCTGTTTTTATTTCATATCTTCATATTTCACATTTCACACCTGCAGTTTAATGATTTTCATATACTGCTCTTTAGTAGCTGGCTCTCTTTTTCGTTGCATTATCCTTTGTTATTTGAACAATTGTTGGATTGCATGTGAAAATGAGGAAATCATTAAGCATTTAGCTTCTTCTTTTCATATCACTAGCTGGTAGATTAAATTGCTTTCAATATAGTTACTGGAATGAAACATTGTTTCACACAGTATGTTGCACTAGATGGGAACGATAATTTTCAGACAGGCCATGATAATTTTATTTCTGTAAAACCAACTGCAATTTTTAATACATCTTTTTAGAAAGAGGTTCAGTAAAGCAAATACCCCAGAAAATCAAAACCTTATTAAACTTTAAGTTTTCATTCTCTAGACAATTATAACGTGGTTCTTGAATCTGTCAAATTGTAGGCATAACTCAAAAAATAATTACTAACATAGAAGCATAAATGGAAGGTGTGCAGCTATTTGTAATAAATTGCAAAATACGTCAGTTCTTGTTTTTCAAGTTTCTTCTTAGCTGTGGTTGTTTTCAACTCTAATACTATGTAGTTATGTGTCAGGAACATGCTTAATGGATTGTTTAAAAAAATAAACCGTGGGAATATTAACCCAAGATGTCAACTATGCCAGTTGCCATTTTTATTTTGAAAGCAACTGTTGGCTGCTTACTTCTCATTTCTACTTAACTTGGGACCAAGTAAGTGACAGAGGCATGAGGCAGCTAATGTCGACTGGTAAACAACATAAAAGAGTAAACAATAACCAACACCATATAAAATAATATATATTTCTTTAGCCGGGTAGATGGAGCTCGTCAGCCTGGGAAGGCAGTCCATCTAAGAGATGGACTGATTTCAAACCTCCGCTGCCTTGCGGCCATACAGACTCATGGGAAAGGCTTCGGGAGTAAACCCTGAGGACAAATCCAGAGCTGGAGTCCCTAAGGCGGTCCAACGTTGCCTTCAACCTCGTTCTGGCAACTCCAGCGACGACACTGGTGCCAAGCTGTGTCACCCTTGCCCTTCCCTTGAACAACATCATTGTCGTGGAGAGGGGAGACTTGCTGCATGGGCAACTGCTGGTCTTCCATACAACCTTGCCCAGGCCTGCTCCCTGGAAACCATTCCAGGCGCAGATCCATGGTCTTGTGAGACTAATTGATGCCACCAATGTTTCTTTAGCACCGAAAGCTCGACAAATATGTGATCCAGATGTGGCGAATGTGAGAAATAATGCGAGTATTAGATCAAAGAAAAGATGTTTTTCATGTTGCCAAGAATGGCCTGAGGATTAAGAAAAATTCAGAAGTCAGCAAAGATGTATCAGAGAAAGGAAATTTGATTATGAATGTAACCTGCTGAGAAATGTAAAAGCAATCTATAAACATTTCAGTGTATTATGGAAAAGGTTCACTAAATGTTAACCTACAGATGAAGGCAAAGAAACTGTATTGGGAAATCAGACAGTGTCAGACATATGTTGGCAGTTCTCATGGAAGAAGACACAAATAAAAATTCTTGGAAATAGTGGAGAGTTTGGAGAGAAGAAACTGAAAGAAATAATCACTGATAAAAAAGTGGCATTGGTGAAAATCTGGGAATGAAAGCTAATAAATTCCTAGGATCTGATGACAAAAGTTTTAAATGAGATGGCAATGATGAAGGTGGACTCATCAGGCAATCAGCTTCCAAAATCTACAGATCTGACAATGGAAGGTAGAAAATGTAATTCTAGTGATTTAAGAAGGAAGGCATAGCAAAATGGAATTATGGAACATTTAGCCTGAGATGATCAGTAAGAAACGTGCTAAAATCTACTATTAAAAATGTATTGCAACACACACAAAATGCTGGTGGAACACAGCAGGCCAGGCAGCATCTATAGGAAAAAGCACTGTCGACATTTCAGGCCGAGACCCTTCGTCAGGATTCTTCAGGAACGCATCAGCATTCTTTGACACACTAACAGTTGGTCTCATCTCACTGAGGAACATACGGTTACCATGTACTGGTCATCCTTGCATGATGATTTTATAGACTTGTGACAATGTCATTTCATTCCTTGTTTCCCTTTGTATTTCGGAATTTGTCGCCAGCAACTGGTTCACCAATATAATGTGGAACAATTCTGCTGAGTCGCAATATGAAGACTTTTCTTCTTCAGTAGCCAATAGTGGAAGACGTGACAAGCCATCAGCATTGCTGTGTTGTTTGGTACCCTTGAACTCAATATCATAAGAGTGGGCCCCTAGGAACAGTGTCCTATGTTGCAACTGGGTAACAGTCATCACTGGAATTCGTTTCCTGGGATTGAAGATGGACACAAGGAGCTGGTGATCTATCATTAGCATAAATGTTTGTCTGTGCAGGTAGCGGTGAAACTTCTTTATTCCCCATGCTAGACTAAGGGCATCTCAGTCAATCTGTGAGTAGCTGTGTTCTATGCTCATCAGCGATCTAGAAGCAAATGCAATTGGATGTTCATATCCATCTTTCATAATATGCGACAATAGGGCTGCAATACCATAAGGGGATGTATCAAATGCCGGTCTGATGGGCAGAGATGGGTCATAATGGGTGAGTGGTTCATCTGATGTTGTTAGTCTCTTTGTTTCCTTGAATGCTCTTTCACATATTTCTGACTTTAAACCTGTCTGCAACAGTTTGTTCAGTGGGTGCAGCACAGTTGCAATGTTTGGGAGAAACCAGTGGTAGCATTTTAAAAGGTGCATGTATGACTTGAGTTGCGAGAAATTTCCAGTTTGGGTATCTATAACACTGCTTCAATCTTCTCTCGTGACTTATGTAAGCCATGCTTGTCAATGGCATGTCCACAATATGAAATTTCATTTTTGAAAAACTCCCATTCCTCTCTCATTGTGTGCAGGCCATACTCACTCAGCCTGGTAAGCACTTTACCAAGGTTCTGGAGGTCCTCTTCATTATTCTTTCCAGTCACGATGATGTCATCAAGGTAACATTGTGTTCCTGAGATATCTTGGAGAACTTGCTCCATTGCTCTTTGCTAAAGACAAGACAATTGTACTGGAATAGTCCCTTGTGAGTGTTGATTGTGAGGAACATCCTGCTTGACTCCTCAATCTCCATTTGCAGATTGGCTTGTGACAAGTCAATCTTTGAAAACCTCTCCCCACCTGCCAAAGATGCAAAAATGTCTTCTATTCATGGCAGGGGATACTGCACAGCACTCAACACTAGGCTGATGCTCTCTTTGAAATCTCCACATATGCTTTCTTGATCAGCAGGACAATGAGTGTGGCCCAATCACTCCACTCAACTTTGGAGAGAATTCCAGATCCAGTTCAATTCTTCATGCCTTTCGATTTACCAATCCCCTTCTAAACCACTTTCTCATTAGCATTAAGTAGCTGTGCTAGTCTCTAGTTAGTGCAATCTTTTGGGTTGTCATTGCCTGTTGATGTCACACTGAGAGCTTTGACGGAGTGCCAGTCTAGTTCAATTTTTCTCAACCATTCACGTCTGAAAAGTGCTGGCCCTCCACTTTTCAACACATAAAGCTCAAACTGTTGTTTTTGGCCTCCATATCTCACATCTACTTTCAGTTTGCCTTTGGGAGATACTTTTTCTCCTGTGTAGGTCTTTAGCATCACTGAGGTCTTCTCTAATGGTAGCTTAAAAAACAGTCTGGTGTAGTCAGCCTCTGAAATTATAGACAATGCTGACCGCATATCCAACTCCATTTTCAGTTTTACACCAGATACATCTGTTGTGATCCATATGATTTTGTGATCAGCTTCAGCAATACTATGCAGTCCCAGGCATGACAGCTCACCTTTATCGGACTCTATGTTGTCTAATTCTGTTTCACATTCAGTCACTTTATGCATTTACTTAGTTTTCTGTGTGAAACTTTTCACTTAGTCTGGTCTCTCTCATTGGTTGTGCTTTGTGTCAGCCTTGTACACTATCTCTATGTGACCTTGTCTGTGACAATTTCTGCAAACTTTTTGTTCGAGCCAACAATCATTTGTATCATGGGAGGATTTGCCACATTGATAACATTTTTGGATTGTTACACCATTCAGGGGCATTTTGTGTATTTCACACCCTAAACACCCTTTCTATAGTTCTGCTGTATCCTTTGCTGCAGTCTCTAACAATATTGCAAAGGTCAATATCCATTCTAAGGTTGGGTCTCTTTCTGACAGTAGCCTCTTTTGAGTGCTCTGACGATGCATGCCACATACAAGCCTGTCCTTAATGTATCAGAAAGTCTATCTCTAAAGTCACAGTAGTAGGAAGTTTGTGCAGTTCTGCAATGTATTCAGATATGCTTTCATTTTTTTGACTTATTCCTTTTGTAAAATCTAGATCTCTCAGCTATTACCAGCAGTTTAGGGCTCAATTGATTTTGTAAAATTGTAACAATTCCATTGAATGTCTTGCTTGCTGGCTTTTCAGGGGTTACCAGGTTGCTTAAGAGACTATGTGCCAGGACCCATTGAACTAAGAAACGTGGGGGCTTTCTTTTGTTCTGCCACGTTGTTCACGTTACAATGCAGTTCAACCCTCTCGATGTACGACTCCCAGCCTTCATTAGTACTATCGAATTCATCCACTTTCCCATAGCCACATTATTTTCACTTTAACTTTTCTAATTGTGCATCTTTCACTGTGTTGTATGCAGTGTGCTCACGCGTCTCTGTGCTAGCGTCCCTGGCGGCCTTCTCTGTACCATTTAACTCTCGCCGTTTCATCCTATAACTGTCAGTGCAGTTTGTGTTGCTTTCTGACATTCAGCTTTGTGCTCATCACCAATTTGTTGTGTGCTTGCAACTACATTTCAATTAAAGTAGAAGCCCCACATGGGAGATGGCTTTCAATGGTGTATTCATGTTGCAGCAAGAGAGAGAAAACAATGCGCATGTGTAAACAACAGATCATTGCGTATGCAAAGATCTATAGATATAAATCTATACTTTACACCATCTCTTTTAATTCCACACATACATTACCATTCTGATCTTCCAGAGGACTAATTTCGTCCCTTGCAATCCTTTTGCTCTTAACATACTTGTAGAATCCCTTAGGATTCTCCTTCAAGTTGTCTGCTATGGCAATTTCATGCCTTCTTTTAGCCCTCCTGATTTTGTTTTTAAGTGTTCTCTTGCATTTCTTATTCTCCTCATTTGTACTTCCTTTGTTCCCACCTGTCTATACCTGCTATGCACCTTTTTTTTCTTAACCAGGGCCTCAATATCTTTTGAAAACCAAGGTTCCCTAAACCTGTTATCCTTGCCATTCATTATGAAGGGAACATACTCTCAAAATTTCACTTTTGAAGGTCTCCCACTTACTGAGTACACTTTTACCAGAAAAACAGCCTGTCCCAATCCAGACTTGCCAGATCCTTTTTGATGCCATCAGTATTGGCCTTCCTCCAATTTAGAATCTCAACCCACAGACTAGACCTATCTTTTTGCATATTTACTTTGAAACTTATGGCGTTGTAAGCACTAGATGCAAAGTGTTCCCCTACACAAAGTTCTGTCACCTGCCCTGTCTCATTCCCCAATAGTAAATCACGTGCTGCACAGTCTCTCCTTGGGGCATTATGATTAAGGAAATTTTCCTGAACATATTTGACAAACCCTATCCCATCTAGACTTTTACAATATGGGAGTTCCAGTCAATATGTGGAAAGTTAAAATCATCAAGAGACAGATAAGTGGGTAATAGTCAGGAGAGGGAAGGGCAAGGATCAGATACTAGGGACTACCCCTGTGGCTGTCCCCTTTAACAGTAAGTACACCTGTTTGAGTACTGTGGGGGGGGGGGGGGGGGAACAGCCTACCTGTGGCCGCACCTCTGGCACAGAGTCTGGCCCTGTGGCTCAGAAGGGTAGGGAAAGGAAGAAGGCAGCAGTAATAGGGGACTCGATAGTTAGGGGGTCAGACAGGTGATTCTGTGGACACAAGAAAGAAATACAGATGGTCATTTGCCTCCCATGTGTCCACGATATCCAGAAGTGGGAAGGTGAACAGCCAGAGGTCATGGTACATATTGGTACCAACGACATAGGCAGGAAAAGGGAGGATGTCCTGACAACAGACTACAGGGAGTTATGAAGGAAGTTGAGAAGCAGGACCTCAAAGGTAGTAATCACACGATCACAGTACCTTTGCCACTGTCACCTGTGCCACGTGACAGTGAGTATAGGAATAGAGTAAGGTGGAGGTTGAATGCATGGCTGAAGGATTGGAGCAGGAGGCAGGGATTCAGATTTCTGGATCATTGGGACCTCTTTTTGGGCAGGAATGACCTGGACAAAAAGGATGGGTTGCACTTGAATCCCGGGGGCCCAATATCCTGGCAGGGAGGTTTGCTAAGGCTTCTGGGGAGAGTTTAAACTAGAATTGCTGGGTGAGTGGGAACCAAACTGAAGAGATGGAGGAAGGGGCTTTTGGCTCACAAATAGAGGAAGCTTGGAGACAGTGCGATAGGGAAGATAGGCAGGTGATAGTGAAGGGATGTACTCAGACTGATGGTTTGAGATTTGTCTATTTTAATGCAAGAAGAATCATGAACAAAGAGGATGAGCTTAGAGCATGGATCAGTACTTGGAGGTATGATGTTGTTCCCATTACAGAGACTTGGATGACTCAGGGGCAGGAATAGTTACTTCGACTGCCAGGCTTTAGATGTTTCAGAAAGGACAGGGAGGGAGACAAAAAGAGGTGGGAGTGTGGCACAGCTGATCAGAGATAGTGTCATGGCTGCAGAAAAGGAGGAAGTCATGGGGGATTGTCTACTGAGTGTCTGTGGGTGGAAGTTAGAAACAGGAAGAGGTCAACAACTCTACTGGTGTTTTTTTTATAGACCACCCAATAGTAACAGGGACATTGAAGAGCAGGTAGTGAAACAGATTCTGGAAAGGTGTAATAATAACAAGGTTGTCATGGTGGGAGATTTTAATTTCCCAAATTTTGATTGGCATCTCTCTAGAGCAAGGGGTTTAGATGGGGTGGAGCTTGTTAGATGTGCTCAGGAAGGTTTCCTGACACAATATGTAGATAAGCCTACAAGACGAAATGCTGTACTTGATCTGGTATTGGGAAATGAACCTGGTCAAGTGTCAGGATTGCATTGGAGAGGGATAGAAACAGATAAGTTAGGAAAGTGTTTAATTTGAGTCGGGGGAGATATGACGTTATCAGGCAGGAACATAGAAGCGTAAATTGGGAACAGATGTTCTCAGGGAAATGTACAGCAGAAATGTGGCAAATGTTCAGGGGATATTTGCAAGGCATTCTGCATAGGTATGCTCCAATGAAACAGGGAAAGGATGGTAAGGTACAGGAACCATGACGTACAAAGGCTTTTGAAGATCTAGTCAAGAACAAAAGAAAAGCTTACAGAAGGTTCAAAAAACTAGGTAATGATGGAGATCTAGAAGATTATAAGGCTAGCAGGAAGGAACTTAAGAATGAAATTAGAAGAGCCAGAAGGGGCCATGAGAAGGCCTTGGTGAGCAGGATTAAGGAAAACCCCAAGGCATTCTAAAAGTATGTGAAGAGCAAGAAGATAACACATGAGAGAATAGGACCAATCAAATGTGACAGTGGCAATGTGTGTATGGAACCGGAGTAGATAGCAGAGATACTTAATGAATACTTTGCTTCTGTATTCACTACGGAAAAGGATCTAGGCAATTGTAGGGATGACTTACATCGGATTGAAAAGCTTGAACATATAGACATTAAGAAAGAGGATGTGCTGGAGCTTTTGGAAAGCATCAAGTTGGGTAAGTTTCCGGGACCAGATGAGCTGTACCCCAGGCTACTGTGAGAGGTGAGGGAGGATAAGATCTTTGCATTATTAATAGGGATGGGAGAGGTTCCGGAGGATTGGAGGGTTGCAGATGTTGTTCCCTTATTCAAGAAAGGAAGTAGAGATAGTCCAGGAAATTATAGACCAGTGAGTCTTACTTCAGTAGTTGGTAAGTTGATGGAAAAGATCCTGAGAGTCAGTATTTATGAACATTTGGAGAGGCATAATATAATTAGGAATATAATTAGCCAAGGCAGGTTGTGCCTTACGAACCTGATTGAATTTTTTGAGAATATGACTAAACACATTGATGAAGGTAGAGCAGTGGATGTAGTGTATATGGATTTCAGCAAGACATTTGATAAAGTACCCCATGCAAGGTTTATTGTGAAAGTAAGGAGGCATGGGATCCAAGGGGACCTTGCTTTGTGTATCCAGAATTGGCTTGCTCACAGAAGGCAATGAGTGGTTGTAGATGGGTCATATTCTGCAATGAGGTCGATGACCTGTGGTATGCCTCAGGGATCTGTTCTGGGATCCCCTCTTTTCATGATTTTTATAAATGACTTGGATGAGAAAGTGGAAGGATGGGTTAGTAGATTTGCTGATGACATAAAGGTCGGGGGTGTTGTGGATAGTGTGGAGGGCGGTCAGAGGTTACAGCGGGATAGCAATAGAATGCAAAACTGGGCTGAGAAGTAGCAGATGGCATTCAACCCAGGTGAGTGTGAGGAGGTTTATTTTGGCAGGCCAAATATGATGGCAGAATACAGTATTAATGGTAAGTCTCTTGGCAGTGTGGAAGATCAGAGGGATCTTGGGGTCCAAATCCATAGGACACTCAAGGTTGCTGCTCAAGTTTGCATTGTGGTTAAGGAGGCATACGGAGCATTGGCCTTCATTCATCGTGGGATTGAGTTTCAAAGCCAAGAGATAATGTTATAGCTGTATAGGACCCTGGAGTACTGCATTCAGTTCTGGTAACCTCACTACAGGAAGGATGCGGAAACTATAGAAAGGGTGCAGAGGAGATTTACAAGGATGTTGCCTGGATTGGGGAGCATGCCTTACGAGAATAGTTTGAGTGAACTCGGCCTTTTCTCCTTGGAGTGTCGGAGGATGAGAGGTGACCTAACAGAGGTGTATAAGATGATGAGAGGCATTGATCGTGTGGATAGTTAGAGGTTTTTTCCAGGGCTGAAATGGCTAACACAAGAAGGCACAGTTTTAAGGTGCTTGGAAGTAGGTACAGAGGAGATGTCAGGGGTAAGTTTTTTACACAGAGAGTGGTGAGTGCATGGAGTGGGCAGCTGGCGACAGTGGTGGAGGCAGAAGCGGTAGGGTCTTTTAAGAGACACCTGGATAGGTACATGGAGCTTAGAAAAATAGAGGGCTGTGGGTAACCCTAGTAACTTCTAAAGTAAGTACATGTTCAGCACAGCATTGTGGGCTGAAGGGCCTGTATTGTGCTGTAGGTTTTCTATGTTCCTATGTTTCCATCTTCTATAACAACCTTATGCTTCTTGCAAGAGTCTGCAATATCTGTAAATTTGTTTCTCTAAATCCCCTGGACTGTTGGGTGGTCTGCATTATCGCCCCATTAATGTGGTCATGCCTTTCCGAGTTCTCAGTTCCACCTATAACACCTCACTGGACAAGTTTTCCAGTCTGTCCTGCCGGAGCACTGCTGTAATATTTTCCCTGACTGGTAATACCACCTCTCTTCCTTTTATCTCTCCTGCCTGTCACATTTAAAACATTGGAAACACACAATATAGAGCTACCAGGCTTGCTCCTCCTGCAGCCAAATCTCACTAATGGCTACAACATCGTAAGTCCGTGTGTTGATCTGTGCCCTGAGCTCATCTCCTTTCCTACGATACCTCTTAGATTGAAATATACGCAGATTAGGGCACTTGTCACACCATGCTCAACCTTTTGATTCCTGACTTTCTTTGAGGTCTTAACAACATCTGTTTCCACAACCTCCCCACTAACTCTTCTGGCATTCTGGTTTCCATCCCCCTTCAGCTCTAGTTTAAACCCTCCCCCACCCCCTGCCCCTTCACAGCACTAGTAAACCTTCCCACTACAATAGTAGTCCCCTTCCAGTTCAGGTACAAACTATCTTCTGTACAGGTCGCACTTTCTCTGAAAGAGACCCTAGTCATCCAAAAGTCTTATCCCTGCCTTCCTACACCAATTGCTCATCCATGTGTAAAATTGTATAATCTTCCTACTTCTGGCTGCACTAGCACGTGGCACGAGTAGCAATCCTGAGATTACAACCCTGGAAGTCCTGCCCTTTAATTTAGCACCTAACTCCCTGAACTCCCTTTGCAGAACCTCATCACTCTTCCTACCTATGTCATTGGTACCTACATGGACCACAACCTCTGGCTGTTCACCCTTAAGAACGTTATTTATTCAAACCAAGATGGCCTGGACCCTGGTGGCAACATACCATTTGGGAATCTCATCCACAGAACCTCCTTTCTATACCCCTAACAGGCAAATCTCCTATCGTCACAGCTCACCTCTTCTCCCCCCTTCCCTTCTGAGTTGCAGGGTCAGATTCAGTGCCAGAGACCTGACCACTGTAAAATTCCTCTGCTGGGTTATCCCTCCCCAACAGTATCCAAAGCGGCATACCTGTTGCTGAGAGGGATGATTACTGGGGTACCCTGTAATGGCTGTTTAACCCCTTTCCCCTTCCTGGCTGTCACCCAGTTTCCTGTGTCCTCCACCCTGGGTGTAAGTACCTCTCTATATGTCCTAGCTATCACCCCCTCAGCCTCCCAAATGATCCGGACTTCATCCGGTTCCAGTTCCTACTCCTTAACGCGGATTGTTAGAAGCTGCAGCTGGATGTACAGAACTTCTCACAGGTGTAGTCATCGGGGACACTGGAGGTCTTCCTGCCTTTCCACATCCCGCAAGAGGAGCATTCCTCTATCCTGCCTGGCATCTCTGCTGTTTGAAGTGAGAAAACATAAAGAAGGAAGAACAATAAACTGTGTGTGGGGCAGGTGGGGGGGGGGGGGGGGGGGAGTATGCTCTACCTACAGCGTTCTCTCACCTTCTCCGACTGAAGCCCCAAAGAGCTAAAGCCTCAAATTCTCCACTCTTGCCAATCAATCCTGAACGCTAATTGGGCACTGCTCAAAGCTTCAAACTACTGCGAGTCACTGCTTTTCCTACTTCATTGGCAAAGTTGAGTGAACTATTTCTCCTCGGGCTTCCAATCCTTCTGACTGACTGCTGCTCAAAGCTTTTTCTTTCTCTTGTTGACTATCAGCTCCCTCGATATCCAAGTTACTTTGCCATTTATGTCCTTTTTTTTTACTGGAGCATATCTGTCCTGTACTCTGTGTAGTTGGCCTTTAAACACCATATAACCATATAACAATTACAGCATGGAAACAGGCCATCTTGGCCCTTCTAGTCCGTGCCGAACACTTACTCTCACCTCGTCCCGTTGTACTCAAAGAACTCTCCCTAGTTCCTGCCTAATGCTCGCGTAGTTTGCCCTGTACTGTGTAACATGTGATTATTTGAGTTACTGTTGCCTTCCTGTCAAGTTGAATCAGTATCGCCATTCTCCTCTGACCACACTCATTTCAATCTACTTTTGCCCACAGAATTGCTGCTCACTAGATCTGACTTCTGTGGGTGACCGCTGTGGGTGAAAATCCCAGGAGATCAAAAGTTTCTGAGATCCCCAAACCAATCTGTCAGGCACCAGTAGTCATTCCACAGTGAAAGTCACTTAGATCACATTTCTTCCCCATTCTGAACCTCTTGAGCATGTCTGCATGCTTTTATGGATTGAGTTGCCGCAACATTATTGGCTGATTAGATATTTGCATTAATGAGCAGGTGTACCTAATAAAATGGCCACTGAGTGTATATTGTATCCAATTGTACAAGAAAATAATTAAAATATTAATTGCCCAAAATGAGATTCAGGACTTTCCAGATTCAGGTAATAAGTCACCAGGACAAGTTCCTTTACCCAAACAATAATAACTCTCACTTAAAAACAAACAGGAAATCTCACAGACAACTGCGTTGTAAGTTGTGCTTTTTATGAGTAAGAACATTTTCAGGCTCACACCGAAAGTGGATCAATTCCACTTCCTATTAATATTAGTGGGAAGTGATGTTTTTTCAAAATTATTCGTATACATATTTTTGATGGGTGAGTTTTGCTACAGTATTTCCTAGAGGTTTAAAAGGCAAATGTTATAAGAAGTAACAAGATGGTGGAACTTAAAACTATTTTTCTGCAATCTTAAATGCAGAGATTCTGATTCTTGGATACTCATTGAAATTCATTTGTTTTCTTCATTGAGTAAGGAACCATTTTAAATACCTTTGTCCATTCTGCAGATGTAATGGGAGACTTAATAGTGGATTTCAAAACCCTGATGGTTTAGGTAAAATAAATAGACAGAAATCATTGCACGTGGCAGAGCAATAAGCAGACAGCACAAATAAAAGTTAAAAATAGAGACCAGAGGAAGAGAATTAATTTTACGCGATGAGTTCTAATTTGGAATGCCTCTCTGAAGGGATGGTGGAAGCAGATTCAATGGTAACATTCAAAAAGGAAGTAGATACGTACATGATTGAGGGGAGAAAATTGTAATTCTGTGGGGAAGTAGAATTAATTGTAAAGCTCATAAATCACAGGCTAAAGGTACAAAAGGATCCTTATGAATCTATGGTCATGTGTTACATTTTTAAGCAGTTTATAAAGATGGACCATTGGGCCCAGCAATCCTATAAAGTCAAGAGGGAGAAATGATTAAGAACAAGTGCACGTCAGCAACTTCATCTCAGAGCAAATGCTTGTGCACATGCTTAGTACTGCTGACATTTGTAAGTTTTCCTCTCTCTGTGAAGTTTAAACACAAGCCATGTGATAGTATGAGTGGTATATTCACACACTGGTGATGGAAAGATGTGGCCAAAATTTTAAACTAAATATTGCACCAAACATTGTTTTGTGACTTCAGTGATCAGTGATATGCACTTCATAAGCAGGAGTCTCCTCACCACTATTTAATATTTTTAATAATGAAACTTGTTTGTTTATGTAAGGGGAAATCAATGGGATAATTTATTAGTTGACATAAGGCAGTTGGAGAACTGTTTATTTTGACAAATAGTATGCAGCTTCATTTTCTGATTTTGTAATATGCATCCCGAATTTCTCTTGCATATTCTTTTGTTTAGTTCTAAAAGAGTTTATAATGTGTTCATCTGACCGTGACTCTTTCATAACTGGGGTCATGTTGTGCTTGGTTTATATGGTCATTTGGAAACATGAGTGCTTCCTACTTTGTACATAATCCTGTTTCAAAATGACAGCATAAATACCACTCTTGTAAAAATCCAATTTTGTGTTAATACAATGCAGTTTTTTGTATCAACTTGAAAATTAAGGATTAGCTAGGGAATCAAGTCATCGATGTGATGTTGCTCTGAATTCTGATAAGTGGTGTAAAATCGGCAAGAAGTATTATTGCCATTGGTTTAGCTAAGATTAAGTCAACTTCTCTAGAACATTATGAAACATTTCTTTCAAAATTAAAAAATATCATGGACTATGGGTAGTAGGAAGCTGCTCCTGAACCTGCCCTATGCCCAACGCATGCATGTTTAGATTAACTCAGATTAATTTCTACTCACACAAGAACATAAGACAATAGGACCGGGTTTATTCACTCAGGCATATTTCACCATTCTATACATTCATAACTGATTCATGTTGGCCTCTCCTCTTCCTCTGTGCAAAATCCCCATAGCCTTCAATCTTCTGATTCTTTATAAAAATATATCCACATCCACTTCAAATACTACTAAAGAGTTAGTTTCCTTAAATTTTCAACCCTCTGTGAGAAGAATGTTCAATGTACATTGGTTTTAAATGTCCAGTCTACCTTCTTGAAACTATGTCCCCTCATTCAAGATTCTCTTAATGGTAAAGGCATGTTGACATCTACCCTGTCATAGTATTACATCTTTAAACAATTTTGCTCACCAGTCTTAGGCTCCAATTTATTCTAGCTAAACCTGTTTACAAAATACAGATATTAACTTTCTTGTCCTTTTGCACACTTAATATAAAAGGCTATCATGATCACTGTTCCTTAAATGTTATCCTGTTGAACTTGTCCCATTTTACCTTCCAGATTCTCTTGACATAATCCTACAATCTTCATCCTTACTAAGCTGAAACATACTAATGGAGAAAGTTCTCTTGGACTGTCTTTAGAAATATAACCCTCTCTTTGTCCTTAATATTATTACTAGCCTGGGCTGTAGTAGAATACTTAAAGCTGTATCGTTCCACTTTATGTATTAATTCTTGTCTTTTTGTATTTGCAGAGTCTGTTTTCTTTTACACATTGATTGTTTGTCCATCCTATTGGGTGCCCTCTATAATTGATTCTATTGTTTTTCTTATAATTACAGTAAATGCCCAGAAGAAAATTAATCTCATGTTTTTTTATGGTGACATATATATACTGTGAAAAGAAATTTACTCTGACCTTTGAGCATTGACAAAAAAAGAAAGAAAAACAGAAGTTACAGCTGAAAGCATGGACTTGACATTAGTATTAAAAGAAACTCACAAGAATCTTAACACAATGAATTAACAGGAATCCATTTATTGTATTTAAGTCAATTTAATTTCATTTCTCAGTTTCCAATCATTTATCAGTTACCAAATGCATTTAAAATAAATCTCATTAAGTATACTGAAGGAAACTAGGAGTCATCACTTCTGTCAAGCGTGTTGTGCAAAATAGGTGTTATGTTTCAGAAGATCTTAAACTGAACAATCTACTTGGGGCAATATTTTCACGGAATCAGTCCACATATCCTGTAAAGTCTACTTTCTCCTCATGCAAATTTACTATGTACTTCCATATCCTTTCTTAATTCGACATACACATCTTTAATTATTTTTAAACACTCTAAATCACTAATTAGTCTACATTCTTATCAGTATGCAGTAATAATTATTTCTACTTATTAACATGAAACCAATGTTTGCACATCTAGTTTATTATTGTTGTTGTTATTATTATTTTTATTTACCCTTCACAAGCACTACAACATTCTCAATTCGAATCTAATTTATATTTAACAAAACTTTTCATGATTCATAGAAACATACAAAACCTACAGCACAATACAGGCCCTTCGGCCCACAAAGTTGTGCCAAACATGTCCCTATACTTTAAAAATTACTAGGCTTACCTGTAGCCCTCTATTTTTCTAAGCTACATGTACCTATTCAAAGTCTCTTGAAAGTTCAGTCCTTGTCCCCTGGTGAGCTTCTATTATATTCATTACCTCAGCAGCTCCCACACTGTTTCAACTGTCCACGAGGAATCCTTTCATTTCCATGGTTCCTTGATCAAGCAGCATACAGTAAATCTACTGTCGAAATAAGTAAAAGTTCTACAGTTGGAAATCTGATTATGTAAGGAGCAGCATTACGCACCTGAGCCCAGACTATGAAAGCATCTATTTAGTTATTCTCGGACTTGCCTATTGCATTCCAAACACAAATACTTCAAGTATCTCAGCACCATCACTCTGCGATTACTGAACATTATCCACTTTTGCTCTGTGTAATCTATTTTTAAGGGAAAAGAATCTACTGTTGTTGCTACAATAGCACAGAAAGAGCAAGTACATGATAAAATGCCATAAATATTCGACAGCTCAGGGAACAAATGTGAGAAAGAGCAGAGCTATGTTTTTAGAGTGATGACATATCGAACTTCAATGAATCAATACTTCAATGGTTCCATTTAATAGCAGAGAATGCATGCAGTATAAAACGTGAAATTCTTACTCTTCACAGACACCCACAAAACAGACGAAAACCCCCATAGAATGAATGACAGAAAAATGTTAGAGCCCCAAAGCCCCCTCCTTCTCCCACACACAAGCAGAAACAAAAGCATCAACCCTTCCCACTTCTCAGTCCCCCTACATACTCCCGTAAAAGCATCACTTGACATCCCCCCCACCAACCAGGGAAGCAGTAGCAAAGCCCCCAAAGTGACCATGATCTAGAGCCCATCAAAAACTACTTTGATGTAAACACAGGCTCTCTCTCTCTCTCTCTCTCACTAACGAGGGAGAGAGAGTATTGCTCCTGCCAAAGCAAGACGGGAGGTGAACAGCTCCCTTTCCATCAATTTGCTGAGTTATTCAACATACTCAGCTTTAATTCAGATTGTCAGTGCCCTGTTCACTGGACAGTTTTGCTTTTAGACTGTTAAAACAATCTTAACTGCAGTGAGATCATGAGGATTGGGGTTGTGAAGTTGGGACAAAACACTAAAAGAATGACACCTTCAAACATACAGGGGAGGGAGAAAATATAAAGGAGAAGGGTAAGGCAATTTTGATTTTTACACAGGGGAAGGTAGGTGCCTGAGGCACTGGTGGAGCCAGATATGATAGCAATATGAGAAAATGGCGGAGCGACAGCAGCGCGCGCGGCCACTCCAGGAATGAATATCTGTTATCTGTAAGTAGGGGCCGTGCACAATCCTGATTTGATGGGGATGGACTTGAGAAGCACAGAGGAACATCTGGTGAAACTTCTGACATGCCTGTTTCGCTGCTGCTGCTACTGTGCGATCGAGAAATCTCTGGAGAGGAGGCCCCGAATCCTCAGCTTTGCCTATTGCTTGGCGGCCGGGTCTGAGGTCGAAGTGCTCGGCAGAGACAGTGCTCGGTGTCAGAGGGCTGGTTGGAGGCTCTAAGTTTTCGGACGGACTCAGAGTCGGCTGTGGTCGGATGCTTCCAGAGGCTGCATCAGGAAGCTTTGCGGCGCTGGGGGTTCATGGCAGGAAGAGTTTTTCTTCCTTCTACCGTCTGCGTGAGATGATGGGCTATCAAGGACTTTGAGGCTTTTTCTTTACCGTGTCCATGGTCTGCCCTTATCAAATTACGGCATTGCTTTGCACTGTTTTAACTATATGTTATAATTATGTGTTCTTTGTAAGTTAGTCTTGGTCTGTCTTGTGTTTCTGTGATATCATACTGGAGGAACATTGTATCATTTCTTAATGTATGCATTACTAAATGGCAATAAATGAGGACTGAGTGTCCTCACAATCTAATCTAAACATTTAAGAGACACTTAGACAAACTCATGAATAGGAAGTAAATAGATGGATGCAGACCATTTGAAGGCAGATGGGATCACCTTAATCTGGTATGGTAGTCAGCACAAATGCAATGAGCTGAAGAGACTATTCCTGTGCTGTACTCTTCCATTTTTGATTTAGTAGAGCAGGGTGCAGAGCTGGATGGACCATAAAGCCATTCTCTCACAGCAGCAGAGTCACAAGTTCAGTCCTACCCTTAGCTGCTGTTTTGTGTAGAGATTGTGCAATTTCCTTGTGACTGCCTGGGATCTTTTATATGTTTCTCTTTCCTCTCATGTTCCAAAGACATGGAATGTTAGGTTAATTGGTGGTAGATTGCCCCTAGTGAGTTAGTAAGTTAGTAATCTGGGAGGTGGGGTGGTGGGGGGGTGGTGTTGCAGTGGGGTGAGGTTTTTGATGAGAATGTCTGGGGAAGTGGAAACCATAGACAGGGTGCAGAGGATGTTGCCTGGATTGGGGAGCATGCCTTATGAAAACAGGTTGAGAAAACTTGGCCTTTTCTCTTGGGAGCGACGGAGGATGAGAGGTGACCTGACAGAGGTGTATAAGATGATCCACATTGATCATGTGGATATTCAGAGGCTATTTCCCAGGGCTGAAATAGCTGCCATAAGAGGGCACAGGTTTAAAGTGCTTGGGAGTAGGTACAGAGGAGATGACAGGGGTAAGTTTTTTACGTAGAGAGTGGTGAGTGTGTGGAATGGGCTGCCAGCAACGGTGGTGGAGGCAGATACAATAGGATCTTTTAAGAGACTTTTGGATAGGTAAATGAAGCTTAGAACAATAGAGGGCTATGGGTAAGCCTAGTAATTTCTAAGGTAGGGACATGTTGGGCACAACTTTGTGGGCCGAAGGGCCTGTATTGTGCTGTAAGTTTTCTATGTTAAGTGAAAAAAGGGATTGATGTCAATGAGAAGGTTGATAGTGGACGGTCCAGATTTGGTGGGATGTAGGATCTGTTTCCTTGTTGAATATCTCCATAACTCTAAGTTGACCAGCCACTCTAGGGAAATGAAATAAAAGCAAAGAGTAATGACAAGTAGCAAGTCAGGAATCTCTGTGATATATTCCTTCATTGTTAACCATGGCTGTGTGTCTACCATAGCTGATGAAGCCCATGACTGCATCTCATCTATTTTCCACACATTTGCTTTCAACTTCATAGCTTCTCTTGTCCGTGCTTTCCACTCCACGCTCAGCTTCCTTCTGAGTGTCCGCCCACCTTCAGCCAGACTCAACTGCATCTTCCCACCCCCTTCCCATTCAGCATTCCAAAGAGTCTGCTCCCTTCGCAACATGCTGGTCTTCGCTTTTACATCCAGCAAACTTCTCTGCGTTTCTCCATCCAACCGCAGGGAATGCAACGTAAGACGAGAAACGTGCTGGAAATTCTCAGCAGGCCAGGCTGCATCTGTGGAAAGAGAAACAGAATCTATGATCTGATAAATTTATCACTGCTTCTCCTTCCACAGATGCTGAGTGTTTCCAACAACTTCTGTTCTTTTAATTTATAGCATCTGCATTTTTGATTTTCGCAAGAGATGTGACATATATCTTTTCACCCTTCACACTTCCACATGCAGGAACCCTGGCAGTCCTTCCAGATGAAGTAGTGATTGACATCCACTTCTAGTGTAGTGTAGTGCATTCAGTATTCAGAGTGAGGTGTCCTTTACATTGGAGAAGCTAAGAAAGGTTGGGAGACCGTATTTAGGCTGTAGGGGCTATTATGAAACTTAAATTGCCCATTGCTCTAATTGTCTATCCAATTCCCATTTTTGATTGCTATCGGTGGCGGCTTACACTTTTGATACACAATACATCATCCTCTGTCTGGGCATATTGCAGCCCTTGGGACTTGTTAAGTACTCCAAGTTCAAGGTCTATCTCTCTCTGTTGATATCATAACTGGCCTATATTGCTGTAGGATTTCCATCAGTGACATCAGCCAAATAATTCCCAGTCTACTGTTGCTGCCTTATCTGCTGGCACTTCTGTCCTATATTTCACAAGTTTTACATGCCGCTTTCTCTGGTACTGTCCACATTAATTTATCAACCTTTGTCAACACTTATCACCATCGTAAACCTGGCCTCAGCTGACCAGAAATATTCCCTATGTCATATCCATCATCCCCCAACTATCTCTACAACTCAGGGCTAACTTGTTTGCTCTCTTTTCCGATTTCAACAAGAGTCTTTGACCTGATAACTGAACTCTGCTTCTCCTTCCACAGAGGTTGCATGACCTGCTATTTTCAGCATTTTATATCTTTTATTTCAAATTTACAGTATCTGTAATATTCTGATTTTCTTTCCCTTTTGGGAAGTAAACTGTCCATTGAAATCTTTTGAAGAGTGTGTCAGCTCAATTGTAATAATATTTCTATTTCCACAGAGGCCGGGATACTGAAGTGAACTATTTCAGTGGAAAGATAGAACACCCAATAATTTAGCATCAAAACATGCAAGCTGTATTAACCTCTGCTGACTTGATTTTATGTACATGAACTTATGATACAAAAGTGAGAGCACTATCACTGACCTAGACCTCAGACATTTGAAAGAAAAACACTTTTTATTTGCCAGTTTACAATTTTGTCAGTTTATTTGTGTGGAGTATTATGTGGTAACTAGATTTTAGTTTTTCTCATTCTGATATGTGCAAAAAAGTGCCTCCTAATATGTTTTGTAATCTATCTGAGTCATAATGTATAAGGAATGTTAGCTGAGGACACCTGGTGAGCCTCAAGTTGGTTTCAAATCATAAAGCTGAAGTTAGATAAGTCATACGCTGTAACTAACGTGAGACTTTTACTACAGGTTGCACACGAATAGCTGAAAACATGCTCTTCTGATAACAGTTCATACAGTTATTTGTAAAATAGAAACTAAGGAGATCTGACGTTGGTCATCTCACCAACAGTAACATCTCCACTTCCCACAGAGCACAAGTTATAATACTTAACCTTTTCTATTATTGTCACTAACTAAGGATTTTTTAAAATGTGGTATCTTCTGCTACGTGGGCTTAATTGACTCCTTGCTATTCTGAATGGCATCAATTTTGATACAGTTTCTATACAGAGCAACTACTCCCCGTATTGCAGTGTGAATTCCATCCTTCTAAAGGCACAAAGAGACATGATCGTCACTGTATAACTCCAGGAGGAGTGCAAGGAGAAGTACTGGCCATCACAACATTTTCAGGTCTTCAAATTCACTGGAGCCTTTGGACCCATTAACCTGGAAAGGAAAAGGAAAAAAGGGTCAGGGTTTGATTCCTGTTACTGTCTGTAATGAATTTGTATGTTCTCCCCATGACCGTGTGGGTTTCCTCTGTGTGCTTCAATATTCCAAAAGCAGACAGTTTAGGGTTAGTGTGTTGTGGGAATACTCTGTTGGCATCCAAAGCACATTGACACTTGCTGCCTGGCACAATCCTCACTGGTTTTTGATTTAAAGCATAACAAGGCATTTCACTGCATGTTTCGATGTGCATGTGACGAATAAAGCTAACCTTTACAAACTTTACAATTTTCACTGGGCTTCTGTTTGTTTTCAGTGAATGGATTTGAGTTCTTCTTCTCTATTTTGAATGATCAAGGGCCAGGATTTCCAAGTGTCATCAAGGACACTTCAAGGACATCCATGATATTTTTCTATGTTCTCTGGCAGAGCATTTGTTTTGTGAGTTTGCTGTTGAGAATACAAATGACGTGGCCTGCCCAGCAGAGGCCTAAAGGTGTCAATGCTACAACTGCTGACCTGAGAGTTATTCTTCCAGAACTTGGTGGGTTTGGCAGAGGCAGCATTGGTGGATCCTTTTCAGTGCCTTGAGATTTCTGCAATAGGTGGTGCAGATCACAGAAACACAAGGGAGCGTGGGGATCACTATTGCCTGCAGGAATTTGGTGACGTCTGAGGTCCTGATTTTCAAATGCCCCTTTTCTCAGTGCACCAAAGGCTGTGATGGAGCGTTGAAGCCTGTGGTAAATTTCACCTTCAATGTCTGCCTTCACAACGAGTTATGAACACTGCCTTTGCCATTCTGCCATTCTATCTGATGCAACACAGGAAAATAATGTCAAACTGCAGGATAGAGAGAACTTGCAGGTGCTGAAACTCTTGAGACAGCAGTTATCAAAGATTGTGGGCCAGATGGAGAGGAAGAGAATTTATATTTCATACTTTGATCTTTCTTCCAAAGTCTGTTAAAAAAAAACGGCAGTACTTACAAAGTTTCTTGTTAATTACCAATTACTATAAAAGATACCGACAGAATTACACCTTCATGGCTGAAGTTTTCTTTTTACTAAATGAACTGATTTCTCGATTGTGTGATTGCAATACCAGACTGTGCTCTAACAACCCCAACAGTTGATCCTTAATGTTTTACTAGGCAATTTATTATGAAAATATTATTTGGCAATTACATGAATGAAGAATGCCAAAGTTGCTGCATTTCTGCTTCAATGATCTACTTGTTAATTTAGGTCATTTATGGTTTCAGTCAGCCAGCAAGTTCTGCCTACTCAAATTGATTCATGGTTTACGTAGTTGTAAAAGAATTCTGTTCATAAGATGTAAGTAATTTTTGGAGGATAGAATGAATTTCATTGTACTTCAGGATGCATACTATACCTTATTATTTTATTATAAGTGAAATGGTCATTCCTAATATACAAATTTTCATGAAGTCATAGTTCCAATCTTTACAACCCCTTCATTAAGAGCAAGATCAGCTGTATGTAGTTTTGAGTATTAACAAAATTCTGATTCCACTGTACCTGCAATATATGTATATTTATAACCATATTTATGCTTAGTCCTTAATTGCAACTTTATGTGCACTTCTGATGACTCTGGAATTTTATCTAAGGTAAGTACCTGGTAATTCTTTACTCCAATCATTACGCAACCAGGATAGGGGAACTACTGAGTATCACTTGCGGTCATTAACACAAGATCTTAGATAATTCTACAAATCCTTTGCAATGAAGCTGTTGAAATATAATGAAATTCCTTTTCTTTCCGTTCACTCTGTGGCTCTCTGGTTAATTTTGCTATTAGCTGTGATACTTTGTGCTCTTTTATTGGAGCAGCTAGAACCTTGACTTCCAAAAGGATTCCAGGTTGCTTAATTAATCACAACTAATATTTTGAAGGGTTATTGGAGGGGAGAAAGTAATCAGAGTTTTATTTATGAAACTGTTCTCAACAAATCTGCTGAAAATCTGTGTGTGGATGATCGTGTGAGGATGATCATCTGGGTGATAATGTGGTTAATTGGATCAGTAAACTAGCAGATGACACCAAGATTGGGGGTGTTGTGGACATCAAGGATAGCTATCATGGCTTGCAGTGGGATCTGGACCAACTGGTAAAATGGGCAGTAAAATGGCAGATGGAATTTAATGCAGACAGATGTTGCACTTTGGTAGGACCAACCAGGGTAGGTCTTACACAGTTAATGGTAGGGCACTGAGGGAAGTGGAAAAACAAAGGGATCTGGGAATACAGGTCTATAATTCATTGAAAGTGGCATCACAGGTAGATAGGGTCATAAAGAGAGTTTTTGGCACATTGGCTTTCAGTAATCAAAATATTGAGTGAAGGAGATAGGATGTTATGTTGAAGTTGTATAAGACATCGGTGAGGCCTAATTTAGACCATAAGGCAATAAGATATAGGAGCAGAATTAGGCCATTTGGGGCATCAAGTTTGCCCAACCATTTTATCATGGTTGATCTAATTTTCCTCTCAGCCCCAGTCTCTTGCCTTCTCCTTCTATTCTTTCATGCCATGACCAATTAAGAATCTATCAACCTCAGCCTTAAATATACATAAAGACTTGGCCTCCACAGCTGCCTGTGGCAAAGAATTCCTTCAATGAGGAAGCATTTGGAAGAATTTTGAGTATTGTGTGCTGTTTTTGTCACCTACTTACAGGGAAGATGTAAATATGATCGAAAGAGTACAGAGAAAATTTTCAGGATGTTGCCAAGTCTGGAGGACCTGAGTTATAAGGAAAGATTGAATAGGTTAGGATTTTATTCCTTGGAGCAGAGAAGATTGAGAGGAAATTTGATAGAGGTATACAAAATTATGAGGGGTATAGATAGGGTAAATGCAAGCAGGCTTTTTCCTCTGAGGTTGGGTGGGACTACAACCAGAGGTCATGGGTTAGAGGTGAAAGGTGAAAAGATTATGGGGAACATGGGCGGAACTTCTTCTCTCACAGGACCATGACAGTGTGGAATGAGCTGACAGCACAAGTGGTGCATGCATGCTCGATTTCAATGTTTAAGAGATGTTTGGATAGGTACATGGATGGCTGTGGTCCTGGTGCAGGTCGATGGGATTAGATTCGAAGGGTCTGTTTCTGTGTTGTACTATTCAGTGAATCTACGGCTCTATGATAGGACTGCACTGATCTACAAACTGATTGGCACTCACTTCTTTGTGACGAAAGACCTAGGCAAGGATGGTTGGGCCCAAGTGCTGGAGCATCCAAGGCTGGAATTGATGTGAGACTGAAATGAGTACAGAATACTATATTAGATGGTGGACGATAATCTAAGTAGAGATGACAATTGAGCACTGAACTTCAGTTCAGTTGCTCCTTAAATATTGAAATCCTGGTGCCAAAACATAGCTGCCGATTAGCGGTATGGTTCTGAATCCTTAAAAGGGCCGCACCAGCTATGCATATTCTAGTGAGTTGTTGGCACAGTTGGGTGTGTATCGTAACAGGAGCCCCTTCCCTATGGCCAACTCCTAACAGCCCTGGCTGCTTGGAGAGATGGTGATGGTAGTCATGGATCAGTGCCAGACCCATGATGTTCTTCTGAGGAACCCAGCACTGATTCTTGCACCCAAATCCTTCTCAGTACACAAGGACCTGCTGAACACCCTGAACAGTTCGTGAATCCAAAATTCTTCTAACGGTGAAGACCTATTCCCCAACGACAAACCTGGATGGTGGTGGGTCTGGAAGTTGTGGAGCTAAAGGACGGGAGTTAAAGAATGGGTTTTCATTTGGAAATGTGGAAAGTGGGATTGATCTTGAGGGTCTTGGAGAGCTGCAAGATGTAAGACACTGGGTTTACTTTCCTGAGAAACTTGAAGGGTCCAATGAACTTGGGCACCAACTTTCCAGACTCCACCTAGAGAGAGAAATCCTGACTGGACAGCCAGACCTCTTGCCCAGGCTGCAAAGTAGCTTCTGGCTTCTCCATCAATTTGTCTTCATTTTGGCTTCCTGGGTAGTAGCCAATAAAATCAATCTTGCCCTAGTCCATTTCTCCTTGCAGTCAAAATCTTCGGCCATAGGAACCCCAACCTTGGAATCCTGCTCAGAGAGGAGTAAGTGAAGATTACCCAGACTGGCATTCGAACAGGGACATCCCATGTGCCAAATGCTGTAAACTGTTGTGGGCGAGCTCTGCCCACATCAAATGGTCAGACCATTCATAAGGTCTTTCTGAGGCCAGGCATCTAAGGGTTCATTCTAAATCTTGGTTTGGCCACTCCGTCTGGCCGTTGGACCATGGGTGAAACCCAAAGGAATGGCTTGCTGTTGCTCTAATTAGCTTACAGAATGCCCTCCAGAAATGTGATAAGAATTGAGAACCGGAACCCAACACAATGTCCACCAGATCCACAGATCCTGAAGAACTGATGCAGGACAACTTGAGCCGTCTCCGCCGCAGATAGTAGCTTGTCTGAGGCAATGAAGTTGCAGGCCTTTGAAAAATGATCAATAATTACCATGAAGAAAGTCTTCCCTTTGGAAGGAGGAAGACCTGTGACAAAGTCCATGGAGATGTGTGCCCATGGTCTGTCTGGAACAAGCAGGGGGTGAAGGAGCCCTTGAGGTTGAATACCGGGCTCCTTGTTCCAGGCTCACACCTCACATGCCTGCACATATTGTCAGACCTCTCTCACCATTCCAGGCCACCAGGATCTTCCCTTGATGAACTTGAGGGCCCTGGCAATCCCTGGGTGAGTGGCCATTGTCAATGCTTGCCCCATTGAAATATCTGAGATTGGACGGAACTTGGAATGAACAGCAACCCCAGAATCTCCCCTTGGGCCTTGCAAACAAGAGTGTTGATTCCCCCAACAAACTGGCACTTCTCTAGCTTGACATAAAGTCCATGGTCTAGAAGCCTCTTTCAAATATCCCTGACATGAACAATGTACTCCTCCATAGACTTTGAGAAGATTAGGATATCACCCAAGTAGATGAAGGCGTTCTTATGGAGAGCATCCCGGGGCATGGCGTATACAAAGGCCGGGAAAACTACTGTTGGAGAGTTTGTGAGGCTGAAGAGCATGACCAGGTATTCAGTGCCCTGTCCATATGTTGAATGCAGTTTTCCACTAGTCGCTCTCCTTTATGCAGACCAGATTGCGCGCACTCCACAAGCCTAGCTTCGAGAATACGTTTGTCCCTCGGAGAATCTTGAAGACAGTGTTCGTGAGTGGATGGGAGTAATGATTCTTGCCGTTATGTGATTCAACCCTCTGTAATCAATGCATCACCACAGGCTCCTGTTCTTTTACGGTACTGTTATGATCGCAGCCCCCTCCTTCTTGAGAATCGCAAGATCGCTATTAATTCGTGTCTTGGACCCAGGAAATGAGAGAGAATCCTCAAGGTTTTGGAATGTGTCCTGGCCCCTCAGCAAGACAAAGCCACGGATAACGGCCATTGTCTCTTGGAGACACCTTTGTGGATTGGGGTCTGGGCTACGTGCAAGCCCTCAGGGCAACGTGGGCTGGGTGACGGGGAGAGATTGCATCATCCCAACCTGATTGACATCTGAGACCCCGTGAGTCCAGATAAAAGAGGGGCTGTAGAGACGGCCCCTCAGACACACCAGAAGAGACGCTAGCGATCCTGTATAGCGGGCAGCCATTTGAAGGAAGCCACGTGTGTTCGGTTCCCGTGCCTGGGAGCCGGTGGCGAGTACCGCAGAAACGATTTTCTTGAACTAACAACGGGGAACCAACTCCCCCGACTCAACGGATTGATCTCATCAAAAGACCCGGGCAAGTTTCTTTTATCACAAATCTCTCTCTCCCTCCAACAAGTGAAAACCCAGCGGTCCCCAAAACCCAGAAGCTTGCAGGAACTGAGTGACTTTCATATTTCCAAAGGACAATATATTACCCCTAGACAAACGATAGAGCTACTTCTTATTGATGATTATTACTATACCCGCGCTTTAGATTGAGTATTGACGACGTATATTATCTGAATGTTTGTATTAACCTTATTTTTGTGCCCCTTTATAAATAAAAACTTTTAAAAATAGTACCATCAGACTTCAATGGACCTCTCTATCTTTGCTGGTAAGTGACCCAGTTGCGGGGTACGTAACAGTACAAAGAAGAAACCCACAGTGGCTGGTGAGGTGGAGGGTGGAATGAATTCAATGGCAAGAGCCTCTTCAATGTACTTCTCCATCGTGCTTCTCTGCAGGCCACAGAGGACAAGGACCAGGCTGTAGATCTATAGCACAGTCATAGGGTTGCTGCTATGGAAGATCAAGGCTTTTCCCTTGCTAAGGACCTCTTCCAAATCCTTGACAACGGAAGGGAGTTTGAACGGTTTTAATGTTGCAATTTCCCCCGAATCTTTCTTAGGCGATGACGCCTAAGGCTCCTTATAAGAGAAGTGGTTCCTCCATAGTTTCACTAAACTCTTGCATTAAAACAGTGAACAAATCAGAGACAAAATCCTTGTCCATATCCTCATAATGACAACAATGAGGCATTACAAATGGCCCTTGTACCCCAGGGACCAGGGTCTAGGTTAGGGGTCTTTCCTTTTGTTGGGATCTGGTGGCTGGATCCTTTAGGCTTAGCTGCTAGAGTTCCAGACTGCTTGGGCACTTCCTTGGAGTTTGCTCCTGAACTAGAGATCTCCTCTCTCTGGTCACAGTGCACCCCTGACTAGACAGCATCAGGACCTGCACAGTCTTGTTGGCTGGAGCTGGCTTGTCTGTCATTAAGAGCAGGACTGGGTCTCCAGAAGACTTCAGGTTACCCCAGACTGAAGTCTGCCCTCTCATTGGTCATAGGTCTCAGAAGAGTCTGGGGGACGGAACACCACACTGAAAACGTACCCTCTTGTAATGACAGGACCAAGGAATGATCCTCGCTTCTTTCCAGTTCATGGAAGGGTTATGCTGGGACAGCCAAGACGCCAGAATCAGGGGGACGAGAGGTGAATCAATAATATAAAAACTAATATCCTCCACGTGATCCTCAGTCCTCATCCACAAAACCACGACGGCTGCTAGATCTGAACCAGGCGGACAGCCATCCAGGACAGTTGTGGGTATGGACTGACCCAACTCCTGCAGAGCTATGTTAGCCGACGGGCAGTCTCCAAGTCCAGGAAATTACAGGCTACCCCAAAGTCTACAAACCTCTTTTTGGTCCTTACCCAAGGAAATCTCCGCCTTCAATGTGACATCACAAACCACGGAAGCAGTGGCTGCTACCATCACCATCCTCCTGATACTAGTCGGTCTTAGCAATTCTCCCGACGACTGCAGGCTTCGACATTTGGCCCGCTTCTCCACAGTAATAGCAGCCACCGCAACTCCAATGGTGGGACCTCTCATCAGCAAAGAGTCTTGTACAGTTGGTTTGCATGGGCTTGACAGGATCGCGAGCAGGAGATGGGCCAGACAGTGTCTGAGATTGGGGGAATGGAACAGCAATGTGTTGAGGCCAGTCTCGGGCTTTCCCTCTTCCACCTCTTGAAGTAGTCCCACTTTAACTCTGCCAGACAATTATCGAGTCAGGTGGACTGGTCGATCAGAACCTCTGAGTCCACTGCTGGCTCTCCCAAGGCAAGGACATGCTTTAGTTTGTTTCGGAGTCCATGGAGGTATAGAGTGGCCAAGGCCTCCCCGTTCTAGCCACTCTCTTCGGCCAAAGTTTGAAATTCGATAGCATAGTCGGCTGCTGACCATCAGACCTGCCGTACATTCATCAGGCAGTACGAGCTTTGGCTTGCTCTGGCGGGATGATGATACAGCCATGGATTCCTCCAAATCCGAGCAAATCTCCGACTGCCATTCCCAATGTGTGGTGGCCCAGGTCAGAACTCTCCCAGTCAGGAGAGAGATAACAAAGGCCACCTTTCCACATTCTATTTTGAACGAGTACAAACACCAATGAGCATTGAGTGAGGAAGTCACGGCAAGAACCCAGGTCACCGTAGACCTCATATATCCCCAGGCTTTGTTTCGAAACCCTCTCATTGTGGCTGGCCACAGTGGACGAGAGACTCTAACACCCGGCTGGGTCCATGTCTGGCTCAATTGCACTGTGATGAGAGACCTAGGTGATGATGGCTGGACCTAAGTACTGGAGAATCTGAGACTGGAGTTGAGATACTATGCAAGACTCAAACGAGTACAGAATACTTACTAGACACTAGATGGTAATCCAAGTAGAATTGATGATTGAGCACTGAACCTACGTTCAGGTGCTCCCTAAATATTGAAATCCTGTCGCTAAAACATGGCTGCCAAATAGTGGGACAGTTACAAATCCTTAAAGGGGCCGCACCAGCTATCCATACTCCAGAGAGAGCATCTAAACACTGGAAGCTTTCACGGTTGGATGCATTTTGTAACAGTCTTGGCTCAAGCATGCAGAAGAGCCCTTGATTTATATATCATGTAACTGTTCTGCAAGAAGGAATTCATTTAGGGAGAGGAGAGATGGGGGTCAGTGGAGGGTGGAACTGGAAAGAAAATAACTCTTTTGTAAAATCTCAAAAATATTTATATTGTTTAGAATCCATAACTTCCTCAGTTTGAGAAGATTTTGCAATGACACAGTGTGGGAATGGATAAGTGATCAGAAGAATAAGGGGTGATCTCATTGAAACCTATTGAATGTTGAAAGGCCTACATAGGGGCGGATATTTCCTATAGAGAGGGAGTCTTGGACCAGAGGATGCAACCTCAGAAAACAAGGACATCCCTTCAGAATAGAGGAGAAGATGATTTTTTTTAACTAGAGGGTGGTGAATCTGTGGAATTCATTGCCACGAATGGAGGCCATCATTGATTCATAAGTTCTTGATTAGTAAGGGTGTCAAAAGTTATGGGGAGATGTCTGGAGAAGGGATCTGGGTGAGATAATAAGTCAAACATGATAGAATGGCAGAGCAGACTCAATGGGTCAAATGGCCCAATTCTGCTCCTATATCTTATGTCTTAACGTGGTAATTTTTATTAACTTGGAAGTACTTGTTTTTATGCACACCACATGCACAATTATTGTACAGTACAATGATCCTGCTTTTTGCCATTGGTTCCATCAAGCAAAGAATGTTTTCATGGGAAATGGTGCAATCACTATTGCTTTGACGAACTGTTATTTTACTAACTTTCTAACTGAAAGATTTACATATTCTGTTTTACTAATAAGCAAATCATTACATAAGCGTGAACGAGCTATTCAGAGAAAATGCTTTATTAAAAGGTGGTCAAGCCATGATTTTTGCCAAGGCATCCTTCTTTGATACAAGCATTTAACTGCTATTTGGTATGTTCATCCATTGTCAGGGTACAGATTTTATTCTACTACTGATTGATGACCTTTAAGGGCATCCTATAAACAACTGCTTAGCGCTAGTTCTTTGACTAACTTCTTACACAAAGATAGCCAACATGCGTACTTTTTCATCTTGCCATATGATGTCTAATATCAATAGAGTCAGTTCATCTTATGTGTAAACTTTCACAACCAGCAAAGCATCAGAGAACTCAGTGACCTACCTACCCTTTCTCTGGCTTCTATTTGAACTTATTTGCTGAGTTTAACTCCTAATGTTCTGAACAATGCATGATTCATTTGTCTAAACTGGGATTTTTACTGGAGTAAACCCAATGTGATAGTATATTTGTTCAAGCAGTTTTGCTTTTCTTTCTGCAACCACTACACACCTTCAGCCTAGAGCAATACCCAGTACATTTGAAAGCAAATCCACTGCCTTGCCACTAAACAGGAAAATGCACACTTCTCCAGTTATAAATTAACATTCAAGATTCAAAGGCTAAACAAGATGCTCTAACCTTGAAGATATCCACCATGCAACGTACCCTGGTTGATATTAATCTTGGGCAGAATATTGGTGCAGCACTTTTCACTGTTGACACACAGTTGCAGGGAACCCAGTTTAATCCTAACGGATGTTGTTGTATGGCATCTGCACTCTCTCTCCATGGTGAGTGCTCTGAATTTCTCCCACGTTGTGCCTGCAGATGTAATTGGCTTTCGTAAATTGCCCCTAGTGGAGGAAAGTGACCAAAAAAAAAAATCAAAGGAGAGCTATTGTGCATCTGAGAAAGAATTAATTCCAGGGCTACAGTGTAATAAGGAGAAGCACAATGGGGTTGTTCACTTGGAGACTGGTTTGGCCAAGTGGCTTCCTTGTAATTTCTCAGTCAACATTACCAAAACCAATGACCAGATCTCATAAATAGCAGAGATAAATAAGGAGATGTTTATGGAATCCTACAGTATGAAAATTAATTGTCACATTTCACTACACTGCTGATGACAGATTAAAACATTTATTGACTGTGAAGTATTTGGGCAGGCACTGATATTGTGCAATAATAATAATACTTTATTGATCCCGAGTGGGAAATTCTTTCATTACAGCAGCAACATTTAAAAGCCCACTTAGCAGCATGCTCAACTAATAAAAATACAGAATAATAAGTGTAAATAGTGTACCAATGTACAATAATAATGTACAAAATAATAAAGCAGGGACTATTGTACTATGATGTGTGTTCACCTGTAGCACAGAGATGAACAGTTGTGTATGCTTATTGCATTTGATAACGATCCTTGTGACAGCGGAGCTAAATGAGTCCATTCAAAAAGGCTTTTCTCTATTTATTCAGTAGGTCATGGAGAGAATGTCCCAGATTGTCCATAATGGATAATAGCTTGTTTAGTGACCTCCTCTCCACCACTAACACAAAAAAGTCCGGGTTGTGGCCAAGGTCAGATCCAGCCTTTTTGATTAGATTATTTAGTCTTTTTGCATCACCAGCAATGATGTTGCTCCCCCAACATAAAGCAGCAAACAAGACTGTACTTACTATCACAGACTAGTAAAAGATCTCCAACATCCTGCTGCACACATTAAAGGATCTCTGCTTCTTTAGAAAGTAGAGTCTATCTGGAAGGTTTTTGGGCCTATTTTTCCATAGCACACCCAGTGCCGAAATGCTTTACTTGTTAGAATGAATTTAGGTGCCAGTTTATATATTTTCTGATTATCTGACTTTCTGACTGCTCCTAGAGCTCTTCAAGTGACCACATCATACTGATCTCTCCTGGCCTTAGTGAGAGCAGATGACCATAGTATCTTTGGCTGCTGAAGGGAATGAGGTGTTTATAGGCCTTTTAGCCTGGTCCAAGCTTCATTCATCTTCTGCCATAGAAGGAAGCTATTTGGCCTCTCAATCCTGTACCCCCAGTTACCTCATAGTAAACGTTCCTCTCTTACATGCCCATCACCTGGGTCTGGTGTTACCAGAAAGAAGAATTCTTTGATCAGAGTGAAGAGGTGATTGGGATTGTACAAACCATCTTCCACTGTGTTTTCTTCTACCTGCACATCACTAAAGAAATTGGGCCTTCACTTACCAGTATGAGACTAATTTCATATACTATGCAAGCAACACACCATTGTGCATATGTATAAGATGTACAAGTGAAAGGTGGAAATTTTTAATGAAATGGAATTTAAATATCTTGATTCTACTATCTACTGGGGGAAATTGACAGTAGCCAATTGGCTTAATAATGAGCCTAACATAAACCTTTTTTACCAGTGCGGATGGATAATATGAGAGGTATAACTTTAAGTTGTTTGGAAAGAAGTATGGGGTGAGATGTCAGAAGTAGGTTTTTTACTCAAAAGTGGGCTTGTAGAACATGCTTCCAGGATTGTGCAGAAGCAGGAACATTTGGGAAATTTAAGAAACTCTTAGGTAGGCACATGGATGAAAGAATATAGAGGATTGTATGGGAGTGAAGGATCAGATTGATCTCGGATCAGCTTTAAGGTTTGGCACAACTTCTTTGGCTGGAGTGCCTATACTTCGGTTCTAACATAGAACAGAGTGGATGTGGGAGGCAACTGGAGGACTTGTAGGCAACCCGTGTGGTCACAGGGAGGAAAGAAAAGTGAAAAAAAAAATGTGGTCCAGGACCAACCTTACAGCTGTGGGTTTAAAAGAAGTGTCAGCCTCTGTCAATTTCCTACTGCCCAGGCTTCTATGTGAACCTCTACTGCTTGATGATGAAAGTGATCCTGGACACACAGTGCAAGCTCTGGTGAGCGTCATGATTTAGGATGATTTAGGGTTCATTCTCATTGGACAGGGAAATCCCAGGATTTTGTCTCCATGAAAATCCTTCTTTTTCCCAAGCTTTCTAATTGTGTCGTTTGTATTATATATTAATGACTTAGATTAAGATTTAAGTGGTCTGATTCATAGGTTTGCAGATGGCATAAAAAAATTATAAAGTAGCAGATATTAAAAAGTTGTAGAAGATTTAGATCCAGATGCAGTTTTGATCTATTTTCATTTTAATTCTTCAGTTTGGAGGATGTAAACATCACAAAATACTAGAATTTATTGATGACCTCTAACTCCTCTCAATAAAATAGAGGTAAGTTTCTCCCTAAAATGCTGCAGCCCTCCTGGTGTGATCGATATTCACTTCTTGGTTGTTTGCTAATCATGGCTTTCTAAGAACAGCTTCTGCCATTTTAAAGATCAAAACTATATGTCAATAAACTTCCAACTAACTGTTTAGTTTCTGGTTATAAAAGGAAATCAGTCTTCACTTTTTTAAGTAGAAAGCAGTGATCAGCTTGAAGTTAAAACAAACACTCTGTATAGAGCAGCTTTGCAAACAAGCTCTGTAGATAGAAGATGCTCTGTCGAGGAGAAAGAAAATTCTGGTCACTACAGCTGCTTTATCGCAGCTCATGGAGGAAGGGTAAGTAGCCAGATGTCATGGTATACATCAGTACCAATGACATAGGAAGAAAGAGTGAGGAGGTCCTGAAGAGTGAGTATAGAGAGCTTGGTAGGAAGTTAAAAAGCGGGACCTTGAGGGTGGTTATCTCAGGATTGCTACCTGCGTCATGTGCCAGTGAGGGTAAGAATAGGATGCTCTGGAGGATGAACACATTGCTGAGGAACTGGTGTATGGAGCAGGGTTTCAGATTTCAGGATCATTGGGACCTCTTCTGGGGCAGGTGGGAACTGTACAGGAGAGACGGGTTACACCTGAACTACAGGGGGACCAATATCCTTGCAGGGAGGTTTGTTATTGGGGGGGGGGTTTAAACTAGATTTGCAGAGGGATGGGAACCAGAGTGTCAGAGTAGATAGTGGAGCAGGACTGAAAATAAATGATATTAAAGTTTCATGCAAAGTCACGAATAGAAGGGTTGTGTGTGGTGGTAATAATCTTCTGAGGTGTGTCTATTTCAATGTGAGGAGTATTGTGGGGAAGACTGATGAGCTGAGGACATGGATTGACACGTAGCCATCAGCGAAACTTGGCTACAGGAGGGGCAGGTCTGGCAGTTTAATGTTCCAGTGTTCCGACGTTTCAGACATGATAGAGGCAGAGGGATAAAGGGTGGGGGGGGGGGGTGGCATTGCTAGTCAGGGAAAATTTTACAGCGGTGCTCAGGCAGGACAGATTGGAGGGCTTGTCTACCGAGGCCATATGGGTGGAGCTGAGAAACAGGAAAGGTATGAGCACATTAATGGGGTTGTATTTTAGACCATCCAATAGTCAGCTAGAATTGGAGGGGCAAATCTGCAGAGAGATAGCAGACAACTGCAGGAAGCATAAAGTTGTAATAGTAGGGGATTTTAATTTTCCACGTATTGATTGGGACACCTATACTGTTAAAGGTCTAGATGGGTTAGAGTTTGTAAAACGTGTTCAGGAAAGTTTCCTATATCAATATATAGAGGTACCGACTAGAGAGGATGCAATATTAGATCCCCTATTAGGAAACGAGTTAGGACAGGTGACGGAAGTGTGTGTAGGGGAACACTTTGGTTTCAGTGATCATAATACCATTAGTTTCAACTTGATCATGGATAAAGATGGATCTGGTCCTTGGGTTGAGGTTCTAAATTGGAAAAAAGCCAAATTTGAAGAAATGAGAAAGGATCTAAAAAGCGTGGATTGGGACAGGTTGTTCTCTGGCAAGGAAATGATTGGTAAGTGGGAGTCCTTTAAAGGAGAAATTCTGAGAGTTCAGAGTTTGTATGTTCCTGTCAGGATTAAAGGCAAAGTGAATAAGAATAAGGAACAATAGACAATAGACAATAGGTGCAGAAGTAGACCATTCAGCCCTTCGAGCCTGCACCGCCATTCTGAGATCATGGCTGATCATCTACTATCAATACCTGGTTCCTGCCTTGTCCCCATATCCCTTGATTCCCCTATCCATAAGATACCTATCTAGCTCCTTCTTGAAAGCATCCAGAGAATTGGCCTCCACTGCCTTCTGAGGCAGTGCATTCCACACCTCCACAACTCTCTGGGAGAAGAAGTTTTCCTTAACTCCGTCCTAAATGACCTACCCCTTATTCTTAAACCATGCCCTCTGGTACTGGACTCTCCCAGCATCTGGAACATATTTCCTGCCTCTATCTTGTCCAATCCCTTAATAATCTTATACGTTGCAATCAGATCCCCTCTCAATCTCCTTAATTCCAGTGTGTACAAGCCCAGTCTCTCTAACCTCTCTGCATAAGACAGTCCGGACATCCCAGGAATTAACCTCGTGAATCTACACTGCACTTCCTCTATAGCCAGGATGTCCTTCCTTAACCCTGGAGACCAAAACTGTACACAATACTCCAGGTGTGGTCTCACCAGGGCCCTGTACAAATGCAAGAGGATTTCCTTGCTCTTGTACTCAATTCCCTTTGTAATAAAGGCCAACATTCCATTAGCCTTCTTCACTGCCTGATGCACTTGCTCATTCACCTTCAGTGCCTGATGAACAAGGACTCCGAGATCTCTTTGTATTTCTCCCTTACCTAACTCTACACCATTCAGATAATAGTCTGCCTTCCTGTTCTTGCTCCCAAAGTGGATAACCTCACACTTATTCACATTAAATGCCATCTGCCAAGTATCTGCCCACTTACCCAGCCTACCCAAGTCTCCCTGAATTCTCCTAACATCCTCATCACATGTCACACTGCCACCCAGCTTAGTATCATCAGCAGACTTGCTGATGTTATTCTCAATGCCTTCATCTAAATCGTTGATGTAGATCGTAAACAGCTGTGGTCCCAATACCGAGCCCTGTGGCACCCCACTAGTCACCACCTGCCATTCCGAGAAACACCCATTCACCGCTACCCTTTGCTTTCTATCTGCCAACCAGTTTTCTATCCATGTCAATATCTTCCCCCCAATGCCATGAGCTTTGATTTTACCCACCAATCTCCTATGTGGGACCTTATCAAATGCCTTCTGAAAATCGAGGTACACTACATCCACTGGATCTCCCTTGTCTAACTTCCTGGTTACATCCTCGAAAAACTCCAATAGATTAGTCAAGCATGATTTGCCCTTGGTAAATCCATGCTGGCTCGGCCCAATCCTGTCACTGCTATCTAGATATGCCACTATTTCATCTTTAATAATGGACTCTAGCATCTTCCCCACTACTGATGTTAGGGTAACAGGGCGATAGTTCTCTGTTTTCTCCCTCCCTCCTTTCTTAAAAAGTGGTATAACATTAGCCATTCTCCAATCCTCAGGAACTGATCCTGAATCTAAGGAACATTGGAAAATGATTACCAATGCATCCTCAATTTCCAGAGCCACCTCCTTTAGTACCCTAGGATGGAGACCATCTGGACCTGGGGATTTGTCAGCCTTCAGTCCCATCAGTCTACTCATCACCATTTCCTTCCTAATGTCAATCTGTTTCAGTTCCTCTGTTACCCTATGTCCTTGGCCCATCAATACATCTGGGAGATTGCTTGTGTCTTCCCTAGTGAAGACAGATCAAAAATACTTATTATATTCTTCTGGCATTTCTCTGTTTCCCATAACAATTTCACCCAATTCATTCTTCAAGGGCCCAACATTGTTCTTAACTATCTTCTTTCTCTTCACATACCTAAAAAAGCTTTTGCTATCCTCCTTTATATTCCTGGCTAGCTTGCATTCGTACCTCATTTTTTCTCCCCGTAATGCCTTTTTAGTTAATTTCTGTTGTTCCTTAAAAATTTCCCAATCATCTGTCTTCCCACTCACCTTAGCTCTGTCATACTTCTTTTTTAATGCTATGCAATCTCTGACTTCCTTTGTCAACCACTGTGGCCCCTTTCCCCCCTTTGAATCCTTCCTTCTCCAGGGGATGAACTGATTTTGCACCTTGTGCATTATTCCCAAGAATACCTGCCATTGCTGTTCCACTGTCTTTTCTGCTAGGATATCAGTCCATTTAACTTTGGCCAGCTCCTCCCTCATGGCTCCATAGTCTCCTTTGTTCAACTGCAACACTGACACCTCCGATCTGCCCTTATCCCTCTCAAATTGCAGATAAAAACTTATCATATTATGATCACTACCTCCTAATGGCTCCTTTACTTCAAGATCGCTTATCAAATCCTGTTCATTACACAACACTAAATCCAGAATAGCCTTGTCCCTGGTCGGCTCTCGTACAAGCTGTTCCAAGAATGCATCCCTTAGGCACTCAACAAACTCCCTATCCTGGGGTCCAGCACCAACCTGATTCTCCCAGTTCACCTGCATGTTGAAATCCCCCATAACTACTGCAACATTACCTTTGCCACATGTCAATGTTAACTCCCTATTCAACTTGCACCCAATATCCAAGCTACTGTTTGGTGGCCAGTAGACAACACCCATTTGGGTCTTTTTGCTCTTACTGTTCCTCAGTTCTATCCACATAGACTCTACTTCTCCTCATCCTATTTCCCCCCTTGCAAAGGACTGAATCTCATTCCTCACCAACAGGGCCACCCCACCCCCTCTGCCCACATTTCTGTCCCTATGGTAGCACGTATACCCTTGTACATTCATTTCCCAGGTCTGATCCCCCTGCAGCCATGTCTCCGTTATCCCAACAACATCATAGTTACCCATTCGCACCTGAGCTTCAAGCTCATCCGCCTTATTTCTGACACTTCGTGCATTCAGATATAGAATTTTTAGCCCATTTCTCCTCTCTCTCTGTTTAAATCGCTGCCTATTGTGCTTAACCCAGCTCCCCAAACTCCCATCAGGCTATACACCCCTTGAATTTTCTTGTCCTTCCTAAATTTACTTATACTTTCTGCATATTTAACTCCATGCTCCGTTAGACCATCCCTCTGTACATGTGTCCTCCTTATCACTTGTTTCGCCTCACCTTTCTCTACTGCACACTTAATATTCCGGAACTGTGTAGTCCCCACCTATCCTTTATTCTTCATCTCACTATCCTCTCTCACATTCTGGATCCCTGCCCCCTGCAAATTTAGTTTAAACCCCACCGAGCAGCACTAGCAAACTTTCCTGCAAGAATGTTAGTACCGCTCCAGTTCAGGTGTAAACCGTCCCGTCGGAACAGATCCCACCTTCCCTGGAACAAAGCCCAATTATCTAAAAACCTGAAGCCCTCCCTCCTGCACCATCCTCTCAGCCATGTATTAATCTGTATAATCCTTCTGTTCCTTGCCTCACTCACACGTGGCACAGGTAGCAATCCTGAGATTGTTACCCTGGAGGTCCTGCTCTTCAGCTTCGCACCTAACTCCCTGAACTCACTACACAGGACCCCCTCACTTATCCTACCCACGTCATTGGTCCCTACGTGGACCACAACATCTGGGTTCTTGCCCTCCCTCTCGAGAATAACCTGCACCTGCTGTGAGATGTCCCGGACCCCAGCACCAGGGAGGCAACATACCATCCGAGACTCCCGATCTTCCCCACAAAATCTCCTATCTGCCCCCCTGACTATAGAATCCCCTATCACTATCACTAGGGAACCTTGGCTCCCTAGGGATATTGGAATGCTGATAAAGAAAAAGAGAAGAATGTATGACATGTATAGGAAACAGGGAGCAAATAAGGTGCTTGAGGAGTATAAAAAGTGCAAAAAAGTACTTAAGAAAGAAATCAGGAGGGCTTAAAGAAGACATGAGATAGTTTAGCAGTCAAGGGATGGGAAGGCAGTGGATGTTTGTCTACATGGACTTCAGTAAGGCCTTTGTCAAGATCCCGCATGGGAGGTTAGTTAGGAAGATTCAGTCACTAGGTATACATGGTGAGGTAGTAAATTGGATTAGACATTGGCTCACTGGGAGAAGTTAGAGAGTGGTAGTGGAGGATTGCTTCTCTGAGTGGAGGCCTGTGACTAGTGATGAGCCACAAGGATCAGTGCTGGGTCCATTGTTATTTGTCATCTATATCAATGATCTGGATGAAAATGTGGTAAATTGGATCAGCAAATTTGCTGATGATACAAAGATTGGAGGTGTAGTGGACAGCGAGGAAGGTTTTCAAAGCTTGCAGAGGGATCTGAACTACAGACAGACATACTTTATTGATCCCGAGGAAAATTGGGTTTCGTTACAGTCGCACCAACAAAGAATAGTGTAGAAATATAGCAATATAACACCATAAATAATTAAATAATAATAAGTAAATAATACCAAGTGGAAATTAGTCCAGTACCAGCCTATTGGCTCAGGGTGTCTGACACTTTGAGGGAGGAATTGTAAAGTTTGATGGCCATAGGCAGGAATGACTTCCTATGACGCTCAGTGTTGCATCTCAGTGGAATGAGTCTCTGGCTGAATGTACTCCTGTGCCTAACCAGTACATTATGGAGTGGATGGGAGACATTGTCCAAGATGGCATGCAACTTGGACAGCATCCTCTTTTCAGACACCGCTGTCAGAGAGTCCAGTTCCAACCCCACAATATCACTGGCCTTACAACTGAGTTGGAAAAATGGGCTGAAAAACGGCAGATAGAGTTTGACAAGTGTGAGGTATTGCACTCTGGAAGGAAACCAAGTTAGAACATACAAGGTAAATGTAGGGCACTGAGGAGTGCAGTAGAACAGAGGGATCTAGGAATACAGATACAAGATTCCCTAAAAGTGGCGTCACAGGTAGATAGGGTAGTAAAGAGAGCATTTGGTACTTCGGCCTTTATAAATCAAAGTATTGAGTATAAGAGTTGGAATGTTAAGTTGAGGTTGTATCAGGCATTGGTGAGGCTGAACTCGGAGTATTATTGTTTACAGTTTTGGTCACCGGGTCACAGGAAGGGTATTAATAAGGTTGAAAGAGTGCAGAGAAGGTTTACAAGGATGTTGCTGGGACTTGAGAAACTGAGTTACAGAGAGAGGTTGAATAGGTTAAGACTTTATTCCCTGGAGCGTAGAAAGATGAGGGGAGACTTGATAGAGGTATATAAAATTATGATGGGTATAAATAGAGTGAATGCAAGCAGGCTTTTTCCACTGAGGCTAAGGGAGAAAAAAACCAGAGGACGTGGGTTAAGGGTGAAGGGGGAAATGTTTAAAGTGAACATTGGAGGGGCTTCTTCACACTAAGAGTGGTGGGGGTGTGGAATGAGCTGCCAGATGAAGTGGTAAATGCAGGCTCACTTTTAACATTAAGTAAAAGTTGGACAGGTACATGGATAAGAAGTGTATGGAGGGATATGGTCCAGGTGCAGGTCAGTGGGACTAGGCAGAAAAATGGTTCGGCACAGCCAAGAAAGGCCAAAAGGCCTGTTTCTGTGCTGTAATGTTCTATGGTTCTATGAAGCAGTATAAAATAATGGATTATTTAATTTGGGTTGCTTCAAACAGGCAAGCTGACTCTTAATTTGTTTAGTTCAAGGAAGGTTTCTGAACAGATTGATAATATCATTTAACTTATAAAGTAACTTATGTGTTTATAGTTGAGTGGTTTATGTACTTAGAAGTTAGCTTTACAGCATTAATTATGAACTGTAAACATTAAGTTGAGGTCAATGTCTCCAAATAATTTTAGATCATTTGTGTTAAAAGAATATTTGGAGAAATATCACATGTTTGTGAAGTTACTCAATGTTAGATAAAGGACATAAATATAGTGAGCAGTTCAGGCTTACTAGGAGTGGGGTAAGGTACATCAAGCAGAAATGTGGAAGTAACACATGGTGAACTAGAATTCATTCCTTTCGCTTCATTTTCTTTTATAGAAGACTTGTTTGTCTGCATCTTAGTATGTCTTTTTAGTTTATAGGAATTGTACCTGTGTCTTGGAAATCTATTGTGCTTTGTGTTTAATAAAAATACTTTATGTTTATGAAATGCTTTGTGTTTTAGAAATAGTTTATAATTTGGAAATGCTTAAGATAAAAATCTTTCTGTGAGTTCCAAATATGTTTTAAGTGTATTCTTGGGATTTAAGTGAATATCACTGAAAATAATTGAAGTGTGTTTTAAACTACTTTGTTAGCTAGAAATATCTTCTTCTTGGTAGGGACTGGGACCCACCACTCAAATAGTGGGTATTGGCAACTAAACAGGGAAGTAAACTAGTATTTGAAGATTAGGTAGTTGAGTATTCTTGCGGCTATTTATATCCAATAAGCCTTAAGGTCTTCATTTGAGTCTAGACCTTTGCAATCAGCAAAACCAATACCATCACACTGCCGGAGATACACTCACAGTGTTGTTGAATCAGGAGTTCAACCACTTAGGCTCAGTAAATGGTGATCTATTTCCAGGTTAGTATGACTTGAAGGAAAGCTGGTGGTGTCTCAATGCACCTGCTACCTTTATCTCCTTGCTGCTAGATTTTGCAGGTTTGGGAGGTAACTGCAATACTTTTTGTAGAAAGTACATATTGTAGGCATACTTTGTGGTAGTGGTAGAGGAAATAAGTTTTACAGTGGTGGGCTGGGTGTCAATCAAGCTCCTTCGTTCAAGTTCAAGTTTGTTTAACTTTATTATCATTTGTCTGTGTGTGTATATATGTGTGTGTGTGTGTGTGTGTGTGTATATATACACACACAAACAAATGAAGTAATGTTCCTCCACACCACAGCGCACTTACAATGCATACTATATCACACACAGCACATAAAGCAAAATATTACCACAAGTAAGTTAATAAATATCATTCAAAATCAAGTGAAGCGTGTGGCACAGGTAAACAGTAGTAAACATAAATGGTATGGTGTCCTGGTGATGAGACCTCAGTAGTGACAGGGTATTCATTAGTCTCACAGCCAGGGGAAGAAGCTGTTACCCAGTCTAGCAGTCCTTGTCTTGAGGTTTCTGAACCTCCTTCCTGATGGTTGTGGGTCAAAGAGGTTGTGGGAAGTGAGAGATCCTCAATGATGCTTTGGTCCCTTTGTACACAATGCTTCCATTCAATGTCACAAAAAATGAGGAGGGAGAAACAGATGATCCATTGGTAGTTTTTAACTATCCTCTGGAGGGTCTTACAATCTGATACCTTGCAGCTTGCCTTATGCGCTGGTCCCAGGACAAATCCTTCAAAATGATATCACCCAGGAATTAAAAGTTATTAACCCTCTCCACCTCCCATCCCTTAATAAGGACTGGCTCAAGGACCTCTGGCTTCTTTCACCTGTAGTCACTAATCAGCTCTTTGGTTTTGCTGACGTTGAGTGAGAAATTGTCGTTGTGGCACCATTCAACCAGATTTCCAATCTGTAATTCTTTTCTAGTTATCACAGCGGGGATCTGGTGATGAAAGACTTCAGAGGGGCACAATAGACAGCAGATGTTGAAACCTGGAGCAAAAGCAAAACGCTGGAGGAACTCGATGTGTCAGGCAGCATTTGCAGCGGGGAATAGACAGTTGATTTTGGAGAGGTCTCAAACTGAAATATTGACTGGGCCTTTTCTTTCAGGGATGCTGCCTGACCAAAGATTTCATGTGGATGCAAAGCTTTAAAGAATAGGCTTCTAAACTTGTCATGCTTTCTCCCTGAACCTAGTCACTGTAATTGTCCATCTCCTTGGTTATAAGCACCTTGTTCAGATGGTGGATGTGGTGTTTGCTTCAGGAGCACACAAATGAAACATCCATAGCTCAGATGGGTGTGGGTAAGTGAGAATACATCCTGTGATCTCATTTATTAGAATGAATGGGTTGCACTATTTATATAAACTGGACAAGAATGCAATAAAAATTCTGAAAGCAAAACTCACTTCACTTTTAAGAACTCTCTTGAGTACTAGAAATAATTCTCAACAGCACTAAGATAAACTAAAAACATTCACAAATTCTTCAGAAAAATAATGAGTTAAAGCAGAAATCATTTCATTCTATCCATCTAGGGATTAACCCTGTTTTCCAGCAAGACCACAAGAATAGATTGATCTATCCCTAGTCAGTCATTTTATTACAAATGTATACTCTTCCATTACTCATAAACTAGATCTATTCTGTGAAACAGCATTTTATATTTTTACACAACTCACTGCATGAGTGCAACAGGAAATAATTGAAAGTGAAATTCACACTATTTTGTAGCCCCAAGTATCTGAACTGCATCAGCGGGAATGATAGTAGCTGTAAAAAAAAGTGGGAGTGAGAACTGATCTGCTCGTACTTAAACTTGACACTGTCTCCTTAAAAAAAATCTGGACTTAAAATAATGCATACCCAACAAACATAAATATGTAATTCCTCATTTACTAAACAAAATTTACAAAATTCATTAAACATAACAGCAATGCCTGCAAAAAAAGGTAGCTTGCTTTGCGTGTTCTGATTTTATTTGTTACTGTAGCAGTTATCAGGCAACCATTTGAGTCAAATAGCCTTCATTATTATGTTTGTTGACAATGAGAACGGTGGTTGTGTGGTGATGTGCTGGCAATGAAGAAGGTGCAGAGGAGCTTCACGAAAATGGTTCTCAGGGATGGGAGGGTTAACATGCGAGGGATGATTAATTAATCTGTGCCTGCACTCACTTTAGAAGAATGGAAGTGGGAGATGGGGGTGCACTCATTGAGACCTCATTGAATATTGAAAGTCCTGTATAGAGTGGAGGTGGAGAGGATCTTTCCAAAAGTGGGAGAGTCCAGGACCAGAAGGCACAGACTCAGAATTAAAGGACATTCCTTCAGAACTGAGATGAAGAGGAATTTCTTCAGCCAAAGGGTGATGAATCTGTGGAACTCATTGCCACAGATAACTGTGAGGACTAAGTATTGTCTATATTTACAGCAGAAGTTGATATTTCCTTGATTAGTAAGGGAGTCAAAGGTTATAGGGAGAAAGCAGGAGAATGGGTTTGAAAGAGAAAATTACATGAGCCATGATTGATTGGCAGACCAGACTCATGGTTTAATCTGCTCCTTTGTCTTATGGCTTTATTGTACAGCTTGTTTCAATACTTCAATGGTGATTAAACTTGTCAATTTATTGAAACCCACACTAGTGGACAGTTGAAGGACGCAACCAAATGCAGATCAGGACTAACTTTCCTCACAGAGAAACATGCAAGTCACTTCTGTCCTACTCGTCTGAAGAGTGTAATAAAATAAATAAAATAGTACTATGAGTGATCCACTAAATCAGATATTTTATATATATATATATATATATATATGTATTAAATGATATGATTGTTATCAGAAATTTAAATTGTTTAGGATTTTGTTGTTTTACTGAACATTGAGCATGCTAGCTTTAAGATGATTTGCAAATCTCACAAGCCTTTATTTCAGGTAAATATGAGGTACCTAAACTCCAATGAAGGAAAGTTTTCAATTTCAAATATGGGGTCTTAAATACTTACCTATGAGTTTAAAACTGAATTTTTAAAATGGACAGTTTCTTTTGTTGAACAATTCTTGTAATTGAGACTTACTAATTCTGAGATGCCTCATAAAAATGCCTTGATTAAAGAGCAGATATGAGGTCAGTAACTCATTCTAGGATCAAATATGGTTCCATAGTGGCTGGGGTGAAGGATGGACTTTGCTGGCAATGCGCTACATTTACTGTTCCACAGCCCTGAGCTGAGGAACTAGCTAAAAGTTAGCCATGTGAGTGAGTCTAGACGGGAGTCACCCTGAAGGGCATTAATGAACCAAATAGGCTTTTATAAAACACTAGTAATGTTACGATTACTATTACTGCAATTAGCATTTTTGCCAAATTCTAGATTTATTTACTTTCTTGAATTTAAATTTCCCAGGGCCTTGATGAATCAAACTTGTATCTCTGCTTCTTTGAACTACATCATTTTATGTTCATCTGCTTAAAATTGTTATTCCAGTTTATTGACAATTCTTCTTCTGTCTTTGAATAATCACTAGGGTCCAACAAATGATGATTATTCAGTGTGCAGAAAGATCTTCCATTTGGGATTGGGAACTTCAACTTTAAGGAGTCCTGCTCCTAGCTCAAGCTCTGCCTTTCAAGGAGGAGACAGAGGACACTTTTGGAGCTGCAGTGCAAGAAACACTGAGGAATCTCAGGGTCTTACCATGAGGAATTAAGAGATTTAATAACTTTGCATCCAATTAGAAGTCCTAAAATTATAAAGCTTGCTCAGCACTAAATACTGAATCCAAGTTTTAATTGGTTTCTTAACACTACAATTGCATATAATAAGTCTAAAAGCTTGGAAACAACTTATCAAAATATTCAACCTCATTGCAAAAATCAGTCTATCTGATTTGATCTTTTATTACTTGTATAATCACCATTGACCAATTCTAACTCATGCTAGCAGAAATTTCCCAGTGACTTACTGTACCTTTCTGGTACTGGCAACATTAAACCAACAATTTAGCTTTATATGATATACTTGTTGAATACGTGGAACAGGGATAAGATAGATTCCACAAAAATACACATCAAACAAGAACTGTGGTAAGGAAACAGAACTAAAAACAAACCTCTGAATTTCCTAGTCTGAATCTGATCAAATTACAAAGGAAAATTTCTATTATAGTGGAAGCAAATTCTTTACTTAAGAGTTCTGCTAATCTATTTCAATAAATCATTGCTGCACTCTTAAGTAAAATCAGTGTAATTTATTATTTTTTGTACAGTTGAGCCACCTTACTAATCTAAAATACTGATCTCCATTTGTATTTGAATGAAATTAAACAAGTTCAATTTACCAAGACCAAGGAGATGGTGGTGGACTTTAGGAGATCTAGGCCTCATATGGAGCCAGTGATCATTAATGGAGAATGTGTGGAGCAGGTTAAGACCTACAAGTATCTGGGAGTACAGTTAGACGAGAAGCTAGACTGGACTGCCAACACAGATGCCTTGTGCAGGAAGGCACAGAGTCGACTGTACTTCCTTAGAAGGTTGGCGTCATTCAATGTCTGTAGTGAGATGCTGAAGATGTTCTATAGGTCAGTTGTGGAGAGCGCCCTCTTCTTTGTGGTGGCGTGTTGGGGAAGAAGCATTAAGAAGAGGGACGCCTCACGTCTTAATAAGCTGGTAAGGAAGGCGGGCTCTGTCTTGGGCAAAGTACTGGAGAGTTTAACATCAGTAGCTGAGCGAAGGGCGCTGAGTAGGCTACGGTCAATTATGGAAAACTCTTAACATCCTCTACATAGCACCATCCAGAGACAGAGAAGCAGTTTCAGCGACAGGTTACTATCGATGCAATGCTCCTCAGACAGGATGAAGAGGTCAATACTCCCCAATGCCATTAGGCTTTACAACTCAACCGCCAGGACTTAAGAACTTTTTAAAAGCTATTATTAATGCTTTTTGAGATAGTGATTTAGATGCATATCATATTTTTTACTGAGTTAAGTATTGTATGTAATTAGTTTTGCTACAACAAGTGTATGGGACATTGGAAAAAAGTTGAATTTCTCCATGGGGATGAATAAACTATCTATCTATCTATCTATCTATCTATCTAAACCTGCTTGTACTTGTACAATATTCAGCATCAATTTGCATATATATAACATCTTTAATTATAGTAATTGTAGGCAATTGGCCAGAGCTAGCAAAAATTGGCTTGAGATAGTTGGAAAGGTGATGAGGTCTAATTTCTGCAGAGTAGTAAAGGAGATGAGAATGATAAAGAGGCAAATGGGTTCAGGGAAGGAATTCTAGAGTTTAAGCAACACCTACAAACAAGCTGGATGAACTCAGCAGGTCGGGCAGCATCCGTTGAAATGAGCAGTCAACATTTCAGGCCAAGACCCTTTGTCAGGACTGAAGAAAGGGGGCAGGGGCCCCATAAAGAAGGTGGGGAGAAGGTGGAAAACCAATCAGAGGAAAGATCAAGGGCTGGGGGAGGGAAAGCAGGGAGGGGATAGGCAGGAGAGGTGAAGAAGGAATCTAAGGGGAAAGCACTATGGGTAGTAGAAGAAGGCAGAATCATGAGAGAGGTGATAGGCAGCTAGAAAAGGAGACAGAGTGAAAGTGGGATGGGGAAGGGAGAGGGAGGGAATTACTGGAAGTTGGAGAATTCGATGTTCATACCAAGGGGCTGGAGATTACCCAGACGGTATATGAGGTGTTGCTCCCCCAACCTGAGTTTGGCTTCATCATGGCAGTAGAGGAGGCCATGTATGGATATATCTGAATGGGAATGTGAAGCAGAGTTGAAGTGGGTGGCAACCGGGAGATCCTGTCTGTTGTGGCGGACGGAGCAGAGGTGCTCGACGAAGCGGTCCTCCAATCTGCGTCGGGTCTCGCCGATGTAGTGGAGGCCGCACCGGGAGCACCGGATGCAATAGATTACCCCAACAGACTCACAAGTGAAGTGTTGCCTCACCTGGAAGGACTGTTTGGGGCCCTGAATGGTGGTAAGAGAGGAGGTGTAGGGACAGGTGTAGCACTTCCTTCCAGCCCCCTCCTCCCACCCCCCACCCCCCATACCAGACAGTGATGCAGCCAGTTAGAATACTCTCCACGGTACATTTGTAGAAGCTTCCAAGTGTTTTAGTTGATAAACCAAATCTCCTCAAACCAGAATACAACCGCTGCCCAGCATTGTCTATTTTTATTTCAGATTTGGATTCTGATCACTATGATGCCAAAGTTGATGATGCAAGTGATGGAGGTGGAAACGTGTCTTATGACATGAGCCAAAGAAAAATGGTTAAAGTTTTACAGGAAAGTATCACCAGTTCTCTGCAAATCTGAAAACATCCCCCATATTCATTTTTAAATCCAAGAGTTGTGGTTATCCACTTGCAAGAATTTTGAATAACTGCCTTTCAATATTAGAATCTTCACTGAGGGTGGAGAGAAAAACATGAGTTGAGGTAGTTCCCTGCCACTTACAGCATGAAATCCTTCTGGAAACCAGTACCAGGTTGGACCTACTGTAACTAGAAAAGTTCTTGGGTTTCCTTTCAAAGAAGGTAAATATCTGACAATCTATAAGTTTTAACTGATTCTCATGATTAAAAGTAGAGTTTTTTTTAATATGCTTGAATGCCTTTTGACAGATTTGACAGCAGCTAAACCCTGGATATGTTTTACCAGCTGGCAATGACTTTTCATTTGTTCTGTGCATGAGGTTGTTTTTGCTTCCCCAGTGTGATGAGATTTATATTGCAAAAGATTATGTCAATATGCAAGGCCTTGCCATGATGGGTGAAGCTGGTTTACCTCCCTGAGGTCCTGGCAGGGAATAAGGAAGGTTAAGTTTGAACTATAATCCAGACAAAGGGAAAAGATGCACACTTGAAAAAAAATCATATAGACTCCTCAGAGAAAATCAGAGTTGTTTTAATTTTAGTGGTAAGCATTCACTTGGGATCTGGTAGCCAATACATTTTATCTGTTAAGCCTCATTTACATTTTGCTTTGGAAAAACTTTCCAGAAACTTGCTCCATTTCATTATCAATGTGAGGAGGGTGATGCATTCCAAATGCTTTAAAGCCTGATGTAACAAATCATTTAACACATAACTGCTTGAAAGTTTCTTTGCTTGTTTTGAAAGCCTTCCCGCCAAGATTCAACTCACCCTTTCAATCAGCCCATCCAGGCAAGTTTTAATGCAATGGATTTGCCAAAAATGCATGAGTATGTTCTGGAGATGTCTCCGGACACATGTTCCCACATCTAGTACCTGCAATTCCAGCACTTCAGCAGATATGCAGCTTTGACTTTGAACAACAAGCATAGAGCATCATGAAGTAATGGCACTTTAAAGGAAAGAAGTGAAGAAGCAAAAGCTGCCAAGGCACAGGAAAGAAAATGGAGATTGAAGAAATGTTTCTCCAACACATGTAAGTGAAAAATCTTGTTTATGATTCAACGAAATTGCTTATCATATTTGGGATATCCAGCAGCTATACTATTCTGCACCCGCACTATAATTAAATGCAATCCATTTGTTACTGTATGATGCATTGATGCAACTCACTGATCGAACATATTGGGAAGTTGGCAAAAAATGGTGGATATAGTACATTCTATCATAGGAAAAGCTCATCTATAAGGGTCAATGGTCAAAAGTAGCATTCATCATCAAAGACCCCTGCATCCAGATCATACTCTCTTCTCACTGCTGCCATCGGACAGGAGGTACATGAGCCTTAGGTCCTACAACACCAGGTTGAGGAACAATTATTCCCCTTTAACCATCAGACTCCTAAACCAGCATGGCTAACTTCACTCATCTCAACACTGAACTGATTCCACAACTGGACTCACTTTCAAGGACTCTGCAACTCGTGTTCATAGTTTTATTTGTTTATTTACTTGTTTGTTTGTTTATTATTTGTTTGTTTGTATTTGTCTTTAACACATTGGTTGATTGTCAGTCTTTGTGTTGTTTTTCTTCATTGATTCTATTTTATTTCTCCGTTCTACTGTGAATACCTGCTGGTATATGCTGACACATTGATCTTTGAAATACCCACACTGAAACTAAGGCCAGTTCACCTCTAAATCACAGTGTAAACATCATTCAAAAATACATATCCATCACCTAGGTGGTGAACTAGATGAGTGCATGTTTGGCTATTTGAGAGGTTACTGACAAAACTGCAAAAGTGAGCCTTCCTCAAGATAGAATACCAGGGCCTTGGAGACATCTTAGAATAAATTGATTATGTTAATACCGGGGATGAGAAAGTTTGGTTTTGATGTGAAGAAACTGGAAGTAAAACAGAAAACTTAACAAAAGATCAAATTCAAGATAATGAAGATAGGGTTTTAGATAAGGTCGATAAGAAAGTATTTTCATTGACCAATAAGGCACGAACTACAAGGTATAAATTTTAGACATCACTAAAGGAGTAGTAAGGGGAAAATATAGAAAAAGGAAACCCTAGCAGCATATCCATTAGCAAAAGAATCAGGATAACTAGCAAACAAAATTTATGAGAAACCAAGAATTAAATAGATTTGAGGGAATGTCAGCGGAATAAGTCTCAAAAAAGAAGATTGCTTCAGCGACTAGCATGGATGGCATAGGAAAAATGTTTTCAAAATATCCAACTATGTTGCAAAATTCTTAAGATGTCCTTCTCCTAGATATCCACCTGCAATGGAAGAGAACCAAGTTTAAGCGATGTGAATATAAGAATTCACCTCACTCATCACTGACTTTGATTTTGATTTTGAATCAAAGTCATTTCTGATTCAACATTCTTATACTAGTTTAATAATAAATTTAGTTTAATTTTAGGGTCTGAGGATCAGCCATTATTGAATGGCAGAGCAGACTCGATGGGTAAAATGGCCTAATTCTGCTCCTATGTCTTATGGTCTTAATTTGGTGAAAAGAGCAATGTGAAAGTGGTAGGGAGTGGGATGAATCTGCATTTGATTTCAAATAAACTTGGTGCTGTTTTTGAAGAGGTATATAGTCATGAGAATACAATATTGCACATGCTGGGAATCTGAATTAATGCTGGAAACACTCAGTAGGTCAGTCAGCAGCAGTGGAGGGAAAAACAGCATTAATGTTTCGAGTCAATAATCTGTCATCAGAAGAAAGGTCATTGACCTGAGTCATTAATTGTTTCTCTCTCTCTCTCTCTCTCTCCACTCAGACCTGATGAGCACTGTAGGCAATTGATCTTTATATTTCAGGTATATATTAAATGCTTGATATACCTTCTGTATCATCAAGAATACCAGCAAATGTCAGATGACATTTGAAAGTCAGTAGGCATTTAGTGAATCATTCAAAAAATACTATTTCTAAGTAATAATGATATACAAACTGATAGAGTTCCATTTCAAATGTTAATTCAAACACACCAAATAGTATGTCTTCTGACATTGGCTAGTGTTCTTACTTTTTCTGGTGTTATCAATGACTATAATTTGATACTGAGGGGAGGGTTGAGTTTGGCATTGCCTGGTAACATTTGAGTAATCAATCACTCAGCTATTTACTGTAAATAAGATTTCTTACAATGGGGAAATTTTAAACTCATACTAGGTCACCATTTTTTACACATTTGTAAAGAGCTTCTCTCTGATGTTTAATCACAGTAAACAGGAAACAGCATTATTGTAAATTTATATAATTTTGAAAACAGCTAGGTTGTTAGTAATGTAGAGAAAGCTAGATAAGTCTGGTAATTGATTTTTCATTCCAAAACATAATTTGGGAGTGGCATTGGAGAGTGGTGGTTAGCACAAAGCTTTATGGTACCAGCGACCAGGGTTCAATTCCTGCCGCTGCCTGTAAGGAGTTTGTACGTTCTCCCCGTGACTGCATAAGTTTCCTCTGGGTGCTCCGGTTTCCTCCCAGAGTCCGAAGACGTACCAGTTGGTGGATTAATTGGTCATTGTAAATTGTCCTGTGATTAGGCTAGCGTTAAATTGGGGGTTACTGGGTGGCATAGCTCGAAGGGCCAGAGGGTCTATTCTGCACTGTATTACAAGAAAAAATATATAAATTTATGATAATATAACTTCAAGCAGCAACTAAACATCAATATCTTAACCTGTGATATACTACTAATGAATTCAAGACGTGAAGATCAAGTAACATGGGTAGTGTAACTTTGGTGGGTGATGCAGTAAGAAGCTTGAAGGTGATAGGTGGAAAAGGCAAAGAGCTAGGGAAGAAGGAATCTGATAGGAGAGAAGAGTGAGTTCCCCCACCCACCTGACTTGACCTATCATCTTCTAACTTGTCTCCCTTCTCCTCCCCCCACCTTCTTATCTTTGCAGCTTCCCACTTCCTTTCCAGTCCTGATGAAGGGTTTTGATATGAATTATTGACTGCTTATTCATATCCATAGATCCTGGCTGCTCTGAGTTTCACCAGCATTTTTTGTGGTTGCTCTCTTATTTATCCTTGTTGTCTGTTCTCTTTAGATGCTCTTGCAATCTCTTTTAATGTTCTCTGCTAGCTTTCTCTCTGATGTTGTTTTCCTTTCTTTTTCAATTTCTTGATTAGATTTGCTGAATTCTGAAATATGCCCTAATGGTAAGACTTACTGTTTTTTTCAGACTACTTTGTAACTCTTCCCTTTAGCTATTTTGCTATCATCAGTTTCTCCTTTAATCTACATTCCAATGATTTTTATCTTGGCTCTTAGACCATTCTACATCTACTGCTAATCATGTATTATTTCTTTAAGCACTAGCCATTGTGTGTCCACTGTCATAGATTTCCATGTCATTTTCTAATCCACCACAGCCAGCCTGGCCCTCATACTCATGTGCTTAGATTGAAATCTTGGTTTCAGATTGAACCATGGACTTTCAGAATTCATGTACAATTCTATCATATTATGATCACTCTTTCTGACAGGCCTTATTACAATGAGATTGTAAATAAATGCTTTGTCATTGCATAGTAAAAGCTGTAAATAAATGCTTTGTCATTGCATAATAAAAGCCCAACAATAGCCTGTCCCTAGTCAATCAATTCCTTAATGTATTAATGAAATTCATCACAAAAGAATCATTCTCAGTATTGTTAATACGAATATGAATTTTCCATATACTATCCCAGGTGGATATTGTATTACCTTTGTCACATACACTTGTAATGTGTGTTTCATGTCCTAGATCATACCTTGATTTAATTGAATTGCCACGCTGTGGATAAAGCATGTACTTTCACTCTGTTGGTCCTTTATTAGGTACACCTGTACACCTACTTGTTAACACAAATATCTAATCAGCCTACCATGTGGCAGCAACTCAGCACATAAAAGCATGCAGACGTGGTCAAGAGGTTCATTTGTTGTTCAGACCGAACATCAGAATGGGTGAGGAATGTGATCTGAGTGACTTTGAACATAGAATGATTGTTGGTGCCAGATGAAGTGGTTTGAGTATCTTAGAAACCGTTGATCTTCTGGGATTTTCATGCATAACAGCCTCAAGAGTTTACAGAGAATGGTGCAAAAAAAAACCATTCGGTCAGTGGCAGTTCTTTGGGCGAAAACCCCTGGTTAATGAGAGAGGTCGGGGAGAATCGCCAGACTGGTTCAAGCTGACGTGAAAACAAGAGTAACTCAAATAACCATGCATTACAACAGAGCTGTGCAGAAGAGCATCTCTGAACACATAACACATCGAACCTTGAAGTGGATGAACTACAACAGCAGAAGAACACACTGGGTTCCACTTCTGTACCTAATAAAGTGTCAACTGAGTGTATATGCAATAGTATCCATTTAAATTTGACCTTTTAACATGCTTCCATACAGCAGCCCATTTTGCTGCTTACATTTATCTCCACTGTCTAGTTTGCTTACTATATTTATAATTTCCACTTCTAGGTTTGCTTCTCTTCCTCTCTCTAACTTTTCACTAAGTTCCCATCTAATCTTCTTTTGCATAAAATGCATTAGTTATACAGAATGTTCCTCATTTTTGCCAGCACAGATGATACGTAGGTGAGGTTTTTAATGAAGAAAACTTGCTGCATGGGATCCATTGGGAATACTGATGTGCAAGGAGTAAACATCAATTCACGGAGCTATGTTAAAGATTCCCATTTACCAACATAAGAATAAACCATTCACAGAAAAAGTTGAAAGGTGTAAGAATTTGAACAAAGACCAAATTGCCCGATCTAAGGAGCAGCCATTGTGTGAGTGGGACAGTGTTAGAGTGGTCCTGCTTTGGTGAGAACAGGCTTGGGTAAGCACAGGCACAGTTTCTAAGTAAGTTTTTTAGCAAGGTTTTTTTCTGTTACTACATCACTATTGCATTGAGATTGCACTGAGTTAGTAGTATAATCATTGTGTTAGGTACAGGAACTTTGGAAGACTTCCAGTCTCCCTCATAACTATATCTGCACAAACTGCACTGTGCTGCAGATCCTTAGAGACTGTGTAAAGGACCTGGTCATGCAGCTCGATGACCTTTGGTTCAGACGGGAGAACATGCAGGGGATAGATAGGAGCTACAGGAAGGTAGTCACCCTCTAGGATGCAGGAGGCAAGTGCCTGGGTGACTGTCAGGAGAAAGAAAGGGAATAGGCTGCCAGTGCAGATTATCCCTATGACCATTCCCCTCAATAATAAGTATACCAATTTAAAGTTCAAAGTAAAATTTATTTTCAGAGTACATATATGTCACCATATATAATCCTGAGATTCTTTTTCTGTGGGCATATTTAGCAAATCAATAGAACAGTAACTGTTCTATAATAAACTTTACTTTAAACTTCAAATTAGTAAACTTATTATGAAGGGGAACAGCCACAGGAATATTTTGCACTGACTACCTATTCCCTTTCCTTCTCCTGACAGTCTTGTCTCCTGTAACCTGGGGGATGACTACCTCCCTGCAGCACGTATCTATCCCCTCTTTGTTCTCCCATATGAGCCGATGGACATCAAGCTGCACGACCAGTTCCTTAACACAGTGTCTAAGGATCTGCAGCACAGTTACTGTTTAATAGACACTGTTAGGGCAATGATCTACCAGGGAGGAGCTGCAGTGAGTGTATCTCCAGCACTGAGTCTGGATCTGTGGCTCAGAAGGGAAGTAGAGAAAAGAGACATGCTGCAGTGACAGGTGATTCATTGGTTAGGGGAACAGAAAGGGGGTTCTGTGGACGAGAATGAGATTCCAAAATGTTGCCTCCTGGGTGGCAAGATCAGGGACATCGCAGATCCAAGTCCACAACATTCTTAAAAGGGAATGAGCAGCTAGCGGTTGTGGTCCATGCCTGTCCCAATGACATGGGTAGGATAGGTGACAAGGTCCTGCAAAGTACGAATTGAGTTAAAGGACAGGTCCTCCATCTTAACATATGGCTAAGGGGTTGGTGCAGGAGGGAGGGCTTCAGATTTTTGGATCATTGGGCTCTCTTCCAGAGAAGATGGGACCTGTACAGAATGGAACATTTGTACCTGAAATGGAGGACGCTAATTCCCTTGCTGGAAGGTTTGCTAGTGGTGCACAGAGGGATTTAAACTAGAGATGCAGGGGGACAGGACAGATAATGGAGTAGTTGTGCAGAAAATTGTTTGTTAAGCATACATTCAAAGTCAGGGACCAAAAGGTTGCGCATCCTGGGACTAATGTTTGGAGCTGTGCATATTCCAATGCAAACAGTATTATAGGAAAGGCGGATGAGCTTAGGGCTTGGATCAGCACATAGAATTATGACATTGTAGTCTTTAGTAAGACTTGGTTATTGGAGGGGCAGGACTGTCAGCTCAGTGTTCCGCGGTTTCATTGTTATAGACGTGATAGAGTGGGAGGGATTAAAAAGGAACCGGTGGCATTATTAATCAGGGAAAATATCACAGCAGTCAGGATAGAATGGAGAGCTCATCTAGTGAAGCTTTATGGGTAGAACTCAGCAATAAGGAAGGTATAACCGAGTTGATGGGATTATGTTGTAGACCATACACCAGTCCACGGGATTTAGAGGAGCACATTTGTAGAGAGATTGCAGACTGTTGCAAGAAACATAAGGTTGTGATAGTAGGTCATTTTAACTTCCCACATATTGACTGGGATTCCCATACTGTAAAAGGGCTGGATAGGAAAGAGCTTGTCAAATGAGTTCTTATCAGTACATCACGGGTAAAGCCCACCCATCCATTGAGCACATCTACATGAAACATTGCCATAAAAAAGCAGCGTCCATTATCAAAGATCCTCACCACCCAGGCCATGCTCTTTTCTCACTGCTGCCATCAGGTAGAAGGTACAAGTGCCTCAGGATTCACATCAGGTTTAAGAACAATTACTAATCCTCAAGCATCAGGCTCTTGAGCAAAAGGAGATAACTACACTTGTTCTATTTCTGGTGTTCCTACAACTGGTGGTCTCACCTTCAGTACTCTTTGTCTTGTTATTTCATTCTTATTACTTATTGTTATTTATTTATATTTGTATTTGCACAGTTTGTTGATTATTGATCCTGTTTACATTACTGTACTATAGGTTTGCTAAGCCTGCCCACAGGAAAATAATCTCAGGTTTGTATGTGGTGATATGTATGTACTCTGGTAATAAATTTTACTTTGAACTTTGAGGCCCTAACTAGAGCAAGTGTGACACTAGATCTATTAAGCAATAAGGCAGGGCTGGTGACACTGTCATGGACCTGTTGTGCAAGTAGGGAAATTGAAGTGAGTCCATGTCATTTCTCAGGCAGGGGTTGACATGTTTCATCACCAAACTCTCAAAGCACTCAATCACTGTGGATGTTAGTGCAACTGGAAATAGTCACTGAGGCAGGTTACCACGTTCGTCTTGGACACGGGTATAATTGAAGCCTGCTTGAAACAAATAAGTATCACACACTGCTGAAGCAAGAGGTTAAAACATATTATGAACATTCCAGGCAGTTGGTCAGCAGAAACCTTTAGTACTCGGCCAGGTACCCTATATGGGCCAGATATTTTCAGTGGGTTCACCCTCTTGTAGGATGTCCTGATGCTGGCCTCAGAGACTGAAATAACAGGGTCATCTGGTGCCTGGGGGTTCTTGAAGTTCCCTCCATGTTTTTGAACCAAACGAGCACAGAAGACATTGAGCTCATCTGAGGCTGGAGCCCTTGCTGTCACTTACCTCACTCGGTTTCATTTTGTAAGAGGTAATAACATTCAAGCCCTGCCAAAGCTGTCGAGCATCCTTCTGTGATTTACGTTTGGCCTGGATTCGCCACCTTGTCCATAAAATGGCTTTCCAGAGATCGTGCCTGGTCCCCTTGGTCACCAGACCTGAACGCCACCGATCTGGCCCAGCAGACTGTGGATCTCGTGGTTCATCCAGGGCTTCTGGTTGGGGAAGACTCTGAATGATTGTTTTTATAAAGTCCTTGACAGCCATGGTGTATTCATTCAGAGCCTCTGATGTGTCCTTGAGTACGTCCCAGTGTACCAACTGGAAGCAGTTCTGTAGCAGCTCTCCACCTGCTACAACCACCTCTTTGGTGTCCTTTTCTCTGGAGCCTTTCTCTAAACTGTAGGAGAACAGTTAAGTAATCAGATTTCCCAAAATGCAGTCTGGCCGTGGAACACTGGTATTCCTTATCATAGTATCGCAATGGTCTAATGTCTTGGGACCCCAGGTGCTACAGGTTATGTACTGATGGTAACTGGGCAGAGACTTTTTCAAACCATTTCCCTAATTTTTTTTTAGTTTCACCACAAACTTTTGCAAGTCCCAAGAAATTGCCATTCAAGTTACAAGTCTCACCATGTTGAAAGTATTAAAACATGTGTTCACGAAAAACACATAAGATAACGACTCAGGACTGACATAAGGACTTAAAAAATTCCACCCACCAAAACATTCACCTTCCTTTTATTGAATTGTATCCCCATCCTTCCCACCAACATGTTTTACCTTATACTTACACACAAAAAGTTCTTTCTCGTTACTTGTCCAGTTTACATTTATTACTATCCTCCTGCAATTAAATACCATTCACCTCGGTATTCACTATCCCTCCAACATGGCACCAACTATAAGCTTAGGAACTGTATTTTAATTCCAGGATCTAAGCTCCCAATGTGAATTGTGAGCAACAAGGTCCCAGGACTGACATTTCCAGAAGTTCACTATCCAGCCACTTCTCTTGTCAACACCTATCGTCTCCTCCTATTTCTTGCTTTCCGTCTTGAAAGTAACTAGTAATCTATTCTGCCTGTCTGAAATGTTGGATGGTAGTTTTTGATGGACTCTAGATCATGGTCTCTTTGAGGGCTTTGCTATTGTTTTCATGGTGGGTGGTGGGGGTCGGTGCTATTGCTGGAGCAATTATGGGGAGGGTTGATGTTTTTGCTGCTGCTTTGGAGGAGGAGGGAGGTTTGGGGGTTCTAATGTTTCCGTCATTCATTCTTTGGGTTTTTTTCTCTTTCATGTATTGTATGCATTCTTTGATATTAAATTAATCCATTTGAGCCATTTGATTTGGCTTGCTACTTGTCTCCAATTCTAACTTCCATTAGTCTGTTAAGTGGTTCCTTCTTGAAAGATATCTGAAAATATCAGTGAAGTATATATGTTACGTTGATAACATCAACATTGTCAATCCTTTCTGTTAAACTTTCAGCAAGATTTTCCACTTTGAAACCCCTTGATATTTATTATAATTCATTTTCCTTCCAGTTGTTCTTTCCAGTTGTTTTTTTGTCAGACTTTCCATTATGTTCCCAAAATTGATGCAAAGGTGACAGATCTTAGACATATTTTCTATTCCTCTCTTTAATGAATGTAACGTGTTAGATATTCGACAGCTGTCTGGCACTCTATCTTTCTCTGTTAAATACGTGTGGCATGCCTCTGCCTTGCTTTCCCTTAGTTCTCTTAAATGTCTCAATATAGTCCATCTGAACTGGGGATTATTCTTGCATCTTTGATTATTGAATGTATCACATGTTTCTATCTTAGTTGCATGCATTTCTCACTTACAGAATTGCGTCCCATCTATATCTCTGCTATATTCCAAAATGAAATAATGGTTTCATAATTCTGTCAGCTCTCTGCCATTAACAATGGTGTTGCCTCATCCACCTCATATTGGCCTACCCCTATCCCAAACTGATATTTTCATTGTGAATCAAATAAACCGAAAACACTGGAAATTTCAGATGAATCAAAATAAAAATGTTGCAAACATCACCACCCATTGCAAACAGGTTAGCAAGTGCATGCGGAAAGAGAAAGAGAGTTAACATTTCAGTTGAAGCCCCTTCATTAGAATATCTTTTATTAATACATCTAAATACTGAATTATTTTATATCCCAGGAACGTCATTTTAATTTTCTCTGTGTTACTAATTTTTGATAACTTAGCTTTTCTCCTCATCCCTTTGTTTTCTTTAATCATGTGCTCTATTATCTTAATTTATGCCTTTTTTTTCTATTTTTGTTTCTCTTTTGTTCCAAACATAATAACCAGGCTGCTCTAAGAAGAAGGGCATAATTTTCTGATCTACTTCATTCGAGGCCAACAAATTGACTAAAGTCAATGATGACGTAGTCAAATCCTATTCTGGGGGAAATTTGAAGATATTGCTGTAATGCAGAGAAAAAAAATTCCATATGTTTTGAAATACTTTTAACATAGATACAGTTTTATTTTTATATTAATTATTGTGATGCTAATATGTTACAAGAGAAACTAGATTTCTTGTGATGTGACTCATTAACCTGCCTTCATTTGTTTTTTAATGTTTCTCTTAGAACAAATTACTTATAATCAGGGGATTTGTCAATCACAACTCAGAGCTGAATTCTAACAATGCCTTTAAAATCCTCAGTTTTCTGCTCGTCTCCTGTCACAGCTTTGCATGGAGATTGTCAGAAACCACTGAGAAAATGGCGGTAATAATTTTATTTTATTACCTGGATAATTCCCAAGAAATTTCCAAGTAAATATATTTTCAAGAAATGTATTACATAAAAACATAATCTTCAGGGATCCTCTCCAAAACATAGAAAATAAATATGAGAAAAAAACAACAATCTAACGTGATATTTAAATCTCTTATGTTTATTATGGTTCAGTGTTAGTAGTGCTCTCCATACCAAAATGTTATAGGTTCAAGTTGCACTCCAGTGCCTGACACTCTGAGGCATTAGTGAGTCATAAGAGATATGACCCAACATTTTGTCTGCTTTCTCACATGGATGGAAAAAATACCATGGCATTATTCAAAGAAAAGCAGTGGAGTTCCCCTACTCTTGCAATAGTTAAGCAACAAAACAGATTTCTGGCCATCATTGTATTATTACTCTTGGGAGCTTGCTGTGCCAAGATTAGCTGCCTTATTTTCTACGTTATGAGAATGGCCATGGTTCATAGGCAATCTTGTCACTGCTGGATGTCCTGAAACTCTGAAATTAGCTGGTGAAGTTCAGATCATCTTTTTTTTTTCTTTTAGCCCATTTTCATTTATAGTACCTACCCTATTCCTGGGCAAAAGAGAGATGAATGGATAATTCCCCTGTTAATCAAGTCTGGTCACTGCTTTGTAGCAAGTAGCTGAAGATGATTTTTATAAAATAAAGTTTATATGCAACTAAGCTATATTCACTACATCTTTTTCTGGATGTTAAAAGCAATGGAATCCCCTTCTTTTATTGGGAGAAGTTTTGGCTGTAAATCTTGTTTCCTCTGCTCTTCAAATAATCTCATTCATGATAAATTAACTTTTTTTTGCTGTATGGCAAACTCTTTCCAATGAGCCCATGCATATGCCTAGTTCTTTATCTCTTGTCATATTTTGGAGATAGATGCTCTTTTCTATTACTGTGGTATTTGCATTAATGGCCTTTGGCTGGGAGAACTACATTATAGAGCTTCATTTACCTCCAGGGGAATTTTAGATGAAACAAGAGTCAGATTAAATTCCAGTTTTCAATCCCAAGAGTTCTACCACTGTTCTACCTCCACCAAACCACTTTCTTTTAGGATTTTGTATTTTAGCAATGCCCTATCTTACATTTGCATCTAAATCCTGGGATAGATCTTTAATGGATAAAGTGAAAGATACTCATAAAAGAATGTCCTCTCATCTTCATGATATCGCCAAGTATGAAGTAACAATTGAAAGGAAACTATTTATTTTAAACTTGTTAAAATTGATCAAAATTCACCTTTCCATATTGGTTAACATGTATGCTTGATTGACCGTTTCTTCTAACCTTAAGTCAGTTATTTAAATTTATTCTGTCTGCATATTTTGTGTGAAGCTATTTATCAGCTTTGGGAAATCACTGAGATATCTGCAACGTTCAACAATATATAGATAAGGGAAGGAACAACGTGTAAGAATATTAGTCATCTTAGGTTAGCTTTAATATCCTAAAATATGTGCAATATTCTATCTTTTGAAAGGCTAAATAAACTTTAAATTAACCTCAAGTAATATTTAATGCTCCTACATATTTATTGAACCACTACATAGTTGAAGTTATAGTTGGAAAAGTTAAAGTTTGCCGATAATAACCTTGGGTCTTTGAATATATGCTGAATCACAGGATAAAAGCAATAGTTAATATAAACCCAACACTATTAGTTATATGGTTATTTTCAGTATTAGTAAAGATATCTGGCTAAGATGTATAAGAAAACTTTTTGGGGGATATCACTTATGGTTTTAGTCTAAAATATAAAAACGAGAGCAATCTAGCTTGAAATCATGAATTTATGTGCAGAATTGAAATTACTAAATCCTAAAACTGTATCATTGTTATAAGTGGAAGAGAAGACTGAGAATTCAGAATCAGAATCTGATTTAATATCACTGGTATATGTTGTGAAATTTGTTAACTTTAAGGCAGCAGTACAATGAAATACATGATAAATAAATACAGAGAAAAAAAACTGAATTACAATAGGTATATATATCTAGTAAATAGTTAAAATAAGTAGTGCAAAAACAAACAGACATTAAAAAAAGTAGTAAGGTAGTGTTCAGGTGTTCAATGTCCATTTAGAATTCAGGTATGTTATTACAATAGAGTCTCAAAATTCATCAGTAGAAGTAATGAACATTTTCTGTGGGTCACTATATGTTATGTCCTGGTGGATCATCCTTGGATTGAAAATTAATATAAAATAACTAACTCTTCTCACTCCAGAGAAGAAGAAGATTGCTAATTCTGACTGTAATATCCATTGGTAGCAACTTAAGATATCCACAAAGAGAGCTTATATTGAAAATGAATCCCCTTTAACATAGTTAAAATTCACTGTGTTTCAAAAGGTTTTTACCTGATAGAATTTGACACCAAGTCACATCAGAAGACATTGGTCAAAAAATACTTCAATGAGCATCTTAAAGAGGGAAAACATTGAGAGTTGGAAGTGTTTAGGGAGATTTTCATAGCTTATGGGGTCAACAGTTAAAGGAAATCGGGGGGCATTTAAAACAATAGAACACACAATAGAGTGTAATAGGAGTAAGATACAGTGATGGCAAGGAGTAAAGCCATAGGAGGAATTTCAAATGAATGAAACATTTAAAACTGTGTCATTGCCAGCCATTATGGTTCAGTTTGCACAGCTATGATGAGTAAAAATGCCTTGGTGTGAGCATATCATCAAACAGAAGCTTCATCATCTCAACCATTTTCTCAAAGGTTAACCAAACAAAAACAGATACAACTTATAAAAGAGGAAGAAGTTAACCAAAAATGTCATGGTGAATCTCTCTGAAAGCATGGAGAAATCACAAATGGTGGCTTGTGTGTGATTTTAGACCACACATTCAGGAAGGATTTTGAAACGCCTCATAGGATACTGTGCATATCCCACATATATGAGGAAGTACAAATAAGCACAATTTGAAAACCTGGAGCTATTAAAACAAAAGAAAAGTGTTGTGGACTGATCTAAAGGGAGTGAGATCATGATTAAGGGATATGCAGAACAAAAAGTACTGAGTTACTTGTAATGGGAATGAGGGGACAAATAAATGCAAAATAATATTGTTGAGAACTTTGTGGAATGTATTTTATTTCCAGAGATTGAAACTAGGTTGATATTAAAAACAGGACAGATACATTGAAAGAAAGGGAAATTAAGAGATTAGGAAGGAAAGTACAGTAATACATTAGGGCTATGGTTGAGCTATTTGCACAAATTATTTTATAATTTGTTTAAAGAGCTTCACAGTGAATGAGGAAGATCTGAAATGTGATTGCTGCTGAAATGTAGAAAACATAACAGTCAATTTGCTCAAAGGTAGTTCCCACAAACAGCAATGTAATAACAACAAGGGGCATTATTGCATAAGTACCCTCACGGCTGTGTGCTTCTTCCATAGACTGGTTAGCAGAGTACTCAGCTTCCATATTGCCATTTTATATAACACAGCACAACTTGTCAACAGTCTCAATCAAAAATGACATTTTGTTTTACTTCTCCTAATTCCTGTTTTCTACCTTCGTAGAACATTCTGTGTAAAAGGAAGCCATTCAGACCATCACGCCTGTGTCAGTTTTCTGAACAAGCTGTCCAATTTAAGTCACACACCAGCATTATCCTATAGCATTGTAAATTAATTCTCTTTATGTAGATGTTTGATTGTCTTTGAAAAAAATTATAAAAACTAATTTCAAGAGAATTTTCAAAAGGTGTACACGAAAAGCACAGATTTCCATTACTTGCAGATCATAAACACTTTTTGTGAAAACCATCGTCCCCAATTCTTTATCTTGTCCTTCTGTCAATCATTTTGAAAATTTGACCTTAATTACTAACAGAGGAAACAGATTATGCCTATCCGTCCAGCAAAGATTACATATAATGTACCTTCATGAATTCTTCTCTTTGCTCAGAGAAATCCCAGTTTAATAGCAGGGAATGTCATGTTCTTAGGTTTTCCAGATGTTGAAACTGTCAAAAAATTAGGAATACTCATGAATTCCTCTCTTATTCATAAACATAGAAAAGGATTGGAAACTACTCTTAACAAACCAATTTTAAAAACCTAAAAAAGCTTTGAACATTTTGAAATTTTAAAATAATTTAAACGATTGAGGCACTAAAAGCAGAAATAATTAATAATATTTAATTGCATTTAAGTTAACATTTGAACACATTAAATTAAATATGTGAATTGCTTGAGAACTAACATATCTCCCTCTCTGCTGTGTCATGTTTTGAAGTAAATAGGTTTTCTGATCCAGAGTTAGGACTAACATGTAAGAACTTCAGCAGGGCTGCACTATCGGATTCCATGAAATTTCAAAATTGGGTTGCTGTAGGAATGACAGCAATAAGGATCTCTTGAGACATTTGAAACTTCCAAATTCATGTTAACTATTCTTAGAAATTACCGTGAGTAATTTACTTTAGTCATTACTGTGAGTAAATTACTAAAAAAAAATGATGTTGCACCATTGCTCTAAGAAGAGACAAAATGCATTATTTTGGAAACCTTGGGATAATGTATTTGGAAACCATAATAGCTTGAAAGGAAAAGTTACACAGAACATAAGTAAGTAGCTATGTGAGTGATGCATTTATAACCTTCTGGCATTTGCCCTTCTTCTGTTGAAGACAGCTTCCAAATCTCTATTAGTTGCATAGAATCAGATATAGCTTATTGGGTACTGTAGCTATAATTTATATTTGTATATAATTTACACATATATTTAGTGTAGTTGGAATATATATTTCTGTTGACTTGACTCCTGGATGGTCAATCCCTTATTTTGAAGCTGTGCTGCCTTCCTCTAGGCTTCTTAGTTAATGGTATCATCCTCACTCAGTGACTGTAAAACAGTTTTACTTTTCTCTTGAAAAAGAGTTTCAGACCTAAAAATGGCATGTGTCTGTGGTTAATTAGCTTCTGGATCTTCTGATCAGTCTCATGAAATGAATCATGATAGAGAAGCCAAGACTCTCTTCATCAGTGCTAATCGCAGAGAATATGAAAACAGTCCAGATGTCTTGGGCACTCTGTGCAATCCTTAAGGTTTTTGACATTTATTTGAATATGGCAGATTTTCTGTTGCCCTTCATTGTTATAGGAATAGATTGATTGGGATGATTGAAGGGGTGATATGGTGAGCAGTTCGCAGTCATGACAGGGATGATAAGGGTGTTCTGGTGAATGATGATATTGTGCAATAGGTGCAGTGCCTGGATCAAGGATAAGGACTGGTTCTTGCCTCTCCGATGGAACTGTGTATTGATTACAAGCAGATCTTGTTCCACATGCTTTGTCAACCAGATACGTGTCTCTGTATTTCTTCATGCCCAATCACAACTTCTCAAAGATTGCAGTGTTCACAAATGTCTAAGTTAGATTTTCACTTGTTCACGCTATTTCACTTTCTGAAGATTCTGCCTGTCATTGTAGCATGAAGTTCTGGTTTGATTTAGGCAAATGCTTATTTCAAAGTCAATACCCAGCAATAATATAATGTATAAAGAATGAGAAATTGAGTTCCTCACCCAGAAAGGGAAGGGACAGTTTGCTGTCGTCCCGGAAGAGGAATCAAAACTCTACATTAATGTTCAGTAGCTGGAGCTGATCTCTCTGGCTCCATTTTACCCAACATTTTCTTCACAATCCCGTAACATTTCAGATAAATTAAAAGGTTAACTCCAGTTTTTAATCTATCTTCCCACACAAATATTGAGGAAAACCAAGGCTATTGACTGTAATATCTTCCTTTAGGCTCAAGAACATATGATGAAATCCAAGAGCAGATGTTGATTAATTCTGGAATTTGGCATTACAGTTAACATTGTTAGGATAAGGACTGCAGCCAGTAACCAGAGATTCCTCATTCATTAAAGTCTATGCCAAGATATCTGCTGTTTATTTTTGGCTTTCATAAACTTATAGTAACTTAGTTATTTGCCAAGGAGAGCAGATGCAACGGGAAAGACGTTTCAGCACTGTTGGTAGTACAAACGTAGACTGTGATGACCCTCATTCTCCCAGAGCCAATTTTGATACAGTAAAAAGACATTTGAATGAATATCATCTGGTATCATTGTGGACAAACACTGCTGGCAATCAACCAATTCATTTTTAAAATATTTAAAGCCATGGCCTTCTGTTCAAATGGATTTCTGGTACATGCCAAATTTAAATATAAGATATTTTGGCTGACAGACCTAATGCCATTGAATGGTAAAACACTTCATGTAGGCTTGAATGGTATTATTAAAGACAAGTGCAGTGTCATAGTTATGTAAAATGGTATTTTACATTTGTTGTTGAATGAAACAACAGTTTTTTTTGATGAAAAACACAACTGTTAATTCCAAGCCTACTACTCAATGGAAACATAATAATCCCAATATTCTTAAATTCAAAAAACAGCAACTGGAAAGTCAAAAGTTCAATGCTTCTCTGAGGCACTAAAATTTTATTCACCTATTGTGATGTATTGTTATTTCAGTTTTGGAGATGATAAAGTATGGATGAAAAAAAATTATGCAAAAATGCAACTATTCTTTAATGCCCCTGCTCTCACAACATTTGCGCCCTCCTGGCCCTGTTCAATCTTGATTAAAAATCTAGCACAGGAACAAGATAATAACATGTCATTTGATTTTTCTGGTGGGATGCACTGAAAATAACTTTATCAGAATCTGGTTTATTATCACTGGCATGTGACGTGAAATTTGTTAACTTAGCAGCAGCGGTTCAATGCAATGCATAATCTAGCAGAGAGAAAAAATAATAATAAATAAAATAAAAATAATAAAAATAAATAAGCAAGTAAATCAATTACGTATATTGTATAGATTTTTTTTAATGTGCAAAAACAGAAATACTGTATATTTAAAAAGTGAGGTAGTGTCGAAAGATTCAATGTCCATTTAGGAATCCGATGGCTGAGGGGAAGAAGCTGTTCCTGAATCGCTGAGTGTGTGCCTTCAGGCTTCTGTATCTCCTAACTGATGGTAACACTGAGAAAAGGGCATGCCCTTGGTGCTGGAGGTTCTTAATAATGGATTCTGCCTTTCTGAGACACTGCTCTCTGAAGATGTCCTGATTAATTTGTAGGCTAGTACCCAAGATGGAGCTGACTAGATTTACAACCTTCTGCAGTTTCTTTCAGTCCTGTGCAGTAGCCCCTCCATACCAGACAGTGATGCAGCTTGTCAGAATGCTCTCCACGGTACAACTACAGTATAGAAGTTCTTGAGTGTATTTGTTGACATGCCAGATCTCTTCAAACTCCTAATGAAGTATAGCCACTGTCTTGCCTTCTTTATGACTACATCAGTGTGTTGGGACCAGGTTAGATCCTCAGCGATCTTGACACCCAGGAACTTGAAGCTGCTCTCTCTCTCCACTTCTGATCCCTCTATGAGGATTGGTATGTATTCCTTCGTCTTACCCTTCCTGAAGTCCACAATCAACTCTTTCTTCTTTCTGACGTTGTGCCAGGTTGTTGCTGCGACACCACTCCACTAATTGGCATATCTCACTCCTGTACGCCCTCTCGTCACCACCTGAGATTCTACCAACAATGATTGTATCATCAGCAAATTTATAGATCGTATTTGAGCTATGCCTAGCCACACAGTCATGTGTATATAGAGAGTAGAGCAGTGGGCTAAGAACACACCCCTGAGGTGGACCAGTGTTGATCGTCAGTGAGGAGGAGATATTATCACCAATCCGCACAGATTGCAGTCTTCCAGTTAGGGAGTTGAGGATCCAATTGCAGAGGGAGGTATAGAGGCACAGGTTCTGCAACTTCTCAGTTAGGATTGTGGGAATGATTGTATTAAATGCTGAGCTATAGTCGATGAACAGCATCCTGACATAAGTGTTTGTGTTGTCCAGGTGGTCTAAAGCCATGTGGAGAGCCATTGAGATTGCGTCTGCCATTGACCTGTTGTGGCGATATGCAAATTGCAATGGGTCCAGGTCCTTGCTGAGGTAAGAGTTCAGTCAAGTCATGACCAACCTCTCAAAGCATTTCATCACTGCCGATGTGAGTGCTACTGAGTGATAGTCATTAAGGCAGCCCACATTATTCTTCTTAGGCACTGGTATAATTATTGCCTTTACAAACTGGAATTAACTTTTTAAGTACTGAAATGTGTTTGCATTTCTAAAAATAACATTTTCTTTCCTGAACTTTTTCAAATATTACCTTTGATATAAAAGGAACAAATAACCTTTACTGATCTTATTGGCAGTGTTATGACAAGAAAATTGAACACAATAAAATTATTTAGTCATCTCTTTTGCCTTCTCAGATTAATTATTGGCAAAATATTACTTCTGCAATTTCCCTCAGGACAATTATTTTGAATTTGGACAAACTTCTGGAGATTATCACCAGCATGTGTCGTGAAAATTGTTAACTTAGTGGCAGCAATTCAGTACAATACATGATAATATAGAGAAAGAAAATCAGTTGATCAATCAAAATCAATTACAGTATATGTGTGTGTGTGTGTGTATTCAATAGATTAAAAATAGTGCAGAAACAGAAATAATATATATTAAAAGAGTGAGGTAGTGTTCACGGATTCAGTGTCCATTTAGCAGTTGTATGGCAGAGGGGAAGAAGCTGTTCCTGAATTGATGAGTGTGTGCCTTCAGGCTTCTATACCTTCTACTTGATGGTAACAGTGAGAAGAGAGCCTGGCTGGGTGCTGGGGGTCCTTAATAATGGATGTCGTCTTTCCGAGGCACTGCTCCTCGTAGATATCTTGGGTACTATAAAGGCTAGTAACCAAGATGGAGCTGACTAATTTTACAGCTTTCTGTAGCTTCTTTTGGTCCTGTACAGTAGCCAACCACCAACCCCCCATACTAGACACTGAAGCAGCCTGTCAGGATGCTCTCAAAGGTACATCTTTAGATGGTATTTGAGTGTTTTAGTTGATAAACCAAATCTCCTCAAACGCCTAATGAAATATAGTTGCTGTCTTGCCTTCTTTATAGCTGCATCGATATGTTGGGACCAGATTAGATCCTCAGAGATCTTGACACACAGGAACTCTCACTCCCTCCACTTCTGATCCCTCTATGAGGATTGGTGTGTATTCTCTCATCTCACCCTTCCCGAAGTCCACAATCAGCACTTTGTCTTACTGACGTTTCTGTCCTGTACTCTGTGTAGTTGGTCTTTAAATAGCCTCGACCTGTTAGATGTGGATTTGCCCAGATTATTGCAAAGAAAACAGTATTACCTCTCCAATAAATGTCCTCTTGTGACTTTCTACCTCATCACATTTTATGTAAAATAGTACCTTGTTTGCAAATGAGTACTTGGCAGATTACTTCAACGAATTCACTATAATTAATGAACGACCTATGACATTTCTTTCGATTATCTTTTATTTCTTTGACAACAACATGTCATTTACACTATTTGTTTTTCCCTTTTCTCTGTTGCACAGTGAGAAACTATCTGTGCATTCTTTAAATTAATAGGAAGTGTATTCTCTGTTTATTTTTATTCTTTATAGAAATACACCTGATATTATTACCATAATAACTCATCAAAATGTTAAAAATAAGTTTTTATGTTAATAATAATAGAACCACATTAACTGCAATACCATCTTTCCCCACCCACTACATTTTCCACCTTGTTCTTAAACCTTTTTATCATGCAGACAAAACGATTGAAAAATAACTACCATTGAACATTTTAATGACTCAGAGCATTTACTTTGAATCTGGAATATCCATGTAAGTTCAATAAATAAAATTATTAACTTGAACTAGCTGGAAAAAATAATGGAACAACTAAAGCACTGATTCTTATAAGCCATCTCAAAGTGGAGATAACAGAATCTGAAATAGGTTTAATATCACCAGCATATGTCATGAAATTTGTTGTCTTTCTGGCAGCAGTACAAGGCAATACATAATAATATATACAAACATGAATTGCTGTAATGTAATAGTTAAACTAAATAAGTAGTGCAAAAATAGAAATAAAAACGTAATGATCTAGTGTTCATGGGTTCAATGTCCATTCAGGAATCAGATGGCAGGGGGGAAGAAGCTGTTCCTGAATTGTTGAGTGTGTGCCTTCAGGATTCTGTACCTCCTTCCTGTTGGTAGCATAAGAACAAGGCATGACCTGGGTGAAGAGATCCTTAATGATGGATGCCGCCTTTTTGAACCGTCACTGCTTGAAGATGTCCTAGATACTACAGAGGCTAGTGCTCATGATGGAAAAGACTAAGCTTACAACTCCTTGTAGCTTATTTCAATCCTGTGCAGGTAGGGTAGTGTTGTGGTTTCATTTGCCATCTCCTATAGTTACAGAATCCCAGAGTTGTACAGCCTACCCTGGCCATTTTTCTTGCCCATCTACATAAATCCCTTTTGCCCATGCTAAGAATGTATACTTCTATGTCTGGCCAATTCAAGTGCCTGTCTAAATGCTTCTTTATGGTAGTGATTATAACTGACTCCTTTACTGGCAGTGTGTTCGATATACCAACCTCACTTTCTGTAAGAAATACTTTCCTTTCAAATCCCCTTTAATACTCCTTCCTCTCAGTTTAAACCTTTGCTTCTTGTTTTTGTCTTGTTTTTGCTGTCCCTATTGTAATGTATGGATTTATTTCCTTTAAATGCTATGCATGCACATTAATCTGTTGGCTGCACAGGTGCATCTCTCTCTCTCTCTCTCTCTCTCTCTCTCTCTTCTCTCTCTCTCTCTCTCTCTCTCTCTCTCTCTCTCTCTCTCTCTCTCTCTCTCTCTCTCTCTCTCTCTCTCTCCTCTCTCTCTCTCCTCTCTCTCTCTCTCTCTCCTCCTCTCTCTCTCTCTCTCTCTCTCTCTCTCTCTCTCCTCTTCCTCTCTCTCTCTCCTCCTCTCTCTCTCTCTCTCTCTCCTCTCTCTCTCTCTCTCCTCTCCTCTCTCTCTCTCTCTCTCCCCCCCCCATACACCAGTTGAAACCATCTCCCATTCGATACGTTTATTTTAATTGTAATGTACTTGCAAAGGCATAGCAAATTGGCTATGAATAAAAACCTGAATGGAAGATACTACTACCAACTGCACCAACAGTTATGGGACGAAATTGCGAGAGGAAAGAGTTAAACAGTACAGAATAAGTCCTCACAATCGCTAACAAAGGGCCGCGTGATTAATAGTGAATAGTACACAGTGAAAGATGCAAATAACAAAATTTATAGGGAAAATAATGTGCTGATGGCTTAAGTCAGGAAAATTCAGTAAGTTGTTAGCCTGAATGAAGGCTGGGAGTCATATATCAAGAGGGTAGAATTGTATTGTAAGGTGAATGACATGGTTGAGTAAAAGAACTCCCCACACTTCTTAGCTCAATGGATGCAAGAACCTGCCATCTCTTAAGCAACTTAGTAATCTCTGAAAAGTCAGCAAGCAAGACATTCGATGAAATTGTTACAATTTTACAAAATCACTTGAGCCCTAAACCGCTGCTAATAGCTGAGAGATTTAGATTTTGGCAAAAGGAAACTAGACAAAGGCTGAAAGTGTTTCTGAATACATTGCTGAACTGGGAAAACTTTCCCAGTACTGTGACTTTAGAGATGGATTTTCTGATGCATTAAAGGACAGCCTTGTTTATGGCACTCAGAAGAAGCTACTAGCAGAAAGAGACCTACCGCTACAATGAGCATTGACCATTGCGATATCTTTAGAGACTGCAATAAGATGCAGCAGAACTACAGAAAAAGAGGTTAGAATGTGAAATACACAAAACGTCCTGAATGGTGCAAAAAGCCAAAAATATTATTGCTATAGCAAATACTCCCATGGTATTAAATGACCTGTTGGTTCAAAGAAGGGGTTTGCAGAAAGTGTCAGAGTCAAGGGTCATACAGTGTGCAAGTCAGACACAAAGCACAACCAAAAGAGAAATACCACATTGAGTGAAAAGTTTCACACAACAAAAACTACGTAAAGTGACCAAATGTGAAACAGACAACACAGAGTCTGACAAAGGTGAGCTGTCATGCCTGGAAACTACATGGTTTTACTGAAGCAGACCACAAAATCATATGGATCACAATAGATGTGCCTGGTGTAAAACTGAAAGTGGAGCTGGTTACAGGATCCATAATTTCAGAAGCTTACTACAACAGCTTGTTTTCTAAGATTCCATTAGAGAAGACCTCAGTGATGCTAAAGACCTATGCAGGCGAAAAAAGCGTCTCCAAAGGTAAATTGAAGGTGAATGTGATGCAGGGAGTCAGAATTACAGCAGTTAGAGCCTTATGCATTGAAAAGTGGAGGGCCAGCAATTTTCGAAGCAATTGGTTGAGAAAAATCCAACTAGATCAGAACTCAATCAAAGCTCTTAGTGTGGAATCAACAGACAACTGCAGTCCATATGGTAGCACTAACCAGAGACTCGCACAGTTGCTTAACGCTAATAAGAAGGGGATTTGTAAGCTCAAAGGCATGAAGGCTAGATTTGAGCTGGATGAAGCAGCAACACCGCATTCCATAAAGTGCCTTACACACAGCGTTCTAAAGTGGACGCTGAACTGCAGAGCTTGGAGGCTTCTGGAATTCTCTCCAAGGCTGAATGGAGTGATTGGGCCACACCAATTATACCAGTGATCAGGAAAGGGATGGCTGGAAGCTGTTGGCATTTGTGGGGGTTTCCAAATGAGCATCAGCCCAGAGCTGCAAACTGTACAGTATCCCCTGCTGTGAATAGAAGACATTTTTGCATCTTTGGTAGGTGGGGAGAGGTTTTCAAAGATTAACTTGTCACAAGCCAATCTGCAAATGGAGATTGAGGAATCAAGCAGGAAGTTCCTCACAATAAACACTCACAAGGTACAGCTCCAGTACAATCACCTTGACATTGGCATCGTATCAGCTCCAACAATCTGGCAAAGAGCAAGGGACCAAGTGCTCCAAGGTATCCCAGGAACACAATGTTACCTTGATGACATAATTATGATTGGCAAGAATGATGAAGAGCACCTTCAGAAGCTCAGTTAAGTACTTACCAGGTTGAGTGAGTATAGTCTGTGCGCAAAGAGAGAGAAATGTGAGTTTTTCAAGAATGAAATCTCATATTGTGGATATGACATCGACAAGCATGGCTTACGTAAGTCACAAGAGAAGATTGAAGCAGTGCTACAGGCACCCAAACCAGAAAATGTGTCACAGCTCAGGCCATACTTAGGCCTTGTAAACCACTACCTCCAGTTTCTCTCAAATATTGCTACAGTGCTGCACCCATTGAATGCCCTGTGCAGATAGGAACAAAATGGAAATGGTCAGAAAGACGTGAAAGAGTGTTTAAGGAAACAAAGAGACTAATAACATCAGATGAACTGCTCTTGTATTATGACTCATCACTGCCCACCAGACTGGCATATGATGCATCCACTTTTGGCATTCAAGCCGTTTTGTCGCACACTATGAAAGATGGAAGCGAATGCCCAATTGCATTTGTTGACGAGCGGAAAACGCAACTACGCACAGATTGACTGAGAGGCAGATAGTCTGGTATGAAGAATAAAGAAGCTCCACCACTACGTCTACAGACAAAAGTTTACGCTATTGACAGATCACCAGCCCCTTGTGTCTATTTTCAATCCCAGGAAGGGAATTCCAGTGATATCTGCGACTCAGGTACAACATTGGACACTATTCCTAGGCGCCCACACTGATGACAAGGGTACCAAACAGCACAGCAACACTGATGGCTTGGCACATATTCCACTATTGGCAACTGAAGAAGAAAAGTCTTCATATTGCAACCCAGCAGAAGTGTTCCACATTATATTGGTGGACCAGTTGCTGGTAACAAATTCCAAAATACAAAGAGAAACAAGGAACGAACTGACATTGTCACAAGTCTATGAAATCACCACGCAAGGATGGTCTGCTTATAGTAACCCTATGTTGCCAGAGTACTCAGTGAGATAAGACCAACTGTCAGTATGTCAAATAATGCAGATGTGTGGATCTTGTGTTGTGATTCCCTCTAAACAGCAACCCAGAGTGTTAGGGAATCTGCATGAAGAACTTCCGGGTAAAGTCAAGGCGAAGAGTCTCGCTCAGAGCTACATGTGGTGGGCAGATATAGATAAACAGATTGAAGACTTGGCCAAAAGCTGTTCGGGTTGCCAAGAAGTTCAAAGAGCTTTCAGAATTTTCAGAGTTCAGAAGAATTCAGACTGTTCATGAAGAAAAATGGAATCAAACATTTCAAGTCAGCTCTTCACCACCCAGTAATGAATGGGTTAGCTGAAAGGCTTATCCAAATCTTTAAGAAGTCCATTAAAGTGATGGACAAGGAGGACATTTTATCAATAGAACAAGGTGGGTAACTTCCTTTTTGTGATTCATAACTCTGTTCATGCGACTGCAAATCAAACAACTATAACACTGTTCATGAGCAGGAATCTGAGATCTCGCATAAACCTCCTGAAACCAGCTCTATGGGGGTGGGGGAAGTGCAGAATAAACTGTTCAGCCAGTTGCCAAGTGAAGCAGGAAGGAGCCTTGAGATTGGACAGGAGATCCTAGCGCACGATTACTGAGAAGCCAAGTGGACACCTGACAGAATAGTGTACAGAGTGGATGTTGAAGATCGTACATGGAGATGTCATGTGGACCAGATATTGGATGGTCAACTGAAGATTGCACTTGAGTCGATTGCATCCAATGAGAAAGACACATTACAACCATGGACTTACCTCTCTGTGATGATCAAGTCACTGACAACAACATAACACCAACAACTGAGAATGTTGCCTTAGACAAGGCACCTACCAAACCTCATGTCACTCCACAGATCCAGAGACACTATGAGAATGTTATCATTGACAAAACACTTGCTAAACCTAATGTCACTCCACAGGTCCAGAGACGCTATCCCAAAAGAAATGGAGCACCACACAAAAGTATTGTGAAGTTAGTTATGGACAGTTATTGCGAAAGCATGTTTACCTGAATATGGTTTGTACAGGGAAATTGAATGTTTTGTACATATACAGTTTTATGTTGCATTAATCTAAAGGGAAATAAATGTAATGTATGGATCTATTTCCTTTACAGCAACACTGCAATTGCGTATTGATCTGTTGTCTGTGCATGTGCATTGTTCTCTGTCTTTGCAATGTGAATACATCAGTTAAAGTCACCTTCTGTGTGTGTGCTTTTATCTTAATTGATATGTAGTTGCAAAGACACAAAACCTATCATGGGAAAAGAATTCTTCTTAACTACCCTAAATATGCTCTTATAATTTTATGTACCTTAATCACATGCCTGTCAGCTTCCTTCACTCCAATGAAAACAAATCCACCAAATTCAACCTTTCCCCATAACTAAGCCCTCAGTTCCATGTTGTCCAAGAGCGAGGAGTGAGCCAGTGTGTAACCGATTTAAGTGCCAGGCCCGATTGGAAAAGCCAGGAATGGGCCGAATGGATGTGACAGAGCGCAAGCCCAAGAGCATGTCGACGCAGCAGGACCGGGGTGTGACAGCGAGAAACGAGATGATTTAAGCATTAGGCTAGATTGAAAAGATCTGGATACTGGGGCTGGAGGCAAGTGATTGACAGGTGTTCAGCTCGCAGCTCGGTGAGGTTTACTCATCTGTGGCTCACAGCTAACAGCTCCTGGATTGGCTGCAATGATGACTGGCTTTGTGGCTAGGAACTCACTTTCGTGAACTTTAGTTCTGAATGCTATTTGCCTACTTGCTACTGCTTGCACATTTTGTTCTTCTTTTGCACATTGTGATTAACGGTTTTCTTTTCTCATGAGTTCTATTGGATTTCTTTATTTTGTGTAGCCTGTAAGCAGACAAATGTCAAGGTTGTATATAGTGTACATACTGTGTTAGTGTTGGTGCATGGCCAAGCGTTTAAGGCTTTGGTGTAGTGATCTGAAGGTCACTAGTTCGAGCCTCAGCTAAGGCAGTGTAAGGTACTCAGCCACACATCGCTCTGCAATGGCACTGGTGCCAAGCTGTATCGGCCCTTGCCCTTCCCTTGGACAACATCAGTGGTGTGGAGAGGGGAGACCTGCAGCATGGGCAACTGCCAGAGTCCCATACAACCCTGCCCAGGCCTGTACCCTGGAAACTTTACAAGGCACAAGTCCATGGTCTCTCGAGACTAATGGATGCTTATTACATACTGTGATAATACATGTCCTTTGAACTTCGAACATCCTGGTGAATCGCCTCTAATCGCCTCTTCACTCTCCCACACAACTCTAGCCTTAGATAACTTTCCTTACCCTATCTACAGATCTATAGGCTAAGTAATTTTTCTCTCAGTCCCAATATATTGCCTTCTACTTGTATCCCTTCATACCTGGACCAGTCAAGGATTATCAACCTCTGCCTTAAATATACATAGACACTTGGCCTCCACAGCTACCTGTGGCAAAGAATTCTACAGTCACCACTCTCTGGCTAAAGAAATTCCTCCTCATCTCCATTTTAAAAGGATGCCTCTCTATTCTGAGACTGTGGTCTTGGACTCGCCTATCATAGGAAACATCCTCCCCACATTAACTCAATCAAGGCCTTTCACCATTCAATAAGTTTCAATTAGGCCACACCTCATTCTTCTGAATTCTAGTGAATACAGGCCCAGAGCCATCAAACGCTCTTCATATGACAAGTAATTTAATCTTGGAATCATTTTTGTGAACCTCCTTTGAACCTTCTCCAGTTTCAGCATATCCTTTCTAAGATAAGGGGCCCAAAACTGCTCACAATACTCCAAGTGAAGCCTCACCAATGCTTTATAAAGTCTCAATATTACAACCCCACACATATTCAAGTACTCTTGAATTGAATGCTATCATTGCATTTGCCTTCATCACCACAACTGTGTTACACCACTAGTCAGCAACAGCCAATCAGAAAAGACTCCAACTATTCCTACTCTTTGCTTCCTGCCATTCAGCCACTGCTTTATCCATGCTAGAATCATTCCCCTGTAATATCATGGGTTCATATCTTGTTAAGCAGCCCAATGTCAAAGGCCTTCTGAAAATCCAAGTACATAACATCAGCCGATTCTCCTTTGTCTATTTTGCTCAATATGTCTTCAAAAAATTCCAACAGATTTTTCAGATAAAATTTCTCTTGAGGAAACCATGCTGACTAAGGCCTATTTTATCACGTGCCTCCAAGTACCCTGAGACCACATCCTTATTAATTGACTCCAGCATCTTCTCAACTACTGCGGTCAGACTAACTGGCCTATAGTCCAGTTGATGTCAGACCTTTCAGTTTTTCAAGAATCTTCTCTCTAGTTAAGGGAGCTTCACACACTTCATGACCCCGACACCTGGAACTTCCACCATACTGCTAGTGTCTTCCACAGTGAAGACTGATGCAAAATACTTATTCAGTTCATCCACCATTTCCTTGTCCCCCATTACTACTTTTTCTGCATCATTTTCCAGATATCCACTCTCACCTCACTTTTAGACTTTATGTATTTGAAGAAACTTTTGGTATCCTCTTTAATATTACTGGCTAGTTTACTTTCATATTCCATCTTTACATCCTTAATGACTTTTTTAGTTGTCTGCTGGTGATTTTTAAAAGCTTCTCAATCCTCTAACTTCCCACTAATTTTTGCTCTATAATATGCCCTCTCTTTGGCTTTTATGTTGCCTTTGACTTCCCTTGTTAGCCATGGTTGTATCATGTTGCCTTTAGAATATTTCTTCCTCCTTGGGATGTATTTATCCTGTGCCTCTGAATTGCTTCCAGAAATTCCTGCCATTGCTGCTGTGCCATCATTCCTGCCAGTGTTCTTCTTCAATCAATTCTGGCCAACTCCTCTCTCATGCCTCTGTAATTCTCTGTACTCCACTGTAATACTGATACATCTGATTTTAGATTCTCCTTCTCAAATTTCATGTTAAATTTGATCATATTATGATCACTTTCTCCTAAGAGTTATTTTACTTTAAGCTCTCTAATCAATTCTGGTTCATTGCACAACACCCAATTCAGAACAGCTGATCTTCTTGTGGGTGCAACCATGAGCTGCCCTAAAAAGCCATCTCGCAGGCATTCTAGAGATTCCCCCTCCTGGAATCCAGCACCAACCAGGTTTTCCTGGTCTATCTGCATATTGAAGTCCCCCATGATATTTGTAACATTGCATTTTTGACATGAATTTTCTATCTCCCACTGTAATTTGTAGACAACATCCTTACTACTGTTTGGGGGTCTGTCTACAACTCCCTTCTGGGTCTCTTTACCTTTGCAGTTTCTTTGCTGTATCAGCAATGTTTGAACATCTTCCGACTCCATGCCACATCTTTCTAATGATTTGATTTCATTTTTTAACCAGCAGAGCAATGCCACCCCCTCTGCATTACTGCCTGGCCCTTCAATACAATGTGTATCCTTAGACATTAACCTCCCAGCTATAATCTTCTTTCAGCCATGATTCAGTGATGCCAATCTGCAACTGTGCTATAAGTTCATCAGCCTTATTCCATATACTGTAGGCACATTCCAGTATACAGGTTGAGTAGCCTTTATCCAAAAGTACAAAATAAGAAACCCTCCACACTCTGAATTTTTCGAGCGCTGACAGTATATCATGATGTGGTTCCCAGGTGATGCACAGCTCTCTGCACACCACAGCAGCTCTGAGAAGGGACCTCACATATATAATGAATAAAAGTTAATGAAAAATAGAAAAACACAGCATAAAACAAGAAATAAAGATCAGGATCGTGTATTGAAAGAGTGGATTCATCAGTGTCAGAGTGAACACATGCCTCTTAATGGTACACTGATCATGAAACAAAGGTCTATCACAACAAACTGAAAATTGAAGATAATTATGAATATTCAGCAGGCTGGTTGCAGAAATTTTAAAAAATGCACCATTATATCAATGTAGTCAATTTTACTGTCTAGTATATATTTGTGATAAACAAATGTAAGACAAAGACTGGTTAATGGTAGCACATAAGTAAAGAGTCAGAAATGATGGTGATCCCAAGCCATCTCATTATATAGTCCAACATCCAAAAAAATCAGAAATCTAAAACACTTCATGCCTCAAGTATTTCAGATAAGGGGAACTCAACCTGAAAATAATACATACATATCACATCACCACAATACCAAAGGTCTCGGTACCCACAGGGTACATTAGTATTGGAGACGGATTTTCGAATTCCTCCTCCCCCCTCCAGTTCGACACGTAGATGAACAACACAGGCTACCACTGTCTACAACCTCTCTTTGCCCTGCACCTACCATCCACACCTCCTCATACCAATTACTATCATCCCAATCTTCACATTCCCTGGCCCCCACCTTCCACCAACTCCCCAATCTTCATGGACTCACCTTCACTACTGAGCAGGTGAGAAGGGCTCTGGGAAGCTCAGACACAGCAAAGCATTGGGACTGGATGGTGTGAACCTCAAAGTCCCGAAGGAGTAAGCTCAGCAGCTGTGTGGAGTTCTCCAGTGCATTTTCAATCTGAGTCTCAGTCTGGAAAGGGTCCTGACTGTGTGGAAAACATCATGGGAGGTTTTCAATGACTACCATCCAGTGGCCCTGACCTCACATATCATGAAAAACCTGGAGAGGCTGGTCCTGTCTCAACTGTGACCTCTGGTCAGATCAGCCCCTGATCCCCTGCAGTTTGCCTACCAGGAGTACATTGGAATCAACGATGCAGTCATCTACTTGCTGAATAGAGCCTGCTCCCATTTGGACAACACTGTGAGGATCGTGTTTTTTGATTCCTCAAGTGCCATCAATACCATATAGCCCTCATTGCTAGGGGAAAAGCTCCGTTCAATGCAAGATGGCACATCCATTGCATCCTGGATAATGGACAATGTGACTGGCAGATCACAGTATGTGTGGCTTCAGAGCTATGTGTCAGACACAGCTATAAGCAGCACTTGAGCCCTACAGGGGACTATGCTGGCTTCCTTCCTGTTTACCCTGTATACCTCAGACTTTAGGAACAACACTGAGTCTTGTCATCTGCAGAATTCTGATGACTCGGTAATACTTGAGTGTAAAAAGGGAGTACAGAGCCCTGATGGAGGACTTTGTCAAATGGTGCAAGCTTCCATGGATGCTGCCCGACCTGCTGAGTTCCTCCAGTGTGTTGTGTGTGTTGCTTTGACCCCAGCATCTGCAGAGTATTTTGTGTTTCTGAATCAATTGCAGCACAACATCAATACAGCAAAGGAGACGGTGATGGACTTCAGGAAAACTAAGCTTGCATTGTTCCCTGTTACTATTGATGGGGATGACATGGATGTGGCGAGGACCTACAAGAACCTAGGGGTACACCTGGATGCCAGACTTGATTGTTGGAGCACCAACACAGAGGTCGTGTACAAGAAGGACTAGAATTGCCTCTACTTCCTGAGGTGACTGAGGCCCTTTGGAGTATGCAGGCCTCTCCTTCACATGTTCTGTTAGCCTGTTGTCACAGGTACACTCTTCTATGTGGTGGTGTGCTGGGGCAATGGCACCAACATGGGTGATGCCAACAGGCTCAATAAACTGATTAGAAATAGTGGCTCTGTTATAAGAATCAAACTGGACACACTGGAGGCTGTGGTAGAACAAAGAACCCTGCATAAAATCCCTGCAATTCTGAACAATGTTTCTCGCCCTCTGCATGCCACCTTGGCTAAACAGAGGAGCACTTTTAGTAATAGACTAAGACAACTAAGCTGATCCAAGGAGCGCTATTTGAGGTCATTCTTACCCTCGGCCATTAGGCTCTATAGTGAGTCAACCTATAGCCAGGGAAATGATGACCTCTTCCTGTTAGGCTGTTTGAGGTAACTTATTTTTTATTCTCTCTTCCTTCTGTTCTAATATTTGTATATCTTTACACAAGTAATGCTACTGTGACCCTGTAATTTCCTTTGGAATCAATAAAGTATCTATCTATCTAATCTGCCTTCTCACCAAGCCACTTTTGGATTGAATTAGTTTGGTCACCTTGGATCCCTCAGAACAGTGATTCCCAACGTGGGGCGTACGCCCCACAGGGGGGTAATTTGATTTTTAAGGGGGGCAATTCGAGAATGAGTTATTAACAGTGAATTTTTTCTAGTAAGTCTGTGTGAGTATGAGTGTGTGTGCGAGTTAATACATATGTGTATATACAGTATGCATACATAAAAATACTTGTGTGTACGTACATGTGTAATTGCCTATGTACTGTATATATAGTGTATCACCATCATTACAACCATCAAATGGCTTTCATAATTAAATTAATGAATTGACTGATGTAGGAAGGAACGAATGAACAAGTCCAAACGCGTAAGAAACTCGTACGAGGTCGCGCCAATGCTGCTTTTTGCAGTAGCTTTCGGTTCTTGGTGGTGTGAAGGTGTGTACATTGCGTCATCTCTTTTAAACGGTGTATCTGTCTTTGTATGCTGTAGAAACGAATCGGCATTGTTTTATTTATTTATTATTATTTTAATATCACTTAATGTTCTTTTTTTTTACAATTTCTTAGTAATTTCTTCCTCAGAACTTTAACAGTCCTTTGGTTCTTTTATTTTTCTCTTTCATAAATGCCATGTTTTTTGGAAGCTTGTTTAAACCAAGTTAATGGTCTTTTAGGCTTCCTCCAGGTGAATAGGAGTTCACTTTTTGAATAATAAGAATTATATATCACCACAGGGGGATCAGGATTTTAGAGGTGATTAGGTGGGGCATGGCCAAAAAAAGGTTGGGAACCACTGCCTTAGAACATTCTTCTGTACGGGACATTGTTAAATCCTTAACAAAATCCATTTAGGGAATGTCTACTATTCTGACTTCACTAATCTTCTTAATTATTGTCTTAAAAGTCTTTAAGTTTGCAGGATTACCCCCGCAAAATGCCACTCAGATATTTCTGATCAGACCAGCTTTCCAAAAAGTCTATAAGACCGATCCCATAGAATTTTCTCCAATAATTTCTCTGCAATTATCATAAGAATCACTGGCCTGAAGCCACCTGGCTCATCTATGCTACCATTCTTAAATAAAGGACCTATCCGGTAGTCTTCCCTTATTTCAGCTGTGGCTTACAAAGATGCAAATAGCTCTGTCAGGGCCCTCATTCCTCAGATCCCCTAGCAACCTAGGATTAATTTCATCTAGCCCAGTGGATTTATTGATGCCAATGAGTCCCATAACATCTAATGCCACTTCCTACTGAATACTGACCTGCTCTAGATTATCTGCTAAACTTTTCTTCAACTCACTGTCTTTCATACTCCTTGCTGAGTACAGATCAGAAGTATCATCTCAGATCTAGTTTACTTTGCTTGATACCACACAAAGCTCCTTTCTAACTTACTGGGTATTCTCAGCATTTTCTATTTTACTTTCAGCTGTCTAGCATCTGCAGTACTTTGCTGTAGTATCAACATTTAAGCCAGCTTCAGCTATTCAACAGTAAATAATACAGCAAAAATATACAGTATTATGTTTCTTCTCCTCAAAAAAACATGTTCAGATAAGAATTACATTGACTCTTTCAGAAGAGGATAGATTTACATGACTCTGCAAAAGAAGCAAAGAATTTTCACTAACTAGTGACTCATTTAGAGAAGGTTCTTTGATTCTTCCCCCTAAATTACTCATAAGATTGAGTACAAATCTTATAGATGAATCCTAATTACCCTTCTCCTCTACCTCATCCTCACCATCAAGGATTTAGTTAACAACTGTAGGGTTAAACAGTAAATAAAATACTGGATCTATTTTCTAAATAATGAATTGTGCATGTTCTGCTCCATTTAACTGTATGGTTTTAGATTCATAGAGCAATATAGCATTATTACAGGCTATTTTGCCAAACATGTCCATGTTGACTGTATTGAGCACCTAGATAATCCCAATTTCCTGTATTTGAACTATACCCCTCCAGATCCTTCTACTCCATGTACCGATCCAAGTGCCTCTTAAGTAATAGTGTTGGACCTGCTTCAGTCACTTCAATATGCCCATATTCAACTCATTCCATACACTCACCACCTTTTATGTGAAAAAGTTGACCCCAGGTCCGTTTTGAATCTTCGCTTTTCACCCTGAACCTATGCCCCCTGATTTTGCACTCCTCTACCCTGAAGGAACGGATTATTACCAACCGCCCCCTATCTATGCCATAGAATTTTAAACATGACTACAAATTTGTCTCTCATTCTCCTACCTACACTTTCTAACACCTCAGTTTTTCTAAGGAGTCTTTAATTGGCTATTTGATTATTAATGTAATTGATTTGGCCAAACATTATGGTTCAAAGAGCCTTTTCCTGTGCTGCACTGTTCTGTTCTACAGTATTATTAATGTACATTCCGATTACAGTAGGATACTTAGAATTAGAATCAGGATCAGTTTAATATCACTGGCATATGTCATGAAATTTGATTTTTTGTAGCAGTGGCTGCAATACATTGCAATACATAATAATTAAAACTATAATTTACAATAAGAAATACATATAGAAATAAAATTAAATTAATAGTGGAAAAAGAGAGGGGAGAACTATTGAGGTAGTGTTCATGGGTCCAATCATTCAGAAATCTAAGGACAGAGGGCAAGAAGCTGTTCATGAAACATTAACTGTTTATTTTCAGGTTCCTGTACCTCTTCCTTGATGGGGGCAATGAAAGGAGAGCATGTCCAGGGTGATGGGGAGTCCTTGATGATGGATGCTGCTTTTTTGAGTCATCACCTTTTGAAGGGGTCCTAGATGTTGGAGAGGCTAGTATCCATGATGGAGCTAGCAGAGTTTAAAACTTCCTGTAACTTTTTCTGATCCTGTGCTATGGCCTCTCCATACAAGATGATGATGCAAACAGTTAGAATGCTCTCCATGGTACACCTGTAGAAATTTGAGAGCATCTTTGGTGACATAACAATTCTCCTCAAGCTCTTAATAAAATGTAGCCTCTATCATGCCTTCTTTGTAATTGTATCAATATGTTGGGCCTAGGATAGATCCTCAGAGATATTTTCACCCAGAAACTTGAAAATGCTCACCCTTTCCACTTCTGATCCCTCGATGAGGACTTGTGCGTGTTCCCTCGACTTCCCCTTCCAGAAATCCGCAATCAATTCCTTGGTCTTACTGACATTTTGACACTGAGTGCAAGGTTGTTGCTGTAACACCTCTCAACCAGCTGATCTATCTTGCTCCTGTACACCTCTCATCACCATCTGAAATTCTGCCAACAAAGATTTATAGGCGGCATTTGAGCAGAGCCTGTCCACACATTCATGGGTGTAGAGAGAGTAGATCCGTGGGCTAAGCCTTGAGGTGCGCCAGTGTTGACTGTCAGCAAGGAGGAGATATTATTTCCAATCCACACAGACTAGTCTCCGAGTGAGTCAAGGAGCCATTTGCAAAGGAAGGTACAGAGGCCTAGGTTTTGGAGATTGTTAATTAGGACTGACGGTAGGATTGTGTTGAACGCTGATCTGTAGTCAATAAACAGCAGCCTGATGTAAGTATTATTGCCCAGGTGATCCAAGGCCGAGTGGAGAGCCAGTTAGATTGCAACTGCAGTAGACCTAATGTAGCAACAGGCAAATTGCAGCAGGTCCAGGTCCTTGCTTAGGCAGGAGGTTATTAGATCCATGGCCAAGCTCTAAAAAGCACTTCATCACAGTAGATCTGAGTGCTACTGGGCATGGAAGGAGCTCACCCTGCTCTGGTTGGACATTGGTATGATTGTTGCCTTTTAGAAGCAGGGGGAAACCTCCAATGCAGCAGTCAAAAGCTGATGATAGCCTTGAACACTCCCACTAGTTGATTGGCACAGGTTTTCAGTGACCCACCAGGTACACCAGCAAGGCCTGACGCCTTGTGAGAGTTTTGACTCTTAAAAGATGTTTTGATGTTGGCCTCTGAGACAGAGATCACAGAGCCACCAGATGCTGCAGACATCCGCACAGATGTAGTTTTATTCACCCTTTCAAAGTGAGCATAAAGAGCGTTGAGCTTATCTGGGAGTGAAGCATTAAAGCCGTTCAGGATGTTACCTTTTACTTTGTAGGAAGCAATGTTCACCAAGTTCACCTTTATAAATGTCAATCAGTTAAGTGTTCATGGAAATTAGTCAGTTCAACACCTCGTGATTCAGGCGAATCAAGGCAGCGCAAAAGTCAGATTGCTTAATAATTTGCAAATTACCCTTTTAATAAAGCTCTTCATTTACATTGCTGTTCTCAGTACTGGTATTATGCCAGCATTGTAAACTGAAATCAAAAAATTCCCCACTCCTGATTGCAGGGATGTCAATCTGAAATGTTAACCCTGTGTATCTCTCCACAGACGCTGCCTGATCTGCAGAATATTTACAGAATCTTCTGGTTTTATTTCTTTGACTGCAAGTGGTTTTACTAACATTACACACAGTGCACCCTGTTTAAAGAAGTAGCTTATTTATAGCATTGACTCTAGTGGCACTGAAATATTTTAAGCAAATTGCCTATGAAAATTTAACTGGCCTCAGGAAGATGGTAACAAGTTGAGTGAGGTTGCAAAATGTAACTTCACTCAAACTTGCTTAAGCTTATGTGTTATATTATCGATTGATAAGGTTCCTGAAATGTCCTAATAACTCCTTTTATTTAGGACCATATTATAATGTTGACCTTGCCAGTGAAGCCAGTATTCCGAAAAATGAATTAAAATTAAAATGATTTTCTTTAAAACAGTGCATGCTAAAGGCACAGGTTTTAAAAGTAATGTAAAACGTGTTCATTGAGCAGTAAAACCCAATGAAGGCACAGGTTAGATCATGGTACCAGCATTGCACGATGTCTACAGCAAATTCATAAACTATTGTGGATGATGGAAAGAAAAATGTGTTAAATGTGAACTTGGCCTGCACGTTCCTGGGCTAGGGAATAGCAGAAGCCAACTAATTCTTACATCTGTCTAAACTCTTCCTTCTGATCCTACCATCCTAACTACCTGGAATTGTGGTTATGCAGATGTGGCCAAATATGGGTTTTAGCTTCACCACTTGTGGCTATCACAATCTTCAATTCCTTAATCATCACAAATCACATTTTGTAAACATTACTCTATGGCTATCATTAAGATAGTTCCTTACTTCCTGTAGGAGAAAATCGCGTACATCTTGAGTCATGCCATTCAGAGACTCTTTATAATCTAATATCTGGAATGAGTGGGTTGTCTTATACCACAAGGTCAGAAAGGCTTGTTTATGCTGGATTTTAGATGGGTAAGCAGTGACCTGATTAAAGTATATCAGATCCTGAGCTGTCTTGATAGAATGGATGTCGAGAGAGAATTTACTATCTTGTGTGAAAATCTAGCACCAGGGGTCACTTTTAAATTACAATACTGAAAGTTTTGCATCTGAGAGAGCTTTGAGTCTTTGGAGCTCTCTTCTTCAGAGGAGAGTGAACATAAAATATTTGAATATTTTAAGTTAGGGATAAATAGATTCTTGTTAAGCAAGTGGGTAAAAGATTATCATGGTATGTGGAGATACAATCAGATTTGCCATGATCTCATTAAATGGCAGAGCAGGCCTGAGGGGGTGTGACTTAGACCTGCTCCTATTTGTTACGTTTGTATGTAGCAACATCAGACATGGAAGAAAACACTGCACAGAATGGCTTCTCTCCTTATCCTCTTTGTCCTTATTATGTCCTTATCCTTATTATTAAGTACAGGAGTGGAACCCACTGTGATCTTCTGCTGCTGTAACTCATCCACTTCAAAGTTCAATGTGTTAGTCATTCAGAGATGCTCTTCTGCCCACCATCGTTGCAACAGCTGCTAATTTGAGTTACTGTCCCTTTCCTGTCAGCTTGACCCAGTCTGGCCATTCTCCTCTGGCCTCTCTCACTAACAAGTTGTTTTTGCCCACAAAACTTCTGCTCACTGGATGTTGCCTTGTTTCTTGCACCATTCTCTGTAAACTCTAGAGACTATTGTGCATGAAAAACACAGTAGATCAGTAGATTCTCAGATACTCAAACCACCCTGTCTGGCACCAATGGTCTAAGTTACTTAGATCACACCTCTTCCTCATTCTGATGCTTGGTCAGGACAACAACTCAACCTCTTGACCATGTCTACATGATTTTATGCATTGAATTGCTGCTACATGATTGGCTGATTAGATTTTTTGCATTAGCAGGCAGGTGTACAGGTATAGCTGATAAAAATAGCCACTGAGTAAATTGCTTTTTGAAAGATATGCAGAATAGAATCAAGTCCAGGTCCATGAAATAAAGAGTATGAAACTCAGAAATTCAGTTAACGGAAAAACTTTAAGGGTTTTACAGTGACATTAGATTTAATTAGATTTGCATTTAGCATTTACCTTAACCTTAAATTTGATGTGGTTTGTTTCATAGTGTCAGTCATCAGTTGAAAAGAAACTTTCTGCCAATAATAGTGCACAGTTAATTATATGTACAGATATTACTTGATAATTACTTTCTGTAGAAACATGCACAGATTTTTGAAAGTTTTGCTAATGTGTGTGTGTATATATATATATATATATATATATATATATATATATATATAGATACACACACACACATACACATACATATACAGGTGGCTCTTTCTAATAAGCACAGTAATAAATGCAGAATCTAGTTCCTTGAAGTATAAATTAGACAGAATAGAAAACTTGAAATGCTGCTAAGAGTGGAGTTTGGTGAAATGGGGGAGAAGTGCACAGCGGATCTAAGGACTCAGTCCGGTTCGGAATGCTGTCATTTTGCATCCATTGTTTGCATGATGTGTGTTTTTTCCCCTCTCTCTCTGCATAGGTCTTTTTCTTTTGATTGGGTTCTTCTGGTTTCTTGCTTTGTGGCTGCCTGTAGGCAAACAAATCTCAAGCTGTATAATTTATACATTCTCTGATAATAAATATACTTTGATACTTCGAGTACTTTGAAGAAACGGTTAAGTTAACATGAAGCAGACGCAGCAGCAGCATTTAGACAAGTGCTTAAGAAGCAAGCAGTTTGGCTTCACTGGGAAGGAACTAAGTGGTGAGCTTTACAGTTCTTAAAAAGGTTCACAATAAATTATAATCTTGTGCAAGAAGAAATTTGCTAAGGAACAAAATAAAGTTAATTCTGTGGCTAAGAATACTTTTGTAGGAAGATGAGAGGTTATCTGCTTTGTGGGGAAAAGTAGAAAAGCAGAACACTGAAGCTGAGAAAACTTGGATCTGAAACAAATAAGTTTGATGTGCAAGAATCACAAGTAATAATGAGGCTTTTGGATGTTGGATAACAAAGGATTAACCATAAGAGTAGAGAAATTGGTCTGCAGCTGTACAGTATATAGGTGAGACAACAGCCGGAATACTGCATTGGGTTTTATTCTCTTTACTTAATGTGGAGTGCACATGCACTGGAGGCTGTTCAAAAGTCAATTGATTCCAGGTATGAAGGGGTTAAGCTGGTTGGACCTATGCTGAATAAAGTTTAGAAGAATGAGAGATGAAAGGTAATACCAGAGCCCTAAGGGGACTTCACAATCTCAACCCCGAGGGAATATCTTGCCTCATACAGGAATATGAAATTAAGAAGATTAGTTGCAGGAAAATGGTTTCACAAACAAGAGAAAATCTGCAGATGCTGGATATCCAAGCAGTGCACACAAAATGTTGGGGAAACTCAGCAAGCCAGGCAGCATCTGTGCAAAAAAAGTACAGTTGACGTTTCAGGCCAAAACCCTTCGAAAATGGAAATGAAGAAAAATTCTTCTAAGTAAGGCTGTGAGTCTTCAGAATTTAAATAAAGCCTCCATATTCATATTCACATGCCAACTAAAAATTAGAATCTTGTCAAACAATATTTGGAGTCATAGAAAGAAGCAGCATAACAATGGGTCCTTTAGCGCATCAAGACCACACCAACCATCAACCGCTCATTTATACTATTCTTATCTTAATCTCATTTTTTAGTCTCTCTCTACAGTGTCATTAACTCTCCCCGTATTCTACCAGCCAATAAGGTTAATTTGCAGTGGCCAATTAACCCATCAGCCAGCACGTTTTTGAGATGTGGGTGGAATCAAAAACACTGGAGGAAACTCAAATAGTCTCGGGGAGAACATGAAAATTCCACACAGACAGCACCAGAATTAACCCTCATCATTTATGCGTCTGCCTTGACTTTCCTGCCATTATCAGCATCAAAAGAATTCTGGTAAATTTTCAGATCTATTCAAATCCATGATATATGATTGTTTTTCTCTGTAAGATTTATACTGCAGGTATCAGGCAAGGAAAAGAAGCTGAGCCCAATATTAAATCCACCACAATCACGTGATAAAGCATACTGCTGTTCCTATTTCTTATATCCTTGTATTCTGACAAGAATCTACACCCACTAGATCAATAGGCATTACATCCCAAATCATAAATAGTGTATTTACTGCATTAAAATATTTTTATTTCTGTTGCCTTTTTTATCATTTACCAATCCAGTTACTTTTCTTGTTCTCCATTCTTCCAGCACTGAAAAAAGCGGTTCTTCATTGGTAAATCATTAATACTTTTGAACATTTCTAACAAATCTCCTCTTAACTTTCTTTTGCAAAAGGAAACAACCTCAGATAATAGATATAAGTCTTGTCTGTACCAGTCTATTAATTTTCTTCTGCATACTCTATAATTCTCTGAAACCCTACCTGAATTATGGTGCCTAAAACTGAAGACAACACTCCACCAGAGGCCTATCTATCATTATCTATCAGTCAATAACCAGGCTATAAATGACTAAACTTATTCCATTAAATTTCACAGAATCTCATCTTGCTCTGATGTACCTTAGTGATTATATTGCAATAATATTATAGAGCTACTTTAATAGGAAGCTGCAAATCGCTGGATGGTCAGCTGCCAAGCACAACTCTATTTCATTGGTAGCAATAGTATTTTAATAGGACCATAGCAACAATAGCATTTCCACCTCATTTATCAAAATGTCGTAAACACGCTAAATACACATTCATTCTTCTTCTTTGCTAATGCTAGAACTTCAACTGATATGAATTCTACATGCAGAATATAATATGCAGATATCATAATAGTGCAAGAGAGCATCCAAGGAAAAGCAAACCATTGTATTGGCAGTCAATCCACCACCCTTAACATCCATTAATTGCATCATCTGTCGCAGTGAGATTTATCCACAAAATGCACTAAGCGTAAGACCATTAGATATAGGAGCAGAATTAGACTATTTGATCCATCAAGTCTGTTCCACCATTTCATCATAGCTGATCCAATTTTCCTCTCAGCCACAATTTCCTGCCTTTTCCCTGTATCTCTTCATGCGCTGACCAGTCAAGAATCTAACAACTTCTGCCTTAATTACATAAAGACTTGACCTTCACAGCTGCCTGTGGCAAAAGAATTCCAGAGAGTCATTACTCTCTGGATAAGGAAATTCCTTTGCATCTCTATTCTGAGGCTGTGTCCTCTGGTCTTAGTCTCTCCCACCATAGGAAACATCCTTTTCACATCCACTCTATCAAGGCCTTTCAGCATTCCATAGGTTTCAATTAGGTCACCCTCATTCTTCTGAATTCTAGTGAATACAGGCTCAGAGTGATCAAACGTCGTTATATATTACAAGCCATTCAATCCTCGAATCATGTTTGTGAATCTCCTTTGAACCTTCCCCAGTTTCTGCACATCCTTTCTAAGATATGGGCTCCAAACCTGCTCACAATCCTCCATGAGGCCTCACCAGCGCTTCATAAAGTCTCAACATTACCTTCTTTATTTTATATTTTAGTTCTCTTGAAATGAATGCTAACATTCTATTTGCCTTCATCACCACAGAGTCAACCAGCAAATTAACATTTAAGGAATCCTGCACAAGGACTCCCAAGTCACTTTGCACCTCAGTTTTTATGTATTTTCTATCCATTTAGAAAATAGTCAACCTTTTCATTTCTTCTACCAATGTGTATAACCATACAGTTCCCAACACTGTATTCCATCTGCCATTTTTTCACCCATTCTCCTAATCTGCCTAAGTCCTTCTGCGGCCTCTCTATTTCTTCAAAACTATCTATCCCTCCACCTATCTTCATATTATCTGCAAACTTTCTAACAAAGTCATCAATTCCATCATACAAATCATTGACAAAAAATATAAAAAAGAATCAGTCCCAACTCAGACCCCTGTGGAATACAACTCATCACCGGCAGACAGTCAGAAAAGGATCCCTTTATTTGTACACTTTGCCTCCTACTAATCAGCCACTGCTTTATCCATGCTAGAACTTTTCCTAGAATACCATGGGCTTATAGCTCGTTAACCAGCTTGACTCATGGCACCTTGTCAAAGGCCTTCTGAAAATCCAAGTACACAACATCAACTGATTCTACTTTGTATATCCTGCTTTTTATTACTTCAAAGAATTCCAACAGATTTGTCATGCAAGATTTTCTCTTGAGGAAGCCATACTTACTCTAGCCTATTTTATCATGTGACCCCTCCAAGTACCCTGAGACCTCATCCTTATTAATCAACTCCAACATCTTCCCAATCATTGAGGTCAGACTAACTGGCCTATAGTATCTTTTCTTCTGCCTCTCTCCCTTCTTGAAGAGAGGAGAGACATTCGCAATTTTCTGATCTTATGGAACCATTCCAGAATCTAGTGGTTCTTGAAAGATCATTACTAATGCCTGCTTGATCTCTTCAGCCACCTCTTTCAGAACTCTGAGGTGTACACCATCTGGTCCAGGTGACTTACCTTCAGAACTTCCAGTTTCCCAAGAGCTTTCTCTATAGTAATGGTAACTTCACACACTTCATGCCCCGTGACACCTGGAACTTCCACCATAGTGCTAGTGTCTTCCACATTGAAAACAGATGCAAAATACTTATTCAGTTCATCTGCCATTTCATTGTCCCCATTACTGCCTCTCCAGCATTGTTTTCTAACAGTCTTATATCCACTCTCACCTCTCTTTTACACTTTATATATCTGAAGAAAATAATGGTGTCTTTCAAATTAATGGCTAGGTTACCTTCTTAATGACTTTTTTATTTGCCTTCTGTTGGTTTTTAAAGCTTCCCAATCCTCTAACGTTCCATTAATTTTTTGCTCTATTATATGCTTTCTCTTTGGCTTTTATATTGGCTTTGACTTCTCTTGTTAGCCATGGTTGTATCATGTTGCCTTTAGAATGCTTCTTCCTCTTTGGGATGTATATATCCTATGCCTTCTGAATTGCTTCTAGAAATTACAGCCATTGCTGCTCTGCCATTATCCCTGCCGGTGTTCTTTTCCAATCAATTCTGGCCAACTCCTCTCTCATGCCTCTGTAATTCACTTTATTTCACTGTAATACTGATACATCTGACATTAGCTTCTCCTTCTCAAATTTCTGGGTGAATTTGATCATATTATAATCACTTTCCCATTCAGGTTCTTTTACCTTAAGCTCTCTAATCAATTCTGGCTAAGTGCACAACCCCCACTCCTCCCATGGGCTCAAACACGTGCTGCTCTAAAAAACCAACACATAGGCACTCTAGAAATTCTCCCTCCTGGAATCCAGCACCAACCTGATTTTCCCAATCTACCTGCATATTGAAGTCCCCCATGACTATTGTAACATTTCCCTTTTGGCATGCATTTTCCATCTCCCATTGAAATATGCTGTTGCTTCCTAAAGCTAAGTTGTTCATGTTGAGTGTCAGAACTCAGATCATTTTCAACCCAATCAAGATCTATACAAATTTCTTCTTATGTGAATATATGCCTGCACTTTCTTTAGCAGTAAATGGCTGATTACATATTTTGTCCAGCATTTTGATCGTTTTCCTCCATCACCATGCTTCTCCGAGTTTAATATCCACAAATATGACACATGGGAAGATATTATAAATCTCTTGTGCAATCTTGGATCAACAGTGTGGCCAGAACAGTCCTGGAGCGGTACTTGTCCCTGATGCACTATGACATTCTTTGTATTGTTTGTACAAATTTGTGCTGATGCTTGTGGGCAGTGCAGTGAGTCACACAATGCAGCAAGCTCCTACTCAGTTCTGGGGCAGTAGAATCCAATGGTTCCTCTAACAATTTTGCAAACCACCCCTTCAGGTACTTTTAACAAAGCTGTTTTTTGGTGTAAGTATGTCATGCTTTTATTGTTAGAGTACTTGCCTGTGTGAAAATGAGGAATCACAGCTGGTGATGATACAGAGGGGAAATATTAGATCATGGAGGTAGCTAACTTTAACCTCCTTCATTTCCTCCATGCCTTTGACATTGCTGTAGTCTATCAAGGAGTTTAGGATGACTTTTTGTAGTATAGCGAAGTAAGGAATATCATAAAAATTTATGCAATATCCTGTATTTCTGTGAAACTTCTTTCAATCATCATTAAGCTCTGGGTTTCAAAACAGACAGCTGAACTGAAGTGACGTTTATGTGACACTTGTTACAACATTAACTTCCCTAGGCAATAATAGAAATAACTTTCAAATGGAATTTTCAGACAGCACTATTTCAGGAAATGGCCAGCCCAAACTACCCCCTTTGCAGTGGGATTGCCTTTTTCCTTAATATGCGTTTCCCTTTCCACTCCCCCAATTGATTTTGCAGAAGACAAAACGTATCGTGGCCATCACCACTATAAATCTGCAGTTTTATTTATAGACACCTTGCTCATTTTCAATATCCTAAATGGACTCAAAGCTGAATATAGAAGTCAGTGTTACATACCAGAGGATGGCAGATCTGAGTGAAATGCCATATCTTACATTACTGTGGATTTATCTCCTGTTGTGTCTATTTTTGCCTTGTATATTTTATGAAAGTTTTGTTCGATGTGTTATATCAAGTACCTGTGAGGATGCTACAAGCAAGTTTTTCATGACACCTGTAGCTCACTATATTTGTGCACATACCAATAAACTTAAATTGATATCGGCACAAGCATTTTATAGTCATCCTTAGAGCCAGGGGTTGGGGGGGTTAATAATGTGGTCCCTTGTGGATTCTGCAGAATCCTGCCGTGTCAATAGATGATTGTTTAAACCAAATTGCACCAACCTTTTAACATAGACTGCTACAGCATAGGTACAAGATCTTTGGCCCACGATGGTGTGCTGACCTAATTAAACTGATTTGTTATGCCTACACAATGTCCACATCCATCCTTTCTAAGAGCTTCTTAAGTGCCTTTGTCATATTTGCCATCCCTGGCAGTGCATTCTGGGCACCCTCAACCCTGTTAAAAAGACACTTGCCTGCACATCTTTGAACGTATCCTCTCTCACCTTAAATGCATGCCGTCTCACCTGAGATGCATGCATGTATTAGACACCATGACTCTGGGAAAAGGATGTTGGCTCTTTATTTATACTTCTCAAAATATTATAAACAACTATCTGGTCTTCCCTTGGCCTTTGCCATGTCAGAGAAAACAAACTGATTTTCAAACTGCTCCTCCTAACACTCGCCCTTGAATCCAGGCGGCATCCTACTAAACCTTTTCTGCACGCAGTCCAAAGCCTCCTTCCTATAATGGGGCCACCAGAAATGAATGCAATACTTTAGAATCAGCCTAACCAGAAATTTTATAAAGCTATAATATAGCATTCTGTCCCTTAAACTTAATGCCTTGAATAATAAAGGCAAGCATGTCATATGCCTTCTTTACCACTCTATCAATCTGTGAAGCTGAGCTGATCCTTCTGTACGTCAATGCTTCAGTGTCTTGTCCTTTACATTAGATCTCCCTCACACCTGGGTTAAACTCCATCTGCCATTTGTCTGCCCATGTCTGCAATTGATCTCTATCCTTTGGCGATCCTCTTCACTATTTGCAGTGTCACTTTGTATTGTCAATGAATTTACCAACCCTTATTTTCATTCAAGTGATATTGCATGGGTGCTCTTAGCCTCCTAATTGTTTAAGTTCCCTTGCACCCTCTATACATACCTCACTGATAATCTCAACACTTGTACAGAGCCACTTTCCAAGATTAGGTTCAGTGCAGCTTTATTTCTAGTAGGACTACCTATGTATCAGCATAAAAAGACTCTCTCAATGCTCTTTACAAATTACACCCCTTCTAATCTCCTGACACTAAGACAATCTCACTCAATATAGGGAAGTTAAAATCCCCCAGTACTGTAACCATATCATTCTTCCTCCTTTCTGAGGTTTGCGTATATATCTGCATTTTTAATTCCCACTGACTGTTGGGGGACTGCTAGTATAATTTTAGCAAAGTAATTACTCATTTTTTATTTCTTCTTATAGTTACACAATCTCATCTGAAGAGCCTTCCAGAGTAATATCTCAGAGTACTGCAGTGATTATCTCCTTAATTAATAGTGCATTACTCCTATTGTAGTCTGGCATACTGACCTCTACCTTGCCAAGGCACAGCGACTACTCACTGATACCTGCTCTTATTTACCCCTCGATCATGACCCCACTAAGGAGCATCAGGCCACTGTCTCCCATACCATCACCAACGTTATCAGCTCTGGGGATCTCCCATCCACTGCCACCAACCTCATAGTTCCCACACCCCGCACTTCCCGTTTCTACCTCCTACCCAAGATCCACAAACCTGCCTGTCCAGGTAGACCTATTGTCTCAGCTCCTGCCCCACCAAACTCATTTCTGTATACCTCGACACTGTTTTATCCCCCCTTGTTCAATCCCTTCCCACCTATGTCTGTGACACTTCTCACGCTTTAAATTTTTCAATGATTTTAAGTTCCCTGGCCCCCACCGCCTTATTTTCACCATGGATGTTCAGTCCCTATATACCTCCATCCCCCACCAGGAAGGTCTCAAAGCTCTCCGCTACTTTTTGGATTCCAGACCTAATCAGTTCCCCTCTACCACCACTCTCCTCTGTCCTAGCAGAATTAGTCCTTACTCTCAATAATTTCTTCTTTGTCTCCTCCCACTTCCTCCAAACCAAAGGTGTAGCCATGGGCACCCGTCTGGGTCCCAGCTATACCTGTCTTTTGGTTGGCTTTGTGGAACGGTCCATGTTCCAAGCCTATACAGGTATCCATCCCCCTCTTTTCCTTCGCTACATCGACAACTGCATTGGCGCTTTCTCCTGCACGCATGCTGAGCTCGTTGACTTCATTGACTTTGCTTCCAACTTTCACCCTGCCCTCAAATTTACCTGGTCCATTTCTGACACCTCCCTCCCCTTTCTTGATCTTTCTGTCTCCATCTCTGGAGACGGCTTATCTACTGATATCTACTATAAGCCTACTGACTCTCACAGCTACCTGGACTATTCCTCTTCCCACCCTGTCTCTTGCAAAAATGCCATCCCCTTCTTGCAATTCCTTCGTCTCCACCGCATCTGCTCTTAGGATGAGGCTTTTCATTCCAGGATGAAGGAGATGTCTTCCTTTTTTAAACAAAGGGGCTTCCCTTCGTCAACCATCAACTCTGCTCTCAAACACACCTCTTCCAATTCACGCACATCTGCTCTCACCCCATCCACCCACCACCTCACTCAGGATAAGGTTCCCCTTGTGCTCACCTACCACGTCACCAGCCTCCAGGTCCAACATATAATTCTCCATAACTTCCGCCACTTCCAACGGGATCCCACTACCAAGCACATCTTTCCCTCCCCCCATCCTTCTGCTTTCCGCAGGGATCACTCCCTATGCAACTCCCTTGTCCATTTGTATCCCACCATCCCTTCCCACCGATCTCCCACCTGGCACTTATCCCTGTAAGCGGAACAAGTGCTACACCTGCCCTTACACTTCCTCCCTCACCACCATTCAGGGCCCCAGACAGTCCTTCCAGGTGAAGCAACACTTCACCTGTGAGTCGGCTGGTGTGGTATACTGCGTCCGGTGCTCCCAGTGTGGCCTTTTATATATTGGTGAGATCCGACGCAGACTGGGAGACCATTTTGCTGAACACCTACACTCTGTCCACCAGAAAAAGCAGGATCTCCCAGTGGCCACACATTTTAATTCCACATTCCATTCCCATTCTGATGTGTCTATCCATGGCCTCCTCAACTGTCAAGATGAAGCCACACTCAGGTCGGAGGAACAACACCTTATATTCTGTCTGGGTAGCCTCCAACCTGATGGCATGAATATTGATTTCTCTAACTTCCATTAATACCCCTCCTCCCTTTCTTACCCCATCCCTTATTTATTTATTTATTCCCCCTCCTTTTTTTTCTCTCTCTGCCCCTCTCCCAATCACTCCTTGCCTGTTCTCCATCTCCCTCTGATGCTCCTCTCCTCCTTTCTTTCTCCTTAGGCCTCCCATCCCATGATCCTTTCCCTTGTCCAGCTCTGTATCCATTTTGCCAATCACCTTTCCAGCTCTCAGCTTCACCCCACCCCCTCCGGTCTTCTCCTACCGTTTCAGATTTCCCCCTCTACCTCCTACTTTCAAATCTCTTACTATCTCGTCTTTCAGTTAGTCCTGACGAAGGGTCTCGGCCCAAAACATCAACTGCACTTCTTCCTATAGATGCTGCCTAGCCTGCTGCGTTGCACCACCATTTTGTGTGTGTTGCTTGAATTTCCAGCATCTGCAGATTTCCTCGTGAGTGCATTACTCCTTCCTCTTTTTACTTCATCCTCTGTCACACCTGAACCTTCTATACCCTGGAACACTGAGCTATGAGTTCTATCTTCTTTCATCTACATTTCTAAGATTGTGCTCCAACATGCTGACCAGGACCCAAACCTCACAAAATGCTGCAGGAAATCAGCAGACCAGGCAGCATTTATTGAAAAGAGTAAACAGTTGATGTTTTGGGACGAGACCCTTCATCAGGACTGATGAAGTGTCTTTTCCCGAAATATCAACTGTCTACTCTTTTCCATAGATGTTGCCTAGCCTGCTGAGTTCCTCTAGCATTTTGTGTGTGCTGCTGTGCATTTCCAGTATCTACAGCTTTTCTTGTATTTGTGCTCAAATTTTATTAGTTTTATTTGTTAGATTCTTTGCAATCAAGTATATGCAGTTGGGCCTACCAATCCTCCCTCATGCCTTATCACACCCCCATCTGCTCTGCCTACTGGACTGGTTTGTATATTTGACTCATCACTTAATCTACTACTATTCTGCATCCTGTCCTTCTGCAAAATTAATTAATTAATTAAATCCTCTCCGGCAGCACCGGAAAGGTTATGGGTTTCCATTCAGTTCAGGTGCACCCTGTACTGCTTGTATAGGCCCACCTGACCTAGAAGTGGTCCTAATGATGCAAGTATCTAAAGCCCTTCCTCCTTCACCATCTTTTTAGTCACAAATAAGAAGATAGGTCAAATGAACTTCTAAACTCTCTAGCAAGGGGCCCCAGAAGTAATCCAATGATTTCAATCCTGAAAGTTGTGCTCTTTAACCTTCTACCTAACTCTCCAAATCCATGTTGTTGGACCTTGTATCTCTCTGTATATAATTAGTACAGAGGTACTCTGCAATCTCTGGATGGATCACCCTCCCTTTCAGAATCTCCTGCACCTGCTCTGAGATGGCCCTGACCCTGGCTCCAGGTAGGCATAATGTGATCTGGTAGTGTTGATCACAGCCACAGAAATCCTTTGCTATGAGTCACCTGCCACTAAATCTCTCCTGGTCTATTTCATCCCCTGCTGTTGAGCAAAGCCAATTGTGGTGATATATTTAACTGTTCCCACTTTCTTCTAAGGTGGTATGTCTCCAAAAGTATCCAAAACGGAATACCTCTTTCAGAGGGAAATGGCCATGCACTACCTGCGTGACATGGGTTTTAGTGGCGTGATTGATAGCAAAGAAAGTTGAATAAAGATCTAGTAGGGCACAGATCAAGCGAAAAGTCAGACAGAACTTCTCTATCCTCCAAGTCAAGCCGGTGGGAATCACTAATAGTGTGTTTTCATTATAACATTATTTCACCAATGTCTGGCCAAATTACACTTGTAGGTAAAAAGTGAATGAGGTAAAGGATGAACATTTATGCTATCTATATTTGTTCACATGATGTTTGCATTGCACACTTCAAGTGCAGATTAATCAAGCATCACATCTGATAACATGCCCTGAGTTTAACTCTAATAATATTCTGTTTGGCCTTACAGGCAGGTGGATAAATAAATAAATGTTCTAATTTGGAAGATATCCTGTAAGTAAAACACATCAATTTTAACTGGAAAGATAGACAATAGGAGCAGAAGTAGGCAATTTGTCTCTTTCAGCCTGTTCATGGCAATCAGTGATTTTTCAATCAGGCAGTATTTCCTCTTTCTCTATCTCCTTTAAAGATTTTAGATTATAGTTGTGACATGAGACTACAGATGTTGTAGCAACACACAAAGTTCTAGAGGAACTCAATGGGTCATGCAGCATGTATGGCGTGAAATGGACAATTCACATTTCAGGTCGTTCTGACCATAGACCATAGGATAATAAAACATATGAGCAGAACTAGACCATCCAGTCCATCGAGTCCGTTCTGTCATTCCATCATGGCTGATTTAATATCTCGCTCAACTCCATTCTTCTGCCTTCACCTCATAAACTTATCTACTCTGCTTTAAATATCCCCAAAGACTTGGCTTTTATCACCTTTTGTGGTAATGAATTCCACAGATTCACCATTCTCTAGCTAAAGAAATTCCTTCTCATCCCTGTTCTAAAGGAATGTCCTTGTTTTCTGAGGCTAGGCCCTCTGGTCTAAGACTCCTGCAATATAGGAAACATCTTTGCCACATCCACTCTATGTAGGCCTTTCAATGTTTGACAGGTTTCAATGAGATCCTGCTCTCATTATTCTACATTCCAGCAGATACAGGCACAGAGGTACTCAATGCTCCTCATAGTGTATGTTAACTCCTTCATTCCCGGATCACTCTGGTGATCCTCCTCTGGACCTTCTCCAATGCCAGCACATCCTTTCTTAGATAAGGGGCCCAACACTGCTCTGGACTGAAAAGGAAGAGGGGAGAGGAGAAAAAGGGTGGAGAAAAAGCTGGCAGATGATAGGTGGAACCTGGAGAGGGGCTGATATGCAAATGAGGGAGGTGGAGTGGCAACAATGTTAGAAACTGGGAGGTGATAGATGTAAGAATGTTGGCTTCTCTAACAAATGATGACTTCAGATGTTAAACCTGTAAGCAAGATGATGGGCATCATAGCAAAATACTCGGAATATTGTAAAAGTCAGAAAGCCTGTGTTCATTGTCTCATGGATGGAGTGCAAAATCAGTCTGTGCACAGGTCATTAAGAGCAACACACACAAAATTCTGGAGGAACTTGGCAGATCAGGTAGTATCTGTGGAAAGAAATAAACAGTCAATGTTTGTCATCGAGTCCTGATGAAGGGTCTCAGACCAAAACGTTGATTCCTTATTCCTGTCCATAGGTGTTGCCTGACCTGCTGAGTTCCTCCAGTATGTACAGTGTGTTACTCTGGATTTCCAGCATCTGCAGAATCTCTTGTGATTGTACAGGGCATTAAAGTTGGGGTGTTTGTCTGCATCAGTTACCAGCTTTCACTGAGGACTTAACAAAGTGCAGATAGTTCAGATATTGTTATTTGCAGAAGTTCATGCTGGAGAATTGTTACCTTAGCACCCTGGGAAATGCTTAATCTATCTTATGTAGCTTCTGCTCCATGCTGCGATCCAGAACAAAAATGCATACATCTAGAAATAACCGGCTTGCACAGATGATTTGAAGTCAATAAAATATTCAGCAATCATTTGTCACCTATTCCAATTTAAGTTACCATATGTTGGGAGAATCATATCAACAATCAGAAGGAATTGGAGATCAAGCTGTAGCAATAGAAGTGGGTCCTTTCTGCAATTTTATAGGTGTTTGCCCTTTTGGGTGACAGATGTTGCAGATTGCAGCAGTGAGCCCTGATAAATCAATATTGGCATCAAATCAGTTTTGCCTGGTGCCTGAAGTTATGATCTGTATGCTCTGTATGCAGATCATAAAATAAAAACAGATAATTTCCTCTTATGGAAGAAGTTTTCAATTGGCAGCCAGCAAGATACTTGGCGGGATACTGCTTACAGGGCACAGGCATTTAAGTGCTAATGACCCCAAATTTGACCCATACTTTTCTCCAGGAACCTCATGTACTTGACTGTCTTTTACATCTTCTCATCAGTTTATTTTGTGAAGATTTACATGTGTCCTTCCCTTAATCTTCACTGCAGCCCATGAAACAGTTTAGTGCAAAGCTTAAAGCCTACCATGCATAAAACCACTTAGTATCCAGACTTCAATGGAAAACATTGGTGTGAAGTTCCCATTTGTCCAAGAGAATGACTGCACATACAGACTGAAAATTTACAAGATCATTTAGGATAACAAATGTTTTGACTCTCATGTTCTAAAATGCCAAGAAGGCCATTTTCAATTAACAGCAATAATGTGATCGCAAGAAAGATCTGGTTATAGAGGCTCCTTTTCCCTGTAGATTGTTGCAGACCGATTTCTCTAAGCTGCAAATGTTAATCCCAAGTCATGAGGGAATTCCATGATGTGCAGTAAGAAAAAAATAGTAAATATCTTTACAGGCCCACTTAAAAATTAAATAACAATTTCAATGCATTTGTTTCTAAGAAACAAAAGAAGAGTTAGCTAATAATGATTAGACTTCTTAATGCAGAATTGTCTGAATGTGAAGTATTCCATCTTTGGTAAAGTGAAAAATGATATTGGACCACTTGTTTGAAATCTGCTCCCTTTCCAATTTTCTCCCTGCTTCCCTGCCAGTCAAGTGTTGACTCATACCAACAGTACCTTGATCATTGTTCATGTGAGTGTTAACCTAATCATTCCATAAAGTTCTATCTGATCCTGTCCACAAATGTAGCCTTTCAAAGAAAGGTCTAAAGTCAACATCTCAATTGACTTTCCCTCAAGGGAAGGAAGATGCTGAGTCCTGTTAGATATTTCTCTCCCACAGCTTTGCCTGTTAAACTGCCTCCTTGTACTACTTTCAGACTGTGGTTAGACTCTTCATTTGTATTTTAGGTGGTGCAAGCAAATCAAACCTTTACCTTTTCAACATATAGAGTAACTGCTGTGTAATGATTTGAAAGAGGCCTTGAATATATAGCTGATTCTGTTACCTTCCTTCCTGTATGCAAACCAAACACTTTTCATGCAAAGTATAAAAGTCTTTGAACATTTTAGCATTACACAGAGAAGTACTGAGGCCTAATGAAATCCCTTGCTATCTTGGTTCTAAGAGAATACGTAGTGGTTACAGCTCTGCAAAGTGAAAGAAAAAAACTTAAAAGTAACCAAGTAAGTCCCTAGTTCAACAAAATATTAAAAACCACTGCTACAAAAAAAACTGGGTTGATGTCGGATGTGGAGAATAAGACCGATGTAAAAGAGACGTTACTACTGTTAATTTTGTGAATGGTGGAAGCTTCCTGTTCTCTGCATTGTACGTACAGGATGTGTATGGTGTTTCCCCACCTCCACTGGCTCCTACATGTAATGATGTAAACATCGTCTCTGTGAACCAAGCCATCAAAGGGTATGAAAACCTCTATCCTGTTTTCCTATATGTTAAAATATACCCTGCCGTGTAATAACATTTGTGGTTAGAGTTTATCGTAAATTGCAGCAGTTCAGTGTGATCAGGGAGTTGATCAAATTTCCATTTTGAAAAGGAAAAATTTGGAGAGAATAACAAAGTGTAATAACAAAGTTTGTTAATTCCCAGTGATTCCACTTGTAAAATTACACAGCACATGCAAGCACACAGTTAATTAAACCTCATTTTCCTTAAAGGGGAGGATTATATTTTAAAAGAACCATAGTATTATGAAATTAGTACATCTTTTCATTTCAATCATATCAAAACTATTCACTTTAGAATTAAATATTATATGAATCACTAAAAGAACATCAAGCTCTTGAACCAGTAGGGATAACTTAATTCAACTTCACATGCCCCATCATTGAAATGTTCCCATAACCTATGGACTCACCTTTCAAGAACTCTTCATCTCACGTTCTTGATATTTATTGCTTATTTATTTATTTATTGGTTGGTTGGTTGGTTGACTGATTGACTGAATGTATTTCCACAGTTTGTTGACTTTGTACCTTGGCAAATTCCCAAGTTGGTAGGGAGGGAAGGGGGATTGTGGCTCGTTGCCACTTAGGTGCAGGAGGGGGGACTGGTGGTGGACTTTGGGGTTCTCACATTTAACTGTTGTTCATTCTTTGGGGCATTTCTCTGTTTTCATGAATGTTTTGTGAAGAAAAAGCATTTCAGGATGTACATTGTATACATTTCTCTAACATTAAATTGAATCGTTGAATCTTTGGTATGGTCTTTCATTGATTCTGTTATGGATTTATTGAATATGTCCACAAGAAGGTGAATCTCAGGGTTGTATATAGGGACATATATGTACTTAGATAATAAATTTACTTTGAACTTTAAATTTTTGAACAAAATACACTTTGAACATTCACTTAATTTGATAAATAGAATCAAATGTAATTGTTTAAAGTCCTAAATGTCATTGTGGGCAGAAGGGCCTGTTCCTTTTCTATGTAACATAATCTTATATTTACAATTCTTTACATTCTCATTATGTATTGTTCTAAAAAAATAAAATCAGACTATTGTGTTACAGGTAAACAACTCATTATGTATTACAGAATGTAAATTAGTCAAATAGTCTCTTAGTTATGGTCAAGAATGCAATGGCTAACTGAGGATTCTGGCTTGTGATTATTGGTTGATAATAACAGGAATCAGTGTTTCTAGGAGTCCCCATGCAAGGTGATGTTTTAAAGGTGTGCTGGAATGAAGTGTGTCCTAATTGTAAATCAAAGCTTCTTACATAGAAACTGATATAACTTGCAGCAATGCCAAAAATGCCTGCACAAAAAGGAACATAAATGCAATGCAATGCGGTTATCTACCATGTACATTGTGCACAGTTTCACTAAAATATGGGCTAACTTTTATTTCCTTCCAGCTTTGCTTCATATGGAAGTGGGGATTTGTCCATTCACTTCTGAATACATCCCTGTAAAAGGAAGCTGCATATTTCAAATAACATTAAGGCAACAATATACTGAGAAGAAGTTAGTGGAGTGGGGAGAAGCTTTACTCATATTTTCTGAACAATGAGTGCTTCATGCTGACAGGAGTGGGAGGAAAATAAACGCCTTTGTGTTTCTACTACCAACTGGATACACATTTATGTGCACATTAGCAGGAATTTTCAAATGATTCATCTTCTCCAGAGAACATGCATTTCTATAGTTAACTATTAAATTTGATAACCCCTGCAATTAGTTGCAATATTAAGTGAAAAATTACATTTTCTACATTTCAAATGAGTCAAAAATTTCAATTTAAACAAGAGTAAAGTATCTTACTTTAATATAATTCCAGTTTATCGACATATGGAAAGCATTTTATGTTCTTAAGTGACTTAATGGAAAGAAACAAAAATCTTAGACCTAAACAATCATATAGTAGTGATGATTCCAAAGGTCTTTCTAAATTATCAATAACATCACTGCATTAGTAATCTGTATACTTTCAGCAAATTAACCTTACCTTTGATAGAACTTATGGTCCTGCCAACAGATCTCAAATGTTTCAGTACATTTCTCCTAGGTCAGACTAATTTATTGCAAATCAGAAACCTTTGCTTTAACTTTGAATTTAAATAGTAAGTAGCACATACGTGCAAAGAAGTCCATCTACCATATATCTTACTGCATAACCATTTACATATAGACTTGTACCATGTGACAATTAAAATTGTCTTTAATCAATGGGGCCCTTGGAGTAGGAATGTATTGTGACTGATCAAGTTGTATTTAATTAGTAATTTCAGATTTAGCTTGTTTTACCAAAGTAGAACTGAATATGAGTGGTAATATATAAAGGGCTAGTCAATCCAAAATGGTGTACTTTGTTTAGCCATTTGGTAAATTAGTCTTGATTATCAAACTGATTGAATGCCTACCTGGCTCAGCTAAATACTATAAACAAGTTCAAAGATGATTTTGTTATTTTTTCTTGTAAAGGGCTGTCTTATCTTCCCAACTACAAATTAATAATCACTGTTAAATTATGGACAGTGCAGTATTAGCTCCAATGGCCAAAATTTTTCTTTCAAAATAATGATGAGGCCAAATAGCACATGCTGTTATTTAGGCACAAATGATAAGTAGCTTCAAATTAAGGTAGATTCACAATCGTTATCCATTGTGAAGCAGCCTCTTCCTAACATCAAATGAAGTAAAGTTGGTTTACTTGCATTAATATAAAGTCACAAAAGAGAGCCAAACCTTGTCTATTGCAGTCCCAGTATCTAGTTAATACTGGGATTTAAAATTAAGCATTAAATGAGTGAAGTATCATTTTGCTTAATCTCATTCTAAATCTGTTTTTCATTCTGTCTCTGGTCACCTTTCACTCTCAATTAACTTTAGAGCTCTTAAATCTGATTGTGTATCAACTGCAATAGTAAGTTTGATCCCAATACAAACCAAAGAAACAATACAGTGGTTGCACTAAGATCATTTAGAAAAGGCAGCAATGTTTTTAGAACTATTAATTATTCTTGTTAGGTGGCCAAGTAGAGATACGTCTCTACCAACAGAGGTGTTCCCTCCACTGGCCTTCAGGTCACCCTTGGGCAAGGTGTAGCACCTGCTTAGCCCCCCCAATCAGGGTCATGTGAAGCCATGGGAACAAGTAAGAGCAGCAGGCGCATATCACAAGTCCTAGTTATGCAGCCACTGACACCAGGCAGACAATCTCTGAAGAGTATTGATAATACTCTTCACCACCCAGGAGAAGGCAATGGCAAACTACATCTGTAGAAAAATTTACCAAGAACCATCATGGCCATGGAAGGACCATGGTTGCCCATGTTATAAGACACGGTACATAACGAATGAATGAGCAAATCATTCTTGGGTGACATTATTCCAATTAAACATAAACTCTGGTAAACATTAAATTCAAGAGCAGCATGAACATATCTACACAAAACTGATCCTACAGTCAATTTAATTGTATCTCTTGTTCTACACTGTCCATAATGATAAAACTAAGAGTCCTGGGATACTACAACTTAAATATATGCAATTATACCGTATACCTGTAATCTTAATACTTATATGCTTAGCACAGTATATGTAACTGTACAATAGTTATGCTGTAATAAGATCTTCAGCAAAAGAACAATGTGTACTAAAAAGAAACATATTGTATAGATCATGCTTGGAATTACCCTGTGACTAAATGACAGCTGGTAAACATGGGACTTGCAGGTCAGTTGACTAACATGAAAACAGGAAGCCTTGGAATAATGGTCTGATGTTAATTTAAATTATTGTCCTGGCAGCAATAATATTGTTATTAACTATTAGGACAGAATTCAAAACTCTGAGTGATCATGCATTTCTTTTACCTTTTTATAAAGCTTGCCCATTATAGTGCTTAAGAGATCTGAGTTAAAATGAATAACAAATATACCAAATGTTAAGATTTTCACCTCAGAATTTACTTTTTAAAAACTTTATTTTTATTAGAAAAAAAATCTGTTTGACAGCTTAAAAAACTAAACATATATTGAAACATTTCTGAGAAATTTACATTGCATGCTAATTTGGGATATTATATCCCAGTAGTCTCTTTCACATCTCAGATGTAAAATTGCAAAAGTATGAACTTCCCTGAGAATCACAACTCCAAAATAAATACATTTCCCTACAAGAATAGCATTGCCCTGCACAAAGTGCTCTGATATAAAAACTAGCCAAATCATCAGGTTTCATTCCGAGACAGTAAAATGACCACAGCAATCATCCCTTGAGAGTCTATGTCACAGTATATCATCACTCACAATGTAATATTGACAGGCTTTCTTCAGCAGCTGGCTGAGTTACTCCTTGTGTCTGTACTTTCGCAAGATGAAAGAAAACAGAAAGGACAATTCTCTTTATTGAAATTGAAGAAGTTGCTGGACCTGGGCTTTTCCTGAGTATAACAATAAAACCAATGGTTCTTCAAACTTTCAGTCTTGCATTGAATGTCGAATAGATCTATGATAATCCTCCGGACTGTTCACATGATCAGACATTTCATACCCTCGAAGCAGATGTCCGCTGTTCTGCTGAGTGAAGTAGTAAAGCTGCCTGGCAAACACTGGCTCGATCTAAAGACAAACAAAAAGTCCATTTATATTGCTTACATTCTGGTTTCATTTGCTTCTCAAACTGCACAGCATTCACTAAAATTTTAATCATACACTGACAACAGAAATCCCACAATCATTTAAAGCAGTTGAAAACCGATTTTGCAGGACTGGTCCCAGTAATTTTCTTTGCTCCAGAACTGCTTTAAGAAATACCGACCAAAGTCAGAGTGAGAGGAAGTTCTCACCACATAGCAGGCAAATTGACAACATCTCATACATGGGATGGGTTGAGGATACTGGATGAAAGTTGAACCAGGAGAATTTCAAGCAATGGAAGACAACACATTTGTGCCATTTAAAATGATTACACTCTCTTTGTTGATATTATGAAGTGTAATAATGCTCTAGGCTTCTCACAATTTGTGTTGTATCTGATTAATCTTAAATGCAGCCAATTTATGATTTGGCACCATAATAATAGATACAAAAGATCACCAATAACTAGCTCAGGCCAGATTAAGATCTCTCCAATGACTGTTTTTCAATCTCAGTCATTGTTTGGGAAAGATATCTCCAACAAGACCAAGCATTTCCTTAATGACAGTGGCAAGCAAAGTGAATGCAGTGGCTTCACCTGAACACCTTACATACTTTGGATTAGCCAGCTGAAAGAGTGCATGGTGATCTGCATGAAATGCATATAATGAGGAGGAGCAAAATAATGGAGGTGGGATGAAGAGGGGAGGAATATGTTTTATTAAGGATACAAACTAGCCAAGACTATTGATGTAATGAGATCTATGCAGTCTGTTAAAGATTTAATGCCCGACCATCTCGAACTGCTCTTTATAAAAGAACACCAGCTAGATTCAATTGTAGCCAGACAGTTTTGTGCAATAGGTGAGAAATCAGAAATGAGAAGACATGCACTCAGGAAAATACTGAAAATACTTTACTAGAACAACAAGTAAAATGTAAATATTTTGTGGTCCCTCCGATATTTTACAAATTGTAGGAGTAACTGCATTATTGATGCTTTTGCCCCCACTCACAAAATACCTCTAAGAGAAATTTGTCAATTTACTATTTGATCAAGTGTCATTCATTTTTCCAGAGATTCCAGCAGCTATCAGTTGACAAGATTTGACACATCTTTAGAATAGTAAATTGTTCTACCTACAATTCACTTCAGGTGCTAGGTTCAGTGAGGAAGATGGAAGAGATAGGTGAAGGTAACCAGATAGACAACAACCTTTAGCATGGTAAGTGGGCATGTAAGAATATGTTGCAACGTTATGTGGAAAAATGGAGGAGAATGGGACTGAACAGACTATTCTAGAAGCCAGTATAGCCCCCATTGGGCTGAATGGCCTCTTTCTGTACAAACTTGTGTTTCAAATAAAAAAATGAAAGCAAACAAATAAAAATGATTGCAGGTCTGAGTTTGAAATTAGGTACCAATCATAAACTCACACAGCGAATTGAGTGCATATTTAAATTGTTTACAAGTGCTCTATTTCTCAGTACAAACATTCTTAGGATAAAAAAAACCTCTAAATGGATCGAGTATTTCCCCACACCGTACAGTTAATATCAACTTACATGTGCTGTGATAAGTTTTCGAGATCTTTGTGGATCAGGAAATTCTTCTCCAAAACAAAATACAATTTGGTATCTTGGCATGAATGTACGCCCATGATTTGCACAGCTTTGCAGCTCTGAAGGCAACAAAACAAGTCTGTTACAATTAATCTAGTTTAAACAACTTAGTTCAAACATGATAAAGAAATGGCTAGCTGTTCAAGTATCTACTTTCTTCAAATGAGTACAATTAAGAATAATGTCAATAATTCATCTCATAAGTAATCTTTAGTCGGAATATTCTAACTGTAAATCGAACACTTACAGAACTTTCAGATTTGAGCTTAAATAGTCAAAAAGATTAGATGATCACATATTGTGGCATCTATTTACTAAACTTTTTCTGTTCACATTCATATTCACATTAACGATTGAAAAGAGTATATTATCAGAAAAAGTACATATGCTTAGGATATATAATAAAAAATATATTTATAGATAAGAAACAAAATTTAGTACCTATTAGAAATTGTTGTGTGTCAAATAGTTTGGTAATTTGGTCTCTCTCCAGCTTGTTGGGCCTGTCACTGTATGGTGCTAACGGTCCTTCCCAGTAGATTCTGCTTTGACACAATCGTTTGGCATAGAGACCATCAGGTGCCATCCACAGTAGGACTCCCTTCTCCAAGTGATTGAGAAGCTTGTCAATACCTTTGCGCTGTGCATTACTGTCTGGATAAGGAAACAGCACCTGATCTATGTTGCTGGCTGCAAATGGCTTATCATCATGGACATGGGCTATTCTACAACCTTCAGGGCTTGTAGTTGTCACATCTCTCACCAGGATGTCTCGATAAAACAAACAAATGTGTAGCCGACAGTCTGTAAAAGCAAATCAAATTGTCGATTTCAGTATATCAGCAAGCTGAAAGTCATTGACATAATTTTCAGTAAATAAAGAAACCATGAATTGCAAGATGTTTGGGCTATTCCATTGTCAGGTCCAAATATTCTTTCGACACAAACTGACAGAATCAATCAGTTAAGATAAATATGAAGCTTCTGTAGGGTCAAGTGATGGCAAGTAGATTTTCTAACTTCACAAGGCAGAACTCACAGTCTGAAATTGAGAAGATCTTGGTAACAGTTAATACCATCATAGCCACGCTTGAACATGAGAAGATTAAGGCTACATTTGCAATTCAAGGAGTCCAAATTTGGACTTCCAGTTCTGTAGTTACATTTGGCAGGTTCTCTCATCACTTGTCTTCCTTATGGTCATCTTGTATTGTTTTTTTCTCTTTCTCTTAAGTTTTCTTTCTTCCCTTTTTCTTATTTGCCCTCATTCTTAAGTGGGCTGTTTACTCACAACACTTGATTTTAATAACATCTTGATGCTTTCATTCAATTTTCAATTTCTTGTCTTCATTCATGAATTAAATTATTCTTCCCTTCTTCTTTTATCTTCTATTTTTTTCTTCAAGCCAATCATACGGCCAAGGTTGGGGAAGGGAGGGATAGTCAGGGGAATGGAGTTGGCTGAAATGCAGTCTTAGAAATACCAGGCAGGATCAGGGGTCACAGTTGTCCAATTTAGAAATCCTTCATCCCTTTTTCTGCACCCAACTGAAGAGTCTGCCATCCACTGTATGGTTGGACGCATGGCTAGATTTAACAGTGATCACAAGGTCAGTGGCTATATTCGTATTTGTCTGACTATGCTGATCCATATTAACAAAGGCCAAAATCAAATGCAATTAACTACTTGTGAAGCAATAGAGAGAATCATTGTACCAATGCAGCAAGAAAAACAACTAGGAAGCCAGTCAGATTAATTATCAGTAATGCTCTGTTGTTGTATGGGGTTAAACAAACTATATTGGGTTAACAAACTTAAAATTGAATATGATGAATACCAAAGGAATATCTGCTGCTGATGAAAAAGCCACCCACCACATTCCACATTTCACAATAAATAACCCAATCCCACATTAATAACACAAAGGTAGTTGCTAAACAATCAAGAAATACGTTATCTTAAAACTTGGAGTTAATCCATAAATTTGTTCCCTAGCATGACATTACAATTAGAGAAGCAGAGACTTTATAAGGCATTGGTCAGACCAATTGGTCAGGTAGATGGAGCTTGTCAGCCTGGGAAGGCAGTCCATCTAAGAGAGGGAAAACTCTGATTTCAAACCTCCGCTGCCTTGTGGCCATACCCACTCATGGGAAAGGCTTCGGGAGTAAACCCTGAGGACAAATCCGGAGCTGGAGTCCCTAAAGCAGTCCGACATTGCCGTCAACCTCACTCTGGCAACTCCTGCGATGACACTGGTGCCAAACTGTATTGGCCTTCGCCCTTCCCTTGAACAACATCGGTGTCGTGGAGAGGGGAGACTTGCTGCATGGGTAACTGCTGGTCTTCCATACAACCTTGCCCAGGCCTGCGCCCCAGAAACCATTCCAGGAACAGATCCATGGTCTCATGAGACTAACAGATACTAATGGCCGGACCAAATTTGAAGAATTGTGAGCTGTTCCGGGCCCAAATATCTAATAAAGGATTAACTGGCATTGGAAAGGGTCTGGAGGGGATTTATGAGAATGATCCTGGTAATGAAAGGGTTAACATATGAGAACTATTTTATGGCTCTGGGTCTTTACTCACTGGTGTTTAGAAGAATGAAGGATTCCCATTAAAACCTTTTGAATATGGAAAGGCCTGGATAGAATGGACATGGAGAGGATGCTGCCAATAGTGGAAGATTTTAGGACCAGAGGGCACAGCCTCAGAATAAAAGAATGGCCCTTTAGAACAGTGAAGAGGAGGAATTTCTTCAGTCAGAGGGTGAATCTGTGGAATTTATGGCCACAGACATCTGTGGAGACAAAGCCATTGAGTATATTTCAGGTAGAGGATTATAGGTAAGAGCATGAAGGTTACAGAGAGAAGGCAGGAGAATGGGTTTGAAAGGGGAAATAAATCAGCCATAATCAATTGACAGAGCAGACCTGATGGGGCAAATGGCTTGCTTTTGCTCCTATGTTTTATTCTGTTATGGTCCACCAAAATATGTGACTGACTTTAAAAAAGCAGAAAAACTTTCCATTGTGCTTTACAGAATTGTTACCAAACAAAATTGAAACAGGAGCATACATGCAAACACAATAGGTTCTAATAAATGCTCTAAAGAGGAGAAAAAGAATTAGAGAAGTGGATTAAAGAATAAACTGAAAGATTAGTAGCATGCTATTTGAAGGAATAAACACTAATTATAGACCAAATGACCTTGGAGATTTAACAGAAAATATCAGGTACGCCAGTGGGAGACTGTGAACAGATGTGGAAGATAGAAGTTGAATTTTTAAGACTGTGTCACAGCCACTTTGTAAGCCAGTGTGAAACAACGTACCTTGGGATGCAAGCTAAATATATTTGGTATCTCTGGGCAGCAGAGTTTGAGAAGATGAATTATGGACAGTGGAAATGAGAAAGTAACTAGTAAAGTATTGAATAAGAGCCAAATAAATTACAAGGCATGGTTAAGTACTTTTGTGTTGTTCATAGATCTGTACTGATGAATTGCAAATGCTAGAGGTGTAGCCGTACCTGAAAGGGCCAGTGCTTCACCAGATCTCATACTAGCTTCAATGGGAATACCAGGTGCTTGTGATTCAGCAGGAGCACAAGTATAAAACGACCCTGTTACCTGATAACCTGTAAAGAGAATAAAACTGAAATGACATGCTAGTTTAAAACTATTATGAGAAATTAACTGTATAATATAATCAGCCTTAATAATCCATTCAAAAATGTCATACTCATGTTAACTAAAATATTTCACAAAACTTATGATACATTGACATTAGCACCTGCATGTAACTTAGACTGCAGATCATAAACACAAGCAATTCTGCAGATGCTGGAAATCCAGAAACACACACAAAATGATGAAGGAGCTCAGCAGATCAAGCAGCATCTACGGTGAGGAATAAACAGTCAACATTTCAGGCTGAGACCCTTCATCAGGATTGTGTCACCAAGCACTGATAAGGTCCAAAATGTTGACTGGTTAATCCTCTCCATAGATGCTGCCTGACCTGCTGAGTTCCTCCAGCATTTTGTGTGTTAAAACAGATCTGTTTTGAAATGGCATTGATTTGTTAGCAATACAATTCAATTGACCTGGTTATTAATTTTTTTCACTTTAATTCACTAAATACTTTAACAGAGTCCTTCTGAAAATGACCATTATATAATTTTATATATGTGGCAAAGTGCTATTAAGTAATTTAATTCCAATTTAGCCATGTTGAGATCCGTGAATAACTTATTAAGGCTATTTATTAATCATGTCCAAACCTGTGCCTTAGTTCCTCTTTCCGTTGAACTTTCTTGTATTATTATGACTGGAATATTGCATGAATGCAGGGGTAGTACTTTACAGAAAATAATTTTGAGGCAACGTTTGAAGTCAAAGTGCATCAGCATGAATTTTCCTCTGTAGTTTTGAATGAATGATATAGCTCTCAGGATGAAGTTAAACTACCTTCTACATTTAGGATTATAACAACCAAGTTACTCTATTCTGAAAGAAAGACACTTTTTTTTCCCTTTAAATAGCTAATATAGTTAATGCCTCATGGACTTCCACTACACTGGCTCATGTTATTTATTTATTTAGAGATACAGCACAGTAACAAGTCCTTCCAGCCCACAAGCTCATTCTGCCCAATTACAACCATCAGACTAATTAACCTACTAACCCATACATCTTTGGAATATGGGAGGAAACTGGAGCAGCTGTAAGAAATGTATGTGGTCACAAGGAGAATGTGCAAACTCCCTACAGACTGCGGTGGGAATTGAATTCAGGTTGCAGACGCTACAATAATGTTACACTAAACCACTACACCCAAATCTTATTACTCCAGTGGGAAGCCTTACCATTTTCACAACCAGGTCCTTGCCAATGATGATTTCGTGGAGCAAATGGCACTGGCGAACAGGGATAGGAGAGTTCTGGATGTGGCTGTTCATATTCTCTCCAGCTACGTTCATGGGGTACAATGTAGTTTGGCAACTAAAAGACAAATTACAAATTATTTCTCAACTTAGTTGCATAAAGAGTTGTGTTATTCATTGCCAGCTGAAATGCATCAACTCTAGGGTCTCACTTACCTGAGGTGGTAGAGACGAGTATGTAGGGTAAGAATGATGGTTGACTAGTATCTGTTGATCTTCCATGCTGACTTGTTTCGAACCTCCTGAGAGTAAAAGGAAAAGATGATACTGTGAGTACAGTATTTGGAATGTATACAGATATAAAGAATAATTTAATTCCTCCTGATGACAGAAGCCTCCATATCAAAAGATATTTATGATTCAAAACCTGTTTAATTTTTTTACCCCCCCCCCCATTATAGAGTAATCAAGAAGGGAAAATGTTTCAAATGAAGTAGTCACTTAGTCTGATTATATACCTTTTTTGGCCCCCTCTGGTATAATTTTGTACACTTTATATGGATCTGAAATATCAAGTTGACTGCGATCAACCAACTCGTCAAAGTCATTGCTCTTGTTTAAAGCACATCGTAGTCTAGTCTTCCATGTTGGTGGATCTGGTTTATCAATTCCTTCACGGAACTTTCCTTTGAAAAGTGCCCAAGCCTAGGGGAAAAATTATTATAGTTTCAACAAAACAATTCTTACTCCATACTGTATAATTACTGTGCAATATGTTGAGATTCGAGATGTACATCTCGAATAATGAACAAGTTAAACATTATACATCTTGCATGCAGTCGAACCTTCAAGACTTAAATTACCTTAGAGTAGCCAAAATTATCATGACTATGAATATCTGAAGTATTTTAAAACTGTATAATGTAAATTTTCATCAAAAATTGTTCCTTTCACTGTCCTACTTCCTCCTTCATCCTACCAGGAAATAGATAAATTTAAACTCTACCAATCATTATCTGCTTTCAGGTTAAGTCATTGATTATAATTTTGTGTCCTCATGTGAGATTAAAAAGGATTTACTTATTCCAGAGGATAAAAGCTACTAATGTTCTTTGAAAATGAGCCTGAGATCACCACCCTAATAACATAACAGTGCAACCAGAACAATTAAGGGGATGTACATATTTGAATTCATTATGACTTGTCATTTAGCATTGGACAATTTATTAGCATACTTGAGCAAAATCGTAGTGAAGCATAACCATTTTACTGAAAAGAAACCTTTTCCAATAATACATCTGAGTTACTTACAGTAGATAATAGCGTTCTATTTATATACACCACGCATGTATGAATGCACATGCTCTGCACTCATGTTTTTAGCTGGTGTACATTTTTGTAATTTAAACTTTTTTTCCTGTCACCCCGTTTGCAAGAAACTAGCAATAACCTGTACCAGTAACTCATATCTCGCATGGGGATATGTAGTGAGTCACATCAGAGACATACTTTTTTATTGACTGGTTAGCGCCTTGAGAAACTAAAACAATTTCTTGGCAATACATGATTCAATTTCCCTGAAACAACAGAACTAACCCTATCGGCGTCGCTGACCAGCAATTTTACTAAGCTCAGACCACAATTATTCACGCACACCTACACAGAAAAAGCGTTTTCCTGAAATACAGGCAGTGCGGTGCAAGACATAGTGTAATAGAAAGCAGCTAATGTTACTCCCACCAGTGCGGGCAGCGCTCGCTTGGGGGAGACCGTCCCACAGGCCAGCATCTTCATCGCCTCCTACTGCACCAGGCTATAGTACTCTATGCTACTGCCTAACACAAGAATTTCCACACATTAAGAGCCTGAGAAACTCATCCCCAGTCCTATTGAGTTTGATATATGCAATGCCACATGACAGGAGTGTTTTTTTTATACCATCGGGAATAGAAGGAACTGTACAGGGTCTGGGGGCGACCGTGGAAACACCTCGGCTCACGGTTGCTGGGAACTGGCAGTGAGTGGGCTGTCACGGCCGCATTGAAAAAAAAAGCACAGAAATTAAATAAGACAAGGCGATACAGAAAGTACATGAAGCAAAAGAGGAAATTAAGACCTTCCCCCATGAGAGCGAATCACTTGTCAGAAGTACAGCAATCGAAGAAACACGCGATATACCAAGTGAGGTGAGAGAAAGTGTTTCTACCTTGAAAAGCGCCGCGTCCTCGTCTCGGTTATAATCCTGTTTGCCGGCATGTTTCCAAGGAATCCGAAAAATCGTTTTGTCTTCGTTCTCCCAGACCAGACCGGGATATTTACCGCTGTCAATCTGGTCGATCAACCATTGGCGAAGTTTGCCGTTTCCGGAAGTCACTGGAGCCATGTTGCACTCTGAATCCATATTCATTTCTATTAAATACAACGTGAGTGTGTGAAACAGTGCATAAAGATAAGAGGCATGCGGCTGAAACGATGGGCGAAATATTCACGACTTGTTGCTAACACTACTCGGGGCAAGGGATGCGAGCTATGGAACAAATTTGTCCCCGGTATGCAGAGCATCGGAAATCACTTGGACTCTGGGGCAATTTCACTCTGTATTCACAAGCAAAAAGCATTTCTAATTTCACTTTTGAACACAAGCAACACATTAAAAGTTAAATTGCAAATAAAATATGCAGCCAATACACACAAAGCCAGACTCTGTCATCCTGGTAAAGGCACGACTTAAAATTATCGCTTAAAATTTGTGGCAAGCTGTTTTTAGTCTGAGTCATCTAATCAGTGTCTAATATGAAAGTCTATAATGATTCAAAAGAAGTCGCCAATAAAGTGACAGGGTAAAGTACCAGTTCTCTTACCTTACGCGTGATGTCTAACTTCTATATGAATAACGTGTGTTAACTAGTTACGGTGTAACAGATCTACTGAGTACTAAACGTGAAAGTAAGGTTCCTTTATATGCAAACCCTTTTGGGAGGCGTGTCTCTCGCTGCATGTCAATCACATCCTGACCTCTGTTTTTGCAGAACCACGGTATTCGGAAGAGGGAGGGGGGAAAAACCAGCGAAGCACAACAATTCAAAGTATGAAACATTTACCAACGTGTTTGTTTACCAGAAGAATTGACAGATTTGCATCGAACGAAATTCAGACCCTTAGATCGGAGCAGGTGATAAATGGCAAAATTAACCTGAACATAGAATGGAAAATCAATTTGCGAAAACACTTCCTTGGGACTCAGAAGAAGTCACCCACAATTTGAATCTTTTTTTTTGGCTAATGTGATTAGTTTCAAAATGAAATTTTCGCTATGCCCTCTATAAATTTGAAGGGAGCGGACCAAAAACGACCTGACAGTGTCTTAAACATTTTTGAAATGTTGGATCTTCTCTCAAAGTAGTCATGTATCTAATCTATCACTGGACATTAACTACCTACAGTACTAATTATTACTGTAAACACATTTCAGCGCGATAGTTGCTAAATTATTTTTCAGCTAAACTCTGTTTCTGCTATAGTTCTTGATTAACTGAACAACATAGATGTAGACCAGGTTAATTCCCCTAAGACAGTCATGAAATAACACTGACACTTTTATAAGCATCAGCTCGCTGGGATTTGGAGAGAAATTGGACCAGCGTACTCGTGGATGAAGATGGCACTCTGCTGCAATGCTGCCCATTGTCAAGCAGCCAAGCAACATAGTAATGACTGTTGTCATTGCAATAATGCCCACTTGACCGAAATATAACTGGACATGCAACATGTCTCAGCAGAGAAAGAAAAGGAGAGCGGGAAAGCACATCATAAGACGAAAACACATGATTCTGTTTGAGCAAAAACATTTATATCAGCTCAAATTTGCCTAATGAGTACTTTTGACATATGACTGCTAATGTATAAATTGCTTCTGCTTCATCGTTTTAGACGTGAATTTACGTAAAAACGCAACGCAACCACTTGCCTATCGGTTTTCAATTGCATTATTACTAATTTTGTACCGCCATCTCCTGGGCACCTCTTTACTGGTGTCCTTCCGCAAAACGGTGAAATATATTTGCCGTCCAAAAACTAAACAGAACCCCCGGAGTAGTCGCAGTGACCACTCTTGTTCAGTCACAACCGACCTCCGTTCTTGATGGAATACAGACGTGAAATAAAAGAAAATAACATGAAGTCCTTATGTTGGCTTCTCAGATGGTTACAGGGAAGAAAATGTTTCATGTCGGAAATTCTAAGCAAGGAATAACTATGTGGTTTTTCATTTTTTTGTGTCCCAAACTCTACTGGTTTTAGTTAGGATTGTAGGGTGTGTTTTTATTTGCCACATTTCTCCCGTTTCATTGAAAAGGAACAGTATTTTCTTGTTTTAGAATGTAATGGGTGGTGGGAGGGGAATAGTAATGGGGAAGATAAAAATTCCATATTTCCACGTCTGGTGTGTTATCTTCCGCTTTAATTATCTGGATCTCTCAGTCAATGGATCTGTTATAATAGTCTGGGTTCCAGTAGAATGTCATTTTTATGCTCTTTTCACTTGCAAGAATTCCAGATTTGAGGACGTGTCCTGAGGTGGTACACACTTGAGAAACTTCGCATGTTGCTTTCAAATCAGGGACTACGCCTGATTTTATTAAATGGAAAATTTGTACCAATAGATAATCTTCTAACCTGATAAATAGTTGCAGAGTGAGAATACAAAGGGAAATGGTTTCTTAATGGTCAGTTTAATACACATGTCTCTATCATTTGTTTTAGAATTGTAATGTTGTACTTCTACCTGCATAACAGAATGCAGCCTGAAAATGCAAATTATGCATTTTATACCGAAGGGTATTGAAAGGGAATGTGGAATCGATTTGGAAACCAGCACATCTTTCTTAATTTATTTGGATTGTCCTTTAATTCACATGAGTGCATGTTGAGATTGGTGAGCGTGACATCTGTCTCCAAAATCCACACAATAGCACTGCCACAATATGAAGTGCGAAAATCTGGGAAGACATTAATAGTGTCTGAGATGTCCAAGTTATGTAAGGAGACCAACTTGTTATCAAAAGTGGTTAGAGTGGGAGTTCTGAAAGAGCCGTCACTTTCTCATGGTTCCATTGTGTGTAGCTAAAGAGTACTCAGAACATGTTAGCATTCAATGCTAATCTGCTTGACTAACAGATAAGATAAAATGACAGGAGACAAGAAACGCAAAATATCGTGGGCTGATGTTGGTTTGGACCTATAACGTTGCTAGACGTCTTTCCAATAACAAAAATCACTGTAAATAAGAGGCATTTGGTATTTTATACACTCTTCGCTTTCCAAATCTGCTTCTATGTATTATGAAAAGTTCGAGCAATTTTTGCACGGGCTGATAAAATGCGTTGGTCTCATTGCTAAGGGCGACAGAAGCTTTCGATTATGAATGGCAGGAAATTTTTAAAGAATTTTCTATACATTTCTTTTATTTTCCTAAAAGATAACTCAAAAGAGAATAAATAGTTCGCGCACGCACAAAACGCACACATTACTTTCAGGATATGAAAATCAAAAGAACTGCAGATGCTGGGGAAAAAAAAGAAAATACTGGAATCACACAACGGGTCAGGGAGAGCCGATGGGGAAAAAATCAGAGTGTAGTTTTCGGAAGATGACCCTTCGTCTGAACGGTTTTGACAAAAGGTCTTCTGCCCGAAAAGATAACTGTTTTTCTTTCCACAGTTACTGCCTGACTTGCTGAATGTTTCCAGCATTTTCTGTTTTTCTTTCATATATTTTATTTTCCATTGTTATTGAGAAGAAGAGAGAAGATTTGGGCGCCCACCATTGCATCGACAATTCCTGACGTGACATCACAAAAAAGTACAGACAAAAACAGGAAAAGATATAACCGTGCAAATAAACACACCTGGCATTGCTCTATAAAATAACACGGGTGGCCTATTTTAAGCAACAAGCTCTTTTTTTCCAGTCCCGTAATCTCGGTTGCGTTTTGGTGTTTTGGGGTTTGTCATTTCATTCCTCAGACTACCAAGGTTATTTCTGGCCTTGGACCAAAGGAAGGCAGGAAAAGCTTCCAAAGGTTAATTTCTCAAATTGACCAGTTGGTAAATTTCAATGGAACAATTTTACCGAGTTTGAGAAGTTAACACGTGCGGTTTCATGTAAATGTGGGATAGAGTATGCCCAAGTTTGTATGAGTTTTACTTCCAACATTTACACAATTATTCGCAGTTCAGTTTGTAGGATAAATCACGATTTATAGAACAGGCAACGTTTCAAAACGATCTGACAACAAGGTGAGATTATTTCCTTTGGGATTTTTCATCTTGCATCTTCTATTAATTGTCATGCATGATTTGCTGCGCAAATCAAAAGAATATACCTCTACAGAAATATTTTAAAGCTACGTGCAGAAGCGTTTGCTGTGGTTGACTTTGTAAATATCCCATTACCATTAAAACGGGTGAGGTAGAGTGCTTCTTTTTTACTTACCACAGGCAGCAGTATTGCTTCATCTCCTTGCAGATAACTGTACACCGTCTTGTCACTACAATTTCTTATGGCAGAACCGGGTATACAAGTAATTTTAGGTCGGGAACACATAAGAACTAAATCTATCTGCGCGCTCGATCTACATTTGCTGGTGTCTGACTGGATTTCCTATCTGTCTGCAAAATACTCATTCTTAAAGGTTATAGATGTCCCAGCTTTAAGGGTATTTCTTGAAAAATTGCTCATCGTTTTTCTTTGAACTTATGGTCATGTTAGTCACCGTTCTCATAAATCGCCACGGTGTTTGTCCTTTTAAAAACTTAGCAGTACAACTTTTAAAACAAGTTAAGGTACTTCACCAATTATCACATATATGCAGATGTTTAACTGCTAGAACTTTTATATGGATATCTGGTCCATTGGCGTGTATTTGAATATCTACTAAAGACCACATGAATAAACTCAGAGGTCTATCAGATTCGATTTGGATATACTCAGAAGGCCACTGTCTGATACTGTATGTATTTCAGAATCCATAAAATACACCTAGATATATTCAGTGCTTCATCAACTAAGGCTTGCATCTAGTTCAAGATCTTGTATTTGACACATATATATATAATTGGAAATCTATTACGTGTTATGAGAGTCAAGGAAGATATAATAGACACACAGTTGCCTACCTACACATACATATGGCTATTGAGGTGAAAGACATCATATGTAATTCATATATTTAAGATGCGATATGGCCCTAAATTACCTGAACCATGGACTAATTGTCTCATTGTCAGTAATTGAAGAGACAATGGAATCAATGATTAAATAGAAAATTATTTTTCAATTAAACATAATTAAGTGTAGTCCTTTGGGATATCCAAACATTCAAGGTCTTATGAAAATCTACCAATATTTCTATATTAGTGGTTATTTTTTCTCTTCCATTTTAAAGGAATATATTTTGATTGTTGATTAAGTTCAGGACATATGGGATCAAAGGATATGTCACAGAATAGCCAGCACTGTGACTGAAAAAAAGGGGAACAAATTAAATGTAGTGACTAAATCCTGACAGGCAAAATAGAAAGAACACCAGTTGAGATCAGTGCTGGAACTACTGCTATTCACCATAGATTCAAACTATTATATCTATATTCACTATATATATAATATATAACACTATATTCAAAGTGTGAATATGGCACAGAATTGTAGAAAAGAGGCACTGCAAAAGGGAACACAAGAGAACAGAGAAATTATGTCTATGAGGAAAGATTGAACAGGTTGGATATCTTTCCTCCAGGAAAAAAAAAGATATGATCCTCTTAACCTCTTCAAAATTTAGAAGAGAATTGCCAAGTAAATGCACTTCAAGTTGTGGGATTGACAAGAATCAGAATCAGAAACAGAATCAGGTTTATTATCATTGACATATGTTATGAAATGTGTTGATTTGTGACAACTGTACAGTGCAAAACATAAAAGGATTACTATATGTTACAATAAAAATAATACAGTGCAAAGGAGGAGAAGTGAGCTGGCATTCATTAATTGTTCAGTCACGTGATAGTGGAGGGGAAGAAGCTGTTTCTAAAACTTTCAGTGTGCATCTTCAGCCTCCTGTACCCTTATGATAATAATGAGAAGAGGGTATGTCCTGGATGGTGAGAATCCTTAACTATGGATGCTGCTTTCTTTAGGCTCCACCATTTGAGATGTCCTTGATCACGGGCAGACTTGTGCCTGTGATAGAGCTGAGTCTGTAACCCTCTGCAGCTCACTTGATTGTGTGCATTGGAGCCTCCATATCAGTTGATGAATGTACAAAGTTGTACTTTTGTGGAAATTTGCTAGAGACTTTGGTGATATAACAAATTTCTTCAAATTCCTAATGATGTGTAACTGTTGGCATGTCTTCTTTGGGCCCAGGATAGATCCTCTGAGATGTCGCTACTCACCCTTCCCACTGCTGACCCCCTCAATGAGAATTGGTGTGAAGCCCACATTCAATTCTTCAGTCTTGCTGACATTGAGTGCAAAGTTGTTGTTGCAGCAAAACCATTCGCCCACCTGTTCTATCTGCCATATTCCTTTCTCATTGCCATCTGAGATTCTGCCAACAATGGTGGTGTCATCAGCAAATTTACAAATAGTGCTTGAACTGTGCCTAGCCACACAGTCATGCATGTATAGAGCAGTAGGCTAAGAACTCATTCTTGAGGTGCAGCTGTGTTGTGTGTATTACAATAACAGCCGTACAAATAATCCAGTTCAATAGATCCAATAAAGATTTCCAGAGAACAACTTTCACTCTGAGAGTTGCTGCAATGTGAAACTTATTGCCATATGAAGCAGTTGTGGAGGACATGGAAATATAGCTACCCACAGGAAGGAGGAATAATCTCATCTGACTTGATGAAGTTGGAGGTCAGAATGCTTCTATGGGATATAAATAGCAGCATAGGTGCCTTGCTCACTTTTATATGCACTTGGGAATGGATCCAGTATCACATAAATAGAACGGTTCACATCCCATTCAGGATTTTCTGCAGTAAATTATAAACAAACTACCATTAAAGGATAGTCATGCTGTAGGAAGATTATGGGATCTGTACAGAGCAAGCTTCCATAAACTGTGTTCTAATGTTCAACGATTTTGTTTGGTCATGTGAAGTGAATAATGAATATTGGCCTGAGACATCTGAGACGACTGTTCAGCACTACCTTGATGGAATATTTTATTAATTCCATTCTAAGGAGCAGCGGGAGCTTCAGTTCAGATTATTTTCGTTTATCTACAGATTTCACTATTTTTCTGCATCTCTCAGTGTGGAGTTCTGAGCTTTAATCTCTAGAGCGGGATATTACTTCCAGAAGTAATACCCAAAAGTGAATAGTACTGTTGCGTCAAGTTTGGCACGGAATATGTATAAGGCAGTTATCAAACCTCGGTCCAGTCATTCACTAACTGGCGGATGCAAGATAAAAAGGACATAAGAGACGTTGTCAACCATCAGAACACAGAGATGACAGTGAGTGAGAGACAAACAAATGTGTTTTGCATGCCAAATTTTCTCTCATATGTCCACGTAATGCAGAATCATCACTGCAACGAAATGACTAAGAATTTCTTTCCAAATCATTTAACCCTGCAGTTATTCAGTATGATTCGCGTGTTTTTTATATAACCGCACGTCGAGCTTGATTAGACAGGGACCTGAGCATCAACGCTCAAGAGGAGCATGAACCCAACAAAAACGCCTTCACGTTATGTGTGGAGGGTAATCGGCCAACGCACGCCAGCACCCTTGATCTTGAGGTCCTCAGAGATTTGGGCGGCATATAGAGAAACCACACTAATATGAAGTGAAGCCAAACTGAGCCCAGAAGCTCCAGGGATCGGCAACCACACCTTAACGACGGCCACTTCTTTTGGAGGGAAAGCCACAGCAAATAGCAGCTGCCACTCTCCGCCCCGTCAACAGAAAAAGAAGCGTCGGTCGCGTTCATTTGGCTCGGCTTCCAATAGCGAGCAGCGAAGCCAGTCAGGAGGTGCTACCTAATTATTCAATAGTAACCCACGTTAACGTCGGTGCTGTGCACTCAGACATCCCGGGAAACGTTGAGTGTGCAGGCAGTGAGTTGAATGTTCCCTGGAATCAGGAAGAGTTGTTGTGTAGTTTAAGTAGCTCGTCCATGAACAGCTTATGGCGTTTAATATCACCCTTTCCAATTCAGTTCATACTTTCCAAAAAAAAGTGAAAATAAACTTTGTTATCTCCACGAACGCCAGCTCAACTGGCAGCGGATGCCTCACTGCATTCTTTCCTATAACCATAGGGAATGGACTTTGGAAATGTTGTTTTTCATAATCGACCTTGCCAAGTTCGATTAAATTCAACGCAACTGTTAAATGGGCATGCAAATAAAATCTCCTTGAATATATTCACATTGTCACCGTTACAAATCATGATGCCAATTTGAAGATTATGAGTTTAATAACATAGTATTCTGAAAGTGTATTTCGTCCAGCCATGCTACTTCTAAGACTGAAGTTGCTTTTGAAAAGCTGAAAGCAAATAACATGAACATGGGTTAAATGTAAAATCTACCTTGGACTTTACTATTAGTCTGTAAGTGTGATTCATGTGTGTGAGACCTCACTTGAACCAGATGAAAGTGCGTATGTCCGACCAAACTGGCTGATTGCTATAAAAATTGTGTCCTACATTTTAACTAAACAAGCTCATATTGATGAATTGTCATTGGTACAGATGTCCTGGCCTGACTGAGGCATAATTGTTAAGATCTATGTAAGATATAGTGTATATTCTGGTAACACACAAAGTTCTGGAGGAACTCAGCAGGTTATGCAGCATCTATGGAAATGAATACACAGTTGATGGTTAGGCCAACAAAGGCTGGCAAGCTCCCTTGTAGAAAGTAACTAAATTTCTCATGTAGCCTACATCCATCTCGAGATGGTACCATTGTAAAGCATAATAATAAATTAGTAAATCATCCTATCAGCAGGAAGTTGCCATTTAAAGTGAAAGCAAATATTGGAAGTGAGGAAAGAATCCTTGGAGACTTTTTTCCAATATAAATAGTAAATATTAGCACCAACATCTTCTTTCCATTGGTAATACTGAGACTAAAAAAGATACATTTTTGCATTATTGCAAATGTGAATTAAATACATAAGTCTCTTCAGCAGACTTTTATTTAAAAATAAACGCTTCATGTTGTTCAACTGGCTAACTACTGGTCTTATTTTCATTAAGGCCTTTGACATCAGAATAGTGTAATAGATCAATTTGTAATAAGTTTACTCATACAGGTAGTATTTTAATCTAATCAGCAATTAGTAAATTAATATTACTACATGCATCCTTAAAAAACTTTGGAACTAGTGAAATAAAGTGGGGGGGAGATAAAAGTGTGCCATGATTGGGCAAAAGTGCTGGAAATAGAGCTAGTATTCACACTAAAACATGAATTTATAGCAATAGGCGAGGATTAACACTATTACAGTTGTTCATTAACTATGTCACAGTACACACTGATTTTGCTTCTGGGAGAGGAGGTGAAGGAAAGAACAGCATACTATGGTGCATGATTCAGCACAATAAGAAGAGAGACATGGAACGTGATGTAAAATCACATTTATTAAGAAGCACCTTCAGCCGTGTTCTCAGCCATTTAAAATATTGAATCTTTAAATTTCAGTTACATGTCGGGAGATGAGAATTTTGAGAGTTGCAATTTCACATAATCTGCTAGACAGAGGAATGGATACAAATTCATCGGTAATTTCAAGGAATTCTTGGATGTATATTTGAAAAGGCAACCAATGGGTGTGACCATTTTCATTGGTATATGAACCTAATTTATATCGTATAGTTTGCTTCACTCTGAATGATTACATTTAGGAAAATACTTGTCAATACTTAATTAAAACAAATCACTGTGCAATTCAAACACATTTAAGCCAAGATATTTTCAGTGTTAGAACCTGTGTTTATGGTTGATTTGATTAAGATCAAATAAAATCAATTGACTTGACTTTGACTTCATGGCAGTTTTGAAAGGTGATGTCTAATCACAGATAATACTCTTTCTTGCTCATTCACTTACAAATGTTTGTCACACAACTAGTGTAAACATCAGCCACCCAACCAACCCCTTCCAACAACTGCCACTCACATGTTATTACTTAAACTCAGCAAATATTGACTGAACCTTTCTGTTCTGATATTCAACGCTATTTTCACAGAAGTCAGAAAGTGTACTTTAATTTCTGTATTGGCCCCAGAATCAAGTATATAAAGACGTCAGATCTATCTCTTGTAGATGAGAAACAAATACTTAGTTTTTTTTCAGACTGTACTCAAAGTTCAATGTCTAAAACATAGCGTAAGTGTTACATGTTCTCAATTTTCATGAATAGTACTGGTAGAATTGAACAACTATTCTAATAATCATGAACCGTTAATTGGCAAACACTTATCGTATTAGATACGAACACAATTGCAGACAAAATCAAAGCTCTTTCCCTGTGGTCCTGTACATGTGCATTGTACCAGATAGTGACAGATCAGAGCCTGGATAAACAGCATAAACAACATTTTGTACTTTAAAATAAAGATGGTTCTAGGTTAAGTGAAACGCAAACCACATTTTATTGTTTCACTGTACCTAGCTCCATGATTTCAGTTTCAGCAGTGTGGCTCTTTCTACTACAGCAATGGTTATACGAAACAAATAACTACATATACTGAAATGCTACAAACTTACTTTTGAAATATATTCACACCAGGAGTGTATATGGCTGTGATCCAGTCTCCGCATTGAAAAGTATTGCAGCGTGCTATGGCTTTTATAGATTTTAATGCGTTCACTCAGAGCAGCTGTAGAATCTGTTGGCAGCTGATAGAATAAAAGGAACGATGTGATCTTATATTTCACATGCGTTCACTTGGTAAAATATAGTTTGTTTAATATGCATGGCTACTCTTGTCTGACAAATTAACAGGAAGGATATTCTGAAGGTTGGGCCAGAATCAAGACTAAAGGCAAATGCATTTTGTTTATAGTATAACAGAGATCTTCAGTGTTCTCATGATGTAAATTCACTGATGCTTGATAAGGGGTAAATCACAGCATTACAGAAAACACCCAGAATTTCCAACGCCTTCTCAATGACATAAAAATCTAATATTTTTGCATAAGCTGTAGCTAGAAAATTCCTCATAAAAAGTATCTTTAAAAGTTCATGCATTGCCATGTACTTTTCTCATAAATGTTCTGTTGCCAATTCTATTGTCAGAACTTGGTATAAAACACTGAGGAGAACAGATTAAAGTTTTTTTTAAGCTTTTATTAATTTTATTATTCAGTTATGTGGTGAATATATACATCTATAATCAGGACTGTAGCTACGTTTTCAGGCAAGTTTTTAATGGACTTAAAAGAAAATCTGAGAGATAGTAGTGATGAACAACAATTGCAAAATTAAACAACAATCAGAAATTTAAAATGCTACCTTTAGTAGAACATGGTGCATTCACAGTAGAATGAAACACCAAAAACCATGTCAGGGAAAGTGCATTCTACTTTCTGAATACTGTTTGGTGTTTCACTACAAACATGCCTTTCATGCAAGTGCTATGATCAGTACAATGCCTTAAACTTCTCATATAGATGAAAGGTAATTTGTGGTTTTTTTTAAGTAGGATTGTCAAGTCTCTCTCTTAATTAGGCAACAGAATATGAAGATTCAAGGCTTATCGATAAAAAAGAGTCTGCTTCAATTGAATATCTATGATTTGCTTCTATAATTTAATTATTTATGGCATACACTTCCAGCCCTTCAACGTGCACACCTAGCAACCCCCTGATTTTAAACCTAGCCTAATCACGGGACAATTTACAATAACCAATCAACCTACCCATCGGTACGTCTTTGAAGTGTGGGAGGAAACCAGAGCACCCAGAGGAAACCCACATGGTCACGGGGAGACTGTACAAACTCCCTACAGGCAGCAGTGGGAATTGAACCCGGCTTGCTGGAACTGTAAAGCGTCGTGCTAAGCACAACGTTACCATGCCACCCCAACTGACCTAACTATTCCAAACAGACTACTGTAAAACCACAGTTAAACAATTGTTATACTTATTGCCTTTTTGAAAGAAATAGCTCAAGTGTGTACTTGGGACATGTACCCAACCCCTTCACCACTTCCCATCTCCTTTCTCTCTCTTATGTTATCTCCTTGTCTTTCATCTTCTCCCTCTGGTGCTCCTTCCCTGCCCCCCCCTTTCTTCTTTATTCCATGGTCTTCTGTCCCTTTCACCAATCAACTTCCTAGCTCTTTACTTCATCCTTCCCCCTCCAAGTTTCGCCTATTGCCTGGCATTTCTCTCTCCTCTCCCCCCACCTTTTAAGTCTACTGCTCAGCCTTTGTTTCTCCAATCCTGCTGAAGGGTTTCGGCCTGAAATGTCGACTGTACTTTTTTCCATAGTTGCTGCCTGGCCTGCTGAGTTCCTCCAGCATTTTGTGTGTGTTGCTTGAACCAGAGGGTATAACTTCTCTCAACTTCACTTGCCGCATCTCTGCACTGTCCCCGTAACCTATGGACTTTTCATCTCATGTTTTCAAAGTTTATTGCTTATTTATTTTTATTTTTTTCTTTTGTATTTGCAGTTTGTTGTATTTTACACACTGGCTGGATGCGATCTTTCATCGACTATCATGTTTATTTGATTTATTGAGTATGCCTGCAAGGAAACAAGTCTCAGGGTTGTATAATATGACATTTACTTTGATAATAAATTTACTTTGAACTTCTCTTCAGCATTTTACCTCCTCCACATATGCCTCCACGCTTCTTACTTTATTCCTCTCTCCCACCAGCCCTCACCTCACCTGTCCCTCACCAACTTGTCCTCCTTTATCTCATACCGCCCCCTTCTACCCACTCCTGATGAAGGGTCTTGGCCAGAAACGTCAACTGCTTATTCCCTCTCCAGACCTGCTGCCTGACCTGCTGAGCTCCCCAGTATTTTGCGTGCCTTGCTCTGGATTTCCAGCATCTGCAGAATCTCTTGTCTTTCTATCCTTAGCATGAATTGTTTTTAAAAACTTATCGAATATCCTTTGACAAGCTCTGTGTGTGGGCAATGTGGTCATGGAGTCAGATAGTTCTTGCGTATGCTGGATGGATCCCCCTTTGCAAAATTATGTTTCCTTGTCACCAAAAAACATTGGATATAAAATGGTGACGGAAGATTATTGGTTGCATGGGCAGTGGTGCCCTCGATGTACCATTTCTATTCTTGCCAGGTTAGTCAATGCCTTCCTGAATATTATGGGACTCTGACAGGTACCAGTGATTCTATCGGCTGCTTCCAGAAATATCGCTGAACCATGCTCCTCTCTTTCCACTGTTAGATGATTATGTTCTAACTTTCCATCCCTGAGCAGTGATTATGATGTAACTGAAAAAAAATTTATATTGCGCCTCACCTTTGTAGTATGCCAAAGCACAATAAAGAGGATTAACAATGAAATTAAAATAAATACAAAGTAAGAAAATGATTTATCCTCAGTGGAGGGTGGCAAGTCGGTGGGGGGGGGGTAGTGGTTTAGGGTGGGAAGTCAGGGGTGGTAGTTTACGGTGGGGATTTGGGGGTTGGTGGGGGATGTGGAGTCGGGGTGGTGGTTTTCAGTGGGGAGGTGGGGTTTGGTTGATTTCAGAGGGGATTTGGGGGTTGGTGGAGGATGTGGAGTTGGGGTGGTGGTTTTCAGTGGGGAGTCAGAGGGTGATGGAGGGGGGTGATGGGGATTGGGGGAACGGTGGTGTACTGTGAGGAGGCAGGGGGTGGTGGTTTTCAGTCGGGAGTCAGTGATGGCTTTTCAGCGGGGAGTCGGGGGATGGTGGGGGGTGTGGAGTCAGGGTGGTGGTTTTCAGTGGGGAGGTGGGGTTTGGTTGATTTCAGAGGGGATTTGGGGGTTGGTGGGGGGATGTGGAGTCAGGGTGGTGGTTTTCAGTGGGGAGTCAGAGGGTGATGGAGGGGGGTGATGGGGATTGGGGGAACGGAGGTGTACTGTGAGGAGGCAGGAGGTGGTGGTTTTCAGTGGGGAGTCAGAGGGTGATGGAGGGGGGTGATGGGGATTGGGGGAACGGTGGTGTACTGTGAGGAGGCAGGGGGTGGTGGTTTTCAGTGTAGAACCTGCTACCATTTTGTTTGTATTAATATATTCAAGCCACATTATGAGAAATGCATCCGTGAAATCATTGAAAGTCACCTGGTTTCACATTCTTCTTCATCTCCTCAGTATGGGAGCGATCAAACACAGATACAGAGTGGATTGCTTTTTACACAGCAAGTTGATTACATTTGAAGCTGTCACTTTGAACTTCCATTTACCTCTCACTTTAATTTTTCATCACTCTTCCATCTGACTTTCCTGTCCAAGATATCCTGTGCTTTACCAAAGAAGTGCAACATAAGCTTCAGGAACAGTACTACATCATTCAAATAGGCCTTTAAGATCCTGATAAAAGTGGAAGGGGAACAAAAGCACTTCTTAACTGTTATCTTCTGCTCCCCTTTTAGTGTGCTACTCAGTGGTCTTGTGATTCCTGATACTCTGTCAGGCCAAATCTATGGTAAGTATTGCTTCATGCTGCTTTGTGATGGCAGGTGGAAAGGGCCTGAAATCCCTTGAACCCTTTCTGAGGTGGAGAGGGGCTTTGTGCCCTCCTTACCCAATTCCAAAAGAAAATACACATCTGAGAAACTGTCAGAATTAAATTAGGACATGCTTCAGTCTCCATTTACTTGTTTGCAAAAGATCTCATGAATAATTTGTCAGCTACTGTTGGCAAACAATTATATGGGCATGCTATACAAAATCTTCACTGTTCCCCACAACTCCCCACAACATTGGATTCCTTGACTGACTCAGAGACTCTAATCCTTATCAGGGTCTCACCTATCCCGGAACCTTCCACTATCTGTTAATCTATTCTCACTAAAAATAGCTCCAAGTGCATGGCGGGTGTGTAAGAGTGTGTGATAGAAAGCATCTGCCAACTGAAAACCCAAATCTCACTGTGGTGAACTACATATACCTGTCTGGACTGCTCCTGTGGCTCCTCCCACAGACCCCTGTATAAAGGCGATTGAGGCCTGATGCCCGGCCTCATTCTCCAGGATGTAGTGTTGTTCATTCTTCCAGCCAATAAAAGCCGATAACTCGCTTCTTACGTCTCGGAGTGAGTTATTGATGGTGCATCACTCACATTCTGGAAAACCAACGGACTAGCTTCAAGAGTAAGTGGTGCCACTCTTTTGACCTGGCCAACTTCTGACCAGAAACAAAGGCTTTCAGCAAGGTAGATGATTCAGCCCAGTGTGTTCAATAATTTCGGACATCAAACATTTCCAACATTTTCTGTTTTCAGATTTCTCGTATTGTCAATACCTTGCATTTTTTTGTTACAGATACTGAATCTGCTGTACCTACTTTTACCCCCCCCCAGAAAATCCTTTATCTCACTACTGTGCTTTTTTGCTTTGCGCTTGCAACCCTTCTGCTGATAATTGTCGTTATATGATTTATCCCTATAACCTCCATCCTAACAGACCTTTCCCCTTCTCTTTCACACTCTTCTTTCACTACATTTCTTATATTTTTAAAATTTTACATTTATTAATGTTATCCCATTTGTGGAGCCATTTATTGTCTTTGCTCAACATTGATCATGTTATCAACCCCTCGGTGTCTTTACACTTTCCTCTGTATTGCTGTTGGCATTCAAGGTTTCTGTATCAGTTGGCAGTACGATCTGAATGTACCAATTGATGTGGAAGAAAGACTGGGGAAGAAAAGGCCCATTTTGGACATAGTGGTGATCAGGTAGTGTAGATTGACATTCTTGGCATCTCCTGACTTCCTGACATTCACTTCAGTTGGATAGGAGGTGGCTGGTATAATGGCTCGCTTATTATCCCTGCTGACTAAGTTGTATTGAGCAACTCAAGATAATTCTCAAACATTACAGTTACTTGTTAATTAAAATAAACCGAATTTTGTCTGATGTTGAATTATTGACTGATCTCGATCAGCTTGAAAAGCGGGTTCAGAAATAGCAGGTGAAACATAATGCAGCAGTTGTGAAGGTAAAACTTGCACGGTGAGTTGTAAGGCTCTGAGGTGTGTTGTAGAACAAAATGACTTGGGAATACAGATCTGTAATTCTTTTTAAAGAGGCATCTTGGGTAGGTACATTCAAAAAGAGAGCTTTCAGCACATTGGCCTTTATAAATCAGAGCATTGAGTATGGGAGTTGGGGTGATATGTTGATGTCATTCAAGATACTAGTGAGGCCAAATTTGGAGTATAATGTGCAGTTCTGGTCACAATAACTTCAGGAAAGACATTGATGAGCTTCAGAAGGGGGAAACCAAAGGTCAATGAGCCTGTCCTCATCAGAGGATCAGAGGTGGTGAGGGTTAGTAACTTTAAATTCCTGGGTGTTACTATTTCAGAGGATCTGTCCTGGACCCAGTACATAAGTGCAAATGCAAAGAAAGCATGGCAGCACCTCTACTTCCTTAGGACTCTGCGGAGATTCAGCATAGCATCTAAAACTTTGACAATCTACTATAGATGTGTAATGGAGAGTGTATTGACTAGTTGCATCATGGCCTGGCATAGAAACACCAATGCCTTTGAATGGAAGATCCTACAAAAGGTAGTAGATTTGGCCCAATATGTCATGGTAAAGCCCTCCCAATTGGGCACATTTACATGAAATGCTGTCATGGGAAAGCAGCAAGCATCATCAGAGATCCCACCACTCAGGCCATTCTCTCTTCTTGCAACTGCCATCAGGCAGAAGGTACAAGAGCTTCAGGACTCGCACCACCAGGTTCAAGGACAGTTGACTACCCCTCAGCCATCAGGCTCTTGAATAAAAGGGGATAACCACACTCACTTGCCCCCATCATTGAGATGTTTCCCACAAGCAATGTTCTTACTTTAAGGACTCTTTATCTCATTCTTGCTATTTATTTATATTTGTGTTTGCTCTGTTTGTTGTCTTTTGCATTCTGGTTGATCTTTCACTGATCCTGTTATAGTTACCATTCTTTAGATTTGCTGAGTATGCCCACAGGAAAATTAATCTCAGGGTTGTATATGGTGACATAGATGTACTTTGATAATAAAACTTACTTTGAAAGAGGGCAGAGAAAATTTATTTGCCAGAATTTTAGGACCTAAGTTATCGAAAAAGGTTGAATAGGTTGGAAGATTATTCCCTGGAGCATAAAAAAAATGAAGGGAGTTCTTACAAAGGTACTGTATACTAACTAATGAGGGGTATAGATGTGATACATGTATGCAGGTCTTTTCTAATGCAGTTTTACTGATTCTGAGACAGTCTTGTTCATGTTTTGTGCTGCTCCTCCTTGGAGGAAAAGACAATATAGATTCTGATGAGGATTTTTATCTTGCTGCCTTATTATTGGATTGTGATATGGAAAAACTTAACAGACCAATCTTGTCTCAGATGAAGGATAATACCCTGGTGGGAGGAGATGTGGATGAACCTTCAAAAAAATCAAAGCAATAATTTACTAGAAGCTTTGAAAGATATAAAATATTATGCTGCTAATCTATACTGAAAATGTAAATAGGGGTGGGGGTGGGGTTGGTATCGGTACTCACAAAAGATGTCATTTACAATAATTGTTCATTCTAGGAAGGTATAAATAAGCTTTGAGTTTTGTTTAATGATTACTATTAACAACCACAAGGTATTTCTGTGGCAACGTGCATTAAAAAAATTTGCAGACTCACAACTCGTTTCTGGTGTGTAATTCAGCAAGCATGTGCCATTAACCCTTTGAAAGCTTTAATTTGCATAAACAGAACAAATTTAAATGTTAACCCCGAACCACAGATGTTACAGACGTGCAGAGACATGATTTTTTTTCTATTTTAAGGTAACTCAAGGAGCACTTGAGTGCTGAATAGAGCGCCTTACATTCAGATCAGTAGTGAATGTTAACTGCTTAAACTGTTTTAGTGAGAGAAAAGACACCTAACTGTCGTCCGTTGCTACCACAGTCCTGAATGTCTCATTTCCAAATAAATCCTTTGAATGAAATGGGTTCAAAGAATAAACAGAAAATAGAATGTGCATTATTAACCAAGATGATGCCATTGATTATAAATGAAGGACCAGATGTAACAATGTTCCATTAAAAGTTAATCAATTTGCTTATTCTTTAACTTGGCTACTAAATTAGTCCAAATCCTTTCTGAGTCTCCCAGAGCTCTTCTATTATTTCTGCCTAACTTCTCTCCTTCAGCCATGCAATAACAAATAAAAGCAAATTGAGTGCTCTTTCATATTTGTCTGTTTTCTGGATCTACGCGAGCCAAATGACAGTCGTGGTTCCTTTTAAAATAAGGCATTGTACTGCAAACTAATTCATGTACTGTAAGTGAAAGAAATGATGCTACATTTGGAGGTGAGCTTTATTTGTTACATGTACATCGAAACATACAGTGGAATGTGTCCAGGCATGTGCTGGGGGCAGCCTGCAAGTGTCTCCATGCTTCCAAACCAACTTAGCAAGTTCGTAACTTACTAACCCTGGCCTGTACATCTTTGGAATGTGGCAGGAAACTAGAGCACCCACAGGAAACCCATGCAGTCATGGCAAGAACATACAAACTCCCCATGATATTTAAATGTGATCTTCCACCACCTGTAATAAGTGATTTACATTATACCTCACTTAAAACTCTTTGAAAGAAGCAATCCTGTAGAGAATCCTGACATTAAGATGCCATTTTGCTCCAAGTTTTAAATCAAATAAATCAAACAGGTACATTTTGAAAGGTTCTTTATATTTGTGCAACTTTGCTTTGAGAGAAATTGTAGACATATAGGCCCCAGAAATAGCGCATTTAATGGAAAACATTGGAGATTTGAAGAAAGGATTCTACTATAGGCAGGCAATGAGCCAGAGTTCATGTAATGAAACATGCATGTCTGTCCAGTTTTATTTTCTTAAACAAGTATTGTCTGAGTATAGAGTTAAAAGGGTGCATGCAGATATATCAATTCATGATCCTCAACCAAGTATTGATTCAAGCTGTTTTCATCAATGAAAATAACCTAGTGTCAGATTGCTGAGATATGAACAGTTGGGACAATTTTGTACATGCACTGTGTAGTGACCTTTATCCAAAAGCTGCAATTTTTCTAACAGCAGAGGGATTGTTTAGTCTTCCAGGAGTGATAGAAGTACTAACTTAGTTATTGTGTATTTATGTCAGGCAGGTTAATGAGTCACTATAATTACTGAGCTCAGTGCCCATGGAAGAGACTGGGTGGGTTTTATCCACCATGCTAGCCATTGGTACGTTCTGAAAGTTAGTTTGTTCTGATACATAACTTTGAAATAATTGTGTTCTACTTGTACAAATAATGACTTTATTTATAATTTCTCATTGCCCTGCAGTAAAGTCAAAGAGCAGTGAAGTGAAACTTTTATTCTTGAGTGGTTAACTGGTTTTTTTTCGGACAACTCAAGATTCTTGCTAATGTTCTTATGTGGTTTTGCTCCTCTCCGTTTGTTTCTGCAAATGCTTATATAATAAAACTAATCAATTATATTGAAACCAGTTATCAGCATTCTTGGCATTATAGCTCTGTTCATTGCATTAGATGTTTAAGGTTCAATTAACCTTGTGACTTAGTTCTGTTTCATAAACAAACATGAAAATTTCAGAGGCATGTCATAATTAAACTGCAAACTCACAGGAAAAATCCCTACTCCACTATTAATCTATAAAGATAAAATATTAATCAGTACAATAGATTTCCAGAATATTTAATTTTATTTTGCATCTACGGGCCAGATCATTCAGGTAAACGTTCAGAAATTATTATAATACTTGTTTGCAATTATATTGTGAAATTGCTGCAAAATCTCTTTTACAGTAATGAAAACATTAATTGAACACAGCTTTATCATCTTTAACATACATCTGTCATGGTCTGCTAGGTCTAAAGATCGAAGACAAAGAGGGTGAAATACTTAATGTTCTACCAACAGATGACAACGTAGAAACTTCGTACCAATCAACAGAATTCGGAAATAAGCTTACATTAAGAGCCTCAGGTAATACTTTAATACTTTTTTTGTGAGGTGTTTCGATTAGAAATTGATGGCCAATATTTCATTATAAGTTAAAGTATTTTTGATGTATAGAATAGGAAAAAATCTATGAAACCTTTCTTTTCCAACAATCTTGGGAATCCATAGTTTATGCCATCAGTTTATCCCATAACCCCACAATGGAGGGGATTACCACCCAGTTTAAATAATAAATAGAGTGGTCTTCATTAGCTGCAGTTATGCTGTTCAGATTGTGTTTAGAGACCTGTGGGTTGCGGAGAATTGTCATATTTCTGTTTAATCAGTTTTGCCTCCTGTTTCTGTTGTAACTTATCAGGCCATGAAGATCTCTTCAATCTGTTAAATGACTTCACACCGTACCTTCCTTCAGTCTTTTCTACATAAACGAAAAACTTTGCCAGTCAAGGCTAGGGGCATCTGACTGATCTTAAAGGAATGACTGGTCTCTGTCTTGAAGGAATAAAACTCTATAATAATATGGAGGATTTGAATAGCCTTTCCTTTGTATCTTATTTAGAATAACCACAAGTAGAACTGAAAATAATTAATGCAGATGACCGTTGTGGTTCTAGGTAAACTGTCTGTTGGACACAGTTCAGTTACTGGAAGGAATGAATTTAGAACTTATTACTACGTACTGGTTATCAACTAGTTAGATATAATGCAAATTGCTAAGACTTTGTCAGTGTCCATTTAGTGTCTATTCTTGAAAATTAAACTCTTGCATTATGTTTCAACAGAAGTATTAATGCATTTATTTCAGAATTTGGTGATATGATTGAAGTTATAAATAAGGCAAGTGCATCTAAGTAGGTAATGCTTTGGGTATTGATATTAAAGGTTGTCCCTGGATTATTTCAGGATTTCTTAAAAAGTTTGCAGGTCAGAAATGTGGCCGTGAGCAGCGGTCCCAGGCAGCAGAAGATACCTGCAGCCTCCCAGCAGATGGTAAATCCATCCCTAATGTAAATTCATACATATGGACAGTACATAGGTTGGACAAGCATAAACTACGGAGGACCAGTATGTGATCGCAACTCCATTGATGAACTGAGAGGAGATCATTCTATACTGTATCTGTGGCATTCTGCAATTTGAGGCAGCAATGTTAAGTGTTTGGGATTTGCTCTTTATTTAAGGAAGATGAAACATTTTATTCTAAAGGTATTAATAGCAGGAATATAAGGATATTTTAAATCTGCACTTGAGAATGTAGATGTGTTCAAAAAAAAAACCTGACTGCAACTTATCTACAATCCTGAATTGTTTTCTGAGCCACTTATTAAATTTAAATTGGTTCGTTATTGTCACATGTACCAAACTACAGTGAAACTCTTCGGTTCGCCGTTGATACGTCTAATTTCATCATAAGAGTACTTAGAAGTAGTGCAAGAAAAAGTGAAAACAGAATGCAGAATAAAGTGCAGGCAGAGAATAATGTGCAAAGCCTTGACAAGGAAAATTGTGAGGTTAAGAGTCTATCTTATGAAACAAGGGGACTGTTCAGTATTTTCTGCTAGTGAGATAGAAGCTGTCATTGAGTGTGGTTGTAAGTGCTTTCAAGCTTTTGTATCTGTTGCCTGATGAGAAGGAGGAAGAAGACAGAATCTTCAGGGTGGTACAGTAGAGCCCATGGAGGGCAGGCTGATCTTTGTGAAGTTCTGAGCTGTGACCATGACTCTGCAGTTTCTTGTGGTCACAGGCAGAGCAGTTGCCTTTCTTACCCTTTCTTGCCTTTCTTATTGAGATAAGATGCTGTCTTTGGTGCAGCTATAAAAAAATTATGAGGGTCAACATGGACTTGCTGACTTTGTTTAGCTTCCTGAGGAATTAAAGACATTGGTATGCTTTCTTGGTAATGTGTTCTTATGTTTTAACCATAACCATAATCTTTCAACCCTCTTAATCTCAGCACCATTACTTTAAGAGAGAGAGAGAGTGTGTGTGTGTGTGTGTGTGTGTGTGTGTGTGTGTGTGTGTGTGTGTGTGTGTGTGTGTGTGTGTGTGTGTGTGTGTGTGTGTGTGTGTGTGTGTGTGTGCGTGTGTGTGTGTGTGTGCGTGCGTGCGACAATCCCTTTTCTAAAGTCATTGACCACTTTTCTCTGTGCTGACATTGAGGGATAGGATATTATCATGCCACCACGATCTCTATCTCCATTCTGTACTCTGACTCATTATTGTCAGAGTTTCAGCCCACTACAGTGCCGTCATGTCATCTGCAAACTAGTAGATGGAGTTAGAGCAGAATCTGTCCATGCAGTCATAAATGTACAGGGAGTAGAGTAGGGGACTAAGAATGCAGAATTGTGGAGTGCAGTGTTGATGAGCAGACATGTTGAAAAATTTGTTCATTTACCTCTGGATTCAAAAGTTTGCGAGAAAGGAATCAAATGCAAGTTGAAAAACTACAAATTAAGTCCTGGAGAGACTGGAAACTTTATGAAAGAAAGAGCATTAGTAGACATTTTATACTTAATATTACTTTAACTTTAATTTATAATCACTATTTTTACACTCAGATGAGTGAAGAGGAAAATATAGTCCTGGGCTTCAAAAATAGTTGTAGACTAAAATCATGATATTTTCATCAGTGGAAAACAGAACTTTCTTTGATTCCTATTTGGTGTATTTTGTAGATACAGTAGTTTCAAATGCATGATGCCACCTGGATAAGTTTGGTTTCCATCCTATCACATATTTTTGTTCTAGTTTCTCCTCTTTTCCCCCTCTTGAACCTGAAAGGACACTTACTTTCTTGTTTCTTCAGTATTGATCAACCTGAAAGTTAACTTTCTTTATCTTTGCTGACCTGCTGAGTTATATGTACTTTCAGTTTTTATTTCATCTTTTCAGGATCTGTATTTTTTTTTATTTTTAGTTAATGCTGGTCAGGGAATGGATTGCCATATTTATGCATGTTACATGATTTAGCTCCTGTAAGAAACAAAACACAAATGAAAATCAGGTCTTAGGCCTAAGGTAGACGTTCACTGTTTTCCTTCTGAACCAGTGTGCTAATATATTAGAAAATCCAGATCCTGCTACCTAACCTTCAGTCCCACATATGGCACGCAGCCACTTCTGTCATTTTCTTTAATGCATCTTTGTCCTGCAGCTTCGACAGCCTTTCAGGCTGACTTTCAGAATCAGGTTTATTATCACCAGCATGTGACGTGAAACTTGTTAACTTAGCAGCAGCAGTTCAATGCAATACATAACCTAGCAGAGAAAAGAATAATAAAATAAAAATAATAATAATAAATAAACAAGTAAATCAATTACGTATATTGAACATATTTTAAAAATGTACAAAAACAGAAACACTGTATATTAAACAAAAGTGAGGTGGTGTCCAAAGATTCAATGCCGATTTAGGAATCGGATGGCAGAGGGGAAGAAGCTGTTCCTGAATCGCTGAGTGTGTGCCTTCAGGCTTCTGTATCTCCTACCAGATAGTAACAGTAAGAAAAGGGCATGCCCTGGGTACTGGAGGTCCTTAATAATGGCATTTCTCATAGCATCTTACCTGAACAGATCATAGACCAGTATTGGGAACCTAACACAGTGCAATCTGGGTCTTTCTTGAGTTTCCCCACACACTGTCCCTAATCCCAATTAGTGAAAACAGCTCCACCAATACCCCCTTTTACAGAGGTATGCTAATCCAAACCATCCCCCTGGCCATAAATTAACCATTACTCCCTATCACCAAACATTTACAAGGATGTTGCCTGGATTGGGGAGCATACTTTATGAGAACTCAGCTTTTTCTCCTTGGAGCAGTGGAGGACGAGAGGTGAACGGATAGAGGTGTTTAAGATGATGAGAGGCATTGATCGTGTGGACAGTCAGAGGCTTTTTCCCGGGGCTGAAATGGCTAACACGAGAGGGCACCATTTTAAGGTGCTTGGCAGTAGGTACAGAGGAGATGTCAGGGGTAAGTTTTTTATGTAGAGAGTGGTGAGTGCGTGGAAAAGGCTGCCGGCAACGGTAGTGAAGGCGGATACGATAGGGTCTTTTAAGAGATTCCTGAGTAGGTCCATGGAGCTTAGAAAAATAGAGGGCTATGAGTAATTGTAGTAATTTCTAAAGTAGGCACTGTACATGTTCGGCACAGCATTGTAGGCCTGTATTGTGCTGTAGGTTTTCTATGTTCTATGTTCTGCCACTATACCTACTTCACTATAACATTTATCTTGGCTTAAAAGCTATCTCTATCAATCTGAATCCTGATGAAGTATGTACATCTAACACCCCTTGATAATCTTCCACTACTCCAACCTTCACTTCCATGTCTCATATCTTCCACATGCTACCAGCTAATCAGACATAACATGCACATCATCTAGGTGCATCGCATACCTAGAGTATGGGGAATAAGTAAATGTGGGACAGGTCCAACATGCTGCATGCTTTTTTGTTTTTCTCTGCCACAAAACACTACCTTGTACATTTCTACATACAGAACTCCCAACTGAAAATCAAGATAAGCAACTGTAAACATTACAAACATACAATATAAATAGAAAAAAATACTGGAAATACTCAACAGGTCAGACTTCATCTGTAGGAAGACAAATATTTAAATTCGGTTATCTGTCTGATGAAAGATCTTCAATCTGAAACATTGACTCTATTTCTCTTCCCATAGATGCAGCCTGATCCACTGAGTATTTCCGTAAGGCCTAAGGTATAGAACCATTTGGCCATTTCATCATGGCTGATCCAATTTTCCTCTTAACACCAAATCTGCCTTTTCCCTGTATCTCTTCAAGCCCCGACCAGCATGTTCTGTTGTTATTTAAGAACTAAGTATCTAATGCATTTAAAGTAAGAAGAGATAATTTCAAAGGAGATGTACAGAGCAAGCTTCTTACACAAAGAGTTGTGGATATTTGGAATGCACTGCCCAGGGTGGTGGTGGAGGCAAATACAACAGGGGTTTTCAAGAGGTTGTTAGATAGGCACATGAACATGGAGGGAATGGAAGGATATGGACATTATGTAGGCAGAAGGATTTAGTTTAACCATAGTTTGATTACTAATTTAATTAGTTCACCACAACACTGTGGGCTGAAGACCTACTTCCTGTGGTTATTAACTCTTTAGTGGACTGGTCAGAGTTCTTAATCAAGAAAACAGTAATGAATAAAAACACAAAATACTCTAGAGATGCTGGGGTCAAAGCAACATGTACAACACACTGGAGGAACTCAGCAGGCCGGGCAGTATCCGTGGAAATGAGCAGTCAACATTTTGGGGCGAGACTCTTCATCAGGACTGAAGAGAGAGGGGACATGGGCCCTATAAAGAAGGTGGGGGGAGGGTGGGAAGGAGAAGGATGGTAGGTGCCAGGTGAAAAACCAGTAAGGGGAAAGATCAAAGAGTGGTGGAGGGGATATAGGCAGGAAACGTGAAGAAGGAATGTAAGGGGAAAGCACTATGGTTAGTAGAAGGAGACGGAACCATGAGGGAGGTGATAGGCAGCTGGAGGAGAAGGTAGAGTGAAACTGGGATGGGGGAAGGGAGAGGGTGGGAATTACCAGAAGTTGGAGAATTCGATGTTCATGCCAAGGGGCTGGAGACTACCCAGACGGTATATGAGGTGTTGCTCCTCCAACTTGAGTTTGGCCTCATCATGGCAGTAGAGGAGGCCATGTATGGACATATCCGAATGGGAATGTGAAGCAGAGTTGAAGTGGGTGGCAACCAGGAGATCCTGTCTGTTGTGGCGGACGGTGCAGGGGTCCCCCAATCTGCGTCGGGTCTCACCGATGTAGAGGAGGCTGCACCGGGAGCACGAGATGCAATAGATGACCCCAACAGACTCACAAGTGAAGTGTTGCCTCACCTGGAAGGACTGTTTGGGGCCCTAAATGGTGGGATTATGCTAGCAGAGATAAGTACCAGGTGAGAAATCTGTGGGGAGGGACGTGTGGATCAGGGAGTCACAGAGGGAACGATCCCTGCGGAAAGCGGAGAGGGGTAGAGAGGGAAAGATGTGCTTAGTGGTGGGGTCCTGTTGAAGGTGGTGGAAGTTGCAAAGGATAATATGCTGGATCCGGAGACTGGTGGGGTGGTAGGTAAGGACAAGGGGGACACGGTCCCTGTTGTGGTGACGGGAGGATGGGGTGAGGGCCGAAGTGCGGGAAATGGAGGAGGTGCGGGTGAGGGCATCATTGATGATGGCAGATGGGAAACCACAATTGTTAAAGAAAGAGGACATTCGATTTGCTGATGATACTAAGCTGGGTGGCAGTGTGACTTGTGATGAGGATGTTAGGAGAATTCAGGGTGACTTGGATAGGCTGGGTGAGTGGGCAGATACTTGGCAGATGATGTTTAATGTGAATAAGTGTGAGGTTATCCACTTTGGGAGTAAGAACAGGAAGACAGATTATTATCTGAACGGTGTAGAGTTAGGTAAGGGAGAAATACAAAGAGATCTAGGAGTCCTTGTTCATCAGTCACTGAAGGTGAATGAGCAAGTGCAGCAGGCAGCGAAGAAGGCTAATGGAATGTTGGCCTTTATTACAAAGGGAATTGAGTACAAGAGCAAGGAAATCCTCTTGCATTTGTACAGAGCCCTGGTGAGACCACACCTGGAGTATTGTGTACAATTTTGGTCTCCAGGATTAAGGAAGGACATCCTGGCTGTAGAGGGAGTGCAGCGTAGATTCACGAGGTTAATTCCTGGGATGTCTGGACTGTCTTACGCAGAAAGGTTAGAGAGACTGGGCTTGTACACGCTGGAATTAAGGAGATTGAGAGGGGATCTGATTGAAACATATAAGATTATTAAGGGATTGGACAAGATAGAGGCAGGAAATATGTTCCAGATGCTGGGAGAGTCCAGTACCAGAGGGCATGGTTTGAGAATAAGGGGTAGGTCATTTAGGACAGAGTTAAGGAAGAACTTCATCTCCCAGAGAGTTGTGGGGGTCTGGAATGCACTGCCTCGGAAGGTAGTGGAGGCCAATTCTCTGAATGCTTTCAAGAAGGAGCTAGATAGGTATCTTATGGATAGGGGAATCAAGGGATATGGGGACAAGGCAGGAACCAGGTATTGATATTAGTTGATCAGCCATGATCTCAAAATAGTGGTGCAGGCTCGAGGGGCTGAATGGTCTAATTCTGCACCTATTGTCTACTGTCCATTGAGATGTCCTGGAACGGAATGGAAATGAATAAAAGTTACTGCCACTCGAGTTGACATTCCCAGCTTTCTGACCACTTACTGAAATTCTTTCTAGAGGGTAGCCTAGAAATGAAATCCAAAACATGAGAGAAAGGGCGTGGGTACCTTATTGTCAGGGTGAGGGAAAAGGGTAATTCACATGCCAGTTCCCTAGAGGCAAGATGATGGTAACAATCAAACAACAAAGAAAAGTTTTTCTTTCATTTAAACAACTTTATTTCCAATGTCAACATTCAATACAAGAGAGCTGCCACCCTTTACCCCCGCAATGCACTGTTACCCCCTTGCATGCATGCTCATAACAAAGAAAGTGCACTTGCCTACTTAATACTTACATAACCCAAATGAGCAGAGCTCAACAGATGATGTGTGTTTGCCGCTGTAGATGATGCCAAGTGCAACAGGCTACAGGTAAATGCTGATATTGAAAAACATTATTTCAGGATAGTTAAACTTCAGAAGAGATTGGTTTAAAAAAAAACAGAAAGGAGAGCCCTGATAATAAAGAATGGGATAAAGACAGTACCTCAGAAGAAGACACGAGGAAATCTGCAGATGCTGGAAGTTCAAGCAATACACACAAAATGCTGGTGGAACACAGCAAGCCAGGCAGCATCTATAAGGAGAAGCACTGTTCTGACGAAGGGTCTCGGCCCGAAACTTCGACAGTTACCTCAGAAGAAGAATCAGCTTAGATGAAGCTCAGAAATAAAATTGGTTATGAAACATTAATCGGCTTTCAAACAGTAGTGATGATGTAAGACATTGTATAAGCAATGGAAATAGATGCTATGTAACAAGAGTATTACAATAAATATGGGGGACTTTACATACACACCGGGCAAACCAAATGAGCTGGACTGGTCTGTGGAATGAGTCTGTAGATTATGCAAGAAATTGCTTTCTAAAGCAGCGTGCCGAAGAACCAAAAAGTACTATCATGCCATGACAGAGCAAATGCTTTATCTGGTAGTTAAATGACTTTTTATTTGAAGTGTGAGCATAATGTGATAGAAGTTTAAACAAAGATTGATTTAATTCAAACTTAAATCAGCGTCTTGAACCTATAAAAGCCAGTTACATAATTTTGAGTCATGTGTAGGCACGGCAAATTGGGAACCTTTTAGGACTAAGACATCGATAAAGAAAGGGAAATTACAGTGTAAGGGTAATCTAATGAGAAAAATAAAAACAGACAAAAGTTTTTATAGCTAAGTAAAAAGATTTTTAAAAAGTAAAGAAAAACATGGGTTTTTAGAATTTACTAATAAGAAAGTGAATTTAGAAGAATGTGGGGGGGCATTGAAACCTACTGAATGTTGAAAGGACTAGATAAGGTGGATGTGGAGAGATGTTTCCTATGGTGGGGGTATTCAGAACTAGGGGACACAGCCTCAAAATTGAGAGGGGACCTTTTAGAACAGAGGGAGGGAGGAATTATTTAGCCAGAGAGTAGTAAATTTGTGGAAAACTCTGCCACAGACTGCGGTGGGGTACAGGCCAAGTCCTTGCGTACACTTAAAACGGAAGTTGATAGTTTCCTGATTTGCAGGGCATCAAAGATATTGTGATAAGGCAAGTGTAAGGGATCCGGGAATAGTCATGGCAAAATTGTGGAGCAGACTTAATGGGCTGAAAAACTTAATTCTGTATGATGTCTTATGGTCTAATAGTAGAGTCCCTAGGCAAAAGAGCTACAGCAGGTACTTAAAACAATTAGAAAGGCAAATGATAAGTTCCCCAAGATTACAAAAGGATTTGAGTACTGATCTCTTACAGTGATTATGCAAATCCCTGGTTAAACTATTTTTGGAGTATTGTGTACACATCTGGTCTCACTAGGGAATGATATACTTGCAATAGGAGTGCAACCAAGGTTTACCAAGTGTATTCCTGGGACTTGTCTTTGAGGAGAGAGCAACCAGACTGGGCCTGCCTGTCAAGATTAGAAGAAATGAGAGCTGATCTAGTGGAAACAAAAGAGTTTGACAGGGTTGATGGAGGGGTAATATTTCCTATGATTAGGAGGTCTGGAACCCGAGGTCATCATCTCAGAATTAGCTGGTCATTCAGAATGGAGATGAGAAGTCATTTCTACACCCAGAGGACAGTGAACCTTTGGAATAGCATGCCGAACAGGGAAGTGGAGGCTTAGTCCCTTAGGCAGTTGATAGACTTGTGTATATAAGGGAATTAAGGGATATAGGGTTAGAATAGGAAAGTAGTGCTGAGGTAAAGGTCATGCACTACCTTGTGCAGCAAGCATGTGGGATGAATTGCCGTCTGTTGTTTCTATTTCTGATGTTCATAGATTCATCACTTCTGTTGAAGATGTTCTCTAAATAGTTTCTCAATTCCCTTTCCCTTAAATTCAAGCTGTTTTCTGATCCTTTTCTTACTTTTGTCCATTCACAATGTTTTTCTTCTATGCTGATAAGTTTTCCTCTACTTTCGCATCGTGATGCAAGCTTTGATCCATTGGAACAGAAAACACAATCTTAAAATAACCCTCCTCTCAAAAGAAATCACCTTCATTTATTTGACTTAGTCCATTTACACACAGTCTGTCTCTACACTCCATTAACTTTTTGTTGGGAGGGTTAGGTTGAAATCAGGGTCATAGGACTCAAACTGAATATTATTGCCAAAGAGAGGTTTATTGAGGATGGAGGGAGGTGAGTGGTCCAGTGAACTTTTTGTATTTGGACCCAGTGCTGGAAAATGCATGAGGTCCAAAGCATTGTGTGCCACAGAGGAGAATGCACACATTGAAAGATGGTTGGTGCAGGTTAACATAGGGTTCTTGTGGGATGAGGCCTGCTTTTGGGAGGAAGAGAGGCCGGCAAAGCTGGAGAGTGCTGGGGCAGTTGGCAGCTGCAGTCCAGTGTAGCTGCTCATAAGCTTGGCATATTGGTGGAACACCAATATACCAACCAAGATTCCAGTCTGAGCTGGTTCCATTAACCCACATTTGGCTCATAATCCCCTACGCTATCTAAACACTTACCTGCCTAAGTATCTTTTAAATGTTATTAATGTAGCTGCCACAAACACTTTCACTGCAACCTTGTTCCTAATACTGACAACTCTGGATAGAAAACGTTGTTCCCCAGGTTCCTAGTAACTTTTTCCCCTTTCATTTTAAACTGTGCCCTCTAGTTCTTGATTCACCAAGCCTGGGAAGAAGACATGCACTCAATCTATGACTCTTAAACTTTAATACACCTCTAAGATCACCCTTCATTTTCTTACACTCCAGTTAAAAATAGTTTAATAATTTGATGATTGCTCTTCATTACTGGATCAACATTCATCACAAAAAAGTGAATTATCTTCTATCAGTGATGATTAATTACATTTTATAGCTAATTCCAATATTCGAGAATGTCTCCAACTCAAAAGACATTAACAGCCACGTTTGAAGATGACTTTGTGATTTTGTTTTTTTATTTATGTATTCAAGGATGGAACCAGTACTTAGATAATTATAAATAGTATAAACTATGAAAGAAATTGAAGTTTTAGTTCCCCGTGTGACAGCAAGTAGTAATTACGAACAGGCAGCTGTAAGGTATGGGATTTCACCTGAAACCAAAAACAGTAGCGCACCCCCACATGGTAATCTCCCTTTGACCTCAGGTCTTCACCTTCAGGAGTTTCTATCAGATCCAGTTGAACTACTTTGCAGCAATGATCCACGAAGTTTGAGTCTATTCCTGGCATATCATTACTGACGCCGGGGCTACCTCATTTTCCAGTGCTGCTAAGCATAAATATGCCAGTTCTGGAAGAAAACTTATCCTTAAGTGTCAGCATTCCAAGATTTTTACTTCATTATTCAGGCTGGCACTTATTCATTATACAAACTGTTCACTTATTTCATGGAATTTTAGCAGTTGAAAGCAATGGAAGAAGCCATTGGCTTGTCATGGTAGGAGATAAAATAACTGTGTCCAATTTATCAGCAGTGCTTTGATTTTCTTTCATAATGAAACATTATTTCACATTCTGCTACTGAGCATTTTTACAGTAAGTTATATGTACCAGATCCTTTGTTTCTAATATCAGAAATGGAAACTATAATTGTTTCCATCTGTATTTTTAATACAGTAGATTCCAATTAATTAGGACACATCAGGCCCTGTACATTTTGGCCCAATTAACTGGCTGCCCCAATTAGCCAGAGTTTCATGGAAATAGTTAAAAGATGCAAAAAAAACTAGTTTAACTGAGAAACAATTTATGCATTTGTGAGATACAAAACAAATTATAACACTACCAATCCCTCTACAGTACTATAAAACTGTGCATTAGTCCCTAATAATTATTGATGGAGGAATCCATCTGCTGTGTTCTTTTGATTGATAGTAAATTAACAAAATTAGCACCTGGCCTGAATGCTTGAAACAGCGATGAACAAAACAGTACTGAATTGTCTTACTGCTTACTTCTCGCCTACTATCAGGGACAAAATTTGCTGCTGTTTGAACACAAACACACACAACTGTGGCTATTTAAAAACTGATTGCTCTAAGTATGGTGTAGTTTCTAACCTTTGATGTGACTGACACTAGTTCGGAAACAGTCTCCTGCCCCAATTAAGTAGCTTAGTGTCACAAATAAATCAAGGGCATTGTAGCTATTTTCTTTAGTTTCTGTTCTTTAAGAGTTGTCCCAAATAAATGTCTGCACTGAACATCCAGATGGCCCAATTATCCAGAATCCACTGTATATAAACAGAAGTTTATCAACTAACTCTCAGTTTAAAAAGTTTAAAACAGAAAGTACAGTTTTAAAAACAAATAATGAGGACTGACAAGATAGCACTTCAGAAGAATTATTTGAGAATCTAAAATATTTTTCTCAATACTAAAATGATGCACTACTTCATTAGTGTATCATAGGTAATTAAATAATGTGTAATAGTCCAGTTAATTTAGATACACCTGATGAACATTCCATTTGTCTAATTCAACACAAATACTCCCTCAGTTTATTTGTGCACAGGATTCAAATGTCCCTGGCAATGCTGACATTTATTGCACATCCCTCGTTATACCCTTTAGGAAACAATGACCAGGTAAGGCCAGCAGAATTCTTTCTTTGAAAGGTGTTATTGAAGTAGATGGTCCTTTACAAAATCATCTGATAATTTTGTAGCTCCCGTGACAGAAACTAGTTTAATATTTAAATCCCTCATTTTGTTTAATTAGATGTATTTAAATTCCTCTGGTGCCATGGTGGGATTTGAATTGCCAGATCTTCAATTTTAACTGGTTGGCTACCATGCTCCATAATTTTATTGTCATATTTCTTAAACATCTCAATTAAATAACTCATTAGCTGTTTTGACAATTCTAACACCAGTATGAGAGTAAATAATTTATAAGATACACTGTGCCACTGGTTCTGTGGCAGGATTTTCCAAATCCACAGCCATCACTGCCTAGAACAGTGAGGATGACACCTGGATTTCAGCTGCACCATCCCTAAACTTTTCTTTAAGTCACAAACTATTCTGACAGTGATATATATTGCTATTTCTTAATTCTTACTTGATCAAAACCTTGGAACTCCTTTCTAAATAGGATTGCATTATTGCAAATCTTCCATTCATTTGAATAGTTTTGACTCTTAATCAAACTCCATAACTCTTTCTCCATGAAAAGAAGTAAGAATCTCATAATTGGCATCGACCAAAAATTGTGCTAAATAGCATCAAAGTGCAAATAAATTTATTATCAAAATGCATACTGTATATGTCACAATATACTGTATATTACAACCATGAAAATCATTTTCTTGCAGGCATGTACAGCAAATCCAAGAAACACAATAGAATCAATGAAAAACCGCACCCAACTGGACAAAGAACCAATGTGCAAAGGACAACAAATTGTGCAAATACAAAGGAGAAAAATAAATAATAAATAAGCAATAAATATTGAGATCATGAAATGGAGCCCTTGAAAGTGAGCCCATAGTTTGTAGGAACAATTCAATGATGGGGTGAGTGAAGTTATCCCCTTTGGTTCAAGAGCCTGATGGTTGAGGGGTAATAACTGTTACTGAATCTGACGGTGTAGATCCTGAGGCTCCTGAACCTTCTTTTTGATGACAGCAGTGAGAATGGGACATGAATTGGATGGTGGAGACCCTTGAGTGTTCTCATATCAATGTGCTCAATAGTGGGTTAGAGATGGACTGGGCTGTATGCACTACTTTTTGTAGGATACTCTGCTCAAGGGCATTGGTGTTTCCATACCAGGATGTGATGCAACCAGTCAATATATGCCACATATCTATAAAGTTTGTCAGAGTTTTAGATGCCATGCTGAAATCTCTGTACACTTCTAAGGAAGTAGAGGTGCTACCATGCTTTCTACATAACTGCACTATGTGCTGGCATCAGCCGAATAAACTGATGTTATGAATGTAGCAGATCGAATTGGTATCTCATAACCATAAGTTTACAAACTGTGATTTTTTTATATTTCCCATGAAATAGCATATTAAATATTTAATTATTTGAGTTCAGATTTTATGAGAAAATATTTAGGAACATTTGAAAATCTGTCTGAACCCTATGTTGATCTAGAAAACAGTTGCCTTGACCTGTGTCTCTTATGAATGATGTATATCATTGCCTTCAAGTTCAAAATAACTTAAAATTCCAAGTTTATACTGCAATTATATATAAACAATGGCCATATTTTTTAATCTATTGAGTCAAAATCCATTCTTGTGCTTCTGATAGGCTTGATTAATGTTTTCTGTTCTCCAGCTAACTTATTGGCCGATGGCATTCATGTCCCTTATTTCATGCAAATTGATTAGTGTGTAAGTCAAGTATTCTAAAGGACTGAGACGGCTTCATTCCAAATGAAGTCCTCTGTTGCTGGACCTTGCCAGATTTTTTCCTTTGACTATCTTTCTAATTTTGAGCGGCCTCAATGCACGTTCATCAGACTTGATGCTGCGTTGTGATTATTTTTATTGAACAGTGCTGCAGAAATCCAGTAACATACATTGGAGATACAAACTACACGTATCTTGTTAACAGTTATTAAACATGTCAAGACATCATGGAATTGCTTAGCAGTCCTAACTCCCAATAGATTTAGAATGGAATAAACATATTTCCAGTTTTAGTTGATAATGTTAAGAACACTGTATTAGTGTTCAAAAGAACAAAAAGTATAAGCACAAAGAAGCATTCTAAATATAGCTATTCAAAACAGCCAGAAAATCTGCATGGCCTGAAAGAAAACTGGTGGTATACTTCCTTCCGTAAGTATCTCAGAACCACTTCTGTTTTTTTTAAAGAAAGTCGACAGGAAAGTTGCTTGAGGCAATGATCACCAAACTCTCTACATTGTGTATTAATTTGCAATAATTTAAAGAATGATTTCACAGTACTGTAATGAGGTTTTTCTTCCAGATTTATGCACTGATTGACTCCTGCATAGTTCAGTCATGGCCATTGGCTTTCTTTCTGTTTTGTGGAAGTTAATATCTTTTTCTTAGCAAGAAATCTGTGCATATGTTGAAATGAAAAAAAAAGACAACACTAAATTATTAATGGCAATGCATTTCATTGTATGTCTGCAAAGACTGTAGTTACTTTGCATCAGAGAAGTAGACTTGCTTGCATCCTGCATGCATTTTTACTACAGGATAAATATTTGCAGTAATTCTATATCACTGCTTTGAACTATTCTCTATTTTTGGTTCCGGTTCTGAATATTAAGCCACCAGATGATCATGTGATTTGGTAAACAATAGATCCTGACGAAATACTGCAAGACAGTTTCCTTCTTCATGCGAACTCTCTGAAACATAAAGAAACAAAATTAGGAAAGGCATATAACAATCACTTTGGCAGAACTTGCATTCTGTTTCAATTCAACATTTACTGTTATTAGAGAGTACATCATTCTTTACCTATATGCAACAACTGTTACAATTAAATGCAAATCTTCTCTTATTTTAAACTCTGCTAGATTAAGACGAAGAAGATGCCTAAACTAGCTGGTCTAGTTCCAAAAGTTATTTCTCATTGCAGTGCATCTATTGTTAGCATTAATCTACAGTAAGATGAGCTGTGGTTACATTGCCTTCAGATCAATGCAGATTGCGTGTGGTAGAGCTTTGATGCATGCCTGTCTTAACCCATTGAAAACATGAATGCTGGTTCATGCATATTCATACAAGCAAAATGGATTATAGCTGCTTGGATAGTGCAAGATAATATTATAAATTTCAATTATTCCTTCAACAAAAAGTAGCCCTATTTTTCTGCCATTAATGTAAAACAAAAATCATCAGTAAACAACAAGAGAGTACTGTTCCATACTGGTACAGAGCTACAAAATGGAAATGCTCCTTTATTCTTTTCAGAGTAATTTAGTTATCCAACACAGAATAGAGACAGATCTTTTGATATAGCCATCTTCAGAGGAATACTTATTGCATTCACAGGAAAATAATAAGTAGGAAAGTGGCAAATGTAAGTACAAACCTTGTGAACTCAGTATGGCTTGTTTCCTGGCCTCCTTTCTCAACTTTCTAATCACTAAATCTTTGAGACCTTTACAACTGCCAGATGCAATGGTGCAAACGAGAAGATCTGCAGATGCTGGAACTCCAAGCAACACACACAAAATGCTGGAGGACAGTGGTGCCAGTTATTAGACTGATAATCCAATATCTAATTTTATGATGTTATTATGATGAGCTCCTCTGGTTCTTTTTGCTATGTTCTATGTTTAACCAATTGAATACAACTGAAATCAGCTTAGATGAATTAATTTTACTTTATCTATTGCCTGAAAATTCTAATTTTCTTTATAAATACCAAGCCCGTTGGTGTTGAGCTGTATAGACTTGCTGCTACACTTGGTTTTAGAAACATACATACTAACATGTGTTGGAAGATCTCATAGCAATCAAACTACAGAAAATGTTAGAAATACGTTACAGATCAAGAAGGTCTGTGGAAAGAAAAACAAAATTAACATTCCGGGTCAATAATCTGCGGAGTCACACCAACAACATTGAAGATTCAATACAAGTTGTTCTTGAACACCTTTTGCAAAATGACTAAGTTCATTAGAATTTTACTGCATTGCTAAATTATTTGAGTTTGGAAATTCATCAAAGTCTGTGGGTCAGTTTGTAGCACATAAATGACAGGTCTATGTCCTGCAAAACAATGCTATTTCCAGTAATCTGGTCATTGCAACCAATTACAGAGATAAGTAGAATTCATTGCACAAATGAGTATTATTAAATCTCATGTATTGTTAGTTTTCAATTGTGACTACTAAATTAGCAAACTCTCAGTAGTCACTATATTGGAGGCATTTACTGTGGTTAACAATAGATTCAGTTTTGATTTGGTTGTTTTCAGTATAAGCAGGGAGAAAAAGTAACTTTTATGTTTTCTATTATATTTCTAGTTTCTACCTAATTCATGCATTTTCCTTCTGCTGGCAAAATCTGATTTTCAGAATTAATTTATGTTTATATTTTCAGTTTATGTAGTTATTCACTTTAAGAGGTCAAAGAGTGAACTTGTATCAGATAAGAAGAAAATTAAAAATGATGAAAGAGATCTTTTCTGTAAGATCCTCCAAGATTATAAGAGCATAAGACAAACAACTTTTGGAAATCATTTTTGCATTTAACTGCAAAATAATTTTTGAATGATGATTATTTTGCCTTTGGTTAGCCCCAGAAAGAATACTTTATCATCATGTGATTTTCAATGCCAGTTATTATCATTTGACTAGCTTTTGAACATTAACTTACTAATCATTATGTTTTTCCAATGTGCAAGTAAAAGTTATTTTATTGTTTCTCCTTAGCCCATAGAGGATATTTTTAACATTTATTCAGAGAAGCATTTTATTTTAATCACTGGCCTGTGACCTGCTTCAGCTCAGCTGTAAAGGACTGAATGGATTTGCCCAAAGAAGCCTTGCTCAAAATGTCATTGCCAAAACTTATGGAATCTAAAATCAGTAATCAGTAAAATGAATCTCCAGGGTTGTTATTTTGAGCTTTGAACAACAAGATTTTGCATAAAATTGATCCATTCCATTATAACAGAATAAGCGAGCAGGAATTAAATTATTTTGAAATGTTTTGGCAATATATGACATCAGGAATTCAAGTGGCAAAGACAGGAAGTATTTGTATAATTTGTTTCTATGATATAGATATCTGTATGAAAGATCTATATATATATTTCCTGTCAACATTTTGCCGAGGCATAGAATCTGCGGAAAAATAAGTGAAGTTCCTCCTGTTTTCAATTTTTAAGAAACCCAGCAACTTGTGGCATGTAAAAGATGCTCCACAAGTCAACAACTGTTGAAATAACTGCCCACCTTCTCGCTCTCTCTATTATTTGCTTCACAAAAAGAAAAACTCGTCTTTCATTTCAGTGAACTACAAAAATATGATGCATTTGTGCTGTTAATATTGATTAGTGCCAAAAGCTTGGTGTAATTCATAGGAACATATTTAGATATCCTACTATTCCAGTCAAAGCTTTTGATGGGATGCATTTTGGGCATTGGGCAAGTGCCATTAAAGAATGATAACTAATAAAAGGTATGGCAAACAGTTATCAATGCTCACCAAGTCATAACCTCCCTTTTAAAAACAGATGAGGAGGCCAGAGGGTGGTGAATCTGCAGAATTTATTGCTACAGATAGCTTTGGAGGCCAGGTTACTGGGTATACTTAAAGTGGAGATTAATAGGTTCTTAATTCTTAAATCCACGTCAATGGTCTTCTGCTGTAGACCATCTACTTCAAGGTTTGACATGTTGTGCTTTTAGAGATATACTGTTCTGTATACCACTGTTGTAACACATGGTCATTTGAGTTACTGATGCCTTCCTGTCAGTTTGAATCAGTTTGGCCATTCTCCTCTGACCTCTCTCATTAACAAGGTGCTTTCACCCACAGAGGTGCCAGACACTGGATGTTTTTTTTTCTCAATTCTCTGTAAACTCTAGAGACTGTTGTGCATGAAAATATGTGGAGATACGCATTTTCTGAGATACTCAAACCACCCCGTCTGGCACCAACTATCATTCCATGGTCCAAGTCCCTTAGATCGCACTTCTGCCTCATTCTGATGTTTGGTCTGAACAACAACTGAACCTCTTCACCACATCAACATGCTTCTATGCACTGAGTTTCTGCCACATGATTGACTGATTTGTTATTTGCATTCATATGCAGAGTACCTAATAAAGTGGCCATTGAGTGTACATGCATAAACATTCACCTAACCCTTAAGAACACCTAATAACCTCAAATAGTATGATTATAATTAAATGCATTACTTCAAAAGCAAAGCAACACTGTTGCATCTTTCATAACATAATTCACTCTAAGATAGCCAAAGGGTCACAAACACAAATGATTTATTATCATTAATAACATGTACTTGCTGAGTAAGCCCTGATTTGCACTTATATCATCTCTAGACTTGACTAGTTCAACGTATTCCTGGCCAGCTTCACAAGTTTCACTGCCCCCACTGCACTATCCTAAACTTTTTGCTGCCCATGTCTGAATTCACAGCACAGATGAAAACGGATCAGGTGTAAAATATCCTTGAGAACCATACCCAATATAGAAATCTTAGAGGACTGCTGAAGAATTAAGGTTCAGAGTTGAAGAAAGAAACAGAATAAACTCATAGCTACAGTAAAGCGAATTCCATAAGGCATATGAATGAATATTAAGTGCTAATTAGAACAGCTGTGGGCTAATAAGGAGACCAAAAAGATGATCAATTCTTAGAAGGAAACTGTATAAATTAAATGCAAAGTGAATACAAAGGAAGAGGATACTACCAAAATCTGACTGAATTGGACGTAGTGGATAGCTCATCTGGACTGACTGCGATATAGCTGAGGGAACTCTCCGTGGTAATTACAGAAAGGTTGGTTAGAACCTCTCAATTTTTGCCAGATATAGGGATACTGAATAACTGGATATTGGTAAATATTTTCCCATGTTCAAAATAAAGACAAGCCACTCAAATATAGGCAGATCAGTTTAATGTCTGGATGAAGTCTATTCTATCCCCATCATTCTTTTCCCAAGATTCTAAGCTTTGATTCTTCAATGAAAACCCATTTACAACAATCAACTCAAAAGGTTACTTTCTTTTGAGGGGAAAGAGATCTTGCAACTTACACAGAAGGTTGATTTTAATAATAATACAAACTTGACATATTTTCTTAAATATTGAAATCGAACCTGAGCTCTTCTGATAGATCCCTTGTTTCACCAACATAAGATCATTGTATAAGTCTAGATGCATGCCTTACTTGATTTTATATAAAGGGAAGTTATTTCTAATATTCTTACAGATCACAGAACAACATGATGCTTTAGAAATTTGAATGAGTACAGCAACAGGAAATAAACAAATCACTTTAAATGCAGTGCAGAAAATCTTTGCTATTCTTCACACTTATGAGGTTTATCTTTCTTGATGTTATACATTAGAGAAATGATCTGATTGGGGATAGTCAGCATTGCTTTGTCAAGGGCAGGCTGTGCCTTACGAGCCTGATTGAATTCTTTGAGGATGTAATAAAAGACATTGATGAAGGTAGAACAGTGGATGTAGTGTATATGGATTTCAGTAAAGCATTTGGTAAGGTTCCCCATGCAAGGCTCATTCAGAAAGTAAGGAGGCATGAGATCCAAGCAGACCTTGCTTTGTGGATCCAGAATTGGCTTGCCCACAGAAGGCAAAGAGTGGTTGTAGATGGTTCATATTCTGCATGGAGGTCAGTGACCAGTGGTGTTCTGCAGGGATCTGTTCTGGGACCCCTCCTCTTTGTGATTTTTATAAATGACCTGGATGAAGAAGTAGAAGGATGGGTTAGTAAGTTTGTTGATGACGCAAATGTTGGGGTTGTTGTGGATAGTCTGCAGGGTTGCCAGAGGTTACAGCAGGACATTGATAGGATGCTGACTTGACTGAGAAGTGGCAGATGGAGTTCAACCCAGGTAAATGTGAAGTGGTTCATTTTTGAAGACAGAATATAGTATTAATGGTAAGACTCTTGGCAGTGTGGAAAATCGGAAATATCTTGGGGTCCATGTCCATAGGACACTCAAAGCTGCTGTGCAGGCTGACAGTGTTGTTAATAAGACGTATGTTGTGTTGGTATTCATCAACCATGGGACTGAATTCAAGAGCTGTGAGGTAATGTTACAGCTATATAAGACCTTGGTTAGACCCTACTTGGAGTACTGTGTTCAGTTCTGCTCACCTCTCTACAGGAAGGATGTGGATACTATAGAGACAGTGCAGTGGAGATTTACAAGCGCGTTGCCTGGATTGGGGAGCATGCCTTATGAGAATAGGTTGAGTGAATGACCTTTTCTCCTCGGTGCGGCGGAGGATGAGTGGTGACCTGATAGAGATGTATGAGGGGCATTGATTGTGTGGATAGCCAGAGGCTTTCTCCCAGGGCTGAAATGACCAGCACAAGGGGATGTAGTTTTATGGTGCTTGGAAGTAGATACAGAGGAGGTATCAGGGGTAAGTTTTTCACACAGAGTGGTGGGTGTATGGAATGCATTACTGGCAATGGGGATGGATGTGGGTACAATAGGGTATTTTAAGAGACTCTTAGATAGGTATATGGAGCTTAGAAAAATAAAAGGCTATGCGGAAGGGTAATTCTAAGCAGTTTCGAGAGTAGGCTACCTGGTAAGCACAACATTGCGGACTGAAGGGCCTGAAGTGTGCTGTAGATTTCCATGTTCTAAGTTCTATTATAAGACTGACAAAAACTCAAAATAATAAACCATTATTCTCGTTCCCTTTTATTGTTTAAAAATTTTTGTAGTGAATTTTTTTGACTGATTATCATTCCTTAAAGCTTCCTCAACACTAAGGCTAAACTGAAACATTGCAGTCTATAACAAAATACACTAAAAAAATAAGTTGGGAAATATGTCTTTTGAAGGAAATATGCCTGACATGAACAAGATGGAATAGGGCAAGAGGAAGTTAACAATAAGGGAATCCTGAAATCTAACACTCGACTAGCATTATGAAAGGTAGACTGACAATACCAGAATTAACAGGTCATGGATAACGTTAGATTGTTTTTTGGTTTTAGCACACTTACATTTAGCAAATGACTTTGGCCATCAGTCTTCAGATCTGAGTATAAATTGTGGATTTAATTTAGAGTGCAGCTCTGAACAATAGGTTTCTAAAAGCCATAAATCCCAGACCAGTCAATACTGATTAAAATTCATTTGAATATATGTGGTGTAGGTGCAAATCGGGAGTTGTATAGTTTGTGTGTAGTTTTAAAGAAAGCATTGTAGATACATTGTAAATATGGAATTGTCCTTTGATGTTTAGTGCATAAAATATTGAGCCCCATGTTGTGCCTGCCAGAGTATTCGACCAAAAGCGTCTCCAGATGATGACTGGTACCTTGTTCTGTTGAATAAAGAAGCTGGTTTGTATCTGCCAGTGCTTTCCTCTGGTGACTACATTCACACAACAACAGACAAGATAAACTTCTTAAAGTTTTTTTTGTAGAAGTGATGAACTATGAACAAATTTATAAAGTAGAATGCTGCAAAAATTGCATCAAGCAGCATCTGTAGAAACAAAAGATGCAGGTTGGCATTTTGGGCTGAGAGGGAAGACTGGAAGGTGGCTAAGGATGCCATTATTTATGAAGGGCAGCAAAGGGAAGCCAGGGAAGTACACGTTGGTGCATCTGACATCAGTAGTGGCTAACTTACTGAATAAGATTCTGAGTGACAGGATCTATCTGCATTTGGATAGACAAGGTCGGTTTTGGGATCATCAACACAGCTTTGTACAGCACTCCCTTGAGAAAGAAACCAGTTTTACATAAGGCGTTTTAATGACTTTATACACCTCTGCACTAACTTTCAGTGATTTATGAATATGGATTTATGTCGCACTCAAATACATAACATATTTAGCCCTTGCATTTGTTTGGCCACTCTTCACATTTGCAGGCATTCTTTTGGGATCAAGCATTATTTGCTGCCTCTCTTTCTTTGTGGGTTCTGAGGTGATTGTTGTGGTCAATGTGGAACCATATACCTTTCCACAGATGGGTCAGGTCATGAGATAAGCAGGTGGATACCTTGTGGGGTGCTTCACTCCTCCTGCCACTTGCATGGTACTTCTGTCTGCTGGCAATGCACGCACTCAAAGTTCTCAATATCACACCCAATGCTCCTGAGCCAAAGATTCTAAGAGGCCAGTGGAACTTTGTATTTCTTTGAGATCCTTTCAGCACCTCTTGCAATCTTTTCTTCTTTCTTGCTGCTAATCCCTTCCTATATCAGCTGAAAGTCGCACGTCCTTTTCAGAATTATGGTGTTAGGCAAGTGGCCTATCCAAGGATCTGACTGAAGGTCTTAACACTGATGATGTTGGCCCATGGGAGAACACTAATTTTATCCTACTAATCCTTCAGTGAATTTCTAGGGGTTTGTGGTGAACACTGTGTAGTGATTTTCCATGAAGTTGTTGCTGGCACTTTTTCAAAAGCTTTAAAGTTCAGCAATTTGCTTATACAGATCTCAGGGATCACTGCATTTTAGCAGTCCAAGAGTACTGTGCCAGTCCTGAGGTCTTGATCTTCAGATACCTTTTTTCTCAACTGAGCAAAGGCTGTGCTGGTGCATTAGAGGTGATCTGATCTGTGTCACATCTTTAAAAACCTATTTTCTTTCACTCTTTCTGTTAATACAGATGGTCAAAAGTCATTAGATTTAAAACAACTAATGTAGCATCATCTGTAGTGTAGAAATATTGAGCAACATGCACAAAATGCTGGAAAAACTCAGCACGTCAGATAGGTCCTGATGCAAGGTCTCAGCCCAAAGCATCATACTTCCCTACATAGATGCTGCCTGACTTGCTAAATTCCTCTAGCATTTTGTGGGTGATGCTCAAGAATACCAGGATCTACAGAATCTCTTGTGTTTAGTACAATGGAAATATATTCATTCCAAAGACTTCAGCCTTTAGGAAACTACCTCACTTCCACCACCTTGAGGGTATTAAAGAATAGTCAAAAAATACAAAGCCCTATTGTCAGAAAGAATCCAAAATACTTTATCCTCACATGTTTATACTACCTAATCTCCCTTACTGAAATCCATTCCACTGTGATAATTGCATCTTTTTATTAGTTTTGCTAATTCCCCAACATTCCAGATCACTTGGGCCTTTCCAGCAATGCAAGAGAACTGGATATTTTGGATGGATCGAAAGCACTTACTAATATGTAAGTTTCTTCCAAGAAAGTTGGAAGAGGTTTCACTCTCATAGCATAGAGGAGTTAACTATTGCTGGTTATCAAACAGTGTAGCATGATCAAGAGATCCAGCACAGAAGTGTGTTGTTGAAAATGCTATTCTCTTGCTTTGAGCATCAGCCCCATATCCCTGACTTCAAGATAGAACAATCCATTGTAATTCTGAGACTCCTGAGCCCAATTATTCTTTGCCACCTTTTTATCATCATTCACCCCCAGCCCTAAGCCAGCCTGTGTTCTCACTGATGTCCTCCTTTAGTTACTCCCTTGCATTCCTGACAGGCTACTATCTACCCATTTCCCTTTGTAAAATTAAGTTCATTCTAATCTCTGTTCACCATGAACTTTGTCACTGTTGATTTATAATATTTCTTGGTAATTGAAGATGTGGCATGTACAATGGTCATTCATCCTTTACAATTTCTTTATGTCTTTATCAATGCCTTTGCTACAAGCTTCTCCGACATTAACATGATTTTCTCTGGACTAGAAGGGGATATTGAGCAGATGAAGATGAGAGTAAGGCCAGAGGTGAATAAAATGGGGACATGTGAATTTTTAAAACTTGACACAGTGGCAGGCAGTGTCCAAAATGGATGACTTAAGGTCAACCTGAACCTTCATTTATGTTGCAAAGGTGGTCTTCTGGTGCCTGCTGCATTTTCAAACACTCTGCCGTGTTAAATAGAAAATATTTTTGTGCTGACAGAGATTCCATGCAGAATGCAGGTGGAGCTGTGGGTTACCAATGTGCTAGGCAGGTAGCAAATAATATATTGTGGAGCTGGAGAAATCCATGTTGTCTTCATGGTTCCAGAAAACTATTCAACAGTTTCTCTGTTCGAGTATCCTTTTGGTGACCTCTCCTATTATAGCATACTGCTAAATTTTATTACACAGAGGAACCAGCTCTCACCACCACCTGGCCTAGGCAGGAAGAGGAGGGGGAGGAAGAAGAGGAAGAGCAGGAGCAGCATCGCCCACCACTCGCCTTAATATTAAAATTCTCAGACAGAACTCATCAAGTACTTGAGTTGAAGTCATCCCTTACTTCCCAGTTCACTATCATTCTCGCTATGGATATAGCTGCAGTTGCCACAACCATCATAACATTATCCTCAGTTTGCACAATGAATCTGAGTACTTACTGCAACTATTCATTTATTGACAATGCTAAATAATGATTATGAGTTATGCACGATACTTGCTTGTTGAATTGTACTCCTTACAAAGTGTTTTTCCAATACAGCTCAGAAGATTGAAGGTCGTGTCGAGGAAGCAGAGATTCTGCAGATGGGGAGAATGGACAAAGAAATGGCAAGTTCTTGATTAGTCAGGTCATCAAAGGTTACAGAGAGAATGGGGATTACAGGGATAATGGGGTAGCCATGATGGAATGACAGAGCAGAATTGATGGGCTTAATCCTACTCCTATGTCTAATGGCTCATCTAAGGGCATTCCAGTTGATTTTGGTGGGAGGCCAGAATGGAAGATTAAACAAATATATGAAGAGTAATAATTGAATAGTGGAGCAGACTTAATGGGCCAAAGGGCTCAATTCTGCTCCTATCTTATGATAATGGAGAGCACCATCACCTTGCATACACATGAGAAAATAGTATGTGCAAAGCACATCTCATCACCTGATTTCCAATGATCAAGGAGGATTTCTAATCTTGAGGGCTTTACAACTGCACTGGATTCATGACATCATGATAGATTAAGGTGGGCCAAATGTTCTAAAAGTAACAGAACTGTGGGAGTTCCCGTTTCTCTGCTTCAGTGAAACTGGTACCTACTTCCTCCAAGAGATTCTGGACTTGCATTTGGTGTATGTGCCCCCACCCTCACATTTGGGTTTTCCACAATAATTTGCTTATGGTGGTCATCCTACTCTGCTGCTGTGTTCTAGTCAGTTTCAACATTTCCCCAATCCCTCGGGGGATCACAGGGGATGGTCTGGTGAAACAGAGAGGCGGCAAATCTTCTGTGTGAGTTTAAGATAACTGTGGTGCAAATGTTTTCTGTTTCTTCTAAATATTAATAAAGAAAACAAGGACAAAAGCATGGTGTAAGAACTATGCTGGGATTAAATGTTAAAAAGAGACATTTTAAATGTCTAGTTTCCTGCTCATGGTGTAGTGACTGATGTGAATAATGCTGCAACCTTTTGCATGGTGTCCTGCCCAAGGGACACTGACAAACCTTTGATCTGTTTAACACAGTACCTTTGGGAGTTTAAAAAAGAAAATAATAACCACATCCTTGGCAGCTGTACTTGTTCAGCGCAGTTAAGGGACACAGTTTCCATGAAAATGTATTTGTGCCCTTTTCTTCAGAGGAAAAGATGAGTTTACCAAGTAAAAATGACAAGCCACTGCCTTTAACACATTTGTGCCATCTTAACTTGGGTTTGAAAGCAATGTAAGCTTGCCAAACACTTTTCATGAAAATACAGCCTCTTTATAGTTTGCAAATGGTAATGGATCAACAAAATTCATTTGGAAGGTCAATGACATGAACAGTTTTATTCCCACAAAAGTCACACAAGAAGGGCAGGAAAATATTAACTGACCCATTGAACTTGTCTGTTTCAAGCATATGTATCAACTTGTAGAGTTGAAAAAAATAATCTTAGAAATTCCTTTCAGAAACTAGGATTACAAGATAGTTCCAGAAGTTCACTCTGACTGGGAGCACCAGTGATATATCTTCACATTTTGAAATGCTTCTCATTTTCAGAATCTCTTTTTGCATGAGTAATAAGTTGGAGTCTACACATTTTTTAAACATGATTGGTATTTCAACTAATACTCTGAGTTTATTTAAATAATGCATCTGATTGCTTGCGTCTTTGCTCATTGAGAACAGACACAAGAGGCTTTTTCCCAGGGCTCACAGAGGCCTTTTTCCCCCAGGTCTGAACTGACTAACACGAGGGGGCATAGTTTTAAGGTGTTTGGAAGTAAATATAGGGGGGATGCCAGAGAAGTTTTTCACACAGAGAATGGTGGGTGCGTGGAATGCACTGCCAGCGACGGTGGTGGAGGTGGATACAATAGGGTCTTTTAAGAGACTCTTAGATGGGTACATTGAGCTTAGAAAAATAGAGGGCTATGTGGTAGGGAAATCCTAGGCAGTTTCTAGAGTAAGTTACATGGTTAGCACACCATTGTGGGCCAGAGGACCTGTAATGAGCTGTAGATTTCTATGTTCTATGTTCTAATATATTATTTTATCTATCTTCTTTTTGTACTCCTTTCCACTCTGTTAAAGATTTTCTGATTTCCTGCATAAATTAAATTAAGGCCTTGGATTTCTGTGAAAAAGAAATGGGATGTGAGCAGCTTCCATTCAGCCCCCACAAAAAATAGCATTATATAAAAGTTAAACATGAGAAAGGCTGCATTTGCTGGAAATCCATCGTGTGTGTATTTTTAAACTAATTTGCAATGGTCCTTGGGGCAGGGAAGTTCGTCATTCTGAGGTCACAAGCAAAAGTCTAAAAAACAAAGGACATCTGCAGTCTTATGCAACACTAGAACCTCCATAAAGGTCAGACCTTGCCTGTAAATATAATGAAAATGCATAAAGATGCATTTCTGCAATGTACATATGATTCCAGAAAGAAAGCGCAGCTAGGTATCTATAAAGACTCATTTGACCAAAGAACACACACAATGAGCTAGATGAATTTGATCCCAATAATGACAATATCTATTGGGCCGATGATAGTCACTTCCTGCATTTCTGTTCCTTTAATTTGGTTTCTGTCATTCTTATATTTCCTCTCTAAGAATATTGCTCCCAGAACAGTGATATCAGTTAGCATGCTAGCTTGTAGGTTTCTGGGGATGTAGGCTACACACGTGACATCAAGGATGCTACACCTGAACCATCAGCTCTTCATCAGCAGAGAGCGGTTTCATATTCTGGCCAAGCAATGAAAGCATATTACCAGAGAGGAGGTATTTCCAACCTTAGGGTATTAAGGGATCCCACCACCAGTCACATCTCCCCCCCCCCACTCTCGGCTTTCCGCGGGGATCGCTCCCTTCATGACTCCCTTGTCCATTCATCCCCCCCCCCCCCATCCCTCCCCACTGACCTCCCTCCAGGCACTTATCCCTGTGAACGGAAGAAGTGCTACTCCTGCCCCCACACTTCTTCACTCACCACCATCCTAGGCCCCAGACAGTCCTTTCAGGTGAGGCACCACTTCACCTGCGAGTCAACTGGGGTGATATACTGTATCCGGTGCTCCCGATGTGGCCATTTATACATTGGGGAGACCTGCCACAGACTGGGAGACCGTTTCGCCAAACACCAGCGCTCAGTCCTCCAGCAGTGGCGGGATCTCCCTGTGGCCACACACTTCAATTCCACAGACCACTCCCACTCCGATATGTCTGTCCATGGCCTCCTCTACCGTCAAGATGAGGCCACATGCAGGTTGATGGAGCAACACCTTTTCTCCTGCCTAGGTAGCCTCCTACCTGCCGGCATGAACATTCAACTCACAGGCCTCCATTGATACCCCTGCCCCCCTTACCCCATCCCTATCTATAATTTTTGTCTGGTTCTCTTTCTCTTTTCCCCCCCTCACTATAATCTCCCCCCAGCCCTACCTTTCTTTCTTTTATTTCCCATAATTCTCCACCTTCCCCCTAGCCTATTTCTCTTCAGCCTATCATTTCCCAGCTCTCTACTCCATCCCTCCCCCCACTTCTTATCCCCCCTCGACCATCCCATGTTACTTCACTCCTGATGAAGGGTTTCGGCCCGAAACATCGTCACTACCTCCTCCCATAGATGTTGTCTGGCCTGCTGAGTTCTGCCAGCATTTTGTGTTTTTATCTAATGCATTCTGTTGTTTAAGAAGGATGGCATAATCAAGCCAGGGAACTACAGTCCAAACTGGCCATCCTGTTATCAAGGTTGAGGAACAAATTGGAGAGAATTCTGGGGATGGGATCTATCGGCATTTGGATAGAGGAGACAGCGTGGTTTTGTGCGTGGGAAGTCATGTTTGATAAATCTTTTAGAGTTCTGTGAAGAGATAACCAAAAAGGTAGATGAGGGAGGGCAGTGGTTGTTGTCTATTTGGACTTGAGTAAGGCCTCTGACAAGGTCCCACATGACTGGGTGGTCTAGAAGGTTAGGTGACATGGAGTCCAGAGAGAACAAGTTAGGTGGACTCAAAATAGGTTTGGAGGTAGATAGCAGAGGGTAGTGGCTGAAGGCTGTTTCTTGAAATGGAGACCTGTGACTATTGGTGGGTGTGCTGCAGTGGTCAGTTTTGGGACCATTATTATTTGTTACTTATATAAATGATTTGGATGTGAATGCACAAGTCTTGATCAACAAGTTGGCAAATGACAAAATTAGGAGGTTATATTGCTAGTAAAGAAGTTATTATAGATTACAGGGGATCTTGATCAGTTAGGGAAGTGAGCCGAGGAGTGGCAAGTGGATGTCTACACAGATTAGTGTAAGGTGATACATTCTGGGAAGTCAAACTAGAGTAGCACTTGTACTATGAAAAGTGGGTCACTAGGGAGTGTAATAGAACAGAGGGCCTAGGCAGTATAAGTGTGTAATTCATTGAAAGTGACATCATATGTAGACAGGGTGTTAAAAAAGGTAATGAAATGAAATGAAATATCTTTATTGTCATTGCATAATACAATTTGCCATGCACCAATACAGCGAAAATGAGTTTGCAACTCTCGTACTCAATGCTATAAAACAACAAATAAATAAACAATATGTTTAGCATGTCGGCCTTCATCAGTTAGGGCACTGAGTAGAGAAGTGGGGACATTATATTGCAGTTGTTTAAGTCATTGGAGAAGCCATACTTTGTGTATGCTGTGGAGTTTTCATCACCTTTTTATATGAAAAATGTGATTAGCAGGACTGAGTTATGGGGAGACTTTGCCCAGGCTACATCTTTCTTTTTGGGAACATAGCAAATGAGGGGTGATGTTTCAGAAGTGTTTAAAATGATGAGATACATGGATAAGATGAATGGTAGTGGTCTTATCCCCAGGGTAAGGGAGTACCAAACCACGGGGCATAGTTTTCAGGCAAGAAGGGAAAGACTTAAAAGGGGCCTGAGAGGCAACTTTGTTCACGTAGGGGACAGTACATGGAATGAGCTGCCAGAGAAGTGGTTGAGGTGGCTACAATAGTATCAGTACATTCAGAAACTTGCATGGTTCATTTATAGAGACTAAATGTGCCACATCAGGTTGACTCTGAAGTGACAAGGACTGTCCCCTGTATCCAAGACTCTTCACTTCTGTGTAAGAAGCTGGAAGTGCTTGGGAATGAAATTACAAATAGAAACTTGGATTCTCCAGGAATATTATGGAGAAAACCATCTCTCTGTGCCTGTTTCAGAATAGTTCCAAAGATATTGAAAGGTGTTCTCTACTTACTTTGATAAATATAGCAAAAGGCGGCACATGATAAAATAGGCCAATGATAGCCTGGTTTCCTCAAGGGGAAAATCTTGCTGACAAACCTGCTGGAATTCTTGAGGAAATTACAGGCAGAATAGACAATTGATTAACAATGGATATTGTTTACTTGGATTGTCAGAAGGCCTTTCACAAAGTGCTGCAGATGAGGCTGCTATAAAGGATAAGAACCTGTGGTATTACAGGAAAGATATTAGCATGGATTGAAGATTGACTGACTGACTGACTGTTGTCAAAGAGTGGGAATAAAGGGGTTTTGTCTGATTGTCTGCTGGTGACTATGATGTTCTATGAGGTCAGTGTTGGGTCTGCTTCTTTTCACATTGTATGTCAATGATCTGGATGGCGGAATTGATGACTTTGTGGTAAGTAGAGGGGCAGGTAGTGTTGAGTCCTGTTGGACACCAGGGAGTCTCCAGAAGAATTAGGAGAATGGGAAAGAAGTGGCAGTGGAATATTGTGTAAGGAAGTATATGGTTATGCACTTTGGTAGAAGGAATAAAGGTATTGACTATTTTCTAAATGGGGAGAAAATTCTGAAATCAGAGGTGCAAAGGGACTTCAGAGTCCTTGTGCATGGTTCCCTAAGGGCTATCTTGCAGGTTAAGATGGTGGTAAGGAAAGCAAATGCAATAATAGCATTAATTTCCAGAAGATTAGAATATAAAAGCAATGGTATAATGCTGAGGCTTTATAAGGGATTGATCAGACCACATTTGGAGTATTGTTAACGGTTGTGGACCCCTTATCTAAGGAAGCTTATGCTGGCATTGAGAAGGTTCAGAGGAGGCTCACAAGAAAGATCCTGGGAATGAAAGGGTTAACATATGAGGAGTGTTTGAATATTCTGGGCCTGTACTTGCTGGAGTTTCGGAGAATAAGGCGGCGGTGGGGGGGGGGGGGGGGGGGATCCTTACCTGTTAAATATTGAAAGGATTAGATAAAGTGGATGTGGAGAGGATGTTTCCATAGTGGACACAGCCTCAGAACAGACAGAAGTCCCTCTAGAACAGAGTTGAGGAGGAATTTCTTCAGCTAGAGCATGGTGAATCTGTGGAATTTACTACCAATGACAACTGTGCGGGCCAAGTCATTAGGTATTTTTAAAGCACAGGTTGATAAGATTCTTAATCAGTAAGGATGTTGAAGGTTATGGTGTGAGGAAGAAAAATAGTAAGACATTCTGACGAACGTTACGGGGTTAATGATCTTCTTCTAGTATGTGAATTCAAAGTCTCTAATCACTGATCTGTGACTAATGTGCACTGTGTGACTGAAATGTGCTTTGTAGATGGGATGGGAAAATAACGATATCTGTGCTTCCTTGTTCTAAGAATCATCACATGTCTGCGCTTGGGAAAGCCTGATATACTGTCCTGAGAACTAACACTTAAGAAAATGTATAACCACTCAAGGACCTATAGGTGCAACTTCGCTTTTCTAACGAGTTGTAGTTGAAGTTCCCTCCTTTTTCAGATTTAAGTGCTTCTTGTCACGTACACCTGGGGTATAAATAAGAGTGTATTCTATTGTTGAGAAGAGTCTCAGAACTCCGCTTTAGGTGTCTGGGCTCTCCATGATATCATGTAATAAAACCCTTTAGTCTGAAACAATTCTCTCAGAGTTGGCCTGGTCTATGCTGTCTCCTTCTCCTGAGATTTTTTTTCCACAACATGGGGAGAAAGCAGAAAAACGGGGGTTGAGAGAGAAAATAAAACAGCCATGATGAAATGGCAGAACATACTTGATTGGCTGAATGTGTCTAATTCTGCTCCTATATCTTATGTCTTAAATGGCACTTAATAGGCTTGATTAAAAGCAGAGCATTCTTGAATAAGAACCCCATTCAGCACCACCAGTGTCCATTGGCTGCTGTGCGCATCATCTTTCCAAGTTACTGCCCTGCCAAACTTCCCATCAGCTTTCCGAACAACCTTGGTCTCTACTACGTTTAATGATATAGTAGGGCAGGTATTTCATGGTGGCTACTAAGCAAAATATAACATCTTGGCCTGAAAAGTTATCATCGTTCCTCTGTAGTTCCATATTTGCAATGTTAGACCAGCAATCCATCAGTAATGTAGGAGTTCTTTCAACACAAGCAGCTCCTCTGCATCTTCAAAGACAATGACAAAACTATGGTCCCTGGCAATGCTGATGTATCATCAATGATAAAGAAATTACTTAAAACTCCATTGTTAAAAAAATACTATGTTCTACTAACTGCATTTTCTGGTCTATATTTTAATTGTGCCAGTAATCGTGGGTGTGCATATACATAATTACCTATGTAAATATTCCTTTCACATAGTAATAAAATGTATGTGTTTTAAGAGTCAAGTTCTAATAAGCATAGATGCTGGGAATACATTTAGTATGATTAACAGTGTACTCCAACTATTTCATCATAATTACTGTTACTGGAAGTTGATTACAAAAGAGTTGGCCATCAGCTGTAATGCAAGGCTAATTTATTTATCTTTTTACCATGTATTATGTGGAGTATAAACGCCAGCATGGACCTGTTTAGCAAGTTTCATGCTATGATGCATTTAAAGTTCCAGACAGGACAGGGGCTGAAATTGTGGATTAGTTAACTGCTGAAGCACTGCCCACAATGTGTTCTAGTGACATTCCGGAGAAAGATGTATAATCACACCATGCATTGCACTTTTGAGATTGGATAGTAACTCACAATGCAACTGTTTGGCCACCTGTGAAAATAACCCTTTTTTAAAAAAAATCAGCCTTAATTTTGGTGCCCATTTGGAACTGGCAATCAACAATTGAGTCGTGATTCTGATGCTCTAACCACGTAAAATAGTCAGATGTGCTTCATAAATAGTTTTTGCAGTGACAGCTGCAGTTATGTGGAATTTTCAATAGAATAAAAGTAACCCTAATTGTTTCACAGGAGTGTCAAAAAATTAAAATTGATCTCAGATACAAATTATTGGTGATGAGAAACTGGATTTTTAACAGATTTAGTGCACCAAACATCTATTGGATTTGGTACTAATATTCAATTGGATCCATGGGAAAATGAAATCAAAAGTTAAGAAAGCATGTGATATGTTGACCTTCATTAGTCAGGGGATCAAATTTAAGAGCTGTGAGGTAATGTCTCAACTCTATAACACCCTCGTTAGCCCACAGTTGGAATATTGAGTTCAGTTCTGCTTGCCTCGTTATAGGAAGGATTTGGAAGCTTTAGAAAGGGCACAGAAAGTTTGTCTCATGAAAGTAGGTTGAGGGAGCTATGCCCTTTCTCCATGAAGGAGGATGAGAGGTAACTTGATAGAGGTGTACAACATGATAAGAGGCATAGACTGAGTGGACAGTCAGAGACTTTTTACCAGAGACCAGGATAATCCATGAGGATGTTTGAGAAGAAAAAGAATTTCAGGATGTATATTGTATAAATTCTCTGACATTAAATGTAGCAATTGAAACCTATTGATGCAGAAATTAAAACACAGAGTACTGACGTCCATTGTCTAAAAAGCTATGATCAGTGCCAGGACAATTGTGTTATAGTTCAAATGTCCTGTGCATTGAAAATTAAGACTGGCATATGTTGTGTACATGGCATTAACATCAGCATGGAGTCAATTTAAATACCTCAGGTTGGAGAGGTATTGCTCTTCTAAACTAAGTGTAACCTCATTGTGGCATTAGAGGAGGCTTTAAACCAACATGTTAGAATGTGAATGGGAAGTCAAATTGAAAATGGTGGCCATCAAGAAATCACATCTTTTGTGGTGGATGGAGTGCAGTTGCGCAACAGAGTGGTCCCCCACTCTCTTATTGGGTTTCACACCGCACTGGGAGCACCAGTATGGTGGATAACCCCAAGAGACTTGCAAATGACGTGTTGCCTCATCTACAAGGACTGTGTGGGGCCGTGAAGGGTGGTGAGGGAGGAGGTGTAAGGGCAGATGTAGCATCCATCAACTTGCAGGGATGTGCCAAGAGGGAGATCAGTGGAGAGGGAACAATGGACAAGGGAGCCCAATACAGGTGATTCCTACAGAAAGTTTGGGTTAGGGTGGGAGATGCATTCAGTGATAAGATCCTTTTGTAGATGGCAGAAATTACAGAGATGAGTGGCAGTGGATGTGATATATCAGACTTGGTGAGGTTAGTGGTGTTGTGGGGGACAGTGTGATTAGTTTGGTGATGAGGTTTGGAACTGTCATTATTTCTACAGAATCATGCTGATTGAATGTTTCTCTAAATATTAAAACAGAAATTCAGAGCTTGCTCAATCAAAAATTGCTTGTTCTAGCAGCTGTGTCATGTTATGTAAATGACATATATAATGATATGATGAGTCACTTACTGATTAATGATTCTGTCAGCATACAGTATGTTCATGCAAATAGGCAAATATGTTTTTAAAGTGTCCAGAGGTGTATGCTGCATTTAATACTACAGGAAACATATGAAACGTTTGGATATCTACAAGGTATTGCTGGTCACAGAACTTGATATGACACAGGAAACTTCTGCCACAGTTTAAAGTAGCAAATGGAGAGAATACACACTACCAATGTGCGTTGGGCTACTTGACCCATTTCTATCAGGCAATAAGAGTGAAATCAGCAAAGCAGAAGATTGCTTTTCAAATGGAACTCCAGCAATTCAAAAGCAACTTTTAAATAAACTGATGCATCTATATTCTGTTTTAAATTTGGATTGTCTACAAATTTTGTCTTAGTTTCTCGTGTTGTATCTTTTCAGGGGCTGGTTCATATCATCCTCTCTTTTTTTGTATTATAGTTCAATCCAAACAAACCATACTTTTTGTAGATCTTCACATACTTTAAAGGTTGATCAAGTAAACGCTCCGTCAGGTGATGCTTTATGCAAAATCTCCTCATTTCCTCATAAGGCAACATGCATTATATTCAGAATATTTATTTCAATGAGTAAAATTTATCTTTGCATTTTAGTACAAAAATGTAGCGATTTTTTTGGTCATACATTTAAGGTACAGGAAGGAACTAGTTGGGTAACTACCAGGAAAGGAAAAGGGGTGTAAGGAGATTGTGCAAGATTCTTGTGTGCCTCTCCTCTTGAAAACAAGTATACTGTTTTGGATGCTGTTCAGCAGAAGGCAGCAGTAGCTTGGTCAGTGACATCAGGATTGGCACTGAGCTCAACAGGGAAAAGTGAAGGCAGAAAGAACAATAATAATAGGGAACTCAATAGGTAGGGGAGTAGAGAGGAAATTCTGTAGATACACAGATAGATGCTTTATTGATCTCAAAGAAAATTACAGTGTCACAGTAGCATTACAAGTGCACAGGTAGATAAATATTAGAAGAGAAGTAGAAAGATTAAAATCTAAGTTACCTCAAGCAGTCTGACAGGAAGGGGCCATCACTTCCCCAGCTGTAGGTTGAATCATTATAGATAGATAGATAGATAGATAGATAGATAGATAGATAGATAGATAGATAGATAGATAGATAGATAGATACTTTATTCATCCCCATGGGGAAATTCAACTTTTTTCCAATGTCCCATACACTTGTTGTAGCAAAACTAATTACATACAATACTTAACTCAGTAAAGAATATGATATGCATCTAAATCACTATCTCAAAAAGCATTAATAATAGCTTTTAAAAAGTTCTTAAGTCCTGGCGGTAGAATTGTAAAGCCTAATGGCATTGGGGAGTATTGACCTCTTCATCCTGTCTGAGGAGCATTGCATCGATAGTAACCTGTCGCTGAAACTGCTTCTCTGTCTCTGGATGGTGCTATGTAGAGGATGTTCAGAGTTATCCATAATTGACCGTAGCCTACTCAGTGCCCTTCGCTCAGCTACCGATGTTAAACTCTCCAGTACTTTGCCCACGACAGAGCCCGCCTTCCTTACCAGCTTATTAAGACATGAGGCGTCCCTCTTCTTAATGATAATTAATAGAGTTCAATAGTGAGGGGTAAGAATGACCTCAAATAGTGCTCTTTGGAGCAGCACAGCTGTCTTAGTATATTACTAAAAGTGCTCCTCTGTCCAGCCAAGGTGGCATGCAGAGGGTGAGAAATATTGTTCAGAAGTGTCAGGATTTTCCATAGGGTCCTTTATTCTACCACAGCTACCAGTGTGTCCAGTTTGACTCCTATAACAGAGCCAGTATTTATATAAAAATTTCTATTTTTATTGAGCCTGTTGGCATCACCTGTGTGGATGCTACTGCCCCAGCACACCACTGCATAGAAGATTGCACTGGCAACAACAGAATGGTAGAAAATGTGAAGGAGAGGCCTGCATACACCAAAGGACCACAGTCCTCTTAGGAAGTAGAGGTGACTCTGGCCCTTCTTGTACAGTCTCTGTGTAGGTGCTTCACTCAAGTCTGTCATTCAGGAGCACCCCCAGGTACTTGTAGGTTCTCACCATCAATAGTAACAGGGAGCAGTGCAGGCTTGGTCTTCCTGAAGTCCATCACCATCTCCTTTGTCTTACTAATGATGCAGCTTGCACCATTTTACAAAGTTCTCCACCAGGATCTTTTATTCATCCTCCTTTCCTCTCTTTGTACCCCCAACTGTGCTGAGTCATCAGAGAATTTCTGCAGATGACTTGACTCGGTGTTACATCTAAAGTCTGTGGTACACAGGGTAAACAGGAAGGAAGCCAAGAGTCCCCTGCGGGACCCCAGTGCTGCTTATAGCAATGTCTGACACATAGCTCTGAAGCCATACAGACTGTGGTCTGCCAGTCAGATAGTCCATTATCCAGGATAGAATGGAAGTGCCAATCTGTATTGAACGGAGCTTTTCCCCCTCCAGTGAGGGATGTGTGGTACTGAAGGCACTTGAGAAATCAAAAAACATGATCCTCACAGTGTTGTCCTGGTTATCCAAATGGGAGTAGACTCTGTTCATCAGGTAGATAACAGCAACATTGACTCCAATGTGCTCCTGGTAATCAAACTGCAGGGGGTTGATGACTAATCTGACCAGGGGTCAGAAATGAGCCAGGACCAGCCTCTCTAGGATCTTCATGATGTGTGAGGTCAGGGCCACTGGACAGTAGTCATTCAAGACTTTCGGCTGGCAGTTCTTGGTTACCAGGACCACACATAATGTTTTCCACACAGTCGGGACCCTTCCCAGGCTGAGACTCAGATTGAAAATGCGCTGGGGAACTCCACACAGCTGCTCAGCACACTCCTTCAGGACCCTGGGGTTCACACCATCCGGTCCCAATGCTTTGCCAAATCTGAGTTTCCCCAGAGCCCTTCTCACCTGCGCAGTAGTGAAGATGAGTCCATGATGATTGGGGAGTTGGTGGAAGGTGGGGGCCGGGGAATGTGAAGATTGGGATGATAGTAGTTGGTATGTGGAGGTGTGGATGGTAGGTGCAGGGCAAGGAGGGGATGTAGATACTGGTAGCCTGTGCTGTCCATTCACATGTTGAACTGGAGGGGGAAGGAGGGAGGAGGAGAGGCGTTGGTGCTGAGGGAGCATTGGGTGCCTCGTCACCAGGACTGTTGTGATGAGGGGGCTGTGAACAGAGGGACAATTGTCAGAGGGGCATATTGGCTAATTTGTTCAACTCATTTGCCCATTCACGGCTGCATCCTGAGGCTAAATGAAGCCAGTGATGTTCTTTATGCCTCTACCCTGCCCAAGCTTATTCTCTAGCTCTCTTTGGCCACCTTGATCTTCTCCTTTAGCTCCCTCTGGCTATATTTCAATTCCTCCCAGTCTCCTGATCTAAAGGCTCTCTTCCTTCGTCGTTGAGAAGAGCCTTTAGATCACTATTACCAGAAAAGGGACAATGGAACAGTCCAAGATGTCGCAGAGCAGCGACAGAACATTCTCAAAGGGCAGGGTGATCACCTCCAATAACTTGAGGAGGGGAAGAGATGAGGTCCTCTGATATAAGCCTATGGAGCTAGGAAAGTATTTTAAAACCTGAAGAGTAGTAATCTCTTGATACTTCCAATGCCATGTGTTAGGGAGGTTAAGAGAAGGATATGGTAACTTGTTGCACAGCTGAAAGCTTGGTGTGAGGGGGGGTGGCAGGGATTTAGAACATTTAGACCATTCACTTCTCTTCTGGGGCAGAGGTGAACTGACCAAGAGGGAAGGATTACACCCGAACTGGAGAGGGAACAATACCCTTGCAGGCAGATTTTCCAGTGCTACTATGGTGGTTTTCAACTAGATTAGCAGGAGGGTGAGATACCAAACATTAGGGAAGCAAACCAGAGAATCTGAATCATGTTTATTATCACTATTTTCTGTGATGTGAAATTTGTTTTGCAGCAACAGTACAGTGCAGAGACATAAAATTATTATAAATTACAAAAAGGAATAAATAGTGCATTCCTGTCAAGATGGCCTTCTGTAAACCGTACTTGCCCTTCTGTAAACTGTACCTGGCCTTCTATAGGCCCTACCTGGATTTCTGTAGGCCGTACCTGGATTTCTGTCAGCTGTACTTGGCCTTTTGTAGGCCACACCTGGATTTCTGTAGGCCAAGCCTGGCTTTCTGTAGACTTATCTGGACTTCTGTAGGCCATACTTGGCCTTTGTGTAGGGTTCTGGAATCACCAGTTTGAATGTCATATATTGAGCCCCCAGCAGACTACGAATGTTCCGGTTCATCCAGTGCTTCTGATTTGGGAAGACTTCGTATGTTCTCAAAAGGCACACACTTCTACAGAGCTTTTGAAGAAGCTGGTGATGGCTGTAGCATATTCACTCAGATCTGAAGATGAATCACTGAAAATGGTCCAGTCCACCAATTGAAAGCAGTCCTGTAGATGCTCCTCTGATCCCCTTGACCATACCTTCATGACCTTCACCACTGGTGCAGTGGATTTCCATCTCTGCTTATATGCTGCAAATAGAAGTACAGCCAGGTGATCACAATTTCTGAAGACAGCCATGGGATGGTATGGTAAACGGTCTTGATGGTGGTTTAACAGTGATCAAGTCTGTTGGCTCCTAGAGTTCTGCAGGTGACAGTGTGGTGGTAGTGTGTCAAAGACTAGTTGATGTTCATTGCGAGAATCTGGAAGATATCAGGATGTGAACTGTTAATCATATGATGCTTTACATCCTCCAGTGCCATCTTGGTGTTGCTGGGATGGAATGTACACTGCTACTAAGATAATGGCAGAGAACTCCCTCAGCAGATAGAATGGATGACACTTGACTGCCACATGTTCCAGACTGGCAGAGCAGGACATTTAGCAGATTGCTAGGTGTGAATTAATCAAGAAGCAAAAGCTGCCACCTCCATCTTTACTGATGCCACCAACTGGTCCATGCAGTGGACTGTGAAGCCCTTGGGCTGGAGTGCACTGTCTGGAATTCTGGGATAAGATATTTCTCTCTGGTGCAGCGAGCACAACAGTCCCTGATGTCCCTCTGGTTCTGTGGTCTTGCTCAGAGTTGTTCAATTTTATTTTCCAAAGAGGGTACATTAGCTAGTAGGGTAATAGGAGGGCGGGGGGGGGGGGTCCTTAAGGCCCTGTGTTTCAGTTTAACCTGGAGCTAATTTTCTGAGACAATGGAAATATTTCCTGAGCTTTGAGCTGTTGCACTCTCTCCCTGGGTGGTGTGGAGTTCAGAGCCTGCAGTTTCCAAAGTTTGCAGTTCTTTTGAAACCATTTTACTTACTGAAGTCTAGGCGGCTGGAGATTTCAGCTGTTGTATTTGTAAACAGGAGTATTTTGTAGTTCCTTTGTGAGCCACACAGAAAGTCACACTCTCCCGCAACATAATCCTCTAATCTTATCCAAAATCCAAAAACTTCCGAAATCCAACATTCTTTTTGACGGCTGATGTGACGTCACAAATGGAAAATTCCATAAGTTGCCAGGAAAGTTCCTAGGCTATACACAGGGCTCTGCACACCACAGACAGTTCTGAGAAGTGACCTCACATATGTAATGAACAAAGGTTAACGAAAAATAGAAAAACACTCTCTAAATCGGAAAATGAAGATCTCAATCACGAAACAGTGGATTCATCAGAATTACAGTGAACATACCACTTAGTGGTATGTTGATCACGAAACAAACACAGATCGTGATGAACTGAAAATTTTAGGTAATTGTGAATATTCAGCTGGTTGCAGAAATTTAAGAAAAGGCACGGCATTAAATTTTTTAAGGTTCGTGGCTTTAAAGCATCTGCTGATCACGCAGGAGCAGAGACATTTATTGATAAATTTGCCAAGATCGTTGCTGATGAAAATCTAACACCAAAATGGCTGCATCAGTACTCACAGTATGTGTGATTAGCAAGTGCTTACCGGTAGCACATAAATTCAGAGTTGGGAATGACGGTGATACCAAGCAGCCACTGACAGTCCAGCTGAGTTGCTGAGATACTGATACCTTACCTTTCCAATGGTTCAATGTACATATTATTGGTTCATGCACAAAATTATTGTTGTTTTGCATGGCAGGTGCTTCTTGCTTCATACTTCTAAATGGTTTTTTGTCAATCCACTCCTCCAGGTCGTGGCCACATCGATGGATCTTGGTGCAGGGACAACGCCGCCTCAGATGCTGGTGAGAGAGCATGTTTGGACCAGGTGGAGGACGTCCTAGGTTGGGGCACCACAGGGACAACCTGGGGTTTGTCGGGTGCCCCATTGGTGTAGATTTAGTGCTGCAAAATTATTTAAAAATATAATATGAACAACCCCTCCCCCATCATAGTTGCTGTAGAATGGGCAGCTGTTTGAAGTCGATGGTGGATACGAAGCCAATTGCGGCACTGGAACCCAGTGATAGACGTGGTTGTGGGGGTGGCATGGTTCTTCAACTCTGACAGTCTGTGGAGGACCCATAATGTCAGACTGAGCTCGGACTGCATACTGTTTGCTCTGTGAGCTTCACACCAGCTGTATTTCTAACATAAATGGATTTCATGTTCAGACTTGGGTCCCAATCCCAAGGTATCTCATTATGTAGAGATACAAATATTCCAAAATCCAAAATCTGAAGCACTTTCTGCCCCAAGCATTTTCGAGTAAATGGTGCTTAACCTGTACTGATACACACCCCACCGCCACCCAACCACACATTCCACCAATCCTTGTCTGAACTTGGCAGCAAATGTGGGCCCTAATCCTGGGACCCAGCCTTCCGTCTTTTATCATTCATTCTACCCTTCACCTAACCTTAGTATAACTTCAACATTTATTAGCCAAAGAAAAATACGTAGAATCGATTCCTCTGGTAGGGAATGAGGGATCTGAGATCCTTACTGGCAGAATAATTCGAGAACGAGGAAGGAAGACATTGCAGCTGAGGGTTATTATAATTCAAAGTTGTCATATTCACAGTGATCCAGAGTCCAAACAGGAATCAGTGAAGACAGCCTGTTAAAGATGGAATCAAAGTGGAGCATTTTCCTGATGTGACTTCTAGATGAATGTTAGCAGATAATAGTTAAGAGGGTTATTGGCTTTGAACTTCAGCCACAGTAGGCAGCTCTAGAACTACAACTGATGCAAATACTTTATGCACAAATAGAATTACTGCATCAAAAGTATATAATTCAGCTCTACATAGGCAATTTGAAAGTTAGCAGTAATCATTACATTAAAGCACTGCACAATTATATCAGTGACATACAGAATAAACTGCAGCAGATTTTTAGTCTTTTGCCTTAGAGGAAAATGTCTGACAATGAGTCAGACGTTGTTTTACATTCCTCCTAGTTTGATTTTCCATCAAGTCTATTAAAATACATAATTACAAAATGTTCCAAAACATATTTGAACACTTCTACCACAACATTTCTTTGAAAGCTGCAAGTACTGCTACTTAAGTTAGATCATATTCTTCTGTTATTAACCACAATTCAATCCTGAAATCATTACCATGTCTACACTGTCTGTTCACCCTGAAAAATAGAATTACTTCTGAATTCATTAGTAACTACCAATCTGCATTAAAGATCTGAGGCAATAACCATGATACAAGAAAGTAAAGAAAGTATCTTGTTTTGGAGGCCTGATCCATTAGTTCAGTTTTTTGTGCAGGAAAGGGGATTTGGGGGTCAACATGCCTGATCTATTTTGCTCAGTTTTTGTGCGGGAGGAGGCATTTGGGGCCCTTCTTTCCCTTCTTGGTTTCGTGGCTACTCGGAATTTCAGAGTTGTATACTTTGATAATAAATGAACCTTTGAACCTTGTATTTTTCAAAAACAGAAGAATGACCACAAAATAGTTCTCTTCACTATGAATAGCAGCATCCCCATATGAATATTCACCTAGCAGTTAATGGAGACAGAATGGCAATGTTTTCAAACATACATATCCAGCGCACTAATGAAAGATAGCATTTCAATCTGACTAGTTACTCTTAACATTATGAACACCACTACTGACCAAAAGCACTAGCATTTATCAACACTTAAACATCAATCACATGTCAACAACAAAACAACCAACTGAGTTGTTTTAGTATATAATGAAAAATATTGGTGTTACAGATTTTTGTTTTATTCTTTTCCAGGATGTGGACATCAACTCAATATAATTCACACTAGGCTATTTAATGGGGCTGTTGACTCTGCTGGGAGTGAAGTTAGAATCACTTTAAAAACCAAACCAGGTAACGTTCACTTTTATTTGCAATAGTTCATTTTTCCTAAAAAAAAAACTAACACATACTCCATTTGCCTAGGTAGATATGAACTCATTCTCTCCAGATTAGTTGTCCAGTAATACAAAATAACCTCGTGGTTACTGCATTTGTAATGAGCACAAGAAACAACACCTATTTTGTATAAATGATTAAAAATCAGATAAAGTGCAATGGTGTGAAGGACAATACGGTCTCACAACAGCAATATTACATGGTATTACATCTGTTTATATCACAGAATCAGCCACTTAAACCAGCAGGTCCATAAACTATTAATGCTCCAATAATCATCCCCTCAACCTTTATATCATACCCTATCAACATTTTATTTCTATCCTTTGTCCTTCTAACCTCCACCTTACTTTTCCTTAAAGGAATTTATGCTGGTTATCACAGTGACTTCCTTTGGTAGTGAATTTGCTTGTTCAAGTTTTTCCCAGATTAGGTTATTTCTCATAATCCCTTCTAGAATCATTAGTAATTACTAAATCTATAACGAAGATATGAGACAATAACTCACATGTATTCAGAAACAGAAAGAGTGACCACAAAAGAAATGAATTTTCTCTTTGATATGAAACTTGTGTTTACAATTGTTTCAACTGAAACAGACTGTGGAAGCCTGAAAAATGGTTAGACCAACTGCATCTTGTATATGGAGAAAAAGTAAGAGTTATACCATTATTTATGTGAAAGCTTCCCAGAAAATTAGGCTTTCGAATCTAATGGACAAACTTTCCCTTCTTTTTACAAGCTTCTTTTTTTTTCTGTTAACAAATATCATTGCATTTAACAAATAAGATGTATGTGAATTGATGCTGAGTTAATCTTCAGATGCAGTAAAAAATTCTTAGCAAAATTAGTGGCAAAATGATATTGAACAACTGTTTTGCAAAAAACTGAGGAATGAACATTGATAGTCTTACAGCAAAATGTGCTCTCAATAAATGAGAAATATTATTGTTACGCGGCAATATATAATCTGTCACCTGTAGGTACTGTGGCACACCACCATTTTTATTGATCTGTCACTGTATGTACTTTCAACATCATGCGAGCTGTCATCATCCTAACTGAATCCTACTAATTTATGTAATGATTAACACAAATGACTTTGAGGATGGAAATATTTTTAAACTTGGGGTTAACCCTCATGTCAGATTTACTGAACAGAATGCAAATAACAAATAATCGAACATCTGGCAAAATTTCACAAAAGTTTAACAGGGTTTAAACGGACCACATTTGATTTGACTGTCCTATTCAACCTTATGGTTTACAAAGTACGTTTTTAGTTCAAGGGAGTTTTCAGTAGAAATCTATTAATGGGAACGGTTACTAGAACAGTTTTTCATTTCTTGGGTGAGTGAGGATATTCTGATGACCAATTTAGGGCAGGTCTGCATGTAATGAATGCCTAGACATCACACAAAGAAATTCCTTCCTTTTTACCTATCAACTTAACTTGCTACTTGGCTGGCATTAGAACACATTATACAGAACTGACTCATTTCACGCTTCCAGTTTACTTAGTTCTTAAACGATATTTCATGTTATTTCTGAAACAAAATCAGGCACATGTGAAACAAACTAAACAAGAGTTTAAAATTGCAATAAAGTAAAAGATTGAAATGTTAAGAGCAACCACCAAGAAAACTATGAATTTTCAATTATACTAATAACATATCCAAAAGAAACATTGAATATTGACACTTAAATTACATCAATGATATGTAAAATTTGAGAATATATAGTTTAAAACAAATATGTTCAGTTTCAGATATTGACTGTGGATGGTTTCTCGTAGTAGAACTGTGTGTCTTTTACATAATCTGTCAGGATGTGCTTGGCAGCTTTCAAATTTTATGCAGGTACAAAAAAAATTATTGGAGAACTTATTTTTCTTACATGCACACTATTTAACCTATCTCTATTGCTAACCTACACAAACACCTTAAGATATATATTGTACATGCAACCTTTAAAGAGGAACATATCAGCACCTTATTTTCTCAGATTAAGCTCTTCAAGAACTTGATATCATATTTCTGATATTCTCAAGTATTAGTATTACAAAAGCATTTTCTTTTTAAATATACCCAGCAAAAAATCTTACAATCCACTTCTAAATAATCCATGATGTGTGTTCTGGGAATACTTGCAACTAATAGGTACATACAGTGTACTAAGTAACTATGTTTGAAATACTGGAAGGTTTTAAAGTTAAAGAGATGAACTTATTTATTTTGTGTATGTGCCTCAATAGTTACTCACACTATTAAAACTCTATCAAAAAGTTAAGGAGAGAACAATTAGAAAGGAGAATTAGCTTGGGCTTGTGAAACTCCTTGTATTGAGTAGGGATGACAAAATTACTAAATCTGAATAGAGATATAGAGAATATGAAAAGAGTATCTAGAAATGGGTGGGGGAAGGTGTGAGAGAAAGCACGTTATATTGAGAAATATATAGCTAGATTGTTTCAAACACATAATGATCATGAACAAATAAGGATAAAGAATATTAAAAATAACTTCATACAGATAATTCAAACATTGCCCTATACAGCAGAGCTCAATTGCTACCACTTCAGGTAAGTATAGTATAAACTAAACTGATGTCCAATATTGAGATATTGGAGATATCAACAGACTGTTTCCTGTCTTATTAACGAGTATTTCCTGATTTGCTTTAATCACAAGAATGGAGATGAGCTTCCATTTCAAAATTAATAACACTCAGTCTTCATCTCCTGATGTGCATGTTACACTACTAAGCGTGCAACTGAAATGATTCACAGTCTGTTTTATCTGAGGAAGAGTGTACTTTTAATTTGTAAAATGCCGAGAAAGTACATTAGTTGACAAGTATAACTATCATATTGAAACAATCAATTTATTTGAGCTGTTTGAATAATTGCGATTCAGGATATTGTTGCCATAATTACAGTTGTTACAAACTCCACTATTGTAGTTACAAACTACACTAAGCACTTTAAAATATAATTTTAATAAATTGTACTTATAACAAATAACCCTTAACCAGGAAGTCAATTTTGTTATCTTTCATCATGCAATCTGTCTATCCAGGTTTTTGCATTGCTTAGCAAGCAAGAAGTTAATTTGACAGGTAGTGATGTATTGTAGAACAATTCATCAAACTCTTCAGGAACTAAAGATTGACAACATGTTCACTGGATTTGAGAATATCTTTACAATTACAGTCAAAGTGAAGTCTCTGACAAGTTTACATGTTCTCCCATGGGTTTCTGTCAGGTTTTCAACACCCCTAGAACATGTTATCGGTCTAATTGGCTGCGGTAAAATGAAGTTTGGTGTAGAAAGGGGTAAGGCTTCAGAGGGGAGTTGATGGGCATGTAAGATAAAAGAGTAAGTTGCATGGTGACAGGGAAATAAGGAGAGTGGTATTTTTTAAAATTTATTGAGATAGAGTGCAGGTAGGCCTGTCTGGCCTTTCAACCCTTGCCACTCTGCTGGCATGGGAGGAAAATCATATGATCACTTACATGATCATGTAAAACTCCTTACAGACAATGGCGGGGTGGAGCTGGCATGGACCTGATGGGCCAAATAGCCTAATTTTGAGCCACAGTATGCAAATAAATGAATTTATTTTTGGTTGTTAAGGTATGGTCATGGAAAATATGCTTAGCTACTGTATTTCTTTATCAGTAAATTGAAAGCAGATGAGCATAGTAATGTCAATGTAATTTCATCAGTTAGGTTCTATTATTATTTAGCAACCTTTCCTGCTATGATATCAGCAGTTTCTCTTCAATGTTTGGTTTTACATCTATTTATTTGGCTATCACATTTATAACAAAATCTAAATGAAAAATGAATATAGAAGAGTGTTTTCTGTATGAACTTAACTATATTCAATACTTGACTGAAGGGAAATAAAATGCACATTGCAGAAAATAATGAGGTAAATAGATTCAAATGCAGATTGTCATGGAAAGATGCAGACATTTAAGGAAAAGAATAACATACTACTTGTATATAGGTGTACACATAGTAAGAAAGATACACGAGTTGTATTTAAATTGAATATAATCATGGTAACACAAAAATAAACATTTCCAACAGCCAATCTGTGCAAAGAGCAGTTGCATTAGCAGCCAGTTACAGAAGTCCAACTCAGCAAAGCAGGGATGCCAGAATAGATTTTGCTTCATGCAAAGGCAACTTTACTGTGTGATCTTAATTATAAAAAGCAAAAGTATCAAGAAACTTTTTGCTTTGTGGGATATACTTGTGCAACCAGAAATATAATTTGTATTCTCCAATAAAAGATGCTGTTATTCATACCAGACATCAGATGAAGAATATTTTCTTTTGTAAATTTTCGTTGGGGGGGGCCACTGAAATAACTGCACCGTCAAGAATAGGAATTTTGGTTTGAATTCTTTTCTTGCAAGTGAAATTGATAATATTAAATTTATCCCATCAGATTTAATTCAATTGCAAATTAAGTTTTAGGGCAGCCAATGGGCCAAAGGAAGCAGTTGTATTAGCAAAGTCTTTTTTTCTCTCCCTGTGGACATAATTAACAAGAAATGGTAGAAATCAACTTTTTATGGGAAATGTAATCAAAGAAATAAATGTCTGGCTGCCTTAAGGTTTGTACAGCCAAGCACCTGCACAAATAACCTGAAACCTGTACTGAAAACTTCACCGGAAAAAACAACCGGATGGACTTTACTCCAAGAAACTAAATTCATGACCATAGTTACAAAGAATAATACCATTGAAACCCCATATGTTCTTACTATCCTAAAAAAGGCAACGAAATTGAACAAATTGAACAGTGTGGAGGGGAACATTCATGTATAAGATGGCTAATTGCATTGCAATCCATTTAGGGTAGTTTCAGTGGGTCTGTGACCACAGTAAAGGTTCTTATATATTTTTAATGTTGTCTGACCCACCCCACTCCCCTTAAGTAACACAGCTGCTGATAATTCGATTAGCAAATATTAGTAATTTGCAAGAAGCCGCCACAATTTGTGCAAGATTTATAATTCATGCCCTGGAGTGCCCTAATTATTAACCACTCCAAGAGGTAAAGAGTGAATTATCATTTTTCACTAGAACTATTATCTTCTCCCTTTCAAAATAAATTAAGGACTTTGCTTATGGTGAATGTCTTTGAAACATGTCCTTTCTTGACATAATCGTGTGTGGCATCAATGAAATGCACACATACATGAGTTTTAATTTTCCGCCAAATGTGCGTAGGACTCTACTGCCTTCCAGGACCAAAACAACTACTTTTTAATCAGCAAATCAAAGTAGCAGTTTCGATACTGGTTTTATAGACAACTTAGCATTCCAGAAACAGAAAACATTACTGTACTAACCAAATAGCAACAAATACTTTCCCTCATGAAAGGTGAGTTATAAATAGCACACAGTTAAGTAACACCTTTTTGGATCAAAACACCTCAGAAATATGGTGATTGGTTTACAGAAGCTAATGTGAAGTTTTGACAGTGATGTTACTTATTTGGTCCCTTTGAATTAAAGATAAAGTTCTCTTGGTTGAATGCAAAGATGAATAGGAAGCTTTCCAGAATTGATTAATGTGACTCTCATTGTGGACCAGCAATATCCATTATTTGTCAACAAGCCAATGATCTGTTTGCTCTTTTTAAAATTGCGGTTATATGACAAATAAAGTCCAGGGCATCCACATACTTCCTACTCATTGCTGAATACAACCAGGAAGCATTTATTGCCTACTCATCATGAGTCCAATTTCTTTTGAGACGTGAGGGAGTATACTGCAAATTATCCATAAATGGATAACAGACAGGAGAATCCATTTAATGCTGAAACAATAAGATTAAATACAAACAATAACTGCAGGCATGACACAAATATATCATACTTAAAGAGCAAAAAGGTTGCCAAATGCCAGTTTCTTAGCTGCTTACCCAACTAAAACAAAAACACAACTCTCATTTATGGATTGGCATATGTTATAAAGCAAAACAATATACATTATAGAAAGCATATCAATTAATAGATCAAGAACACAATTTTAGTGAAGCATCTATGTAGGACTTTGAGGTCAGACAAATTTACACAGTGAAGTCTGTGTTCAGGGTACAGACAGCTAAAGGTATTATTTTCAAGAAAGTTGTGAAAAGAAATCAGATGTTCAAAAGAGCAAGTTTTAAAGACTGAGGAGCTAGATAAAATTATTATAATAGAGAAGGCGAAAGCCATTGAAAGACTTGATATTAATCATGAGAATGCTGAAACTGAAGCATCAACAGTCTATGCCTTTACAAGAACGACATCTTCATACCAACGTAAGTATGGCCAAATTAATATAGTAAATCTAGTTATAATGCAGCCCCAGTTTTCTTGCTCCGGCTATTACGACACATTTATGAAAACACATACTATGTATTGTTTTTGAAATTATAAAAAGAACATGCATTTAAGAACATTTGAAATAAAAGAGTGAGACAGCAGTGGTGCAAGAAAAATCAGGGAGAATCATTACTGAGATATGACATAATACAGAGAAACAATAAAACACAGTACTAATCTCTGGCACAACTACTGTAGTCATCACAGAAATTTTTCAATATAAGGTCAAATATGATTTAAAATCCCATCTGTGTAAATAAAGGTAGTTAGCTATCTGTCATAAAGCTGGTACCACAAAACCAATCACACAAACACAACTGACAGAAAATGAAATAAAATGAATACCACAATTAAATTATGTAAATATGAGGACATAAAGACAAACTGGAGCAGATTTATTCAGTGAAAACATTCATGCTGCTGTAACAACACACAATGCGTTCTGTTATTTCTGGAGAATCATGCAAATGTAAGATAAACCTGAATCTGAATTATGTACAGAGCTCTTATACAGGAGCTATTGTACCTAAAAAATCAAAATGTATCAATCAACATGTGACCACACAGACACTGCCGAAACAACATAAATCACCAACCTGCTCAGTACCTCGTCAGATGGAGGTTAAAGCGGAAACAATTAAAAGAGCTCATCTTTGTTTTGAAGCTGAGTCTCATTTGCAGCTATACATCTCTGATTTAGATGTTTGCTGTTAAATCCAACTGAAACTTTGCAATTTTTTTTTCAAATATATGTTCCTATGAAGCTACGGCGACAATTAGATCCTCTATTTTCTGTCACTTCATGCAGTCTACAGCAAGTAGACTGTCTGCACACTATGATTACCAACTGCCACGTGATCATCTCACAGTACAGAAGCTATGCAGGGCCAATTATGAAGCAATCTAATGAGTTAGTAAAGATTACAGCCACGTCAATTATTTGGGTATTTTAAAAACTGACCAATGTAAATTAGTAACCATCATTGAACATATTATATTTAATTCTTTACAAAGGCCAAAGCATTTACCACCAGAATCATGGTAGGTTGACGTAACTTTGTCATTTAAGTTCTAGGAAATCTCATGGACAATTTTCTACTGCAATCTGCCCACTATTGATGTGTTAACCAGCCACAAAGCAGAAACAAAATGGAACAACAGCTCTTGACGTTAATGTATCACCTCATTAGACTGACTGCGTAATTATGGAGGTGGAATGCTTGTGCCTAGAGGTAATAATATGTAAATGAAGCAAGAGTGACAATTGCCATAACTTCTGCCTCATTCTCCTGGATGTCCACTCAGTATGGAGCCAAACAGTTGCAACAAGGAGGCCTCAACTCTTTCACTGAACCTCTCTGTTTGGAAAATTATGGAAGAAGCAGCCCATAAGGTCCCTGAGGTTTCAGAATATATCTAACAGCGCCTCTACTGTATTGGAAATTTGTGCAGATTCGGCATGTCACCAAAAACTTTAACGAGTGCCTATAGATGCACAGCGGGGAGTAACCTGACTGGTTGCCCCATGGCCTAGTATGAAAACATCGATGCCCAAGAATGGAAAAGTTGACAAAAAGTGGTGGATATAACCCACTTCATAACAGGAGAAGCCCTCCCCACTATTGAGAACATTTATACTGCACTCTGCCACAAGAAAGCAGCATTGATCATGAAAGACCCATACCATCCAGGCCACACTCTCTTCTGATTGCTGCCATCAGGAAGGAGATACAGGAGCCTTAGGTCACACACCACCTGGTTCAGGAACAGTTATTACCCTTCAGCCATGAGACTGCTGAGCCAATGTAAATATCTTCACTTCCCTCAACTCTGAGGTGATTCCACAGTCTATGGATTTTCAGTAATATTTATTTAGTTATTTATTTGGATTTTGCACAGATTGTCTTCTTTTGCACATTAGTTGTTTATCAGTCTTTGGGTGTAGCTTTTCATTGATTTTATTGCGTTTCTTTGTTCTTCTGGGTATGCCTGCAAGAAAGTGAATCTCAGGGTAATATATCGTGACGTATACATACTTTGAGAATAACTTCTCTTTGAACTTTGAATGAGGGTTCTCTCAGCCCAAAGATCTTGAAGCTACGAACAGGGCACCTCTTGTAAGTAAGCTGAATGAGTTTAGGTCAAGTCAGCCTGAGCAATATCTGTGAATTGCATCCAGCAAGAGGGAGAGGACTTGGCTACCTAAATTTATAAACTATATTCAGATAAAGATTCTTCAACCTCAAATGTTAATAACAGTGTCTTCTTCCACAGATGAATTGAAACATTTGTATCTGATTAATTACATTTTCTTTTCAGCAGATTCACTTTGGTTGGTGTGCTGTGATTTTGTATTTTTATTGGGCTATGCAGGCAGAGGAAAGGCAGGACACAGAATATTGTAGAGTATAAAAACTAGCAACGAGCCCCATTAATTCAAGATTATTACTAATTAATCCAGTAGTGAATTTTTTGAGAAACTGTATCTTACCATCATAAATAAACAGTGGTTAAGGCTAAAGCAGGGAAATGTTAATGACGAAGTTACATTCAGGAGGAATAAAGGAACAAAAGCATTAGATGAAATTGGGATAAGTCCAGTGTAGAGCATGGATCTGTCAGGCTGAATATCCAGTTTTTATAAGCATTCTCCTTACTTAAACAATTGATGGCATGGGAAAAGTGATCACAACTTTTTATTGCACTGTCAACGAAATGCACAGATATCTCATTTCTAAATATCCAGGGCTCTCCCCTATTTAATCTAAGGTTCTCCCCTGGGGACATATTATTTAGCAAGATGCACAAACTGTGCCTTTCTAACCAGGGTACTGCTTGCCAATAGTCCTGTAAATAGGAAATAAGCCCGAAATTGCTGGAAACACTTAACATCTGCAGATTTATTTTTTTCGTTTACTGTAAATAGAAAATAAATAATTTTCTGTATTCTATTATAAAGCAATTCCAAATAATTTACAATTAAGTGTTTGTATCACAATGACTCATACAAGAGCACATTTACTTTCAGATCATTAACCACCTAAAAGTTAATTGTTGATCTATTTAATAACTTGAGTGGCTAAATATGTGTTAACATTTGTCAGCATTACCTGATAAGTAAATTAATATGAGTTTTCTATAGCTTCAGTTTTTCCAAGGTCAGTAATAAATGTTGCTTACTGCCTTTCAGAGTTTTTGTCCAGAATGGACTGGAGGGTAGAAGTTTGATAGTTTTGATTACTCTGCATTAAATCTGATACATAGCTTCTCAAATGCTGAATTAAAAGTTCTTACAGTATAAGATGATTATATTCAATGTTGTCTGCCGAAGGACAGCATCACGACTCCTTTATGCACCAGCACATTTTCTTCAGGACAGCCAGGTGTTGCTGTCAAATTTCATGCTGCAGATGGCTGGAGCTCAACAGGCAGTTCTTAAAAGATAATGCACACAACTGCAACAGCCTTATTCCAGCTCCAAGAGATTGCTGTTTACTTCACTATGACCACAGTAGGTTTTCTTGATGGTTTGCTGACAGTAACACCACAGAACAGGCCACAGGACCCACAGAAGAGCTGTTTTTTGTACAAATGTGCTACCAAAACTGAGTGCCAAAAGTTTACTTCAAAAATAAAGAATAACTACTGGCAAAGACGAAGACAGTTTTCTTTCTAATACAACATGTTGACAAACCTGATAAAGAATCTTCAGAAATAGATATATAGGTTTATACAGCATAGAAACAAGCACTTAATGTACAACAGGATGACCAAAATGCTTTCCTGAACTTATCCCATTTGCTTGTATTAGCCCACATCCCCCTATGCTTTTTCTATCCATTTCCCTGTCCAAATGTCTTCAAACATTATCACCAGATCTGCCTGTATCATCTCCATACATCCACTAATCTCTTAAAAAATATTTATCCTCGGGGCTCCTTTATACTTTTGCTTCTTATCTTAAACTTCTGCCTTCTAGTTTTGTATTCCCCTGCATTGGGGTAAAAGACTGTGGCCATCCATCTCACCTATCCCCTCTCTATGGTCACACTTCAATCTTCTACATTTCACTGAAAGCAGTCCCAGCCTATCAGATTCCCCTTATAACACAAGCCTTGCAGTCCAGGTGACATCCTTGTAACCCCTTCTGCACCATTTCTATAAGTAATAATAATAAATAATTTATTGAGCCCAAGTGGGAAATTCTTTTGTTCCTGCAGCAACATTTAAAAACACACTTAGCAGTATGCAGACTTAACAAATAATAAAGTACAGAATAATAATATACACAATAATAATTTACCAATGTGCAATAATTTGCAATAATAATGTACAAAATAACAAAACACAGACTATTGTACTTTGATGTGAGCTCTCCTGTAGCACAGAGATGAACTGTTGTATGTGCTTATTGCATTTGGTAGATTTTCTGTAACGATCCTGGTGACAGCGGAGCTGAGTGAGTCTGTTGTAAAAGCTGCTCCACTGCTTATTCAGTAGGTCATGGAGTGGATGTGCCAGATTCTCCATAATGGATAACACTTTGTTTAATGACCTCCTCTCCACTACTAACTCAGAAGAGTCCAGGTTGTAGCCAGTGAAGGATCCAACCTTCTTGATGAGGTTATTTAGTCTTTTTGCATCACCAGCACCGATGCTGCTCCCCCAACATAAAGCAGCAAAGAAGACTACACTTGCTACAATAGAACAGTAAAAGATCTCCAACATCCTGCTGCGTGCATTGTAGGATCTCCGCTTCCTTAGAAAATAGAGCCTGCTTATCCCCTTCTTGTAGTTGGTGTTGGTTTTCCAGTCAAGTTTAACGCAAGATAATCACGTCACATTGCATCAGGAGGATATATTCAGGTTCCCACATCTGAGAATCCAAAAGGTCATCCTGAATCTAAAGCAGGGGGAATCCCAACCTTTTTTACGCAGTAGAGCCTTACCATTGACCAAGGAGTCCCTGGACCCCAGGTTGGGAACCCCTGATCTAGAGGTATTACATAAGAAGAATTAAACTCAGAGGTATGCAAGGGATTAGAAACTTATTGACATCTCAGTGGTTGGCATGACTGAAAGGGAGACTGAAAAAGAGGATAAAAATATTTATTAAATATTAAAACCCAAGAGCTTTTGTTGACTAAGGAACATGCTGGAAGTACATGAATGTGATGTGGGGCGCATGAGTATTTCTTAATAGCAAATTTATTATGGGGTATATTATACTTCACATCAACATCCTACCCTCATATGATTTAGAAAGATGAGATGCTACCTTCAACCTTGCATTGATGTTCATTATTACAGTATAAGCCATCCCCAGCTGGTGAATGCCTCACTTTTAAGTACTCATAGATAGGAATACACGAGTAATGCAGAACAGTCCTCACTGTCTTTGCTTTTGGTAACTTTTCCTTCTCATCAGTCCTATGTATTTTTGATGCAATTACAATACAAAATGTGGAGGTCTGGTTTCCAGACTGTATAATTGTTTTGTGTATTCTCCAACTTATGAACAAAATCAACTAAGGACTTCTGTAAAAGTGGGACGTAATATTTGCTCATGGTCGACAGAAATATGGAGGGCTATGTAGAAGGGAAGGTTTAGGTTGATTTGAGTAGGTTAAAAGGTTAGCAGGCTGAGTGGACTGTACTATGCTGGTAATGCTTTATGTTCTATGCTTTATAAGATCGCATTGTCAAAGTAGAGGCAGTAGAGGCATAGGAGATTGTAATAAAGTACTTAAAAGGGAACAAAATGGGAGGAAGTGGTCTCATGGTATGTGCTGGAATCGTTGAACTTATTGTAGATATTGAATTGAACAGTACAGCAAGGAGGTACAGCAAGTATAGCCACTTAGGTTCCCATAGAAATTTTATTTTATTTGGAGGAAGTGAATGGAGACAAAGAAGAAGTTTTTAAAGTAAGTACAATTTGCATCAGCCACGGGGGATCATGACAAATGGTGATTAGATAAGCACCTATTCAAGGAAGAAATGGAGACCCATAACTAAGTTTCTTCGGAGGATTGAATGCCTAATATAGAGGGCTGAAGCTTCAAGGATTGGTGCTGAGTTTTACATGAGAGGTTTTTAGTACACAGATAGACTTGATGTGAATTAAATTCTCACATAAGGGAAGTGTAGTCTGTAAGCTTTATTGCGATGGAAGAGCAAAGGAGGAAGGTACAGAGGTGCCACAGCTAGAATTAAGATGGAATACCAGAGTTCCACACTCCAGAGATACCTGCATCTTGGAAACAAGACAGCTCAGCAGTTGAACAATACCATACCTCTTTCCATATGCCCCTATATTCACTGGCTCTCTACTCCAGCTTCAACAAACAACTGAAAATACAATCTGGCTTTCAATTGTGGTCTTCCATCTCCACCCACAGCCACTAATTTTCTCACTGCACTTTCCCGTGCAACCACAGGAAACACAACACCAAACTTTTTACCTCCTTCCTCACCATCATCTAGGAACCTAAAACCTCCTTCTATGTGAAGCAGCAATTCATTTATACTTCCAATTCAACGTACTACATTGCAGAACAAATGCTGTTTGCTTTTCACTTTAATTCTCTGTACTGTTTCATCTTCTTACACCTCCTCCACATAGATCAGCTTTAATTAACAAGCCTTCACTATCCTTTCTCAGCTAGTACCTCCATTGCTTACATCTGTCAGTCTCTCTTGGACTCCACCTTACCTCTGACATTCCTTTTGCTCACTCCTCGTCTGTTTAATTTCCAACTTCTACTTACGAAACATTAATTTTGTTTACTTCTCCACAGATGCAATTTCTGTGCTTAACCAAGTTTTTGCATACTTAATAAAGCTTGTTCACTCTTTCTTGGATTCTAATGAAACTCATTGACCAGAGAGACTAACTAACTTACTTTCTTCCTCTCAACGCTTTGCTGCATGATTGCTGATCATTGTTAGCAATTTTAGTTTTTATTGTACTAGTGTGTTAATTACTTTGATAAACAATCTAGACATCTAACTCGTGCATACTTTAGTGAATCTCTAACCAATTGCTCATTTATATCGATGAATGGGAGGTTGAGTTGCTAATGGCTGAAACTGAACATTAGAATACATTGAACCTTAAAACTGACATTATAAAACACTTTGTAATGAGAATCACAGGATCCAGGTTGAATAGTTTAGAGTTAATTATTCCATAGAAAAACTAATTGCCTGATATAATAGTCTGGCCAGGCAGGTAATGCATGTCAACAGTAAAGGCAAATTCATGATATAGATATGCTTCCTGCAGAAAGTCACATTTGTTGGTGGAAAAATTAATAATGTGGAAGTGTTTGAGGTTTTGGACAATTCACGTTGAACATAATGGTCACTTTTGGCTTTACTATTATATAAAAAATTGACTGCATTCAATCAGATTGTTCTACACAGGACTATCTGATTGAAAGTGGAATTAATACAGAGTCAAAAATGATTGCATCGTGCTACTCCAGAAATTTGCCTAGGCCATTCCAATTGAAATGTTTTCAGTATGAGACGTCTATTTAATGGTGCAATCCTGTTGTTAAGCACGTCACGCTTCCAGTATAAAACTGATGTTGCTGGTGCAAGCAAAATCTATCATTTGACAATCACAAGCTAAGCAAGATCACCACGACTCTCTTTGCTCAATTGCAATGTCATTTTAGGAGGCCACTCATACTAAAATTTCAAACACCTGCTGGCACCAATATAGCTCTTTGGAGGCTGTTTTCACAGTCTGAAAAAAATATTCCTATATGCCAACAGCACTCCTCATATCATCTGCTGCTTAATTGGCACATATAAACCACTTATAAAGGGTGCTACCTTGATACTCCCATGGAAAATGGTATTTAAATGGAAGCTGTGGGCAGGTGGCACAGGTTCCAAAAACAAGTTAAGGCAATCCAAGTTAACAAGCTCTCCTCTACAATCACTCTGAGCACCGGTGCCCCACAAGGCTGTGTACTTGCAGAATCAAATATCGCTGTGATGATTGTACACTCTAGTATCAATTGTTTGGTGACAATGAAGTAAAGGACTTTCCAAACTCGTATTTATTAAGAACATTTCTGCAATGTTATGTGACGTTTGGTAATCAAGCCTAAATCCACACCCTGCCTATGAAGGTCAAAAATCAAAGCTGCACTCAGCTTCCTAGCCTCAGGGCCATTCCAAATAGCTGTGACTGATCTCTGCATTTATCAAAGTTTGCTGCTCACCATAGGGTGAGGAAGGTCACCAACTCTCTAGTCAGGGAGAAGTGACTTACTCTGTTTTTTCTTTAGTTGAGCAGGATGTGGTTTCATAACCACTTGGACTTGCCAACATTGCCAACTTCCCCAAAGTTTAGGCTATGACAGACTGCACTCATGGTGTGTAGTCTTCCCCTTTAAAACTCAGCTCTTCATGAATCACTGCAGCTTCTCTTCTGTAAGTATGCAAATCACTGTTGACCATCAAAAATGCTTTATCATATCCACCCACCGCACACCAAAAAAACATCTCAGTTGAATCTGGACACACCTCTAACCACCCCTGAATCTTGGTTTCATCAACACATCGAGCCCTGACCCTGAGATCCCCCCACACACCTAACTGTGTTCCAAGTCTTGGACCATTAATTCCACCTGCATATCAAACCAAAATGATCCCTGATCTCCAATTCCAACCATGCGCCCAATCACATTTCTGGCCCTTGAACCTCCTGCACACTGCTGGTCCGAGACCCCCCAGTTTTTGCTGCACATCTTGCCATGCTCCAAAATCCTGAATCGCATCCCTTCCACACCCAACACCCCACCCCCTAGGTTGTACCCACACATCTAATTAGAGTGGTCTCTGAGCCACAATTTCAACCACACACTTCCTGGCCCAGCGTGCAGCCTTGGAGCTGGGTGTTTGGGACAAATGTGAGATCTAAGTACCAGAAATGTGGCTGGGCTCAGAAGCTGGTAATGAAAATGTTGCCAGCAGTACAGATAAGCAAAGGGGATACAGAACATAGAATAGTACAACACAGTATAGGCCCTTCGGCCCATGATCAATTGCTAACCTATATAAACTTATGCCTTGAGCAATCTAACCTGTCCTTCCTACTGAGCAGATAGTCCTCCATTTTTCTTCTATCCATGTACCTATCTGAGAGTCTCTTAAATGCCTCCACTGTATCTGCCTTTACCACCACCCCCAGTAGTGTGTTCCAGGCACTTAACACTCTCCGTGCAAATCGCCTACCTCAAAGTTCAAAGTAAATTTATTATCAAAATACACACTCAGTGGCCATCTCATTAGGCACACCTGTACATTAACACAAATATCTGATCAGCCAATCAGGCGGCAGCAACTCAATGCATAAAAGTATGCAGACATGGTGAAGAGATTTAGCTGTTCAGAGCAAACATCAGAGTGGGGAAAATGTGATCGAAGTGACTGTGGAATGATTGTTGGTACCAGATGTATCTTAGAAACTGCTGATCTCCTGGGAGTTTCATGCACAAGTCTCTAGAGTTTACAGAGAATGGCGTGAGAAGCAAAAAACATTCAGTGGGCGGCAGTTGCCTTGCTGATGAGAGAGGCAGAGTAGAATGGCCAGACTGGTTCAAGGTGACAGTAACGCAAATAACTATGCGTTACAACAGCGGTGTGCAAAAGAGCACGCCACTGTTAGTACCTCCTGCATCTAATGAAGTGACCACTGAATGTATGTCAGCATATACTATCTTCAGATTTGTTTGCTTTCAGGTATTTACAGGAAAATAAGAAACACAGTAGAATTTATGAAAATCTATAAATAACATAGACAAGCATCCAATGTGCAAAAGACAAACTCTGGAAATAATGAACAGTAGAGTTCTGGAGACTGAATCTATAGGTTGTTGAGTCAGTTCGGAGTTGAGGTGAGTTAAGTTATCCACACTTGTTCAGGAGCCTGATGATTGTAGAGTAGTAACTGTTCCTGACCCTGATGGCATGGGACCTAAGGCTCCTGTACTTGCTGCCCAATGATAATGGTGAGAAGACAGCATAGCTCTGACAGCTCTCAAAACTTTACAGCTTAAATGATGTCTTCTCATGTTGGTTAGTGCCACAGTGGGAAAAAGTCCCTGGCTTTTCACTCGATCTGTACCTCTCATATACCTCTGTCAAGTCACCTCTCATCCTCCTTCACTCCAGAGAGAAAAGTGCTAGCCTGCTCAATCTTTCTTCATTAGGTAGCATCCTGGTAAATTTCCTCTGCATCCTCTCTAAAGCTTCAACATCCTTCCTATAGTGGAGGCAACCAGAACTGAAGAAGGCAGGAGAGAAGTAGGGGGCAAGGGTTCCTGCGTCTGAGTCTACAGTGCATGTGCAAGAGTGTGCACATATTGGTGTGTGTGTGTGTGTGTGTGTGTGTGTGTGTGTGTGTGTGTGTGTGTGTGTGTGTGTGTGTGTGTGTGTGTGTGTGTGTGTGTGTGTGTGTGTGTGTGTGTGTGTGTGTGTGTGTACGCGCAAATCAATTTCTTTGCACCAGTTCTTGGTATTAAGTTAACTTGGGCCCCCTTGCCACTTGAACTATTTCTATCTTTGATATCTTTTTTCCCTTTTCAAGGTTCTTTTGAAGACCCTGAACTGGAGTCATAGTCTGACTTTGCTTCTTTGCGGGGATGGGACCCGCTCTCAGGGCCTCACGAATGGCTGCTTTTTTGATATCCGAAGGACGTGGCCTGGAAGACGAGCACGCCTTCAGGGTGTCAGATTTTCATGGCCCCGGAGACAGGCTGATTCTATGCAGGTGCCTCTGACTGAGGTGTCACGGGAGAACACGGAACATAGGGAGCAGCGGCTTAGCTGCTGATGTGTGCAAATCAATTCCTTTGCAGCATATCGCGTCCAGAGACCTGAGCCATTCTAGGGCCGACTCTCTGGGCGCAGAGCTCGGAAAAAGCGACGCAACAGACTTTTAACATCATAAATCAGCGAGTTGTTTGTTATGTCTCCCCCTTCACTGTGAAACGGAGACTTCTCATTAGGGAGAGAGAGAGCCTGTGGTATCTCGAATTACCGGGTGAACGAGTAGCCTTTGGGGTACTGCAAGGTTGTGCCTTTATTGAAGTTTTGCTGCACGCTTGAGTGCTTGGTGGCGGGTGCCGTTGCTTTTTTTGCTGTTGGGGGGAGGGTCATTGCTTTGCTGCTGCTTATGTGTGGGAGGGGGGAGCTGGGGGGGGACTTTAGGGTTCTAACATTTAACTGTCATTCATTCTTTGGGGCACTCCTCTGTTTTTGTGGATGTTTGCAAAGAAAAAGTATTTCAGGATGTATATTGTATACATTTCTCTGAATTAAATGTACCTATTGCAACCAATTGAACAGGTCTTTTCTCTGTGAAGCTGATGCACTGTAGAAGGAAGCACACACGGGCGGCTGGAACTCCACAACGTCGTGATGCACGTCTGGACTGTCAGCTACATGAGGGTTGTACAATCGCACGGCTGAATGCTGCTCTGGTCTTACAGCTCAGGCACTCAGATGCTTTAACATGTTGGCTAGGAGATGGCTAGTTTAAAGAATAAAATGATGGGTCCACTTTCATCTGGAGGGATAAGTCAAAAGGGTGAAATTAATTGTCAAGGATGCGATGGTGCACAAAATCTCAGTGGCTTGCACAATGGGAACATCTTTGATCCTCTGTAGAACAGGAACTAACATGCTACAGTCAACAGTGCATACACCCCAATTCTTGAAATCAGAGACAAGACCTGAAAGGGCTTTCCCTCTGAACTTGGAAAATCTCCTAATTCATCTCCCAAAGAGAGACAAACTGTTTCTCCTTGGCAGCTGTAATGCCGGAGTAGACCGGAACACAAACTCTATAGAGCAAAGACCAACTCCACCAGGTCTTTCTCTTGACAAAATGTTTGGTAATGGCCTCACCAGAAAGAACAGCTTGTTTCATTAAAGAAGCAAGCACAATGCTTTGTTCAAGCAATAGCCCCAGACACATTGCTTCACTGTCCTAGTGGGTCTCCAGTGGAGAATGGCTTCATCTTATCAAGGTAATATTGTGCTAGTTCCATCTTTTTTGGGGTCACAATGCACTACTGCATGGTTTTGTTCAAGTCAAGTCACTTTTTATTGTCATTTCAACCATAACTGCTGGTACAGTATATAGTAAAAATGAGACAACGTTTTTCAGGACCATGGTGTTACATGACACAGTACAAAAACTAGACTGAACTACGTAAAAAACGTCTCATTTTTACTATGGACTGTACCAGCAGTTATGGTCGAAATGACAATAAAAGTGACTTGACTTGTTGTCGTCTGCTGCAACCAGCACAAAATCACAACGTCTGCAACCTATTCCCTTCTGAGGTGATGCTTAATAGAGTCGGGACATTGACTTTAGGCATTTATCCTTCCACTTCTCCCTTTTCTTTTTGTTGTTGCTCTTCCTGCCTGTGCTGTGACTGCAGAAAAACGGAATGATTTGGGAATGACCAAAAACCATGCAGGAACAATTAACATGAGTGAATCTGTAGATGCTGGAAATAAATAAAAAACACAAAATGCTGGCAGAACTCAGCAGGCCAGACAGCATCTATGGGAGGAGGTAATAACGACATTCTGGGCCGAAACCCTTCATCAGGAGGGTTTCATCCTTCATCCTGATGAAGGGTTTCGGCCCAAAACATCGTTATTACCTCCTCCCATAGATGCTGTCTGGCCTGCTGAGTTCTGCCAGCATTTCGTGTTTTCAGGAACAATTAACCTGCTTGAATGGTGCTTTTGAAGTGCACAGTATAAGCACTCCAGGTAAATTGATCAGAGGCTTTATAATTGGATGGGTTGATGAAGAGGGCATAAATGACATGCTCCCCAGTGAGACTTAGAGCCTCCTTTTGCTATAATACAAATGAGGAGGACGACCCTTCCAGCTTAGAGGCGTTCACAAGAGAACTCGCCAACGGTTAATTTTCCTGATGGATGGCACAAAATATTTATTGCAATGAACTAATGATATTCACAAATTAATGGCTCCATACAGGTTTATGACTGTTTATGGGCTGTATGCAGAATATGTCACTCACCGCCCCCCCCCCAGCATTGTTCCATGCTCCTTGCAGTGTTAATTCTCGAGAAGAGCACTCCTGTGTTGGGGAAGTTGAAGGCCCAATGTCTGCGAGTCCAAGTCCGTTGGAGGCCGGAGACCCGGAGATGGCCTGTCATGGGGTTAGAGGACTATGTGGGCGTGTGCGTGTTAGGGAGGTAAAAGGATTGTTTTGCTGTTGTAGTTCCTGTTGCTGATGTGTTCTTTGTTGGTGCCGAATGTGTGATGACACTTAGTCACAGAGTCTTAACAAACTACAGCACAGAAACAGGCCCTTCAGCCTGCCTAGTCTGTGCTAAACTATTATTTTACCTAATCCCATCAATCTGCACCAGGGGCATATTATTCCATACCCCTCCCATTCATGAACTTATCTAAACTAATCATCAATTAAACATGCACCTGCCACTTCTGCTGGCAACTTGTTCTACACTCTCACCAACCTTTGAGTGAAGAAGTTCTTCCTCATGTTCCTCTTAAAACATTTCATCGTTTGCTCTTAACCCGTGACCTACGGTTCTAGTCTCACCTAACCTCAGTGGAAAATAAGGCTGCTTGCATTTACCCTGTCTATACCTCTTATGGGCTGCCTCCCCCCCCCCCCCCACCACCACCAGTGTTGGTTGTTAATGCAAATTACTCATTTCAATGTACATGTGACAAATAGATCTGAATCCGTGTTTGTTCCCTTCCCCCTGTTGCAGCTTTCCCCTCCCCTTCCCAGCCACTTGCTGCTTCGGAAGCCCAGTCTTCACTGTTGCTTGGCTCACTGTCAGCAGCTTCTTGAAATGCACATAGAAAATACTGTGCTGTTTCCCATACTGTACAATCAAAGGTGGACGACAATTTGCAGAACTGCAGTGCAATGCCTGAATGAGATCATATTCAAGGTGTCAAAATGGCTGACACTCCAAAATGGTGTAAATATACAGTGGATTTTGATTAAATGATCCAGCGGTTGACTGGGGCGGCCGCTTATTTGGGACAACACTTAAAGAACAAAAACTAGTCGAGAAAATAGCTGGATTCCCTTTGTTTCATTTGGGACACTATACCGCTTTATTGGGACAGGAAACCATTGCCGATCAGTATCTAATTAGCATCAGTCGTGTGAGCTTGTATGGTCATCACACACTACACCATGCTTACAGCAAACAGTTTTTAAATAGTGTCAGCTATCTGTGTGTTTTTTTCCCCCCAAAAAGCAACAAGACAATTTAGAACTCTTTTGCTCACTGCAATTTCAAGTATTCAGACTTTGAAATGCCACAAACGGCAGGGAGTGAAAATGAAACAATTTAATTACTTCAATATACCAGCATCTACAAAAAATTTGAAGATATTGATAATCATCTTTAATGTTACAATGAAAACAAAGATTTGGAGGATGCAGTTTTATGAAGACAGTCCATTATATGCACTAGGTGTCTGCGCTAATTTTATTCATTTACAGTCAATCAAAAGAGCACAGCAGCATATTGGGTGTCCATTCTTTCCACTGATGGCAGTGAAATGTGTGCAGGAGAGTTTTTAAAGTTGAAAAGCCATTGCATGGGACAGTTCCACTCCCTCGACCTCAAAAGTCCAGGTTCAGCGGTACAAGTAGTCATCACAAACTGGGGTCTTCCTTTTTTGCAGTGGTGAGCCATGACTTCTCGGCATCTTATTGTGCCCTTCGCTCTCCATGAAGCGTTGCAGAACTGCCTTCTTGGCCGTTGGATCTCCCTGCGGATCTCACCCACCGGAGCTGACTTCACATGCTAGGACATCCTGGTCCCTACTTCACCAGGGTATGAAGCCTGCCGACTACCTCACCTGTCTTTGCCTGTGTGTCAAAGTTGGGTACCTGGAGTGTGGCTGTTGTCGCAAGAAAGCAGCTACTTGGAGCCACAGCTGAGAACGGTTGAGTGAGTTGCATCAGAATGAACACAGCCAGCCCCTTCATCAGACACCCCGCACACTGGATGACTTCTGCCTTTGATAACTATTAGGAACTAAGACACAGTTTTATAGTACTGTAGTAGCATTGGTAGTGTCCCTATTTGTTCTGCATTTCATTTAAATACACAATTTGTTACTCTGCTAAATTGCAGTTTGTCTTTTTTACCCAAATTGAAAACCAAACTGATGGATTTTACAATGAAGCATTTCATGAATAAAAAAATAATATATTATATTTTGATATTACTAACCTGAATGGTCTCAATCATTACTGCTCTTACATATTTCTGTTTCTGATTATATGGTATATTACATTAAAATTAGGTGATTACAGATAATCAAAGTGGGTGAAAGAACAACATTTTTCCATGGTTTATCTAGACACTAAAAATTACTGCATCCATAAAGTAGACTGGTGGTTAAAAAAGCCAGTTTTAGCCCTATTCACTTCTGACGTCACTTGAAGCAATGATATGCTTTTAGAACCTCAAAATGTGTCCACACCCAGTATAAACATTACCAAAACTGCTTGCACACTAACGGTACACTCTGCTCACTGGTGTACTGAAGGGAGGTTCCTGCAATTTGTCTGAGTAAAGTTTGGCAAAGTACTAAAGGATGTGAATATAATCCTGTTTTTACTTGGTTTTGTAGATACAGAGTTTATGTTCATTCCAGAGCACATCACTCTGCACTTTCAGACAAATGAAGGGAACTGCAGTACATTTATGCTGCATGGCTCTGAAAAAAGCAAGTGCCGAGTGAAATGTTCATGAGTGTTTCTGTCATAGACTTTCATGAATCACTCCTTGTGATTAACAGCTAGTTGAATACTTCATAACTACAATCCCTTTTTTAATAGTCAACAGGCCCATATATGCCAATGTGCAAGCAATCATTTGCACCTTACCCAGGAAAGAAGCCTGGACCATATGCAAAACTAATTTTCTCCTGCTTCCACATCTCAAAAGAGGGCATGCAGGCTTAGAAATTCAATCACATGGTCCTAGTTATTTATTGGTTTAAATGCAAAATCCATGGAGCTTCTAAAAGTATTTAATGAACAGATCATTTCTATTATCTCTTTCTAACATACTAGACACATCAGTCATTATTTAAATAAGAACAAGCATCAGCTGTTGGTATAGCAACAGCAAAGTAATTGTTTTATTCTCTGCAGGACATTCCTGTAAGGGCTGTCTTGTATTCATTGCCTCCCCACCTCTTGCTGCAGCTTCTCTTGCTCTGAGATGCTTCCTATTCCCAAAACTACCACTATTGGAGCACCTGTGCCAGGCTGCTTGTGAGGCCAACAGCCACTGCAGTGATAAAGAAATAATTACTGTGGCTCAGAGAAACTTTAGCTCGGGCCTTTGAACTTTAAAGCCACCAGAAGCAAAATAATGGGCAGGTGCAGAAGCATGAAAGGAGTAACCAAAAAAACCTCACATGCTTTGCAATTAACCAATTACATACATTTTATGTCTTTGAAGGATTCAGTTGTAAGAACAGGCAGCATAAACTTGGTTTGTACTCCTTTTCCAGTTTGAGTGGTGATCGGATTTAAATGTACAAAATTACCGTGTTTAATCAAATTACAAGACAGAAGTTACATCCTATAGGAGGCAAATTCGGAAGGAAGCCTAACTTCAAGCTGAAACCTGACAATGTAAATGTAAATTCAGGAGCACTTTTGCACACTTCAGTACTAAATATGAATTACCTTCCTACATAAAACTGTGGTGCTATATGAAATGAAGGACATGACTTGTAAGTATAATCAAAAAAAGATTTTATTAATAAGACAAATAAGTATATTGTCCCTCATGGTGTCTGATTCTCAACTGGACAGGTATGGTGCAGGCCAATGTAAAATCAGAGAAATATAGTGCGGAAACAGGCACATCAGTCCACTGTGTCAATGCCTACTATCAACTGTCCCTTCACATTAATCTTGCTTTGAGCCCACTTTTTGTTCTCCTGACCCCTCCCAACAACCTCCTACCCCCAGACACTACCACTGAGTGTATACTCTAAGGACAATTTTAAATGGCTAATCAAACACGCTAATGAGAGGCTTTGATCGTGTGGATAGTCAGAGGCTTTTTCCCAGGGCTGAAATGGCTAGCGTGAGGGGGCATAGTTTTAAGGTGCTTGGAAGTAGGTGCAGAGGAGATATCAGGGGTAAGTTTTTTTTTTTACGCAGAGAGTGGTGAGCGGCAGTGGAGGCAGAAACGATAGAGTCTTTTAAGAGACTCCTGGATGGGTCCATGGAGCTTAGAAAAATAGAGGGCTATGGGTAAGCCTGGGTAGTTCTAAGGTAAGGACACGTTCGATACAGCTTTGTGAGCCGAAGGGCCTGTGTTGTGCTGTAGGTTTTCTGTTTCTAAACTTCTAAACTGCATGTCTTTGGGATGTGGGGTGAAGCTGGAGCACTCAGTGGAAAGTGACACGGTCACAGGATGAGCATGTAAGCACCATGCAGACTGTTCCCAAGGTCTGAATTGAAGCTTTCTTCCTGTCACTGTGTGGCAGTAGTTCTCCGAGCTGGATCGCTGTGCTGCATGTAATTACTTAATGCTTCAGATGCAGATCTGTCATAGGTGTCAGATTTCATCATACTCTTGTTCTGCTGCTACTATATATACATTAACTTCAAATGCAATCTTCTGAGAAGGAATGGGGTACTATTCTGCTGTCACAGCCTAGTTAGGTTTCTGGTATCACTACAGAAATTCCATGGCTGAAAAGCTTTAAAAAATTACAGAAGGCAATTGCAGTCAGGATTCCTAAATTCATTCAGCAGAACATGATGCATATCTCTGACTTCCCCTATGTAATCCTGTTAATCTTCCCGTGTTTTTAATCCTTGTTAATAACTTGCAGTTCATTTTTAATTAATGTATCTGCCAGAATGACACCACCTTCTCACTTTGCCTTTTCCCCATGTAACATAAACTGCTAACATTTTGTCTAAAAATTGCTATCTATCTTTAAATCTATTACCTATTCACATTATGCTTCCCTTCCTCATCTGTTCGGTGCTTACCTGGTGCTTTTTGCTTCATGTAGCTCTTGAGGTATGTCTATGAGCTGAGCATAGGTCCTAGAAGACTCGATATATTGCATACTCAGGTATCGCTAGCAAGGTGTGATATTTACTGTCCAAGGCTAGGGGGCATTTTTTTTTTGTCAAGCTCAGCTTTATACCACCATAGCAGCTGAAACTTCCAGAGATCAAAGCATTGTATTTGAGTAAGATACTCCGGCTTACTGCCTGTGCTATGCGACAGTGAGAGTAGGAATATGATGAGGTGGATGATAAATGCGTGGCTGAGGGATTGGAGCAGGGGGCAGGGATTCAGATTTCTGGATCATTGGGACCTCTTTTGGGGCAGGTGTGACCTGTACAAAAAGGATGGGTTGCATTTGAATCCCAGGGGGACCAATATCCCGGCGGGAAGTTTTGCTAAGGCTACCGGGGAGAGTTTAAACTAGAATTGTTGGGGGGTGGGGACCAAACTGAAGAGACTGGGGAAGGGGAAGTTAGCTCACAAATAGAGAAAGCTTGGAGACAGTGTGCGAGGGAGGATAGGCAGGTGATAGAGAAGGGACACGTTCAGATCGATGGTTTCAGATGTGTCTATTTTAACGCAAGGAGTGTTGTGAACAAAGTGGATGAGTTTAGAGCGTGGATCAGTACTTGGAGATATGATGAGGTGGTCATTACAGAGACTTGGATGGCTCAGGGACAGGAATGATTACTTCAAGTGCCGGGCTTTAGATGTTTCAGAAAGGACAGGGAGGGAGGCAAAAGAGGTGGTGGTGTAGCACTGTTGATCAGAGATAGTGTCACGGGTGCAGAAAAGGTGGACGCCATGGAGGGACTGTCTATGGAGTCTCTGTGGGTGGAGGTTAGGAACAGGAAGGGGTCAATAACTTTACTGGGTGGTTTTTATAGGCCACCCAATAGTAACAGGGATATCGAGGAGCAGATAGGGAAATAGATCCTGGAAAGGTGTAATAATAACAGAGTTGTCATGATGGGAGATTTTAATTTCCCAAATATCATTTGGCATCTCCCTAGAGCAAGGGGTTTAGATGGGGTGGAGTTTGTTAGGTGTGTTCAGGAAGGTTTCTTGACACAATATGTAGATAAGCCTACAAGAGGAGAGGCTGTACTTGATTTGGTACTGGGAAATGGACCTGGTCAGGTGTCAGATCTCTCAGTGGGACAGCATTTTGGAGATAGTGATCATAATTCTGTCTCCTTTACAATAATACTGAAGAGAGATAGAAACAGACAAGTTAGAAAAGCACTTAATTGGAGTAAGGGGAATTATGAGGCTATCAAGCAGGAAATTGGAGGCTTAAATTGGAAACAGATGATCTCAGGGAAAAGTACAGAAGAAATGTGCCAAATGTTCAGGGGATATTTGTGTGGAGTTCTTTATAGGCACGTTCCAATGAGACAGTAAGTTATAGTAGGGTACAGGAATCGTGGTGTACAAAGGCTGTAATAAATCTAGTCAAGAAGAAAAGAAAAGCTTACAAAAGGTTCAGAGAGCTAGGTAATGTTAGAGATCTAGAAAATTATAAGGCTAATAGGAAAGAGCTTAAGAAGGAAATTAGGAAAGCCAGAAGGGGCCATGAGAAGGCCTAGGCGGGTAGGATTTAGGAAAACCCCGAGGCATTCTACTAGTACGTGAAGAGCAAAAGGATAAGATGAGAAAGAATAGGACCTATAAAGTGTGACAGTGGGAAAGTGTGTATGGAACCAGAGGAAATAGCAGAGGTACTTAATGAATACTTTACTTCAGTATTCACTATGAAAAAGGATCTTGGTGATTGTAGTGATGACTTGCAGCAGACTGAAAAGCTTGAGCATGTAGATATTAAGAAAGAGGATGTGCTGGAGCATTTGGTAAGCATCAAGTTCGTTAAGTCACCGGGACTGGTTGAGATGTACCCCAGGCTACTGTGGGAGGCAAGGGAGGAGATTGCTGAGCCTCTGGTGATGATCTTTGCATCATCAATGGGGACGGGAGAGGTTCCAGAGGATTGGAGGATTGTGGATGTTGTTCCTTTATTCAAGACACGGAGTAGAGATAGCCCAGGAAATTACAGACCAGTGAGTCATACCTCAGTGGTTGGTAAGTTGATTGAGAAGACCCTGAGAGGCAGGATTTATGAACATTTGGAAAGGTATAATATGATTAGGAATAGTCAGCATGGCTTTATCAAGGGTAGGTCATGCCTCAGGAGCATGATTGAATTTTTTGAGGATGTGACTAAACACATTGATGAAGGAAGAGCAGTAGATGTAGTGTATATGGATTTCAGCGAGGCATTTGATGAGGTACCCCATGCAAGGCTTATTGAGAAAGTAAGGAGGGATGGGATCCAAGGAGATATTGTTTTGTGGATCCAGAACTGGCTTGCCCACAGAAGGCAAACAGTGGTTGTAGATGGGTCATATTCTGCATGGAGGTCGGTCCATGGAGATGGAGATCCATGGAGATCTGTTCTGGGACCCTTATTCTTCATGATTTTATATAAATGACCTGGATGAGGATGTGGAAGGATGGGTTAGTAAGTTTGCTGATGACACAAAGGTTGGAGGTGTTGTGGATAGTGCGGAGGGCTGTCAGAGGTTACAGTGGGACATTGATAGGATGCAAAACTGGGCTGAGAAGTGGCAGATGGCGTTCAACACAGATAAGTGTGAAGTGGTTCATTTTGGTAAGTCAAATATGATGGCAGAATATAGTATTACTGGTAAGTCCCTTGGCAGTGTGGGGGATCAGAGGGATCGTAAGGTCTGAGTCCATAGGACGCTCAAAGCTGCTGCGCAGGTTGACTCTGTGGTTAAGAAGGTGTGCGGTGTTTTGGCCTTCAACAAATGTAGAAATGAACTTAGGAGCCAAGAGGTAATGTTGCAGCTATATAGGATCCTGGTCAGACCCCACTTGGAGTACTGTGCTCAGTTCTGGTCGCCTCACTACAAGAAGGATGTGGAAGCCATAGAAAGGGTGCAGAGGAGATTTACAAGGATGTTGCCTGGATTGGGGAGCATGCCTTATGAGAATAGTTTGAATGAACTCGGCCTTTTCTCCTTGGAGCGACGGAGGATGAGAGGTGACCTGACAGAGGTGTGTAAGATGATGAGAGGCACTGATCGTGAGGATAGTTAGAGGCTTTTTCCCAGGGCTGAAATGGTTGCTACAAGAGGACACAGGTTTAAGGTGCTGGAGAGTAGGTACAGAGGAGATGTCAGGGGTAAGTTTTTTTTACTCAGGGTGGTGAGTGCGTGGAATGGGCTGTCAGCAATGGTGGTGGAGGCGGTGGTCACTCTATTGTATGTCACTTCAGCTAACAGGAATTGTACTTGCATTTTGGAAATTTATAAACTTAGATAGAAATGTGTCTTTACAATTTTGTCTGTATTTAAATGTGTATCACTAAAAATAATAGAACTGTGTTTCAACTCCCTTAAAGGCTGAAAGTATCTCCTCCTTGGTGGGGTGGGGTGGACAGGAGGAAACCCACTACTCAATAGTGCTTATTGACAGCTCAACTTGCCATGAAGAATAAGCAGGGAAGTAAACTTTTAAAGAGTGAAGCCACCCATAGCGATCTGTGTCAGACAGAGCTTAAGGTCTTCACGTGAGTTTCCAACTTCACGGTCAGCAAACTCAATAAAATCACAAAGGCAGAAATTATTCTTCCCTAGTGGCCGAGACAAAATAGTGGATTTACACCTAGTGATTTAATGCTGGGCATCTTGCTAGGCAGTTAAAAGTTGAGCATGTTAATATAGCATTAGAGTCACAAATAATGCAGACAAGGTGAAGACAGTAATTCCCACTTCCTTTAAATTACCCCATAGAACTGGAGCCAGTCTATCTCCTACTCTCTTCTCTATTTGTTTATCCTATTTACATTGGAGATGGGGGGAAGAGGTAAGATTATGGATGGAAGAATTGTTACTTTCATGTGTAGGTGTTAAGAAAAGGTTAAAATGGTGGGATTACACTGCCAGCAGATGCAACATTACAGTGTGCATTACAAGACATTACCTTTGCCTCAATTCTGAATTCTGAAATTTCTAAAATTTGAGTGGAGACTCAAAAGTGAGTCAGATGCATTGTTCTGAAAGAGAAGAAAATATGGTAAATAAAGAAATGGTGGAGGAATTAGTCAACAATGTTGCATTTGAATTCATCACTGAAGACACAAAAAAAAGTCAAAAGAACCAAAAAGAAACAAGGAAATAATGAGAATGTGGATCTGACAGAAATAAATATAAACTAAAAAAAGGTTGGTAAATAAAGACTAATTAAATCCCAATGGTTAGACTTGACTATCGGAGTTTTGAAAGCACTGGTGACAGAGATAGTGAATGCATTAACTATTTCCTTTCTAAATTCTACAGTTTCTTGAATTGTTCCTGTGGATTCAAGGAAACTGAATGTGACCTCACTATCTCTGAAATAAAGGAAAGAAGAAATTGGGAACTATTAATCTCTTAGCACAACAGTGTAGATTCAAGATTGCTGATTCAATAATTGGTACCCTGAATCCAATGCAGTATGAAAAAATACAAAGATAAAGAACAAAAATAATAATAAAAAACACAATAAATATAAATACATAAGATAGCTTACATACATAGATTGACTGCATATCCACAAAGTGATATTAGGCTCACAGTAAATAATAAGTAGTGGTGTAGTTAGTGGGTGGAGGTGTTGATTAGCCTTACTGCCTGGGGAAAATAACTGCTTTTAAGTTTGGTGGTCCTGGCATGGATGATCCATAGCTTCCTCCCTGATGGGAATGAGACAAACATTCCCTGAGCAGGGTGGGTGGGATCCTTCATGATGTTACAGGCCCTTTTCTGTATGTACACCCTTGATGGCAGGTAGGCTGGTGCTGTTGTATTAGGGTAAGTCCTGAAATGCAATAAGGGATCCAGAGTTTAAAAGTGGAAGGACAACCTGAAAGGAAATAATATGATTGAGTAAAGTCTATGTGGAGTTATAAAAGTAAATGCATGCTAAAGTAATCTACTGGAGTCTGAGTGCTGTGATTAGTAGAATAGGGAAGAGGGAAATTGATGAACGTTATAACTGGATTTCCAGGTGACTTTCATACGGTCCTAAAACAGGTTGGGTACACAGAGTTGGGAGTTAAATGCGGATGTGATTTGGGAATTGATTGGTGAACAAAGCTGAGTGGGAATAAAAGGATCTGCTTCAACTTGGCAGATTGAGATAAGTAGAGTTGGGTTCCTAAGCCTCCATCTGTTCAGCGTTAATAGCAACTGAGCAAAGGACCAAATGCTATGCTATATTTCCAAGTTTTCTGATGATACAGAACCAGGTGGGTTTAGAATTGAGTAAGTGGCTGCAAAGAGCTGAGTGACTGATGCGATACAACATGGAAAAATATAAAGTTACCCTCTTTGCACAAAACCGAAAATCTGTTGTTTGAACACCTACGCTCTGTCCACCAGAGAAAGTAGGATCTCCCAGTGGCCACACATTTTAATTCCACGTCCCATTCCCATTCTGATATGTCTATCCATGGCCTTCTCTACTGTCAAGATGAAGCCACACTCAGGTGGGAGGAACAACACCTTATATACCAGCTGGGTAGCCTCCAACCTGATGGCATGAACACTGACTTCTCTAACTTCCGTTAATGCCCCACCTCCCCTTCTTACCCCATCCCTGATATATTTAGCTTTATTCCCCACTCCTTTTTTTTCTCTCTTTCTGCCTATCACTCTGCCTATTCTCCATCTCCCTCTGGTGCTCCCTTCCCCTTTTCTTTCTCCCTAGGCCTCCCGTCCCATGATCCTTTCCCTTTTCTAGCTCTGTATCCCTTTTGCCAATCACCTGTCTGGCTCTCAGCTTCACCCCACCCCCTCCGGTCTTCTCCTATCGTTTCGCATTTTCCCCTCGCCCTCCTACTTTCAAATCTCTTACTATCTTTCCTGTCAGTTAGTCCTGATGAAGGGTCTCGGCCCGAAACGTCGACAGTGCTTCTCCCTATAGATGCTGCCTGGCCTGCTGTGTTCCACCAGCATTTTGTGTGTGTGTTGCAAGTAAAAGAGGCAGAAGGGCTGCACGACTGATAAGGAAAAATGTCACAGCAGTATTCAAAGAAGACATACTGTTGAGTTCATCCACCGAAGCACATATGGGTGGAGCTCAGAGATAGGACAGGGGCAATTACACTGATGGAATTATATACTGATGGGCCTCCCAATAGTCATCAAAAGGTGGAGGAACAGATATGTTCACAGATTATGGAAAGGTACAGAAATAATTGGTCTGTCAAAGTGGGGATCCGTAATTTACCCAGTTTTGATTGAGAGTTCCTTAATGTAAGAGGCCTCAATGAAATAGGATTTCTTCAGTGCATCCAAGAGGGGATCTTGAAATAAGTGGAGGGTCCAACTAAATGAGAGAGAGATACTAAACCTACTTTTGGGAAATGAACCATTCCAGGTGACATATGTGCGGGTGAAAGTTTTGGGAATAGTGGCCACAACTCATGATGTTTTAAAAGTAAGGATAAAATTGGATCTTGAGGCAAGGTACCAAATTGGAGAGGGCAACTTATGTCAAGATAAGGCAGCAGATGTGAGGCTTTGATTGGGAGCAGCAACTGTCAGACAAGCCCCATCTTATAAGTGGGAGTTGCTTAAAGACCAGCTGCTCAGAGTTCAGTATCAGCATATTCCGGTAAGGAGTATGGACAAAGACAGTAAAGGTAAGGGAACCTTGGATGACCCGAGAGATCCTAAATTTTGTCAGGAAGAGAAAGAAAACATAACAAGGTTTAGGAAGCTATAGTCAGACTGTGCTCTTGTGGAATATAATGACAGCAGAATAGTGCTCAGCCAAGTGATTAAGAAGGATAGAAATCTCGTTGATGACCAGAGTCATGGAAAATCTCAATCTTGTAATGAAAAAAAGAGGACAAGTATGGAAAGGGTTTTCCCACTCAAGGATAAAGGAGGGAGTTTGCGCTTGGAGTCAGAGCAAGTGGCTGACGTGCTAAATGGGTACTTTGTGTCAGTATTTACCAAGGAGAAGGATTTAGAGGGTAGTGAAAACACAGTGAAAAATGCTAATGTGCTGGGATATTTTGAGATCAAGGAGGAGGAAGTGCTGGGTCTTCTGAAAAGTATAAAAGTGGGTAAGTCCCCAGGGCCTGGTGGCACACACTCGAAAATACTGAACAATACAAGTGATAGGATTGCTGGGGCTTTGACAAGGTTCTCGTTCTTACCAGGAACAGGTGAGTTCCCAAGGGACGGGAGAGTAGCAAATGTTGTGCCTTTGTTCAAGATGGGAAAAAGGGACAATGTGGGTAATTATATGCCAGAAAGCCTCATGCCAGTGGTCAGGAAAATATTGGAGATGATACAAAGAGATAGAATCTATGAGCATTTGGAAAGACGTTGCCTGCTTAGCAACTGTTTTTATGGCTTTGTGAAGGTATGTTATGCTTTATAAACTTGATTGATTTTCTTGGCAAAGTGACAAAGGAGCTTGTTGAGGGTAAGGCAGTGGATGTTATTCACATGGACTTCAGTGAAGCATTTGACAAGGTCCCTCACAGTAGTTTGATTGAGAAGATTACGATGCATGGGGTCCAGGGTACATTGCAAATTTGAATTAAGAACTAGGTTGCCCATAGAAACCAAAGAGTTTGAGTAGAAGGTTGTTATTCTGCCTAAAGATCCTTAACCAGAGATATTTTGCAAGGATCAATGGTGGGACCTATGTTGCTATTGAAATACTGTGTATCAATGATTTGGATAAAAATGTAGATCGGTCATTTAGCAGGATGACACCAAGACTGTCAAAAAATATAGTGAAAAGTAGATGGATATGGGCAGAGAAGTGGCAAATGGAATTTAATCCAGTAAATGTGAGGTGTTGCACTTTGGGAGTTCAAATGGAAGGAGAAAGTATACAGTTAATAGTAGGCCTATTAATAGCATTTTGGACATCCAGGTCTATCATCACTAAAAGTGGCTACACAAATGGATAAGCTGGTAAAGAAGGCACATAGAATGCTTGCCTTCACTGGTAGGGGTGTTGAGTATAAGAGTAAGGAAGCCATGATGTGTCTGTGTACGTAAATCTTTAGTCAGACTACACTTGAAATATTCCTGTTGCCCCATTATAGGAAAGATGTTAGGACAGATAGAAGAGGTTTACCAGGGAATGCTGTCTCGATTAGAGAGGATAAGCTATAAGAAAACTTTGGAAAAATTAGGGATTGTTCTCCTGAGAGTGTCGTTTGCTAAGGGGAGGCTTTAGATAGATAGATAGATAGATAGATAGATAGATAGATAGATACTTTATTCATCCCCATGGGGAAATTCAACATTTTTTCCAATGTCCCATACACTTGTTGTAGCAAAAACTCATTACATACAATACTTAACTCAGTAATAATATGATATGCATCTAAATCACTAACTCAAAAGCATTAATAATAGCTTTAAAAAAAAGTTCTTAAGTCCTGGCAGTTGAATTGTAAAGCCTAATGGCATTGGGGAGTATTGACCTCTTCATCCTGTCCGAGGAGCATTGCATCGACAGTAACCTGTCGCTGAAACTGCTTCTCTGTCTCTGGATGGTGCTATGTAGAGGATGTTCAGGGTTTTCCATAATTGACCGTAGCCTACTCAGCGCCCTTCGCTCAGCTACCAATGTTAAACTCTCCAGTACTTTGCCCACGACAGAGCCCGCCTTCCTTATCAGCTTATTAAGACGTGAGGCGTCTTTATAGTGGTTTTTAATTAAAAGAGGCATAAATAGGGTAGACAGTCAAAAACTTTTCACAGAGTAGACATGTCAAACAGCGAAGAACATACTTCTAAGGTGGTGGGGGGGGAAGAAAGATTAAAGGAGACATGAAGAGCAAGTTTTTATTATTCAGAGAGTGGTAGGTGCCTGGAATGGGTTATATGGGGTAGTAGTTGAATCAAGCAGCTTAGTAGACCTCTAAGAGGCTTTTAGATAGACGTATGAATATAAATGGGAACAGAGTAATATGGATAATAAGTAGGAGGTGGGTATTTTTCTAGGCATTAAGAGGATTTGTTTATACTGCAGGAAAATGGTGCCAAGATAGAAAATTGGCCACTATCTTTATAAGTGGCTAAGTGGGCTGGCAGGGGTTAAACAGGCCACTGCCATTTCTTATTTTCTAAGGGCTCTCAGATCTTGTGAAAATTACTATTGCTATTTACAAAAGCCAATGGAGGTAGGGCGACTGCCATAAATAATGATTAGCTCTAATTGTCACATGTACATTACATTGAATCATACCGTGAAATGTGTCATTTGTTTCGAGGATTGTGCTGGGCAGCCCGAAAGAGTCGCTATGCTTTCGACGCCAACAAGGCATGACTACAACGTACCAACACTAATCCATACATCTTTGGGATGGGGGGGGGGGGGGGGAGAAGAAGCTGGAGCAGCCAGAGGAACCACACGCGGTCACAGAGAGAACGTACAAACTCCTCACAGGCAGCAGCCCACTGGAGGTTTCTGATGCACTGGCTATCTGGTATTGAAGTTGCCCCAAGGTCGACTGCATAGTTCGATGTAATGCACTAGAATCTTACAAATTTTGATTGCCAATTCTCAACGCCATCTGCCATGTCATGAAAACTCTAGAAAAGATCCATGTCTTGGAACATTTGAGTCTTCCTCTTCCTCAGGCTCTTACTTCTAAACTTGGGAACCAGACGAAAGAAACCTGCCCTTATCAATTGGTGATGGATTATTGGATGATACTCATGTGTCTCTTCCACGTGCTCCTGCAAGGTGTTTGTCATCTGTGGTCTGTATCCTGAACTCTGACTGACTCTCTGCGTCCTTCTGGGTGGTTGTTTCTGTTCTGGTGCATGTTACAGTGAAATCTAATGGTGCAAGGCTGAGTGTACTGCTTGGTGTTTTCTGTATAGCTGTTCTACCATACCTGTAGACATAAAAACTAGTAAAAAAAAATCTTTAATACAGCTTGTTGCTCACCACCATTTCCAATGATTGAGTTGAAGATCCTTACAAACTTTAATCTCAGTGTTCCAAAAAACTGAAGCCAGAGCGAGGAAGAATAAATACCTGTTGAGGCTATCATTCCTGCTTCTTTTCCCACCCTGCTCCGGAATTGCAAGGCCACTCAGTGGGTGGCTAAAGAAGGTAAAATGATTAGACTTTGCAGGTTTTCTCAAATCCTTGTGTGCCAATCAATAAACTGCAAGACTCTGATCTCAATACTTCCTTGTGCAATTGGATCCTCGATTTCCTCACTTGCAGACCCCAGTCAGTTTGGATTGGCAACAGCATCTCCTCCACAATCTCCATCAGCACGGGTGCACCACAAGGCTGTGTGCCTAGTTCACTGCTCGTCTTGCTTTACACTTTATGATGGTGTGGCTAAGCACAGCTCCAATGCCAATAATTAAGTTTCCTGTTGACATCACTGATATTGGCCAAATCGAAGGAGGTGATGAATCAGCCTATCAGAGGGAGACTGAAAATCTGGCCAAGTGGTCTGCAGCAACAATCTCTTACTCAGTGTCAGCAAGACCAAGGAGGAAAATGGAGGCCCCTGAGCCAGTCCTCATCAGGGGAATCAGTGGTGGAGAGGGTCAGCAACTTTATATTCCTTCATTTTATTATTTCAGAAGAACTATCCCGTAGGTGCAATTATGATTAGATAAAACTTTATTTATCCTGGAGGGAGTTATTGTTGCAAGGTTGTTCAGCCAGAAATATATACTTTAAAATACAAAATGTAAGCATCGAGGTATGAAAAAATACAAAATGTGTGTTAAAAACAGTGCAAAATACAGATGTGTAATGAAACCATATACTTAAGAGGAGTTGTTGCAGGGTTTTACAGCCACAGGGAGAAAGCTGCACCTCGGTGGAATCAGTGCGTTATTAAAGGTGCTCCTCTGTTGGTCCAGTATGTGAGAGGGATTGCCCAGAATGCTTCTGCAGCGTCCTCCTTTCAGACACAACCACTGGCTTCCACCCCCAGAACAGAAGCAGCCTTCCTGATGAGCTTATCGATCGTCTTGGCATCAGCTGCTCTCAGTTGTAGAACATCTGCAGCATAGAGATGAGCATAAAGTCGTAGAACATCTGCAGCATAGAGATGAGCATAAAGTCGTAGAACATCTGCAGCATAGAGATGAGCATAAAGTCGTAGAACATCTGCAGCATAGTACTCAGACACTGAATGACTGGAGCCTCCTTCAGGAAGAATGAGGTGTGATCGATAAAGTTTGTGGCCTAAGGTAGAAGGAGTCAATTTCAGAAAACCTAGCACATTTATTTTTCAACATAGTCCCCTCCTACATTTACACACTTAGTCCAGCAGTTGTGGAGCATACAGATCTTGGACCTCCAGTAAGTCTCCACAGCATGGGTGATTGATAAGTTCGTGGCCTAAGGTAGAAGGAGATGAGTTATACAGCTCTTGTTACATGCACATGTAGGTCAACTCTTCGAGTGATTATGCAGGAAGTTTGAAGTTAATAACTCATCAGGGGTGATTGATAAGTTTGAGGCGTAAGGTAGAAAGAGTTCCCTCGTACAGTCAGCTCTGTCCCTTCTTGTGCAGAGCTTCTGTATTTTCAGTCCAGTTCATGATCCAGGTCAATTTCTAGGTATTTGTAGTCCTGGACGACTTCCACAACCGTTCCCTTGATGGAGATGGGAATGCAGGGTGTTTTCACCTTCCTGAAGTCCACCACCAACTCCTTTGTCTTAGTGATGTTGAGCTGCAGGTGATCCAGCCCACACCACTCTACAAAGTTGTCCACCTTTAAAGAAATTACAAAGGAAGCATGGCAGTGCCTCTACTTCCTTAGGAATTTATGAAGATTCAGCATGACATCTAAAATTTTGACTAAGTCCAAAGATGTGTGGTGGAGAGTATATTGACTGGCTGGATCCCAGCCTGGTATGGAAACACCAATGGCCTAAAACAGAAAATCCTACAAAAAGACTTCTTCAAAAAGTAGTAGATATGCCCCAGCCCATCATGGGCAAAGCCCTCCCCACCACTGAGCACATCTACAAAGAGTATTGTTGCGTCCATCATCTGGAATCCCCACCACCCAGGCCATGCTCTCTTCCTGCTTTGCCATGGACAATCCCAAGCATGTCATGGATGATCCCAAGCACAGCTGCAAGAGGAGGAGGGTTGGGCATGGGGCTAGGAACCTTATCTCATAAAAATCAACGGAGCTACAAAAACATCAGCAGAAGCTCCAAAGACCTCATCCCTGGGAGAGGAAGAATATTCAAAGGTGAACTACACCTGGGGATTACTTGAAAGAATTGCCGCAGATAGAGTTCTCTGGCAAGTTGTTGTTGGTGGGCTGAAGAAACTAAGCATAAAAAAGTGATATTCTTGTGAAGGCTTTCTTAATCATGATTATTAAAGACAAAATGCTGTATTGTGACAGTGGCTTGTATACTGTGCATGGCTTGTATTACTGGAATTTACCATTGACCCGTTTGATGCCTGGCTTGTATAGAGGCTTCTGCAGCAGTGTAAAAGATGCACTATAGGGGAATTGTGACTGGAGCCTCATGGCTGGGATGCTGATCAGATAATTCATTCGGTGATCTGAAAACTGGGACACAAGAGATTATGCAGATGTTGGAAATCTTGAGCAAAACACAAAGTGCTGGAGGAACTTAGCAGGTCTTCTGCCCTCTTCCTTTCCAGTGCTGATGAGGTGTCTCGGCTTGCAACTTGGACTGTTCATTTCCCTCCATTGATGATGCCTGACCTGCTTCTGAAAACTTCAGCCCTGGGTTCAGGTCAGGTCAGGGTTTGATTGTTAGGTCATCAGTCTGGTGAGAGGTGGAGAGTCAGTAAAGTGTCCTTGGATTGCTGTGAGGGGAGCCGAGCCACATGGGTGGGTACCCACAGTCAATGATGGCAGGCAAATATGGGGTGGTGGGTTTCTGGATGTTTACGATAAAGGGATGCCTGTCTGCTGTAGTTCTGTCAGAATAATTTTATAATACTTGAGTCAGTATCACAACAATGTGGTGTAAATTACTCATCTACACTTATAAAGGAGCGCTGTCAGAAGAATAGTCTGATTTGATGCAAGTTTGATTCCTGAAGTTTCAGAATCACTAGTGTGACACCCATTGGAGAGTTATGGTCAAACTTCTGGACTGGAAGTATATGATCTAAAAATGGCTATTACCGGCTCCCCCACTCCCAAACTTATTCTCAAACAATCCATGCAATGATTCTCCTGACCTTTGCCCATCACGTCAGGATTTGTATGGACAATTATCTAACCAAGGCTTTCATGTTTCTCCCATTTCTCTTCAGTTGCTTGCATTCCTCTCACAGCTAGGGTTGAATATATTTTCCACTTCTTATTCGGCACTCAAACTGAAGCAGGTAATTGTGGACGAGTTCGTCTTGGTTCATTGCCAAATATCATTTAATAGAAAGGAAGCTATTGTACACCAGGAAACTGGCCTGAGAAACACTGACAGAAACACACTTCTGAAAGTGATTAACTGCTTATTAGGCACACATGCAGCAGGAAATTTTATTTGGCATTAGCTTTAAAGCCATTATGTTCTTCCATTTATATACACTTCTTAGCACTGAAACAACGTCTTCTAAGCCAAAAAGAAACTGGCACCTTCCCATCAATCTGGCACCTTCCCTTCAGGATCTGCTGGACACAAACCCCTGAAAATGTTAGAATAGGTAAAGTAGTTAAAGGGCAAACAGTAAACATGTCAGGCTCTGGGCTCTTGAACCAAGATAATATGTAGATTCTTTTGGATTTTCAAAGGCTAAATAATTTAAGGATACGTTGTGGTTAACTGGTACATTTGTTCTATTCTCTCTGTAATAAAAACATTTGGTAAAGTTATGTAGATTAACAACATTCTTGTGCAATGCCCCTGGATTTTTAATATCCAACAAAAATCCCTTTTCAGAACATGCAGGCAAATATGCATCTAGTACAGGGAGTTCACAACAAGTTTTGTAATCTTAAGGCTCCTCATAGACTGGAATTTCCAATAAATGCTACTGCAGCTTATTCAGTTGTTAGTCACAAGGCACCATCCTTAACAACATTAGAAAATACTTAAAATTCCTGAGTGTTATCATTTCAGAGGATCTGTCCTAGGAAGAACTCCCTTTGCATTAAAGTACCAGCAGATGTTTTCACCTAAAGGGATTTTCTCTTCTTTGGGAGTTCTGCCCCATATGTCCTTATTCTTGTGTCCTCCTGTGGTTCCAAAGCAGAACCTCTTTCCAAAGCAAAGTTGTGCTGCTTGTCACAGAAAGATACAGACCTGTACTGAATGTAGAATCCCTGACTTAAAACCTCCTGCTATCTGCTCTCAAAATACTGATTCTTCTCCCATTACTACAGCTGAAGAGCATAAATTTATGAGAAGGGGCAAGTGGAGTCAAAACTTTTTCACCCATTTGGTTGTTGGAACCTGGAACTGACTGTCTGAGTAACTGATGGAGGAAGACACTTCCTCAAAATTTAAGAATACAGATGAGTATTCAAATCACCAAGGCACAGCAAGCCATCAATCAACTTCTGGTAAATGGGATGAGTATAGATTGGTACTCGATATACATGTATGTGGTGGGATGAAGGGCCTGTTTTTGTCTTATACAACTATATCTCTAAAGCTGGCATGTAAGTACACACATTTTGACAAGAGCCTGTAAGGTTTTGTCCACAAGAATCTAGCCTGCAGATGGAAGAACTGGGTTATTGTGAACTGAGTGCAAATTTAACTCACAAGAGCTGTCTGGGGGCCAGTTCAAATCTTATTCATTGTGTGCTTGTATTTGCAGTCAATGGTAATAAGCTGTTTTTGTACAAAAGTTCTTCTTGATTGTCATAGAGTATCTTGGGACATGGCTTGTGTTCCAAAGGGGTGTTCACAGGGCAGAGTGCAACTGCCTGACTCCCAGGGTCTCCCACTCTTTCAGAAGACATCTCAGCGCTGAACTACTTTCTTTATTGAAGCTGCTCATTCCCTACATTTAATAGAAGTGAGGCAACTTGAGTACTTTTCCCATCTTCTGTGCTTGCCTCAGGCCTATCTTAGGAAAGACTCCAATTTTCAGAACTAATGACAAAAGAGTACCAGCTAAAGCCAGCCAAAAATTGTGGCCTCTTATCAACCTATGAAACCAAAATAGGGAGTTGATAATCTTAGTTGATCATAATTGATAATTGATCATCATAATCATAATTGATGGAGGATCCTAAGTAAACGTAATATCATTCTTCCTACCAGCAGACAGCAGCTTGGTATCTTTGCTAAAATATAAACAGCAAACACGAGGAAATCTGCAGATGCTGGAAATTCAAACAACAACACACACAAAATGCTGGTGGAACATAGCAGGCCAGGCAGCATCTTTAGGAGAAGCACTGTCGACGTTTGGGCCCGAAACATCGACAGTGCTTCTCCTAAAGATGCTGCCTGGCCTGTTGTGTTCCATCAGCATTTTGTGTGTGTTATTGCTAAGATATACTTGGCCATGATTAAACTTTGTTCCAAAATTATTTTTTTAATGCTGTTTGTGGTCTTAACTCTATCTCCTCTAGCCCAATAATTTTCCAAAGTGTCTGCATTTTAATTCTTGCAACTTCTTCATAGCTAAATTTAACTGATGCATTAGTGGCTGTACCTTCAGTTGTGTAAGGACCCCAAGCTCCAATTCCTTACCCAAACCCCCCTGCCTCTCTACTTCTTCTAAGGAGCTGTTTAAAGATATCTGTGGCATTATAATGTCCCTTTTCAGGCTGCCAATAATGACACTAATATTTTCTTAAAACTGATCCAAAGTGAAATTCTGTGCTAGGAAGTGCACAGGTAACTTTAATTTTTTTTTGCCTGCCATTTAATTCTTGAAAAGTTGACAAAATCTATCTTGCTTAAAAGATGTAAACACATGCTCCAGTGCTCAAGATTAACCTTACAATCTTATCTTCCATTTCACCTACTCTTAAAGTCAGAAGCTCTGTTAAGTATTGTTAAAGAAACAGTAGTCTTGAACTGATTTCCTGTAGTCATTAATCAGTGCAGAAAAATCAATTAACATAATGTTCAAAGAGATAACCATCAAAACAGGCGGTGGGGAAGAGGTGATAATGGGCTCCAGGATTGGGTTTAGAAAACTTGGTCTTAAAATTGTATTGGATTTGTGCTTTAAGTGTGAATATTGCTGAGACTAAGATAATCAAACTGTAATGGATTCAGGAGATTTATCAGTGTTGACCCTTATGTTAAACAATGCAGATTTGATTATCAGGAATATTACACTACATTGAGGAAATTACAAAAGATTTACTATCTTACTAAAAGTGTTACGTGCTTTTTTTTAGCTTCTAGTGCTTAAGTACTGAAAAGTCTGCAATCAAATACATTTTGGCAATCAGAAATAATGTTTCATACAGATATAAACAGCATCTAAATCATTAAATCGTAATTATGATGTGTATTAGTACTACAACATCAAAAATCCTGTAATATGAAAATTTATTCAAAAGCAAACTTAATGCATCATGGAACTTTAAATAGTCTGCTTATGAACTGGGAGGCACAGCAGAAACAAATTTTGTTCAAAAGAAGAAAATTAAGCATCAAAGTATCATGACCCCAACAAAGCAAATGCATTTGTTTCTTTGGTTAGATGCACTTTGTGCTCTCAGCAGCAATCTCATCAGGATCATAATGGGGACTTGGATGTATTTCCCTGGGTGGTTTCTATGCACTCTATAGATTGAGTCAATGAAAACTCTGCCTTTTGGTAATTACCTGCTTAAATACTGTCCTAATCTTGAAAAATCACAATTATTGATGGCCATTATCACCTTTGTGAAAGGCATTACAGAATTTTAAACTTTCATTCATACTTTCTAATTTGAATTTTTCCATGGCTCAATTATTTTTAATGTGGTTTTCCGAATTTCATGCAATACAGCATCTGTTCCTAACCAGAGTTACACAGTACTTCAACAAGTTTCTATTTTAGACTTGTAGTCAGGCATGGATTCAAAGACAGGGATGAGAGCTCTGAATTTCAATTATCACCCAGATTCCAGCACAGATGGCCAAACCAGTGAAAAGATCACAGAGGTTAATGCAAACAAATTTACTGTGAATTTTCAAACAGATTCAAAATTCTACTTGCCCAAACCAGACCTCAGCTACACACCTGGCACCACTCTCAGATCTAACTGTATGATTTCTCCCTAGATGCCTTCAAAGGCACTCCTTTCTATCACAGCAGAGCTTTAAAAAGGTCTTTTTCATATCAACCAACATTTGCCTTGATTTTTGCAATCATCAACAAAGAAATAGCACTCTGTGCTGACCGTGTCTTGGCAGGCAGTAAGAAAGAAAATTATCCACGAGATCCTGTGAATTCTGTGGCACGGAGATCTCCTTTATCCATCCGTCCGATGGATAAAGTCCAACGGATTATCCATCCATCAGTTTCTGATGGACATCAACTTGGAGATAGATCCATGATATTTATCAATACAATATTGAACTGAAATATAGTAGAGTTACTTAACAAGTAAAACACATCCATGCATAATTTTGAAATACACTGTGGAATAGTGACCATTCCATTCTGTTTTTGGGATAAGCAATTAAGAACTCATTTGTATTTTGAGCAATACATTCTTGGCAGGTATTTTAAGACCTGAACAGTTTGTAAATATTAAGCTGCAGGGACCAAAACATCAACTGTTTATTCATTTCCATAGATGCTGCCTGACCTATCGAGTTCCTTCAGAACTTTGCGTGTGTTGCTTTGGCTTTCCAGCATCTGCAGACTTTGCTGTGTTTGTAAATATTAATGTCAGAACCCAGATTTTTCTTAATCTATGCTGGAAAGGACTGCAAGCATTGAAGTCTGTAGAGAAGAAATCAGGAACTACTGAATTTCTATATTTAACCATGTGTACTTTTGTTTGTTTCATGATTAACAATTTAAAAGTTTGCCATTATTAATTCAGCAAACTATGAACTATTTAATATTTTAATCAACTGACTGTGTACAACACTGAAACAGTTGATTCAGCACAGCTTACTTCTAAGTCCATTTTCATTCATTTCCAAATCACAGGCATTTCAATCATTAACAAAAATGATTGTTTCTGGTGAACTAATATTTAGCTGTTAATAAAATTGCAACTGATAACTACTTGGGGATACACCACCCCACCAATTATTTTTTATTAAACAGGTAACAAGTATACATTTTATTCATTATGCTACCAGACTGAAAGAAATAGCTGAAGAGATTGTGTAGGCATTAGTAGTGATCTTTCTAGAATCACTAGATTCTGAAATGTTTCCACAAGACTGGAAAAATCACAAATTACTCCAATCTTTAAGAAGGATTAGAAGCAACACTCAGGCAATTACAAACAAGATGATTAAGTCCTGACTAAGGGTCTTGCCCCGAAACGTTGACTGCTCCTTTCAACGGATGCTGCCCGACCTGCTGAGTTAATCCAGCTTGTTTGTCTGTGTTTATTTGACCACAGCATCTGCAGTGTACTTTGTGTTTACTCAGGCAATTATAGGCCAGTTAGCCTGACTACGGTGTTTATCAAGATGTTAGAGAGTGCATCGTAAATGTGGATGTTGTTTACTCGGATTTTCAGAAGGTCTTTGACAAGGTGCTGCACATGATGCTGCTAAACAAGAGAAAATGGTATTACAGGGAAAGTACTAGCATGGACAGAAGATTGGCTGACTGGCAGGAGAGAAGGAGTAGGAATAAAGGCAGCCTTTACTGGTTTCCTGCAGTGACTGGTGGTATTCCACAGAGGTTTGTGTTGGGTCCGCTACTTTTCACATTAAATGTCAATGGTTTGGATCACAGAATTGACGCCTTTGTGCCTAGGTTTGCAAATGATACAAAGAGAGGTGGCGGGGAAGGTAGTGCTGAGGAAGCAGGGAGTCTGCAGAAGGACTTTGACAGATTAGGAGAACGGGGAAAAGAATTGGCAAATGTATAATATGGTGTAGGTAGGAGTATGGCCATTCATTTTGGTAGAAGGAATAAAGGCCTAGACTATTTTCAAATCAGGGAGCAAATTCAGAAACTCAGAGGTGCAAAGGGTCTTGGGAGTCCTAGTGCAGGGATCACTAAAGATTAACTTGCAGGTAGTAAGTAAGGAAGACAAATGCAATATTAGCATTTAATTCAAGAGGACTAGGATATAAAAAGCAGTGATGTAATGCTGAGGCGTCTTAAGGCATTGGTCAGACCACATATGGAGTATTGTGAGCAGTTTTGGGCTCCATATATAAGAAAGGATATGCTGGCACTGGAGAAGATCCAGAAGAGGTTTATGAGAATGATCCCGGAATAAAAAGGGCTAATATATAAAGGGCTTTTGATGGCTCTTGGCCTGTACTCACTGTAGCTTAGTAGAATAAAAGGGGTGTAAATTGATACTTGCTGAATATTGAAAAGACAAGATAAAGTGGAGCTGGAGAGGATGTTTCCAATAGTGAGTGAGTCTAGGATCAGAGGGTACAGCATCAGAATAGAATGATGTCCCTTCAAAAGAGAGGGGAGAAGGAATTATTTTAGCAAGAGGGAATCTGTGGAATTCATTGCCACTGACAGCTGTGGCAGCCAAGTTATTGGACATATTTTGATACATTCTTGATTAGTAAGGGTATCATGGGGAAAAGACAGAAAAATGGGAATTAGAGGGGAAATAAATCAGCTCTGATCAAATGGTGAAGGAAGCTCAATGGGCAAAGCCTAATTCTGTTCCCATGTCTGTTGGATTGCACCAGTTCATGGAAGATCAGCATTTTGCTAACAAACAGATTAATTTCAAATCTTTAACTGGAAAATTATATTTCCAAAAATTTCAGGTGTCATATATACGTACATGCTACATCTTCAGAATAAACAGGAAATGCAGCATCTGAGTGTACTAGAATTATCAAAGCGTTTATGCAATCCACCTCCCAGAGCAACTTCCTCTTTCGATGCTTTGTGATCAATGGGTAATGCCGGTGACAGAAGTTCAAAAGGAAAGCAATCATAGTCACAAAAAAATCTCTCCTTTTTCCTAAATCAACCCACTTTTCCAGCTACACAACCTGACTCAATGTTTTTTTCATAATTAGAGTCATAGAAAAATACAGCTCAGTAACAGGCCCTTCAGTGCATCTAATCAGTGTCGAAGCATTTTAAGTGCCTACTCTCATCGACCTGCACCCAGACCTTATCACCCCATACCCCTACCCTCCAAATTTCTCTTAAACTTGGAAATCAAGCTTGCACGCACCACCTGTACTAGCAGCTCATTCCACAAACTCACCAGCCTCTGAGTGAACAAGTTTCCCCTCATGCTCTCCTTTAACTTGTTCACCTTTCACCCCTAACCCATTACCTCTAGTTGTAGACACACCCAACCTCAATGGGGAAAAACTTGCTTGCACTTATCCTATCTATACCCCAATAATTCTATACACCTCTATCAAATCTCCCCTGAATCTTCTACATTCCAGGAAATAAAGTCCTAACCTTTTCAATTTTAACATAGAAACATAGAAAACCTACAGCACAATACAGGCCCTTTGTCCCACTATGCTGTGCTGAACATGTACTTACTTTAGAAATTACCTAGGTTTACCCATAGTCCTCTATTTTTCTACGCTCCATGTACCTACCCAGCAGCCTCTTATACGACCCGATTGTATTCACAATCTTTTCTTATAACTCAGGTCCTCCAGTCCTGGCAACATCCTTGTAAATTTTCTCCGTACTCTTTCAAACTTATTTATATCTTTCCTGTAGGAAGGTGACCAAAACTACACACAATAATCCAAATAAGGCCTCATCAACATCTCATAAAACTTCAAAATAACATCCCATCTCCTGTACTCAATACATTGATTTATGAAGGCCAACGTGATAAAAGCTTTTCTAACAACCCTATCTACCTGTGACACCACTTTTAATGAATTATGGACCAGTATACAGAGATCTCTTTGTTCAACTGTACTCCTTAGTGCCCTACCATTCACTATGTAAGATCTACCTTGGTCGATCCTACTGATGGGCAACACTTCGCACTTGACCGCATTAAATTCCATCTGCTATTTTTCAGCCCATTTTTCCAGCCTGTCCAGATCCCACTGCAAGCTCTGGTAGTCTTCTTCACTGTCCATTACATCCACAATCTTAGTGTCACCCACAAATTTGCTGATCTAGATAATCACTTTATCATACAGGTCATTGATATAGATGACAAACAACAATGGACCCACCACTGAGCCCTGTGGTGCTCCCCTAGTCACAGGCAACCATCCACTACCACCCTGTTGCTTCTCCCACAAAGCTAATGTCTAATCCAATTTACTACATCATCTTAACTGCTCAGCAACAGAGCCTTCTACACCAACCTCCCATGCAGGTCCTTGTTAAATGCTTTGCTAAAGTCCGTCATCTTTTCAGTTAAATTCCTTGAAAGATTCTCTGAGATTAGGTAGGCACGATCTACCACACCCAAAGGCATGCCTAACCAGTCCCTGTCTATCCAAATACTTATATATCGGTCCCTTAGAATACCTTCTAAAAACTTTCCCACTGCTGATATCAGGCTCACCAGCCTATAAGTTCTTGGTATATTTTTAGAGCCTTTCTTAAACAGCGGAACAACTTCGGCTATCCGCCAATGCTCTGGTACCTCATCTGTCGCTAAGGATGATTTAAATATCTCTGCTAGGGCCCCTTTAATTTCTGCACTTGCCTCCCACAGGGTCCGAAGGAACACCTTGTTGGCCCTGGGGATTTATCCACCCCAATTTGCCTCAGGGCAAAAAACACCTCCTCCTCTGTTAACTGTACAGGATCCATGAAGTTGATACCACTTTGCCTCACTTCTATACACTCTACATCCATCTCCCAAGTAAATACAGATACAAAAAGTCCATTTAAGATCTCCCCCGTCTCTTCTGGCTCCACACATAGATTACCATTTTGATCTTCCAGAGGACCAAATTTGTCCCTTGCTCTTAACTTATCTGTACAATCCCTTCAGATTCTCCTTTGCCTTGTCTGCTAGGGCACATCATGCCTTCTGTTAGCCTTCCTGATTTCTTTCTCAAGTGTTCTCTTGCTTTTCTTATACTCAAGTCCCTCATTTGTCCCTACCTGTCCATACCTGCTATGCACCTCCTTGTTTTCATAACCAGGACCTCAATATCTCTTGAAAACCTATGTTCCTTAACCAGCCACATACAGGCTTTGTACTCTCAAAATTTCACTTTTGAAAGGCCTCCCATTTCCCTCGTACACCTTTGCCAGAAAGCTGCCAGTTCCAATCCACACTTGCCAGATTCTTTCTGATACCATCAAGATTGGCCTTTCTCCAATTTAGAATACCAACCTGCTGACCAGACCTATCCTTTTCCATATTTACTTTAAAACTATTTACTTTGAAAATGGTATCATGATCACTTAGATGCAAAGTGTTCCCCTACACAAACTTCTGTCACCTGATCTGTCTCACTCCCTAAAAGGAGGTCAAATACCATGCACTCTCTTGTTGGGATTTTTATGTACTGATTAAGGAAACTATCCTGAACACTTATGACAAACTCTATCCCATCTGGTCGTTTTACAGTATGGGAGTCCCAGTCAACATGTGGAAAGTTAAAATCATCTACTATATCAACATTATGTTTCTTGCAACAGTCTGCGAACTCTCTACAAATTTGTTCCTTTAAATCCCCTGGACCTTTGTGTTTCTATAATATAGGCCCATTAATGTGGTCATATCTTTCTAATTCCTCAGTTCCATCCATAAACAGTACTAGACAAGTTCTCCAGTCTGTCCTGACTGAGCACTGCCGTGACTCACCCTCCCCCTTCAATCTCTCCCGTGCTGTTACATGTAAAACTGCAGAAACCTGGAATATCGAGCTGCCAGTCCTGCAGCCAAGTTTCACTAATAGCTGCAATATCACTATTTCCTGCATTGATCCATGCCCTGAGCTCACCTTCCTTTCCTACAATACTCCTTGTATTGAAAAATTAACAGCTCAGGACGTCTGTTGCACTATGGTCAACCTTTCTAATTTATCTGCAAAGAAAATTGATCTTCAATTAAAAAAAGTGTGATGGTTAAAGAATTATAATAGAAATAAGAAGTGCATTCCCGTAAAACCAAAACTATGTGAGCATCCAATCACTAAACTTATTGATCTTTGGCAATACAAGTATGAAAGTTCTAATATAAAATCTTTGCCAGTTTGGGAGTTTTGTCATTCTCAGAGTGGCCAAAATAGAATACCAGTGCAGCTGTGAGGCCATTTATCCATGGCCTAAAACTATCTTGAGTCAACTGCACGATGGATATGGAAATCCAAACTCTTTCCTAGGGTTGCTGAGAACGATTTCTGTAAACCTAATATGCTCTGTGGCCTCCTGTGTCCCTGATCGCCTGAGCACACTCATAACTATTCCTGCTAACCAGTAATTATCCAACCAAAGTATCTCATTCTGTCCCTCCTATTGCTGGCATTCACTTGCCTGAGGTGCCCTCCTATCTTAATCACTGAAGGATGGTCAACAGCTGGGACTGAGCTTGAATGCTATCACCTCCTACAAAGTGGAACCAAGCGACATAGGTGATAACAAAACTCTGCTCCCAGATGAACTCAGTGTCTTTCATGTTTGCTTTGACTGTCATAAATGTGGAAGTAATTTGGAAGAATATGGTAACCTGCCTCAATGACTATTATCCACTGTGATGAAGTGTTTTGAGAGATTGGCGATGAAACACCTTTATTCCTGCCTGAGGAGCAATTTGGATCTGCTTCAGTTTTCCTACCCGCACAACAGGTCAACAGCAGATACCATTTCATTTGCTCTTCACTCAACGCTGGAATGTCTGAACAGTGATGTATACATCAGGATTCTCTTTATCAACTACAGCTCAGCATTATAGATACTATTGTCCTCTCAAAACTAAATAATAAGCTTCAACACCCTAGCCTCAATACTTCTTGGTACAACTAGATTCTCCATTTAATCACTTGGATCATTGGTCAATTCAGACTGGCAACAACATCACTTCTACAGTCTCCATCAGCACAGTGTAGCACATGGCTGTGTGCTTAACCTCCTGCTCTACTCGCTTTACACTTATGACTGTGAAGCTGAGCACAGCTCCAATGCCATATTTAAGTGAGCTGATGATACCACTGTCATTGGCCAAATCAAAGGTGGTGATAAGTCAGATTCTGAGAGAGATTGAAAATCTGGCTGAGTGGTGCCACAACAACAACCTCTCACTCAATGTTGGAAGACCAAGGAGATGATTATTGATTTAGGAGGAGGAAACCAGAGGTCCATGGACCAGTCCTTATTGGGGGGGATGAGAGGTGGAGTAGTTCAGCAGCTTTAAATTCCTTGGTGTTATCATTTCAGAGGATCTGTCCTGGGCCTAGCACATATGAGCCATTATGAAGAAAGTACAGCAGCACCTCTACTTTCTTAGAAGTTTGTAAAGATTTGAAATGTCATCTAAAACTTTGATAAACTTCTAAAGATGTGTGGTGGGGAGTACACTGACGGGTTGCATCACGGCCAGGTATGGAAACACCGAAGCCCTTGAATAAAAATGCCTACAAAAAGTAGTGGATATGGTACAGTCCACAAAGCCTTCCCCACCATCAGTGGAAAGCAATATCCATCAAGAACCCCCACCATCCAGGTCATGCTGTCTCCTTGCTGCTGTCATCAGGAAGGAAGGTACAGGAGCCTCAGGACCTCCACCACCAAGTTCAGGAACAGTTATTACCCCTCAACTATCAGGCACTTGAACCAGAGGGGACAGTTTCAGTCACCCCACCATGGAACTGTTCCCACAACCTACAGACTCTTTTTCATATCACTTCACCTATTACTCTTTCATATTTATTGTTTGTTTATTTATTATTATGATTAGTAGTAGTATTTCTATTATTCTGTCTCTTGTACATTGATTGTTTTTCCATCACATTAGGTGTGATCTTTCATTGATTCTATTGTGCTTCTTGTATCTACTATGATTGGCTGCAAGAAAATGAATCTCAGGTTTGTACTTTGATTATAAATTTACTTTGAACTCATTTGCCCTAGCCTAATGCCCTGATCCTCCAGATATTTGACACTCTTCAACCCCTTTCACCACAGGTCTTTTCCTGTGAATCCTGGGTTTGACTCTGGTTTTGTGTCTTCCTTGTTGAGTGAAAGAGAGGCTACTTTCAGTATTAGTCAGCCCCAATGAATTTCCAAACTGTGGACACATGAGAAATGTCTGTTGGCATACCACGCAGCAACCACTTCATGTATCTCTGCAGTTGCACAATTACTCTAGTACCATGTGAATTTGCAAACGTTGAGAAGGCAGCCGGCAGATAGATTTTTAATGTGTTCTGTGTTGTTATAAAGTATGCAATGCAAAACAAAATGTGTGTTGCGCAAGTGGGCTCTCGCAGATTAAGAAGCACTTTGCATGAGTGTGCAAATACAAAGAATGTGTAGGAAGCAAGTGTTTTTAGCATTAATGGTTCGTGCTATTTTGGATTGTGAAGAGGGTATTAAAGCACAATCAAATCAACGATGTCAGGCTGGAAAGAGTTCTATTGAATTAGAACAATAGATAGAAGTTCAAAGTTCTAAGTAATTATATTATCAAAGTACATATCTGGAAACATATACAACCATGGGATTCATTTTCCTGCATGCAAACACAGTATATTCAAGAAACACAATAGATTATATGAAAGTCCGCACCCAACTGGATGGACAAATTACAAATGTGCAAATATGAAAGAGAAAATAATAACAATAATAAGCAATAACTATTGAGAACATGAAATGAAGAGTTCTTGAAAGTGAGTCCATGAGTTTGGGGGGGGGGGATATTTCGGTAATAGGGCAGGTGAAGTTGTGTGAAGTTAACCCCTATGGGTCAAGAGCTTGATGGCTAAGCAAAAAAAAAAGGGGGGGGGGAAAACAGCAAAAAATAGAATTGTATCAGCAGCAAGTCTATCATGCCCCCATCTGGGCTGCTGTTGGCTGCCTAACAACTCTACTTGAGAGTCACTTGTTACTACTGATGTTTACTAGAGAGTAGGGAAAGAGTGGGTTGCTGAAAGTTTCCTGTTTATTATCTCGAAGATAATTTTATCTTGTTGCAGAGTTTGCTAGGAAGTAGGGTTTGCTGCAGACACCAGGTCTGGGTCACTATGTTCATAAGTTGCCCCTTCGAATCTGGACGATGTTACTTCGAACACAGGGCCAGGCTTCCTGTCACTGCACCACCCCACCCCCAACTTGGCTGTTTTTTTAAAAAATATATCCCTTTTGGCAACATTTCTGACCCTGCACCTCCCCAGAGAGATCGCAGTGCTGTTTAAAATCTACTCAAGCCAAAAGGAGGGTATGAAATTAATATCAGACAATTGGAAAGGGGTTAAAAGCACAAAAATTGCTCTAAAAGCTCACAGCAAACTAAAAATAAACTATACAGTTCGCAAGCGCATGTAGCATAAAGCCTACAGCTAATAATGATCCGAGTAATGCTCGAATCGGTCCACGCGGGACCAAATCCCTGGCCATTGACAACTTGTTTCACAAGCGTGTGGGCAAGTGTAAACTTTCTAAATGATGTGGCCGCCGAGGAAGTATTTATTGTCATCCTTCATTGCACTTGATCGAATGCATGAGAATTAATAAACCGAGCCTAGCGCAGAGCTAGCACTCAAGGTGAAAGAACCACCTTTAAAATACCTCCTGACCATTGCTGTAATACACGCGTTCACATAAAGCCACCCGCTTCGAAAGATTTTGTTCAATCATCAATCCCTCAGGAAATCAAACTGAGATTGAGAGGGACAGTCATTCCCAATTCCTTTATTAACAAAATAATCCATTATGTCATTTCATGTCGAGTCTGACTTTGTTAATATTGTGAAATAGTAAATACGGCAAAAATGACTTCAAAATGGTAAGGTGAACGGAACCAGAAAATATCCCCATTGCAAAAAAAACAACCCCTTCCATGACACCTGCAGTAGTTTTACAAACCAAATAACAAACATTGGGGAGAGGGGTATACCAGGAACTGGCGCGGGGATTTATTCCAGGGCACATTTCACAAACTGGAGACATTTACATTTTTTCCTGCGTTTGACGTCGCTACCTTCAATCCATTAAACATGCCAAAATAACAAACATATTCCTCACCTTTGTGTCTCTCCATTTCTTTCGGTGGTAAAAGTGCGTCAGTCTAGAGACAAAAGGGGATTTTTTTTGCTTGGCCTTCAGAGCTCTTCTTGTTTTGCTGTTGGATCTGCAGCGAGTAGTTTTTTTTTCCGCTCGATGCCTGTGTCCCGGGGCCGCGCTGACGCGCCGGGGCGCCGCTCTCCTTCCCCCGCCCCCGCCTCCGCCTTTGCCCCTGCCGCCACCGCCGCCTCGCTCAGTCACCTCCAGAAAACACAGCACCTTTTCCCGGCAGCTGCCCTTCACTGTGCGCACCCCCACATCTCCCAGTCCCACAGCTGATGCCACCAGCGAACTGACAGAGCCATCCACTGGGCCGTGGGATGTTAGCACAAAGAGCGCACAAGTTTGGTTTGGAACTGACAAGTTCCCAAGTCAGTTCTAAACCAAAGCTTCCCAAACCTTTACTGCCTGCCCGCTTCCGATATGGTAGGTATTCTGTATGACCTTCCCAGCAGAGGTTGCCATTAAATAGTTTAACCCTTTAATCGCCACGACCTCACCTGCCCCAGCATCACCCTGTCGACTGTCAAACCGAACTAGATAATCTACCCCCGTTTTTTTTGAGTCAAGAACAAAAAATGCTGGAAAATATTTCCGCAGGTAGAACAGCTGCAGCCAGAAAAAGAGCTAATGTTTCTAATTTGTCACCCTTTATCATCTTCTGCCCATCTCCTTCAGTTAGAAAGATTGATCAGAATCAGAATCCGGTTAATTATCATCGGCACGTGACGTGAAATCTGTTCACTTCGCAGCAACAGTTCAATGCAATACATAATCCAGCTGAGAAAAAATAATAATAAATAAACAAGTAAATCAATTACGTATATTGAATAGATTTTAAAAATCGTGCAAAAACAGAAATACTGATTTTTTTTTAAAGTGAGGTAGTGTCCAAAGATTCAATGTCCATTTAGGAATAGGATGGCAGAGGGGAAGAAGCTGTTCCTGAATCACTGAGTGTGTGCCTTCAGGCTTCTGTACCTCCCAACTGATGGTAACAGTGAGAAAAGGGCATGCCCTGGGTGCTGGAGGTCCTTAATAATGGACATTGCCTTTCTGAGACGTTGCTTCCTAAAGGTGACCTGGGTACTTTGTAGGCTAGTACCCAAGATGGAGCTGAGTAGATTTACAACCTTCTGCAGCTTCTTTCAGTCCTGTGCAGTAGCCCCCCCCCCCCCCATACCAGACAGTCAAGCAGCCTGTCAGTATGCTCTCCACCGTACAACTACAGTATAGAAGTTCTTGAGTGTATTTGTAGACATGCCAAATCTCTTTCTAATAAAGTATAAGCCACTGTCTTGGCTTCTTTATAACTGCATCGATATGTTGGGACCAGATTAGATTCTCAGAGATCTTGACACACAGGAACTTGAAGCTGCTCAGTCTCCACTTCTGATCCCTCTATGAGGATTGGTACGTGATCCTTCGTCTTACCCTTCTTGAACTCCACTATCAGCTCTTTCATCTTACTGATGTTTTCGTCTTACTTCTCTATACCCTCTCATCCCCACCTGAGATTCTACCAACAATTATTGTACCATCAGCAAATTTATAAATGGTATTTGAACTATGCCTAGCCACGCAGTCATGTGTATATAGAGAGTAGAGCAGTGGGCTAAGCACACACCCCTGAGCTATGCCAGTGTTGATCGTCAGCGAGGAAGAGATGTTATCACCAATCCGCACAGATTGCAATCTTCCAATTAGGGAGTCGAGGATCCAATTGCAGAGGGAGGTACAGAGGCCCAGGTTCTGCAACTGATGCACCATCAATAACTCACGCCGAGACTTAGGAAGTGAGATATCGGCTTTTATTGACTGAAGAACAACACTACATCCTGGGGAAAATGAGGGAGAGCAGCAGGCCACAGTCGCCTTTATACAGGGGTCTGTGGGAGGAGCCACAGGGGCAGTCAGCAGGGTCTTGGGAGGAGCCACAGGAGCAGTCAGACAGGTATATCTAGTTCACCACAGCAACTTTTCAATTAGGATTGTGGAAATGATGGTATTAAATGCTGAGCTATAGTCGATGAACAGCATCTTGACGTAGGTGTCTGTGTTGTCCAGGTGGTCTAAAGCCGTGTGGAGAGCCTTTGAGATTGCATCTGCCGCTGACCTATTGTGGTGATAGGCAAATTGCAATGGGTCCAGGTCCTTGCTGAGGCAGGAGTTCAGTCTAGTCATGAAGAACCTCTCAAAGCATTTCATCATTGTTGATGTGAGTACTACGGGTGATAGTCTCTAAGGCAGCCCACATTATTCTTCTTAGGTACTGGTATAATTGTTGCCTTTTTGAAGCAAGTAGGAACTTGCACCCTTAGCAATGAGGGATTGAAAATCTCTTTGAATACTCCCGCTAGTTAGTTGGCACAGGTTTTCAGAGCCTTACCAGGTACTTCATTGGGACCTTCCACCTTTCAAGGGTTCATTTTCTTTAAAGACAGCCTAACATCGGTCTGTGAGATGGAGATCACAGGATCATCAGGTGCAGAAGGGATCTTCACAGAGTTACACCCTGAAACATCAACAATATCTCCCCATTATCTGCCAATGCTATTCCATCTCTCCAGTTCCTTTAGCAGATTGTTTGTGCTCCAGTTTCCAGCACTTGCAATCTCTTGTGTCTCCTCAATTAATTTGCCTAATTTGTTCCTCAATTATTTTCTGTGATCACCATCCCTGTTACCCATCACTCTGCCTCTAAAACTTAGTTTCATTGATTTTACCAGCAGACGAGAAAGTTCAGCTGCTATTGTACATTATTTTATATCAAACAAGGATGAAAATGCCTTATTGATTTTATAACTCTGAATCTAAACTCTCCTTACTTACCTTGATTTCCTTGTAGGTGTTAACATTAAATCTAGCAATCAAGTTTTCATTTTTATTCTTCAATCTATGTGCATTACTGATATGTCTGTCCTCCTTGTTTAAGTTTATACAGAGTTGCTTCTTCCATTCAGAGAAGTCATAGAAGCAGTGAGTATCATATTGTTTGGATGATTGGCCTACAGCAGCTTATGGAAAGTCTAAAGTCAGGTATTGGATGAACTACAGAGCTCAAAGCAAAATCAGGCTCCATAAGTGCTAAGTGCTTGCCAGTCTTGGAAGAACGATACCAAGGTTTTTTTCATCTTGAATTGCACACTAACCCCCTTTAGCCTGATATGGATTCATGATCACCAGGGGAATTCTTGATAAATGAACCACTTTTAGTATTGAAGGATTTCATCCCGGAATGTCACCTGTTTGTTACTTTCCGTAACATAGTCCGACCTGCTGAGCTGCTCCAGTATTTTGTGTTTTTTAGCATTGAATATTGGTTGGTAGCATTTGCTGTTGACAAGTGAGCTGGAAGTGTAGAAGCACATGTAACTTACAATATACAGTTTATTGAAGAGTACATTCGTTTCACTGAAATTTTAAAGTGTGGAGAAATAATTAAAGCACCTTCTACCGATAAAAGCAGGCTAATTTCTCCCAGAGAAAATAAATAGAGTTTGCTGAATACATCATGTATGCAAAATCAGTCTGGCACTTATCAGCCCTAGTTCTGATAAAGAATCATCAACCTGAACTGTAGACAGTCTCTTTCCACAAATAGTGCCAGGCATGCTAAGTGTTTCTAACGTGTTTCTAATGTGTTTCTGGGGTTTTTTTGGCCACAAGATTTGTTTGAAAAGGAACTTATTCAATCTTTGAATTGCTATAATGTTCTTATGTTGCCATCAGCTCCAATTTGAAATACAGTTTAAGACAATTCACATTTAGGTTCCTTCTGTTGGAAATATAGCTAGAATACATTTATCTTATTTAAGTAGATGATTTGGTGAAGGTTAAAGTTCACAAAAAGATTTTGATATTTGATCTTGATATTGGTAGTAAAATAACAAAAATACTCAAACTTATCGACCTAGTCCGAAGTTGGAGCAGTCAGAAGGCCTTGGTCATAGGACCAGAATGAAGACATGACAATACCAAAGTTCAAAGTAAATTTATTATCAAAGTATGTATATGTCATCATGTACAATCCTGAGATTCATTTTCTTGCATGCATTCACTGTAGAACAAAGAAATACAATAGAATCAATGAAAACTTACACACCAAAATTAGCAAGCAACCATTGTGCAAAAGAAGACAAACTGCAAATACAAATAAATACAGATAATAATAATAATTATAGGTAAATGAGTTGTAGAGTTCTTGAAAGAGAGTTTAAAGGTTGTTTAATCAGTTCATTGTTCAGGTTAGTGAAGATATCCATGCTGATTCGGGAACCTGATTGTTGAACTGTAATAACTATTCTTCAGCCTGTTGGTGGGGGTCCTAAGGTTCCTGTACCTCCTTCCTGAAGGCAGCAGTGAGAAGAAAGCATGGTCTGGAAGGTGGGGGTCTTTGACGATGGTTCCTGCTTTCTAGACAGTCAAGGCAAAAGAACCAGTAATTGTTAATATTTAGGTCCATCTACAAGGTAGAGATGCCAGAGGCTGCAGTTGTACAGCATCAAATACAATCTTAAATTTACTAGACAGAGGCTAGAAGTTATAAATTTGAAAAAGAAATTTAACCTAGAAACCTGATGACTTTCTTCATAAGGTAGATGATAATAAGCTATTTCCATGGATGAAGTGTCTACATATGGGGTCACAAACTTAGAATAAAGGGTTACCCAGAGAGAAATTTAGAATAGAATGAATTTCACATAAGGAGGCATGTGTATTTTTCATGTCCTTACTTCAGGTGGCTGCAGTCATTCAGCACGTTCAAGACCATGATCATAGATTTCAAACAGTCAGATAAGCAGGTGTAATGAACTACAATTACAGTCATAATTTTATTTATGAATTTGGCTAAATGGTTCAGTCAACATTTTCATGCCATTCTTATGTACTGAAAGTGTGTTCCACTTAAAATTGTAGTAATGTGAAATTTATGAAACTTCAAGTAAGTGGTGATAATTCTAGAGAATAATTTCTTGTACCCAAATGACATCTTGTTGATATCAGGAAATCTTTGCTTTTGCTTAAGCTCCCAATTATTTTCATTCCTATATTTTGCCATGTTTTGTTTCCAATTCGATTTGTATCACTGCACAATTCTATGGCCTTTTGACCAAGTATTTATCTGTAAGTATTTATCTGTAAGCTTAGACAGTAGAACGATGTCTCTAGCATTCTAGATGGGTGAAGAAGAACTTGTTAGTGGGTGATACACCGAGCAAAGCAAGATATGTGGAACTGCTACTGGTAAGGAGCAGTATCCCCATCCTCTACATGAGTAGGAAAAGAAAGGATGGGGATGAGAATGGGTAATCTCTCCAGTGTCTTGTATTAGTGATATTTAGTTCTTGATTAGTGGAGTTGGAAAGGAAGCCAGGAGAAAAATATGAAGAGGGTTGTAAAGCTGAGTGGGTGTGTTATGAAAAGATCTCAGTTCTGGAGAAAAAGGGAAGTACCTAGAGACAGTTAGGAGAGCTAAAACCTGATGTTGATTCAGAAAGTATGAAAACATTTTGGTATTTTTGCTTGCTCCTCCTTGTCTTTAATTATGAATATTCATTCTTAACCTTTTCTTTGTCTCTGGCTCATGATGTATTTTCCAGAAACTTTATGAGGGTGTGCAGTGAAAATCCAGTAAAATAGTTCCAGGGGTGTCAGATTTTCCATATTAGGAGACTGAGCAGACTAGAGTTCAGGAGAATGAGAGATCTATGAGAGAATCGGGTCTATTATTGCTGTCTTACATACAGTAATTTGACTTTTGCAGCAGCAGTGCGATGCAAAAACATAAAATTAGTATAAATTACAAAATCAATAAATAGTGCTATAATAAAGAATAATGAGGCAGTGTTCATGGGTTAATGAAATCTGATGACAGAAGGGAACAAGCTGTTCCTGAAACATTATGTGTGTGTCATCAGGCTCCTGTATCTCCTCCCTGATGGTAGTAATGAGAAAAGGACATGAACCAGATGGTGAGGGTTCTTAATGATGAAAGCCACCTTCCTGAGTTACCACCTCTTGAAGATCTCCTTGATGGTGAAGAAGGTTTTGCCCACAATGAAGATGGCTGAATCTACACCCCTCTGCACCCTCATGTGCTCCTGTGCATTGGAGCATCCATACCTGACTATGATGCAACCAATCTCCACCATACTTCTATAGAAGTTCATAAAAGTCTTTCTTGACAATCTCCTCATACTTCTAATGAAGTTTAGCAGAGCACCTGCCATGCCTTCCTCAGGACTACATCAATGTGTTGGGCCCAGTATAGATACCCCGAGATATTGACACCCAGGGTCTTGAAGGTACTTACCCTTTCCACTGTTATGAGTTTTCCTGATTTTTTTCCTTCCTGAAGTCCACAATCTATTCCCAGTCCTTGCTGATGTTGAATGCAAGGTTTTTGTTGCAACATCACTCAAACCACCAATCTGTCCCACTCATGTATGCCTCCTTATTGCCATCTGAGATTAAACTTATCTCCTTGAAACTTGCAAAGTTCATACAAACCTGTCCAATTAGATGCATGCTGGATTTTTCTCGTGAGTAAAGAGTCTAGAATAAGAGTTCTCTGTCCCAGAATAAAAGGTAGATATTATAAGCTGGGATGTAGGAAAATTCTTCATATATGGAGTGTTTCATCCCCCCCCCCCCACAAGGGCTGTGGAGGTGTGGATACAGAGTTTATTTCAAAGAGAAATGAACAGGCTTCTGGATATTAAGGGTATTGAAGCATATGGTAGGAATGCAGTTAAACAATGCCAAGTTAGGTCAACCCCAATTTCAATGAATGATGTGGAGACTCAATGGTTTCAATGGTTTATTCCTGCTTCTATTTTTATGTTCCTTTACATAGAAGTTCATTAAATTATTTAGAATTAATCAGAAGTGAATTGTATGTTAAACAGTCATAGATCTATTATATAAAATCTATGGCTTTAAGCATGCATTTAATGTATTTCATAAGGAGCTAGTTTATAGGGGATCTGACATGTCACAATTCAGTACAGACCATTGGCATTAACAGAAACCGTTCGAGATGACTTACATTTTAGCACTTTTTATTCCTTTCTCTGGGTCTCAGAACGCAATCTTAACCACATTTCTACATTGCCAGGCTGCATCAGAAGACAAAAACAACTCAGTAGAAGTAGAAAAATCACCAATCAAACTGCCTTCCTTACCAACGGACTCTTTTTCCATTGAACTAAAAAGATCAATGTAGCTATTATATTTCAGTTACCTTGTGCACCTAGTTTCCTGTTGTATGTAACTGAAGTTGCTCTAAGTGAAACTATCAGTTATAAGACCATCTTTTAATTCTGTGGCATTCAGAAACTGATCTGATTCTGAGCTCTTAGAAGAAATGGGAGCAGCTGACTTTGTAAGCCAGTGTGAATTTGGTGATTGTAACTAGGGCATTAGTTTTACATCTCTCCTTATCTTTTTTCTTATTTCATTTAACATTATTCTCTAATAATCCCATCCTAACAACTCATGAGTTGGGAATAGATTCAGGTTCTTTCCTCTGCCTACACCATGGCAACAGTATAGTAAGGGGCTCTACTATTGTGCTGGCTAAGATCAAACTGATTCTGAAAATAGCTTTAAATCTGTAAATTGGAACAAACAAACAGAAGTTATAATTTCATGACGCATTTCGTGACTTGAGCTTTTGGAAATCAACCAGAGCCAATGAAGTGCTTTTGGAGTAGTCAACTTTATAGTGTTGGAAATAAGATAGCAAAGAAACATAACTGATGGGAAACGTGATCAGGTAATGGCCTGGATTTTTGATGTCACCTTGCCATAAATCTTTACGTAAAAGTGTACAGTTACCTTCAATAATTTTTCCTGCAAAAACTTGGTTTAAAGGCAGATCTTGAGTGTGTGTGTGTGTGCCTTTCACCATAGCGGCTATGAAAGTGACATCACATGGGGCTACTAAGTCAAGCCACACCTACAAAATCTGAAGAAGGGTTGCCAGTTCTTTTAAGAAACACCCCTGGAATTGGATCGTTATGCATCAGAGTTTGTAATTTTAAGTGTTTAAAAACATGCAGGAACCACATTTAATTTAAAAGGAATGTTAGATATTTTGTTAAGACAAGTCTTGGGAAGTGTTAAAATTTAACATGTTGTTAATTAGGTATTTTACAGATCTTCTCTTCCATTTTAATATTTATGGAAACGTGGTCCTTGTTCCTCCTCAGGCAAGGCGCAGAAGGTCTGTCTGAGGTCTCTTGGTAAGTAGTGGGCAATTATCCCGTATTCTCTCCTTGTTGAACCCCATTTGGAGTTTAACATTGAAACCCAGCTTCCATTATTGCTGAGAACTTCTGACAACAACTATTGGATTTCCATCATTGGTTTTATAGACGTAAAAATATCAAATTTGGTTAGTTTTGAAAAGTACCAACCACAAAATAGTGGGTTCATTGGCTGAGATTCACAGCCGTGATTGCAATGTCTAACTGCCATTGGTTGAAGAAAAATAGTTGTCAGATTACTATGGACAACATCTGTTGCTTTTCTTCAGAGTAATGCCTTGGTATAGTTTATTATATTTGGAAAAGGCAGACAAAGCTTTGGTTTAAAGTCTGAACTGAAAGACAACACCTTAAAGTGCGACATTGGAGAGCTAACCTTGATCTAGGGTTTGTAGTCTGTGGGTCTTGAATCATGTGTATTTTTTTAAGGACTTGTGCACAGCTACTGCCCCTGATTATTGTTCTGAGGTTGCTTGATGGGCACTAATGAGTCTGATGTATGGCATTAATGCAAGCAAGTTACTTGGAATTTGAGGTGGTGCATAGCTTTAGGTTCTGTAACAATTTTGAAGAGCTGAGGTGCTCTGTCACTTTAAGGTGGTTTATAGGACTGAGATGTAGTTCTGGGATTCCAGAGACACAGAAAGGTGAAAGAAAAATGTTTTTTTTTAATTTCTGAATACAATTAAGCATTGTTTGCATTTTGAAGTAATATATGTGTCGCCGTTCTGTTTTTAAATTATTACGTATGTGTATAGAGATTATTAAGTTAATTACATTCCTGACCAAATTGCGGGAAAAACTAGCTCTTCTTTTGGTTTTCTGACCCCTGATCTAGATTTTGTCGCCAAATCTAGACCTGAATCCCTCTGAGTGAGGTGAGAGAGGTACTGCTGAATGTTGAGAAACATCTCAAAGGGGTAGATATCGGCACCACACATGTACAATTTCATCCAGAGCCGTGATGGAGAAAGGTTGGGCGTTGTTTATGAAGAGAGAAATTTTAAAATTTCTAGTCCATGACCTTTCACAGGAACTGGAGAAGGTGGTTTAAAATGTTTATTTACTCTATGAATAGGCGTAAGGTGAGAGAGAATAGGAAACATTGCTGACAGCATGATATCCAAAATTACTTTTCTGACCAAAGTGGAGGAAAAACTGGCACTTCTTGTGTGGGTTTCTGATCCTTGATCTGAATTTTGTGCCCAAATCTCTGCCGTAGCAGCTAGACCTGCAGTCCTATTAGTGAGGTAAAAGCAGTGCTGTTGTCTGGGAGGGAAATGAATATTATTTATATTTGATCTGCCTAGAAAACTGGAAAGTGATTGTTGAAAAAGGGCAAAAAGCACAAAATAAAGGGGAAAAAGTAAATGTCATGCTGGACTTGACGTGTGAAAAACAGCAAATTAGAGTTGCAGATCCAGGAGAATCCTAGTTAATTTTACAAGTGGATTATCTTGTGCTTGGTCTTCACCTTCAAAAGAAATGCTGGTTATTTGAAATTATTGAATACCACCTGGAGTCCTTGGGCTGTAATATACCTGTACAGAAAGTAAGTTGGTAAATTGGTTTATTGTTGTCCTATGTACTGAAGCACGATGAAAAGCTTTTTGTTTTGCCTGTCATCCACACGTATCATTTCATCACATAAATGCATTGAGGTATACAAGGGAAAAACAGAATGCAGAATGTAATGTTATCGTTGCCGAGCACATGCAGGGCCGGGAGACATTAAGTTGTAACACCAGGATAAGGTAGATCCTGAGCTCAGGAGTACATCTTAATATACAAGAGGTCCATTCAATAGCGGTGGGACAGAAGCTGTCCTTAAGTCTGGTGGTTCACACTTTCGGGTTTTTGTATCTTCTACCTTATTGGGAGGGGGGGGATGGCAGGGAGAAGAGAAAAAACGTCCAGGGTCCTTGAATATGTTGGCTGCTTTACCGAGGGAGCAAGAAGCGTTTAAAGAAAGTCCGTGGAAGGGTATCTGGTTGTCATGACAGACTGAGCTGTGTCCACAGCTGCCTACAGTTCCTTGCTGTCTCGGCTGATAAGTTGTCATACCAAGCTATGATGCATCCAGGTAGGATCCTTTGCACGGTGCATGTATAAAAAGTCAGTGAGGGTCGAAGGGGGTCATGCTGAATTTCTTTAGCCTCCTGAGGAAGTAGATGCACTGCTGTGCTTCCTTGGCCATCAAGGTGAGGTCCTTGAGCTTACACTGGATTTTATCAGCAGCAAAGAAGTTTATATGTTTTTTTATAAAGGCTACAACTGAAGATGCCAAAGAATTCCAAGCAAATTTGATATGGCTAATGAATTGCATTCCATGTATGGATGTGAAAGTGCTGGCATTTACCGCTGTAACTCTGAAATTCAGGGTTCTCAGGTCAAGTCTCATTTTACGTAGCTTTCTAATTTCTAATTACACTGGTTTCTATTTCCTAATCTATAATTTCTGATTGGCCTACTTGTGGGATCGAGATGAAGAGTGCCAAATTCCACAGATTCCCCATTTATTCTGTACATCTTTCTGCTAAACCAACCTGTTAGGCCTGGCACAGGTCCGGTAATCCAATTGAGTTGAATAGAGAAAAGTAACGAAGGGCAAGGTAATTTTGTTTTCACATTTTTAATCTGAATTAAATTAACTATATTTGTTTTTCACTGCTTTAATTTATATATTGAATATTTTAATACTTAATAATTCTGACATTCTTGTGCTTTTGTGACTTGAACAGTATTTCTGTCAGTAAGTCTGGCTTACCTGGTTGTCACAGTGCTTCTACCTGTGATTGGAAAGGATTTAAATTGCCTAGGGACCTGCTGATCAGTTGGGAACTAAGCCTCCAGGTGGAAGCCAATGCTTGGGGACCCACTGCCTTTAAGCTCTTCATTTAGTGAAGGGTCAAAGCCCAATAATACTTGAAGTATGTGTCAGAGCTTATGCAGGGAAAAGTAAATGCATTCATTTAATAATTTAAATTATTATTCTCAAGCATGTCAGGCGGTATCTGTGGAAATAAACGTTTACGACCGATAACCAGTTTTTTATTGCTGTACTGAAACTGTTCTCTCTCCACAGATTATATTTACTTCTGATTTCCAGCATCTGCAGTATGTTTGGGTTTGCATTCATTTGGTACGTTTCATATTTTGAAAGGTTCTGAAGCACCCCAGACTGAATTTTGGTTTTGAAATGTCTCAAATGGTTACGTAGTCAATTTACAACTGACATGGTCCCTCAAGCAAAAGATAGCGAACCCACTGCCTCTGCCTCAGAGATGAACATTTTGCCAACAAAGCTGAATATACCTTCAAAAATCTTTCTGCATTTAGTTAATAACTGGATGTTGCAGTGTCAAGGTTAGTGAGTAGCTTGTGAGAAATTGTCTGCATTTTGCCACAGACTGAACCACCAGGAGGGTTCTGACATGGCAGGAGACAATTTGGCCTGGAGTGCCATGTGTTAGCTTTATGCTGGAGCAACTCAGCCAACCTCTTTTCTCCTACCAGCCTGCAAATTTTTTCAACTGTATCGATTACCAATTTGAATGTCATGATTGAATTTTATTCCACTTTTTCTATACCATTTTACCCCACCAGAGCAATCCAGGTGCATTTAGTTTCACTATCAAGCACCTTAATTCCATGTTATCTTGTACTTGGTTCTTTCAGCAATGGGAACACTTTCTCTCTGTTTGCTCTTTATAGATTTTAATTAAGGCTGATTTCATACCCTCTTGATCTTCCCTGTTACGTGCAGAATAACCACTGTTTCTCCAATCAATCTAAAGTATCTCATCCTTGGAATAATTCTAGTTAACCTCCGTAGTTTTTGCATACTTTGTAACTATAGCGTCCAGATCACAAAATTCCAGTTGATGGACCGGAGCCTTAAAAATTTTCATTGTCACTTGCTTTACTTGTTCTTTATGCCATTATAAAACCAGTTTTGCCCTGATGAAGGGTCTCAGCCTGAAAAGTTGCTTGTTTAGTCCTCTCCATAGATACTGCTTGACTTCCTGAGTTCCTCCAGCATTATGTGAATCTTACTCCTATAATTTTGTTTTGGATTTTAAGGAAATTTTCATTGAATAGACTGTGTTTAAATAAAACATATTAAGGGTAATCTGTGCATTTGTGTCTTGTAGAGGAAAGCAATCAGTTGTACATAGAAAGTAAGCTTCTAATAAAGGCCTGCCCTATCTATTTTAATAAACTTCATCTCCTGATTCATTGCAGTCTCAAGACACTATACCAGAAGACAATGTAATCTTTGGAAGAGTTAGAAATCTCTGATTTTCCTCCTGATTTAGAAGTAGGTTAGTAGATTAGTGGATATGACCCAGTCCATCACTGGTAAAGCCCTTCCCCCAGTGAGCACATCTACATAGCACGTTCCTGCAGGAAAGTAGCATCCATCTTCGGGGACCCCTACCACCCAGATCATGCTCTCTCCTCACTGCTGCCACTGGGAAGAAGGTACAGGAACCTCAGGACTCACACCACCAGGTTCAGGAACAGTTATTACCCTTCAACCATCAGGCTCTTGAACCAAAGGGGATAACTTCCCTAGCACTATCACTGAAATGTCCCCACAACCTATGGATTCACTTTCAAGGACTACTCATCTCATGCTCTCGATATGTACTGCTTATCTATTTATTTTCATTACTTCTTTCATTTTGCATTTGCACAGTTGTCTTTTGCACACTGGTTGAGCACCCAGTTTTTTGGGGTCTTACATTAATTCTATTATGGTTATTATTCTATCATGAACCTACTAAGTACGCCCACCAAAAAAATGAATCTCAGGGTTGTATTTGATGACAAATATGTACTTTGTTAATAAATTTACTTTTAACTTTGACTGCAAACATAACTGGCCAGTTATAAATCTTTACAACCTATTGAGAAACAGAAAGCAATACAAATGAGGGCATAATTAGTTCTTGTAGATTTGCTCAGTCAATTTGTGATTCCTATTTGCATGTTGCTCTCTTTAGGGAAAGTAAATGTGCCTGAGAAAATCTGCACACACTGCTTCAGTGTGATTGGTTTGGTAGGGAAGGAAAGATTTTTCCCCAGTGTTGCCTGAAAAGGACCTTAAAAACTTACCCCTGGAGAGAGTCAAAGTGTAAATAACAACGGTACTTGGAAATTACAGTATAATCAGATCTCCCAGCAGAGGTAGTGCATTCCCATTTCAATTCCACATTAATAGTAATTAATATTAATCTAGTATAAAAGAAAATGTATCTAATAAATCAATGTTGCCAATGTGGACATGGATTCAGAATTAGGAATACAAGGGAGCCATGCATATAGTTTATTACAACAGGTAGCTCAGACTGGATATCATTTCACTTTGATTCAGAATGGCTTGATCTTTTTGATTTTTTTTGTTGTCTATAATTTCTTGTTAGAACTCCAGACTTCTTCTCAAATGGTGCATTCATAGACACAATTGTCGAAACTTGTGAACTTACACCAGCGAAGCTGGATTCCAATTGTACCTTTAATCAACATTATGGACACCAGTGTTTATGGCCTAATCTACAACAACATACCCCAAACTAATATGGTTGACCACACCATTCTGCATTATAGGCTGATTGGGGGCACTCACCCCCTTCCATTCCTAACTACCCAGCCCTAGCTACAGAATCATTCATGGCGGCTTCCTTCTGCACTCGAACTGCAGCGTCTATTAACTCTATACAACCTCTTTTTCTCTCTACACAGATGTATCTGAAACTGTACTGGGTTTTGTGACGTGCATGTCCACTTCATTGTGGCAGCACTACTGGGTTGTCAGGCTGCTTTGCTGATATTTGGCTCTGGAGAGGTGGAAATTTCCTCCCACTAAGCTTCAGGAGGACAAGTTTCTGGTCACAGCCACAAATTTAATCGCTCACAACTATCAATTTACTTCTTCAATATTCTTCAGACATCTGCAGATGAGGCCTTTCAAACATCTCTAGATTTATTGTAGGTGTATTCTTCCCCCAGTTTATTTATTGTTTTCCTCCTTTATATTTGCCCTGCTAGAATGGTAGGGATGCCAGGCAGGAGAGTGGAATACTCCTGTTGCAGGATGTGTGAGGTAGGGAGACCTCCTGTGTTCCTGACACCTTCACCTGCAAGAAGCACATCCAGCTGCAGCTTCTAACGCTCCGTGTTCAGGTGTTGGAGCTGGAACCGGATGAACTCCAAGATCGTTCGGAAGGCTGAGGGAGTGGCAGATAGGACATTTGACGAGGTAGTTACACCCAAGGAGCAGGACAAAGGAGAATGGCTGAAGGGGAAAGGGGTTAAACGGCCTGTGGCCATCCCCTCAGTAACACAGATAGCACCTTGGATACTATTAGGGGGCATGAACCAGCAAAGGAAAGTCACAGTGGTGAGTCTCTGGCACTGAGTCTGGCTCTGTGGCTCAGAGGAAAGTGGGGGCGAAGAAGAGGCAAGCTGCGGTGATAAGAGATTTGTTAGTTAGGGGAACAGAAAGGAGGTTCTGTGGATGAAAATGAGATGATATATTGTCTCCCCGGTGCCAGGGTCTGGGATATCTTGGATTGAGTCGTCAGCATTCTTAAGAGGGAGGGTGAGCAGCCAGAGGTCATGGTCCATGTAGATACCAATGACATAGGTAGGAAAAGTAACAAGGTTCTGCGAAGTGAGTTCAGGGAGTTAAAAGGCAGGACCTCTAGGTTTGTGATCTCAGGACTGCTACCCGTGCCACGTGCTAGTTAGGACAGAAATAAGAAGATTGTACAGTTTAACACGTGACTAAGGAGTTGGTGTAGGAGGGAGGCCATAAGATTTTTGGATCATTCAGCTCTCTTCCAGAGAAGGTGGGACCTGTACAGAAGAGACAGTTTGCACCTAAACTGGAGGAGGACATATATCCTAGCTGGAAGGTTTGCTTGTTTTGCATGGGGTGGGGGGGGGGGGGGGATAAACTGGAGTTGCAGGGGAATGGGAACCAGAATGCCAGAACAGATAGAGGAGAAGTTGTGGAGACAGATGCTGGTAAGACCTCAGAGAAAGTCAGAACTCAATGGGTTGAGCACGGTGTGACTAATGTCCTGAGCTGCTTATATTTCAATGCCAGAAGTTTTGTCAGAAAGACATATACAGTAAGCTCAGGGCACAGGTCAACAGATGGAAATAGCCATTAGTGAGACTTGATTGCAGGAGGGGCAGGACTGGCAACTCAATATTCCAGGGTTCCTTTGTTTTAGACATGACAGAGCAGGATGAATTCAAGGGGGGTAGGTGGCATTACTAATCAGAATAAGTGTCACGGCAGCGCTCAGTCAGGACAAACTGGAGAGCTCAGCTAGTGAGGCTGTATGGGTAGAACTGAGGAATAAGAATGGTATGACCACTTTAATAGGACTGTATTATAAACCACCCAACAGCCTGCGGGATTTAGAGGAACAGATTTGGAGAGATCGCAGACTGTTGCAAGAAACATAAGGTTGTTGTAGTAACTTTCTACATGTTGACTGGGACTCCCATACTGTTAAGAAACAAAAGGTGTATAGCAGGCATAGGCAAGTAGGAAAAATACGGGGTACAGTACTTCAAGAGCATAAGAAATAAAAGAGGACACTTTTAAAAAAAGCAGGAGGGCTAAAAGAAGGCATGAGGTTGCCCTAGAAGACAAGGTGAAGGAGAATCCTAAGGGATTCTATAGATATGCAAAGAGCAAAAGGTTTGTGAGGGACCTAAATGGTCCCCTAGAAGATCAGAATTGTAGTCTATGGGTGGAGTCAAAAGAGATGGGGAGATCTCAAATTATTTTTTTACTTCTGTATTTACTCGGGAGATGGACACAGAGTCAATAGGAGTGCAGCAAAGCAGTGGTGAGGTCATGAAGAATATACAGATTACAGATGAGGAAGTGTTTGCTGTCCTGAGGCAAATTAGGGTGGATAAATCCCCAGGGCCTGATAAGGTGTTCCCTCATACTCTGTGGGAGGCAAGTGCAGAAATTGCAGGGGCCCTGGCAGAGATATTTAAATCATCCTTAGCGACAGATGAGATAAAAGTAGATTCGAGGATAGCCAATGTTGTTCTGCTGTTTAAGGAAGTCTCTAAAAATAAACCAGGATGTAATACACCTGTGCGCCTGACATCAGCAGTGGCAAGTTATTCCAAGGACTGATTAAGGATATTCAGCATGACTTTTTGCGTGATAAGTCATGCCTAACCAAACTTATAGCATTTTTTGAGGAAGTTACCAGGAAAGTTGATGAAAGCAAGGCAGTGGATGTTGTCCACACAGGTACTTGACAAAGCCTCACAAGGGAGGTTGTTCAAGAAGGTACAGTTGCTTGGCATTCAAAGTGTATTAGTAAATTCCATTAGATAATGGGTTTGTGGGAGAAGCCCAAGTATGGGAGCAGATGGTTGCCTCTCTGACTGGAGGCATGTGGCTAGTGGAGTGCCACAGGGATCCGTGCTAGGTCCATTGTTGTTTGTCATCTATATCAATGTTCTGGATGATACTGTAGTTAAATACGTCAGCAAATTTGCAGACGACACCAAGATTGGAGGTATAGTGGACAGTGAGGAAAGCTATCAGAGTTTGCAGCATGATCTGGACCAGCTGGAAAAATGGGCTGAAAAGTGGCAGATGGAAGTTAATGCAGACAAGTGCAAGGTGTTGCACTTCAGTAGGACCAAACATGGTAGGTCTTATACAGTGAATAGTAGAGCACTGAGGAGTCTGGTAGCAATGAAGGGATCTGAGCATACAGGTTAATAACCATAAGACATACGAGCAGAATTAAGCCATACAGCCCACCAAGTCAGATTCACCATTCCACCATAGCTGATCCCAGATCCCACTCGATCCCATACACCTGCTGTCTCGCCATTTCCTTTGATGCCCTGACGGATCAAGAACAATCAATTTCTGCCTCAAATATACCCAAGGACTTGGCCTGCACCATAGTCTGTGGCAGAGCATTTTGCAGATTCACTGGTCTCTGAGCTAAAAAAATTCCTCCTTATCCCTGTTTGAAAAGGCCACCCCTCAGTTTTGAGGCTGTGCCCTCTAGTTCTTATAATGGCTCAGCATTATTTCCTTCCTTTTATATTCCTTTCCCATTGAAATAAATGCTAACATTGCATTTGCTTTCCTTACCACAAACTCACCCTGTAATTTAACCTTCTGAGGTTCTTGCACAAGGACTCCTAAGTCCCTCTGATGTTTGAACCTTCTCCCCATTTAGATAATTGTCTGCACTATTGTTCCTTTTATCAACATGCATTATTGTACATTTCCTAACACTGTATTCCATCTGCCACTTTTTGCCCATTCTTCCAATTTGTCAAAGTCCTGTTGCAATCACATTGCTTCCTCAGCACTATCTACCCATCCATCTATCTGTATCACCTGCAAACTTTGCCACAAAGTCATTGATTCCATTATCCAAATCACTGACAAACAAAGTGAGAAGTAGTGGTCCCAATACTGACCCCTGAGGAACACCTCTAGTCTCTGGCAACCAACCAGAAAAAAGCCCCTTTTATTCGCACTCGCTGCCTCCGGCCTGTTAACCATTCCTGTATCCATATCAGTACCTTTCCTGCAACGTCTCATGTGTGGCAGCTTATCAAATGTCTTCTGAAAATCCAAGTAAATGACATCCACTGCCTCTCCTTTGTCCACCCTGCTTGTTACTTCCTCAATGATCTCTAACAGATTTGTCAGGCAATATTTTCCTTTACAGAAACCATGCTGACCATAATTCATTGTATCTGGTATCACAGGCAGAAAGGGTGATAAAGTAAGCTTTTGACAAACTGGCCTTCATTGACAGATTGGCCTTCATGAGTACAAGACATTGGAAGTTATGTTCAAGTTGTATAAGACATTGGTGAGCCCTAAGTTGGAGTATTGTGTGAAGTTTTCATCATCCATCTACAAGAAAGATATAAATAAGTTTGAAAGAGCACAGAGAAAATTCTCAATAATATTGCCGCAACCGGAGGTCCTGAGTTATAAGGAAAGATTGAATAGGTTAGAACTTTATTCCTTGGAATGTAGAAAATTGAGAGGAGATTTGATAGAGATATACAAAATTATAAAGGATATAGATAGGGTAAATGCAAGCAGACTTTTTCCATTGAGTTTGGGTGGGACTACAACTAGAGATCATGGGTTAAGGGTGAATGGTGAAAAGTTTAAGGGGAATATGGGGGGGGGAACTTCTTCACTCAGTGGGTCGTGAGAGTATGGAATGAGCTGCAAGTAGTAAATGCAAGTCTGATTTCAACGTTTAAGAGAAGTTTGGGTAGGTATATGGTTGGCAGCAGTATGGAGCACTATGGTCCAGGTGCAGGTCGATGGGAGTAGGCAGTTCAAATGGTTTTGGCATGGACTAGAAGGGCTGAAGGGCCTGTTTCTGTGCTGTACTTTCTATTACTCTATGTCTCTATTATTTGCTTCAATGCCTTTAGTTATCTCACCCTATACTTTGTAACTTCCTCTCTCTATTTCTTTGCATCCTCAGCCCCAGCCTATTCACCCCTCCTTTCTCTGCTCTTTCTTGGTTTTTAAAATGCTGCTTAAAACTCAGTGAAAGGTTTGGACAAAGTGTGTCCACTGTAATTGTCCTTGTGCACATAAAGAATCGTCCCCTTTTGAAGAGGGTTAAGGCATTTTGTTGAACTAATGACACTGGATAACCGTGTTTTCTTCTTGAAAATTTCTTTTGCTATTCCTGGATTTTAAAGGGAAAGACAGTGGACACGTGCAATGAAACTTCTGAGCTAAAAGATAAAGGGAGGTGTGGGTGTTTGAGGGTGGGGAATAGATAGAGGACAATGGCAGTGTAACAGAAAATCTGGAAACAACTGGGAAGACTAACTGTAGTAAAGTACAAAAGACACTGGGATGGTTTAAAATAAATTGGGAATGCAATAGGAATGGCAGGGCAGAATAATGGTGCAGCAGAAGATAGCAGACTGTTCCAGCTAATAGAGCTGCTGTCTCACTGTGCTGGAGAACTGGGTTCAATCCTGTTTTTGCTTGGTGTCTGAGTTGATTTTGCATTTTCTCTCTGACATTGTGGGGATTTCCAAAGACATGAAGGTTGGTAGGTAAATTACCATGTAAGTGTGCGGTAGAATCTGGGGGTAGCTGGTAAAAATCTGGTGAGAATAACAACTGATTAATGTGAGATTAGTATAATGTTTTGGCTTGAACTCAGTGGGCTGATGGGCTGCAGGTCTTAAGTTTCCAGCAGTTGCTAAAGTCAACCAACTCAAAGTAGTCACAATCAGGATCCTGTTCATTGAAGTGAGTCTGGGCCTGGTTTAAATCCACAATTACACATACAATGCAAAGAAAGAATTGCAAGAATTCTACAATTGCCTTTTAAAAAAAAACTTCTTAAAACCACTTTCAATGTTTTTCATTATTTAAAAATATTGGTTGGATTCTTGCCTTCAATCAAAAGCAGGTTCAACTTGAAGGCATATAATAGTTTTTAGATTGTGCTTCTCATAATATTTTTGAGTTTCACACTTTACTTTTGAAGTTTTCATTTATAACTTTCCCAGTTTCTATTTTAGACTTGCGTACTTTTTGTTTGACCCATTTCACCCCTTCGGATTCTGATCAAGTTTTGGAAAAGTTCAGATTTGTCTGATATTTTAGTGGTCAACTTTTACATTAAAAGTTTCATTTGTAGTTTCACTTAGAACCAAACATTGTAAACAGAGTGGGTGATATCAGAAACTCGAAGGAATTTCTTAATATTGAAAAGGAATAATTCTTTGAACTAGCACAAAGCGACATCCTGCTTATAAAAATAGCTGTTGTTTACCAGTTTATAGGTGTTATCCCCTTTCTTGTAATTTCCCTTTTATGATGAGACCAAAAATAGAATGTTGCTTGTAAGTGAGTAAGTCATTTTCATGTAAATGTTAATGATGAATGAAAAGAAACTCAAGGTGCAGGCTACATCAATCTGCAAAAAAAAATACTGCTGTTGAGCCACTGTTCAGAGTGGGTGATTTATCACATGTCACTGTGTTCATGAACTTAATCTACATGTTTGTTATCTGCCTTTCTTCAAACCAAACCTTCTGAATTTAAAGTTAATTAATGATAATCCTTATTTTGCAATTAAAGAACAATCTGAGTTAGACCATGGGAAAAAAAAATTCAAGGAAATCAAATAATTATAAATTGAGAAATTTTGCAGATGCTGAAAAACTTGAGCAACACACACAAAATGCTGGAGGAACTCAGCAAATTAGACATCAAGTTATGGAGCAAGTAAATAGCCAACATTTTGAGCCGAACTCCTTCATCAGGACACAATAAATTAATTGGAGTAAATAATTGTAGTAATTCAGTAATTGTGGTTGTTTTCAAGGCAGAAGAGCCCTGATAAAGGGTTTCAGCCAAAATGTCAACTGTGACTCTTTTCCAAAGATGCTGCCTGGCCTGCTGAGTTCCTCCAGCATTTTGTGTGTGTGTGTTCCAGTGGAATATCATTGATTGCTGTGAAAGAGAAACAGAAGAATACTAGGATTTGGTATTAAAACCAACAGTGTGAGGGAAATTGGCTGCTACGCCCTTGAGACCTGAGATGCAGAGTGACATTGCTAGGACGGCTTCTGTCTCTTGGCTCCAGTAACGTGGGTTCAATCCTGACCTCTGCCACTGTGCAATTTGCACATTCTCTTTGTGACCGTGTGAGTTTCGTTTGGGTGCTTCATTTTCCTCCTACATTGCAAAGATATGCAAGTTTTCAGAAGATTTGAATGTGGTGAATTTTCCCTGGTGAGTATTAGGGTTGAGTCAGGGAGTTGATGGGTATATGGGGAGAACAAAAATATGAGATTAGTGTAAATGAGTTTTTACTAGTCAATGCAGATTTGGTGTAGCCAAGGACCTGTTTCCTTGCTGACTGATTCTGACTCTATCAACTGTTAACTTGCATCCCAAGGCTTTGAAAATGGTTACAATTGAGATATGAAAGGCTTTGGTATTAATCTTTTTTTGAACTTCCTTAGGTTCCTGGATAGTTTCCACAGGCTGGAACATAGCAGATATTTCAGCTAATTAGGAAGGGATAAGAAGGAGCGAACATAGGGAATTTAGCCTGACATTGCTTGCAGGGAAAATGCTGTAATTTATTATTTTAAAAAGAAATAAAAGGAAACTTGCAACAACAAACTTGCACTCAACGTCAGTAAGACAAAAGAGCTGATTGTGGACTTCAGGAAAGGTAAGATGAAGGAACACATACCAATCCTCATAGAGGTGAAATGCAGAGAGTGAGCAGTTTCAAGTTCCTGGATGTCAAGATCTCTGAGGACCTAACCTGGCCCCAACATATCGATGCAGCTATATAGAAGGCAAGACAGCAACTATACTTCATTAGGAGCTTGAAGAGACTTGATATGTCAAAAAATACTCAAAAACTTCTATAGATGTACCATGGAGAGCATTCTGACAGACTGCATCACTGTCTGGTATGGGGGTGGGGGTACTGCACAGGACTGAAAGAAGCTGTAGAGGGCTATAAATTTGGTCAGCTCCATCTTGGGTACGAACCTGCAAAGTACCCAGGACTTCTTCAAGGAGCGGTGACTCAGAAAGTCAGCATCCATTATTAAGGACCCTAGCACCCAGGACATACCCTTTTCTCACTGATACCATCGGGTAGGAGGTACAGAAGCCTGGATAATTGTGGATGGACAAACATTGAGTGTATTCAAAGCAGACATTGATAGATGCTTCCATTTTGAAGAATATGGGTTTACTATATGGGTTTACTGCAGGACAATTGCATGTAGGCACATGATTAATTATGATCTAGAAAGGTGGAATGGGGAGGTTGGAGAGATTAGCTTACTCTTGCTTCTGTTTCTTGTGTTCAAACGAAATGTTCAGCAGGTTGGGCAACATCTGTGGATTGACACTCTTCTGGTCTGCCCCTCTCCCCCAATGCCTCCTGACCTATTAACCATTTCCAGTACTTGTCATTTTACACATCCTGCTTTTGCAGATTTTTGGTACTTTGTTTTCTGTTTTTCTGGCTAGTTTGTCCTGCAGGTGACTGGGAAGGAAGTGAGCAGGGATTTCAGATGACGATTCAACTCTTGATCATTCTCCATTCTATTTTCTTTCCTCTATTGTGAGTAACTATCTAACAATTGCTTCATCATTTCCATAGAACTGTGGCTATGATTCCCACATGTGCACATCAAGGTTCATGTTGTGTTGTGTATTATTTACATATCACAATCAAATTATCCTTTTCAATCAGGAATGTGATAAAACCTTCAACTGATGTCAATACTGATACATGTGCTTATGTAATGCCAATATGATTTGACATTTTTATAGTATTACCAAAATGTTGACTATTTCAAAACATTAAACTCAATGAGTGCAAATGAGAGGTAAATTGCCTTGGTACCAGATTTGTGTATGTTTGAGCTGATAGTGAATAAATGGCTTGATCCATCAAAATTTATACTTTTGTGCTTGCTATTAACCAAGTTTATTTATATTGGACTTCTGAAACAAAATTTTGCAGTTGAGCCATAACTACACTCAGTGGCCATTTTGTCAGGTACACTTGCTTGTTAATATGAATATCTGATAAGCCAATCATGTGGCAGCAGCATAAAAGCATGCAGACATGAGGTTTATTTGTTGTTCAGAATAAACAACACAAGGTGGAAGAAATGTGATCGAAGTGATGGTGCAATGATTGTCGGTGCCAGACCGGGTGGTTTGGGTATCTCAGAAACTGCTGATCTCCTGGGATTTTCAGGCACCACAGTCTCTGTAGTTTACAGAGAATGGTGCAAAATAAAACATCCTGTGAGTGACTGGTCCTGTGGGTGAAAACACTTTGTTGCTGAGAGAGGTCAGAGGAGAATAGCCAGACTGGTTCAAGCTGACAGGAAGGTGACAGTGACTCAATTAACCACATGTTAAAACAGAGATGTGTGGGAGCATCTCTGAATGGACAACACGTCAAACCTTGAAACGGACAGGCTATAGCAACAGAGGATAATAAACGTTCAGTCAATAGCCACTTCATTAAGTACAGGAGGTAGCTAAATGAAGTGCCTACTGAGTTGTATATCTCACCATTTGTTCCTTCAAACAAATTGAGCAGGCATTATACATACCAGTATAAAAAAAAGGAAGACAGTATTTGTTATTATATTAAACATTTTTTTATTTTTACGGGCCACCATTCATAACCTCAAGATATCAGTTTATATTATCATAATTATGTGGTGTCTATTGTAATATAGCAAAGATAACATCAAAAATATTAATAGAATACTCCCATTGAGAGCAAAGTTTCAAGACTAGATTATCTGCTTGAGTAATGTTGTTTGAGGGATAACAGCTGCTCACTGTAACAAGGAACTCCTCCTAATCTTCAGATGGTAATGTGGGATCTTTATATCTTTCTGAAAAACTAAGCAAAGTTTCATCTTAATCCTTCATTCAATGAAGACACATTCAATCATGGAGTGGTCCTTTGATATATGATTTTTGACCTTCTCTATAGAGTGGAGCCTGAACTCACAACCTTCTGAAAGAAGAAAGGGGGCTCTGAATTTCATCATGGCTGACAAAGAACCCAAACTGTAAGGAATGAACCATGTATAAATTTCTTAAGTTGGTGTTCACTGTGTATTAAAATCTCTTACTATTGAAAGTGGTACTTATGCAACCACACCACTATTATGCATGCTAAGTTTTTTTAAAAATAACTGATCTAACAGAACTTGGCTAGTTTTTTTAAATTCAGTTATAACTTTAAGCATAACGAAGTGTTTTGGAACCTGTAGTATTTGTGATAGTTCTTGGTGCATTAACACAGGCCTTAATCTTTCTAGGACGTGCAGTGTAGGAGAGGGTTAACACTGTCATTTTCAAAGTCAGCCAAACAATCTTTAACTTCCTTTATTATTTCATTGATTTTTGTTTTAATGCTTTGTTTTAACTCTCATCTGGGAAAATGCATGTAACTAAAGTTTAGTAGCGATTGCAGGTTTTTAATTATGTAGTCTGCATCCTTTTGTGTTCTGCTACTGCAAAATCTTCAATTGTGGCCTTGCAGAAGTTTCTAGGGCTGAAGGAAGCATCAAACCGGAATTGCTTTTTGTACATTTGGAGGTAGGTATTTAGTCATCAGTTGCAGCTCCTCCTCCGGTTAGTATTTTTAACATGTTTGTTCCCCCTCAAAATCAAAGATTGCCAGACACATTTACTGGCAGTCAAGATATCAACAAGTGAATTTGCCAGAATAACAACTGAATGAGGGACTCATCACAATTGTATCCACATCTGCTATTTTGCAACTCTTACAAAATAGATAGAAACATTTATCAGACTAGGAAATAACTCAGTAGATACAATGAGAACGTTGATGCCAACATAATGCTTTAAGTAGGGAAACATGATTTTTTAAATGACATTTAATTCAACACTGCCAATGAATTCTATGTCAAAGTAAGCCATGAGAAAAGATTGTATCAAAATGTGGCTATCAAATAATTACAGTGTAAACATAAAACAGTGGCTCTTCCACTATGCAAATGAAGAGACTAGAATGTTGGATTCTGTCATTTCTGCACACAGCTTTCAATAATTCAGAAAGTTAGTGATGAAATATTACTTTTATAATGATAGTTAAAACTTAGCCTCTAAAATAAATGACTTGGTGCTTCAGGTTCTGCAAGGTTTTCTGAAACTTGTATTTATCAATGTACTTCCTTGAAATTCAATTGCATAATACCCTAAGCATGATGGTCTCTACATTCTACATTTGTGCTGGATATGTTTTCCGCTCTGCAACACATTTGGAAGATCGGGAATGTGCGCTGCCTTGTCCTTCTGCATCTGTGTTGCGTACGCCCAGGATAACGTGATCTCTCTTCTACGGCACTGCAAAATGGAATCAATTGCTCGTCTACACCCTGTACTCCCCGAGCTCCTTCCTCTACCTCCACTCTTTTCTCCCAGTTACAAGCACATCAAATTAGGCCTGTGGTCGATCGGTTAAAGATCAGTTTGAATAAATCGTAGAGTAAATGATAAAGGACGTTACAGAGTGAAGCGTCACTGATGCGGAAGAATATTCAACAGGTGACTGGACGGCTATTAAGGTAAGTGGAGCATTTGATCTATGGTCCTGCAGTCTCCATAAAAATATGACATTTCTCGTACACAGTAAACACATTTTATTGTAACCAGAGAGTCATAGAAAACTACAGCACCGAATCAGGCCCTTCTGCCCATCTAGTTAATTCCACGCCATTTAAACTGTATACTCCCATTGAACTGCTCCAGGACCATACCATGTATCCATAGATACATCCGTGTATCTATCCAAACTTCTCTTAAATTTTGAAATCAAAATCAGACCCTGGCACCCAGGAGGCAATACAGCATCCAGGAATCTCGTTCTCATCCACAGAACCATCTTTCCGTTCCCCTAACTAACGAATCCACTTTCACCACAGCTAACCTATCCTCCCCCACCCCCTTTCCCTTCGAGCCGCAGAGCCAGTCTCAGTGCCAAAAACCTGACCACTATCACCTACCTCTGCTATCCAAAGTAGAATATCTGTTGTTGAGGGGGATGGACACGGGGTACTCTGCACTGGCTGCGTAACCTCTTTTCCCCTCCAGACTGTCACCCAGTTTCCTGTATCCTGTACCACGGGTGTAACTACCTCTCTATATGTCCTCAGCCTCCCAAATGATCCAGAATTCATCCTGTTCCAGCTCCAACTCCTGAACATGGACTGTTTGAAGCTGCAGCCGGATGTACTTCTCACAGATGAAATGGTCAGGGGCTCTGGAGGCCTCCCTGCCTTCCCACATCCCACAAGCAGAGCATTCAACTGCCCTGCCTGGTATCCCTACTGCCCTGCCTGGTATCCCTACTGCCCTGCCTGGTACATTCAACTGCCCTGCCTGGTATCCCTACTGCCCTGCCTGGTATCCCTACTGCCCTGCCTGGTACATTCAACTGCCCTGCCTGGTATTCCTACTGCCCTGCCTGGTACATTCAACTGCCCTGCCTGGTATCCCTACTGCCCTGCCTGGTACATTCAACTGCCCTGCCTGTTATCCCTACTGCCCTGCCTGGTATCCCTACTGCCCTGCCTGGTACATTCAACTGCCCTGCCTGGTATCCCTACTGCCCTGCCTGGTACATTCAACTGCCCTGCCTGGTATCCCTACTGCTTCAACTGTGCAAAATATAAAGAAGGAAACAAGAAATAAGCTTTAGCAAAAATCTGTCCATGCTTCTCTCACTCAAGCCTCTCTTCGCTGAGGCCTTGAAGAGCTAAAGCCTCAAATCCCCACCTTAACACTGTCCACTCCAACAATGGCTACGCTGCTTTTGCTCCTGCCTTATTTTTATTTCAATCCTGATGTCTAATTGGCCGCATTTCAAACACTGAAACACAGGTGAAGAACTGCTTTTAGCGCGAACTCGCGCGACCAGTGTGGGTTATCTCTCCACTCTTATTGGCCGCTGTTCAAAATGCCATAACTCTCACAAAGGACTGTTTCTTAACATCCACTTACTGACCTGTATGAAACACCTCTCCTCCTGCTCCCAACCTCTTATTCAAAATGCCGTAACTTCTGCCAAGCACTGTTCCTTACCAATCTGTGTGAATCACCTCTCCTATCGAGCCCTATTTCTGATTGGCCTCTGTCCAAAGCTGTAAGTCCAGCACTATTTCTAAAGTTGCATGATCATTCGGTATTTTCAGAGACAGGTACACGAGCTCCTCGAAGCATATGGTGTGTATCCATTGTCATTGATTTTATTAATCTCCCCAAATCATGCCAATTTGTACAAGGCATTGGTGAGGCCAAATTTGGAGTATTGTTTACAGTTCGGGTCACTGAATTATAGGGAAATGTCAACAAAATAGAGAGAGTACAGAGGAGATTTACTAGAATGTTACCTGTGTTTCAGCACCTAAGTTACAGAGGAAGGTTGAACAAGTTAGGTCTTTATTCTTTGGAGCATAGAAGGTTGAGGGGGGACTTGATAGAGGTATTTAAAATTATGAGGGGGATAGATAGAGTTGACAAGGATAGGCTTTTTCCATTGAGAGTAGGGGAGATTCAAACAAGAGGACATGAGTTGAGAGTTAAGGGGCAAAGTTTAGGGGTAACACGAGGGGGAACTTCTTTACTCAGAGAGTGGTAGCTGTGTGGAACGAGCTTCCAGTAGAAGTGGTAGAGGCAGGTTCGGTATTGTCATTTAAAGTAAAATTGGATAGGTATATGGACAGGACAGGAATGGAGGGTTATGGGCTGAGTGTGGGTCAGTGGGACTAGGTGACAGTAAGCGTTCAGCATGGACTAGAAGGGCCGAGATGGTCTGTTTCCGTGCTGTAATTGTTATATGGTTATTTATCGTCTGCATGCCTAGTCTCACTATTCTTGTTTTCAGTTAAATTTGTTACTTTTTCAGGATTCTTTCACTACTTCCATCAATACAATCTCACAGAGTATGAGGTTGAACTTTCATGGGATGGATCTCATTCACTGTGCTTTGGTCGTGTGATGCAATGTCCAACTGCATTATGGCTGCATGAGTCCAGATGACTCTGGTATGTGCTAACAATATAGATCCGTACTCTGACCTTTCTGTGGTCATTCCTTCTCACTGACAGTGATGCCTGAAGTTATGAATGGCTATGTGAAGTTTGGATGTTTTTCTGCTTTTTTGCAGCTATGTCCAGCTTTCACATTTCTTATTAATGTTGCTTTTTTAAAATTTCCTTTAGAGCTCTGTCTTTGAGGATGCAGTGATCGTCTGGCAGATCTGACACTTCAAAGTACATTTATTACCAAAGTATGAATGCAGTAAACACAACCTTGGAGTTAGTCTTCCCACAGTCAGCCACGCAACAAGGAAAACCCTGGATCCAAAGAAAAATGTGCAAAGGAAAATATCAAATCCCACCACCCAGACTTAGAAACAAAATCTAATAATGAGAACAGGGGGGGGAAAAACAAAGGGAAAACACAGAATATAAAACACAAAAATGAAAGAGTCCAGGCGTATTCAGTTCAGTTCAGTTCAATCTGACACTGTGTTGTTCATTATCTGCAATCTCCTCCGACCAAAATTGAGGATATATGCAGTCATCTTTACTGGTAAATCATTTATATAAGATGCAATCAAGATTACTAACTGATAACTTAGTTATAATTGATCGTCTGTTCAGTTCTAGAGAATTTAAGCTATATACTTGAGTCATTAACGAACTGTTGGAAGGGGAGATAATAAGGAGGAGAGTTATTTTGGGCTAACAATGAGCAAATAATAAGACTAAGAACCAGTATTGCAGTTATCAATCATTTTGTCAATAACTTTTCATTCTCAAACAAAGAAAATTTATCAGATTATCAAACCTGGAGCATCAAGCAAAACTGTTTTTGATTAGAAAGCTGGGGGATTACAGCAAATAGTTACAAAAATGTATGAGCAATCTGATATTTGTCTTTATTGCAGAAAATTACAGCTCAGCCAGAGCTGGAAGTGAGTAATAGGTGTTCAACATGTGGTAAACGTAATTGTTTTTATCTTATTGTTACATTTAAAGTCAGATAAAATGGGATGAGTTCATGTTCCTTCTTTAAGTGGTTTAGTTGGTTTTTGTAATTTTATGGGAAATCTGTCATCAGTAATGTCAATATTTAAAGTCCACCCACAATTATCTGTGAGAAGGTGATGTTGAGCAACTCCCCTCAGCCACTACAGTATTTCTAGTGGAGGTAATCTTACAGTATTGTTGGGGAAAGAACTCTGACATTTACACTGTGCACTGGATACATTTCCAAGTCAAGATGATTTGTGGTGTGGCAAGAACTGGCCAATGAGCAATTAAGATCTGAAGCAACGTAGATATGTTTCACATACTTGTGTATCCTAAATTTTACCACTGCAACACACAGAACTAATAACTATAGTTATGACACAATACACGTTCTCTGGGTTATCAGCACAGCTTTCCTCAGGAATAACTCACAAGTGCCCTCTAGTGTACAGATAGATACACTGCAGTACTTAAATCAAAAGTGCTAATTCAGCAAGGAAGTTTTGTTGTTGAGCAGAGACCTGCAGACGGAGGGTAATTCCTCACACAGGTGGAAACTTTGAATGATAAAGCAAATAATGATGAACAAGATTGGCCAACGTTTCCAATGGAGGAACTCTCATCAACATTATTTCTAGGTTATATTCCAGTAACAAATAGAAATTGTGTTTTAAATATAATTATTTTTCTTGTAAGTTTAATGATTATGGGAGAGAATTTAATTACTTGAATTTATAGGCACTTCTTGATTAAATATGATTACAATGTGGTCTTGCAAATATAGCAACTTAGTTTGTAATATGATCCCAGAAACAGAGACGTAATAACACAAGAACATAGGAAAGCAGGAGTAAACCCCATTAAGCTCTTCAAACTTCCCCCTCCATTTAGAATAATCATGGCTGATGTATGACTCAGCTCCTCTTTCATCTCATTTCTCCAGACCTGTCTATTCCTCGATCTATCAAACACTTAGTTCAAGTTTAACTTTTATCCATCTCCAATGATCATGCTTCACCCAACTGTTAGGACAGAGAATTTCAGAGATTCATCAATTTCTGCAAGAAGAAATTCCTATGTACCTGAGTTTTAAATGACCAGGCTCTTGCCTTGCAGTTGTATCTGCTTGTTCCAGATACTTCCACTAGTGAAAGCATTCCAACATCTACCCTCTCACGACCCGTTAGGATCGTCAGTGCTTGAATAAAGCCACACCTTATTCTGCTAAAGATTAAAGAACACAGTCCCAAGCTGTTTAGTCTCTCTGGTTAGGACAACCCTATCACTCCAAGAATTTGCTTGGTAAATCTCTTATGTACTGGCTCAGTTGTTCCTATTTTTTAAGGTAAAGGCACCAACTATACTCAGTATTCCAGGTAAGGCCTCACCAATATCCTGTACAGTTGTAATAAAACCTCCCTATTTTTGAACTCCAGGCTCTTTTCAATAAAGCCCAAGATGCGGTACACCTGCTTTACTGGTTGTTGGACCTGTCTTCTAGCTTTTTGTGATTCATGAGCTGAATTCCTCAGAACTTCACTCTCTTACAGTCCATTTAGATTATAATCTGCCATTTCATTTCCTCCTACCAAAGTGTATGACCTTGCACTCTCCCACATTAAACCCCATTTGTCAGTCCTCTGTTCACTCAGTCATTCTGTCTATATGCCACTGTAGAACCACAGTATCCTTTTCACAGCATGCCCTTCCACCTATGCTTCAATCATCGGCATTTGCACAAACCTCTCACACAGTTTCTTACAGGTCATTAATATAAATAGTGAACAGCTGTGGGCCAAGAACTGACCCCTGTGGTACTCCATTAACGACCACCTTCCAGTCTGAAAAAGCAACTCTTCTTTTTTTGAGACAGCGAGTATGCATTAAGAACAGCTTCTTCCCCTCTGCTGTCAGATTTCTGAATGGTCCATGAACACAATCTCATTATTGCTCTTTAGTTTTTTTGCGGCTTATAGTAATTTTTTATGCCTTTGCATGGTAAAGCTGCCACAAAACAAAATAATTCATAAGTGATAAGCATCAGTGATAATAAACCTGATTCTGGTCTCAATCCTTTCTAACACATTTCTTCCAGTACCGAGGGCTTTGAATTTATGCACCAGCCTTTCATGTGGCATTTTGTCAAATAACATTTGGCAATTTAAATGCATCTGTAGATTCCCTTCTATCAACTCCACTTGTTGCATCCTCAAAGACTTGAGTTAAGTTCTTCAGACATAAGTTACTTTTAATAAAACCATGTTGATGACATTTAATAATCTTCATCATTTCTGAGTAATTGGATGTATCCCCTTTGATTAATGAATCCAGCCAACAAGTAGCTGTTAAACTAACTGGCCTGTGGCTCCCTGTGTTTAGCCTTTCTCCACTTTTGAATAAAGGAGTAACATTTTGAATAAAGGGATTTGTAGCAGTTCATGTAGATTAAGAGAAAAACACACAGAACATTAATTATACATAAAGAGTACAAGACAATGAAGAAGATTGTGCATATCAAGATATTAATGCAAAAATAAAACAGAGATAAGCCCATGTTAGTGCAAGAGGTGGCCTGCTGTGTTCTATTGCTGAGGTAGGAGTAGGATTCTGCAGGTCAGTTCCAAGAACCTGATAGCTATAGGAATGTAGCTGTTTCTGAACGTGGTAGTGTGGGACATCAGGCTTCTGTTCCTTCTGCGATATGCTAGTGGTTTAGATGATTACATGATCCAGATTGATGATAGATGCTCCTTTCGGTCACTGCTTTCAGTGGTGAAGAGGGCTGTGCCTATGATTCACTGGGCTGTGCCCACAACTCTCTGAAGTGTTTTGCGTTGATGTGCATTGGAATTGTCGTACAGGCTGTGATGCAACCAACCATGATATTTTCAAAATTGCGTCCATGGGAAATTGGTGAAGTATTTGATGATATGCCAAATCGCCTAATGTCTTTTATATTAGGGGTACATTCTTCCCCTTGGTGTACTGGGCCCAGAGAAAGCCATCTGAAATGTTAACAGCAGGGAATTGAAGCTGCTGCTCTCTCCTCTTCTGACCCACCAAATAAAACTGGCATGTGGTCTCCTGACTTCCTGTTCTGAAGTTAACGATTAGTTTCCACGGCATCGTACACTCCATTGATAACCATTAGGAAGTAATGCACATATTTATACTACAGTAGTACTATTGGTAGTGTTTGAATTTGTCCTGTATTTCATTTAAACACATAACTTTTTACTCGGTATATCATTTTTATACCTTTTAAACTATTTCCATGAAACTTTGGTTAATTGGAGTAGGTACTTAACTAGTCCCAGGATGTCCCAATTAAACAGAATCCGCTGGATATCGAAGGGCACCAGGAAAAGGCCAGCAATATCATTAAGGATTCTACTCACCCTGCTCAAGGACCGTTTGTCCCACTTCCATCAGGGGGTGGGGTGGGGAAGGAGGCGATGTAAGACCATCAGACTCAAAGCAGTTATTTTCCCCAAGCAGTAAGGCTGATCAACACCTCCACCCACCAACTATTGCTCCACACCCCTGTCACCATTACTTTATAATTTCCTATCAGAATCACCTGAAGTGCAGACACTCCTGTGCCAAGTATCACTTTATTGGCATACAATCGATCTATGTATATAAACTATCATGTGTATTTATATCGGCTGTGTTTTAATTATTGTGTTCTTTAACTTATTCTGTTTATTTTTGTGTGCTGCATTCGTCCCACATTAACAACTACCTTGTTCTCCTTTACCATTGTGTATGGGAAATGACATGAAACAATCTTGAATCTTGATTTTGTTTAGGATCTCCAGAGTTTGCGGCTTTTGATTTGATTGCTGTTTGAGTTTCTTGCTGCACTCTAATTGGAGCTGGATAGATGGGCAGTCAAAGTTGGTATGTGGACTTTGCTTTGCAGAAAATGGCTGCTTTAGTGCAATTGGAAACTACCTGGCTTCAGCTGAACACTCTTCTATTGGGAGAAAGACCATGAAAACAGATCTGGATATTTTACTGTTTTGATAAACTACAACAATGCTTCCGCCCCCCCCCCCCACCCCCACTAATAAAATTGCATTCCCTTTTTGTCTGCATACATTCTGAATACATACTATCCAGGCTTATATATCTCTCCAGTCCTCCAGCAATGTCGCTGAATCTTATTGCCCTGTGAGATGAACTAACAAGTCTCAGAAATGAAGAGGAGAAAATCTGCAGATGCTGGAAACCCAAGCCCCGCACACCAAATGCTGGAGGAACTCAGCATTTATGGAAATGAGTAAACAGTTGACACTTTGTGCCAAGACCTCGGGGTTTCTCAGAATTAAAGGGTGTTTTGTATTGAACAATAATTCCAAGCCTTGCCACTGCTGTCTACAGTCCACCAAAAAAGGAACCATTACATCATTCAAGCTCACATAAGTTGGACCAAAGGGCTTGTTTCCATGCTGCTTGAATACATCACCATTTCTTCTTTGCAGATACATTGATCACATCCCAGATTTCATTCTCTTGCCTTCCTTCTTGATCTCATCATGCCTATTACTTACCATGACCATTGTTCTTGTTTTCTCTGTTATCGAATTTAAGAGCAGGGAGGTTATGCAGCAACTGTGCACCTGGAGTACAGCATGCTGCCGGTGTCTCCTTCATTGAGGAAAAATACACTAGCTTTGGAGGCAGTGTGACAGGCTGATTCCAGAGAGGTTAAGCCGATGAGGGGAGATTGAGTCAATAGACAATAGACAGTAGGTGCAGGAGTAGGCCATTTGGCCCTTCTAGCCAGCACCGCCATTCACTGTGATCATGGCTGATCATACACAATCAGTACCCCATTCCTGCCCTCTCTCCATATCCCTTGACCCCGCTATCTATAAGAGCTCTATCTAACTCTCTCTTAAATGCATTCAGAGACTTGGCCTCCACTGCCTTCTGGGGCAGAGCATTCCACATATCCACCACTCTCTGGGTGAAAAAGTTTTTCCACATCTCTGTTCTAAATGGCCTACCCCTTATTCTTAAAATATGGCCTCTAGTTCTGGACTCACCCATCAGCGGGAACATGCTTCCTGCCTCCAGTGTGTCCAATCCCTTAATAATCTTATATGTTTCAATCAGATCCCCTCTCATCCTTCTAAATTCCGGTGTATACAAGCCCAGTCGCTCCAATCTTTCAACATATGACAGTCCCACAATTCCGGGAATTAACCTTGTGAACCTACGCTGCACTCCCTCAATAGCAAGAATGTCCTTCCTCAAATTTGGAGATCAAAACTGCACACAATACTCCAGGTGGGGTCTCACCAGGGCCCTGTACAGCTGCAGAAGGACCTCTTTACTCCTATACTCAATTCCTCTTGTTATAAAAGCCAGCATGCCATTAGCTTTCTTCACTGCCTGCTGTACCTGCATGCTTGCTTTCATTGATTGATGTACAAGAACACCTAGATCTTGTTGTACTTCCCCTTTTCCTAACTTGACTCCATTTAGATAGTAATCTGCCTTCCTGTTCTTGCCACCACATTAAACTGCATCTGCCATACATTTGCCCACTCACCCAACCTGTCCAAGTCACCCTGCATTCTCGTAACATCCTCCTGACATTTCACACTGCCACCCAGCTTTGTGTCATCAGCAAATTTGCTAATATTACTTTTAATCCCTTCATCTAAATCATTAATGTATATTGTAAGCAGCTGCGGTCCCAGCACGAACCTTGCGGTACCCCACTGCTCACAGCCTGCCATTCCGAAAGGGACCCGTTAATCGCTACTCTTTGTTTCCTGTCAGCCAGCCAATTTTCAATCGATGTCAGTACTCTGCCCCCAATACCATGTGCCCTAATTTTGCCCACTGATCTCCTATGTGAGACTTTATCAAAAGCTTTCTGGAAGTCCAGGTACACTACATCCACTGGCTCTCCCTCGTCCAAAGTCACCCGAAATTCTCAGGAATTCAGAAGACTGAGAGCGGATCTTTCAGAAACATATAACATTATAAAAGGGATAGATAAGACAGAGGCAAGGAAGTCATTTCCACTGGTAAGTGAGACTAAAACTAGGGTACATAACTTCAAGATTCAGGGAATGGATTCAGGATGGAGATGAGGAGAAACTGCTTTTCACAGAGAGTCGTAAATCCGTGGAATACTTTTCCTGGGGAAGCAGTAGAGGCTAACCCTTTAAATATATTTAAGACACAGTTAGATAGATTCTTGCACTGCAGGGTAATTAAGAGTTGTGGGGGAAAAGGCGGGTAGAAGGAGCTGAGTCCACAGCCGGATTAGCCATGATACCAATGGTGGAGTTGGCTCAATGGACCAAATAGGCAACACCTGCTCCTTTTACTTATGACCTTATCCCATTGAAGGTGGACAGAACCTCCTAGCAGGGAAAGGGCCGTGAATCCCAAAGATTTATAAGACGTTGTCGTCCTTGCTGAAATGGCGCACAAAGCCCAGGAGGTCTGCATCTCTCTAGTAAGGTTCAAAGGTTCATTTTTATTGTCAAACATATCTCCAATATTTGTCTACTCCAGATAGCCATTAAATACAGAAAGACCATGGGTGTTGATAAATTAAAAGACATCAACTCCCCCCAACCTGCATGAATTATTATGAAATGTGTGGTTCCTTGGCTTTGATTTTATTTTGATATTATGCTGGGTTATTATTGTATTGAAAGTGGTGTGAATATTATAATTCAAATTTAAAGGTGTATTTCTTGATCTGCAATGGGTACTTGGTTATTTTTCTGGAAAGGTAAAAAATTAGAAGTGCAGCAGACAAAAATATTTTGAATTTAATTTAAGATGTAATTATAAGACATTGATTTTATTACTATCAGACCATCTCTGCCATCTTATAGTAAATGTCTATATTCGTTTCAAAACCAAGCAGATTCCAGTATTTTTTCCCCCTAGGTTGAGGGAGTTAATTCATTTCTGTCAGTTTACTATAGTGGTTCTGCCCCAGGTCTGGGATGGGAAAAATGAGTTATTTTTCCTGATCCACATGTGCTACATATCACTGGATGCAAAATTCTTTAGATGGGAGTCTCAAAGAGTTAAGGGTAAAGCATTCAAATAGTCTATTTACAATTAAGAGAAGATCTGCAGATGCTGGATATCCAAGCATCATACATTCAAAATGGTGTAGGAATGGGCTGCCGGCAACGGTGGTGGAGGCGGGTACAATAGGGTCTTTTAAGAGACTTTTGGATTGGTACATGGAGCTTAAAAGAATAGAGGGCTATGGGTAACCCTAGTAATTTCTAAGGTAGGGACATGTTCCGCACAACTTTGTGGGCCGAAGGGCCTGTATTGTGCTGTAGGTTTTCTATCTTTAACTCAGCAGGCCAGACAGGACTGACGAAGGGTCTCGGCCCAAAACGTTGACTGTACATTTTTCCATAGATGCTGCCTGGCCAGCTGAATTCCTCCAGCATTTTGTGTGTGTTGCTTGTCTATTTACAATTATTGTCCATAATGAAGTTTAGGCCACTTTTCCTCTCGTTTGACTGATCAATAAGAATTTCTAATTAATTCAGATCTGAAATAGCTTAATTTGAACTTAGATAAAACTAAGTTCCCTGAGAGGTTTGCCAAAAACTGCATTTTGAGTCAATATCCACAAAGGTCCAACATTTGTCAGGGATATAGATTGAAAATATTCAAGTGCATTTGAACTATAACACCTTCTGTCATGGGCAATTTTAAAAGTTAATATCTCAGGGGGTATATTCATGATGTCAGCAAATAAAGGTTTACTTTCTGTTATAAATACCAATGCTATTCAGGTTGTTCCTTTCCTAATAAATCTTGTCCGGTACTGCCAATTATATTTACTGTCATAAGATTACAAATAATGCAGACCAAATGTTATCGGCTAGTGTGGCTTGTATTGACGCATCTGTGGCATGCCCTCTTCCAGTAATATCAGGCAGCTTAAAGGTCACTTGAAGGTAACAGAGGAAATACCGTTAATTTATTACCGAAGGACAAATAGAAGAAAAAAGTAGAGTCCGGTTGCAAATTGGATGAAAGCAATGGCAGTTGTAGGCAAAGAGCAGGAAATGAACGGGGTGGGAGTGGAATCACAGAACCTGCAGCTGTTCATTTGCCCGCTTCAGGAAATGGTGGTGAAACGTGCAGTCTAAATTGTGGTGAATATAAAATACAAGTTCTGTTTTTGAGAAAGGAGGAAGGTGTTTCGTATAAAGCTCGTTTTCCATTGGTTTTCAAGACTGCGAGTTGTGAGGTCTCTCAAAAGGCTCAAGACTGACTGTATTAGTTAAGGTCATGTATCATGTTTAGCATGCCAGTAGACAACTTAGGAATTTTTAAGAGTCATATTGTAATTCTATGATATACTCAAAACTGTAGTAAACAATTTGGCAAAGTTGAGAATGGTGCAATTTGAACAGATTAATCATGGTAGCACAGTGTTGAGAGATTGAATGGAACCTTTGGCTTCTACTTCTTACATTCTTATGGAGGAACTTAGAGACTTCTGCTGGGCTGAACCCTAAGGTGGAGCTGGACACTGATTACATCAGAAATATCAAGGCCAAGGTTACCCTGTTTTCAATACTATGTGAGTGCCTATATTGAAGAAGGAAGTTTGGGTGGTATTATGTCAGTTTGTTGGCCATTTGTCATCAGGCATCATGGACTTTGCCACTTTCCAACTGGTGACTGGGCTCCTCCAGATGTGAAAGTTTGGAATATTAAAAAAGACAAACTGCTCAAGAGGCTAACGCTGCACTATTAAAGCAGTAGGTCAAAGGTACATGCTGCTCAAGACCATAAGATAAAAGAGGTGGGGATGTGGCACTGCTGATCAGAGATAGTGTCACGGCTGCAGAAAAGGAGGAAGTCATGGAAGGATTGTCTACGGAGTCTCTGTGGGTTAGGAACAGGAAGGGGTCAATAACTCTGCTGGGTGTTTTTTTATAGACCACCCAGTAGTAACAGGGACATCGAGGAGCTGATAGGGAGACAGATTTTGTAATGGTGCAATAATAACAGGGTTGTCGTGATGGGTGATTTTAATTTCTCCAATATTGATTGGCATTTCCATAGAGCAAAGGGTTTAGATGGGGTGGAGTTTGTTAGGTGTATTCAGGAAAGTTTCCTAACACAGTATGTAGATAAGCCTACAAGAGGATCTTGTACTTGATCTGGTATTCGGAAATGAAGTTGGTCAGGTGTCAGGTCTCTCAGTGGGTGAGCATTTTGGAGACAGTTATCACAATTCTATCTCCTTTACCATAGCATTAGAGAGGGATAGGAACAGACAAGTTAGGAAAGTGTTTAATTAGAGTAAGGGGGAATATGAGGCTTTCAGGCAGGAACTTGGAAGCATAAATTGGGAGCAGATATTCTCAGGGAAATGTACGGCAGAAATGTGGCAAATGTTCGGGGGAAATTTTTGTGGTGTTATGCATAGGTACGTTCCAATGAGACAGGGTACAAGAACAATGGTGTACAAAGGCTGTTGACAATCTAGTCAAGAAGAAAAGAAAAGCTTATGAAAGGTTCTAAAAACTAGGTAATGATAGAGGTCTAGAAAATTATAAGGCTAGCAGGAAGGAGCTTAAGAATGAAATTAGAAGAGACAGAAGGGGCCATGAGAAGGCCTTGGTGAACAGGATTAAGGAAAACCCCAAGGTTTTCTACAAATATATGAAGAGCAAGAGGATAAGACGTGAGAGAATAGGACCAATCAAGTGCGACAGTGGAGAAGTGTGTATGGAAGCAGAGGAGGTAGCGGAGATACTTAATGAATACTTTGCTTCATTATTCACTACAGAAAAGGACCTTGGCAATTGTAGGGATGATTTACAGCGGACTGAAAAGCTTGAGCATACAGACATGAAAATAAGAGGATGGGCTGGAGCTTTTGCAAGGCATCAAGTTGAATAAGTCTCCGAACCAGATTATATATATCCCAGGCTACTGTGGGAGGTGAGGAAGAATATTGCTGAGCCTCTAGCAATGATCTTTGCATCATCAATAAGGATGTGAGAGGTTCTGGAGGACTGGAGGGTTGCAGATGTTGTTCCTTTATTCAAAAATGGATGTAGAGATAGCCCAAGAAATTATAGACCAGTGAGTCTTACTTCAGTGGTTGGTAAGTTGATGGAGAAGATGCTGAGAGGCAGGATTTATGAACATTTGGAGAGGTATAATATGATTAAGAATAGTCAGCATGGCTTTGTCAAAGTCAGGTCGTGCCTTATGAGCTTGATTGAATTTTTTGAGGATGTGTCTAAACACATTGATGAAGGTGGAGCAGTAGATTTCAGCAAGGCATTTGATAAGGTACCCCATGCAAGGCTTATTGAGAAAGTAAGGAGGCATGGGATCCAAGGGGACCTTGCTTTGTGGATCTAGAATTGGCTTGCCCACAGAAGGCAAAGAGTGATTGTAGACGGGTCAAATTCTGCATAGAGGTCGGTGACTAGAGCTGCGCCTCATGCATCTGTTCTGGGAACCCTACTCTTCATGATTTTTATAAATGACCTGGATGAGGAAGTGGAGAGATGGGTTAGTAAATTTGTTGATGACACAAAGGTTGGGGGTGTTGTGGATAGTGTGGAGGGCTGTCAGCGGGACATCGATAGGATGCAAAACTGGACTAAAAAATGGCAGGTGGAGTTCAACCCAAATAAGTGTGAGGTGGTTTATTTTGCTAGGTCAAATATGATGGGGCAATATACTGTTAATGGTAGGACTCTGACAGTGTGGAGGATCAGAGGGATCTTGGGGTCCAAGTCCATAGGACACTCAAAGCTGCTGCACAGGTTGACTCTGTGATTAAGAAGGCATACAGTGCATTGGCCTTCATCAACCATGGGATTGAGTTCAAGAGCCAAGAGGTAATGTTACAGCTATATAGGACCCTGGTCAGATCCCACTTGGAGTACTGTGCTCACTTCTGGTCACCTCACTACAGAAGGGATATGGAAACTATAGAAAGGGTGCAGAGGAGATTTACAAGGATGTTGCCTGGATTAGGGCATATGCCTTATGAGAATAGGTTGAGTGAGCTTGGCTTTTTCTCCTTGGAGCAACAGAGGATGAGAGGTGACCTGATGGAGGTGTGTAAGATGACGAGAGGCATTGATTGTGTGGATAGTCAGAGGCTTTTTTCCCAGGGCTGAAATGGCTAACATGAGAAGGCACAGTTTTAAGGTGCTTGGAAGTAGGTACAGAGGGGATGTTAGTGGTGAGTGCGTGGAATGGGCTGCTGGCGATGCTGAGGGAGGCTCTTTTAAGACAATCTTGGATAGGCACATGGAGCTTAGAAAAATAGAGGGCTATAGGTAACCCTAGGTAATTTCTTAAAAAAGTCCATGTTCAGCACAACATTGTGGGCTGAAGGGCTTGTATTGTGCTGTAAGTTTCCTATGTTTCTAAGACATGGGAGCAGAATTAGGCCATTTGGCCCATTGAGTCTGCTCTGCTATTTCATCGTGGCTGATCCAATTTTCCTCCTGGCTCCAATCTCCTGCTTCCCCCCCCCACCCCCCATATCCCTTCATGCCCTGACCAGTCAAGAATCTATCAAGTTTTGCCTTAAATATACATAGACTTGGCCTCCACATCTGCTTGTGGCAGCGAATTCCACAGATTCACTACTCTCTGGCTAGAGAAATTCCTCCTCATCTCCATTCTAAAAGGACAGTCCTCTATTCTGAGGCTGTGTCCTCTGGTCTTAGACTCTCCCACCATAGGAAACATCCTCTCCACATCCACTCTATCAAGGCCTTTCACCACTCGATAGGTTTCAATTAGGTCACCCCCCTCCTTCTGAATCCCAGTGAGTACAGGCCCAGAGCCATCAAACACTCTTCATGTGACAAGCTGTTTAATCCTGGAATCACTTTCATGAACCTCATTGAACCCTCTCCAGTTTCAGCACATCTGCGTTCGAGGGCACCAACAAACCTGCTTTCGGGCAATTGCTCAAGCTGGTCCTTTTTGTTGGTATTTACAGTTCTGCCCCACTTAATGTTTGCAGACCTGAAGGCTTGTAACAGTTTACTTTCAATATTAGTGTTGTAAACTGTTAGTGTTCGATATTAACATACGAGGGGTGATTGATAAGTTCGTGACCTAAGGTAGAAGGAGTCAAGTTTAGAAAACCTAGCACATTTATTTTTCGACATAGTCCCCTCCTACATTTACACACTTAGTCCAGTTGTCGTGGAGCATATGGATCTTGGACCTCCAGAAAGTGTCCACAGCAGGGGTGATTGATAAGTGCGTGGCCTAAGGTAGGAGGAGATGAGTTATACAGCTCTTGTTACATGCACATGTAGGTCAACACTTTGAGTGATTATGCAGAAAGTTTGAAGTTAATAACTCATCAGTTAACTCATCAGGGTGAATAATAAATTTGTGGCCTAACATAAAGGGAGATTGGATATTAACTTCAAACTTTCTGCATAATTACTCAAAGAGTTGACCTGCATATGCATGTAACAAGAGTTGTATAACTCATCTCCTTCTACCTTAGGCCACGCACTTATCAATCACCCCTGCTGTGAACACTTTCTGGGGGTCCAAGATCCATATGCTCCACAACCACTGGACTAAGTGTGTAAATGTAGGAAGGGACTATGTCGAAAAATAAATGTGCTAGGTTTTCTAAAATTGACTCCTTCTACCTTAGACCATGAACTTATCAATCACCCGCGTATGCAAGTACAAGGAAACCCAGATTAAACCTTTGAGTACCTACTTCAGAAAATAGAAATCTATTGAATCAGAGGCCATTCAATTTGCTGTGAACTCTTCCCATTCTTGGTTCATAATCCCAACAGTGTTCATTGAAGTGTTGAGGACTTCTGTGTCCGCCATCCCTTCGGAATGAGCTCCAGATGCCTGTCGCTCACTGTCCTTCGATCAGTTAAATTAATACATACCCATAAGTTATTGATCTCTCTGTTCAGAGAAGTAGATACATTCTGTAGATACCACCTGTGCCTAATGAAGTAGCCAGTGAATGTATGTTCATGGTTTTCAGCTGCTGTAGCCATTCCACTTCAAAGTTTGGCATGTTGTGCGTTCAGTAGTGCTCTTCTGTGCATCACTGTTGTAATGCATAGTTATTTGAGTTACCGTTGCCTTCCTGTCAGCTTGAACCAGTTCAACCACTCTCCTCGGACCTCTCTCATTAACAAGGCATTTTCTTGCACAGAACTGCCACTCACTGGATGCTATCAAAACTCTTCAGATTATTGTGCATGGAAGTCCTAGGAGACCAGCAGTTTCTGAGATACTCAAACCACCCTGTCTGGCACCAACAATCATCCAATAGTCAGACTCATATAGATCACATTTCTTCCTTATTCTGATGTTTGATCTGATCAACTACTGAACCTCCGACCATTTCTCCATGCTTTTTAATGCACTGAGTTGCTGCCACATGATCGACTGATTAGATATTTGCATTAACAAGCAAGTGTACAGGTGTCCTAATAAAGTGGCCACTGAGTGTACAACTCCCATTCCTTTTGTTGCAGAAATAATCCCTGCAAAGGGAGCCCCTCCTTGCAGCTATAATTCTCTGGCCCTGATGACACCCTTGCCACTCTCCTCTCAACTTTCTCTACAGCCTCCCCATTGTTCCTGCATGGATTTCCCTAATCTTGTATTCAAGGTCCTGGCCAATAAACAAAACTATTTCATACACCTCCTTCATCACTGAAAAAGATTCCCATGGCCATTTGACAATAATTGTTTTTGGTGAGGGTATTTTTTTCATGGATTGTGCACATTCAGCTGGTCTTTATCCCACTACGATGGGTTTTCATTCTGGTAACAGCTGGTGAAGTGATATCAACACCAGTAAAATCTGATATAAATCTGGACTAGTATTCAATCATTTCCAATAATGACAAATCCAGTAACAGTTTTGATTTTATGTCTCCAATAAGAGCCTCAACTTTCTATTTTACTGATTGCACCTCACTTAATACATTTCATTCATCCGATTGCCCCGAAACACATGACTCTGAGTTTTATATTGTGCGGAAGCAATATTCTGTGCACAAAGTACCTGAAAATTTGTTTCTTTCATGGTACTGTTTTATCTGTTGTTGCCTGAGTTATTCAAGTTATTGTTTTCCCCTACGGAATAGCTGAGTAAACATTTACGACCTCTTGTGTGTGGTGTCAAGTAGCATTTACTCTCTTCTTCAATTTTAAGCAAGGCTAAGTGTGGCACAGGTTCAACTTAATGAAGACTTTTGCTGAAAATAACATATCATGGGGTGTAGTTAGTGGTATTGCTTCTTTATTAACTCCACAGAGCTGAACATTACCCTTGGGTTCCTCTCTAATGAGTGTTGACTAATAACATGATGCCATGTTTGTCAATGTTCAAGTTTCTTTTTGTTCTTTCTACCTTGAGTTGTGATACAAAGGGTACAGGCCTGAATTTTCATTTGATCTTACACACACGAGCTTTGCAACTTAGATTGTCACTGATTATTCGAACATCTCAGCACATTGCTGCAGAAACTTGCTTCAACATTATTACTTCTTTGATTCTCTTGTAATGCCGAAACTTAGTGATGCTGCTAGGGAGGATCTAGATTCTGACTTCACATTGGAAGAAATAACATCTGCTATTATGTCATTTCTGTCCGGTAAGGCAGCTGGGCTGAATGGATTTGGCTGTGAATTTTATAAGAAATTTTGTGATATCCTTGCACCACTTCTCCTTAGAATGATATCTTGCTCTAAGAGAGATAAAGCCTTCCCTAAGACATCGTACAAGGCTAACATTTCCCTCTTTTTAAAGAAAGATAAAGAGGAAACAGACCCGGCCAGCTATAGGCATATTGCACTCCAGAATTTCGATAGAAAGGTAATTACTAAAATGCTGGCTAACCGGCTAAATAATCATTTGTAATCTATCATTCATCCTGATCAGACAGGATTTATCCCGGGTAGATTCTCTTTTTCCAATGTCAGATGCCTCCTTAATACTATGTATGCTGATCATGGGAAAGCTACTGGGGCAGCAATTTTATCCCTTGATGCACAGAGGGCTTTTGACCAGATTGAGTGGCCTTACACGTTGGAGTCACTGTACAGGTTTGTGTTCGGTGAGTCATTTATATCCTGGGTAAAACTGATATACGCCAGCCCAATGTGTTCTATCATAACCAATGGTGACAATTCAACTATGTTACCCCTACACCGTTCAGTTCAGCAGGGTTGCCCTCTCTGGCCGGCCCTTTTTGCTGTCGCGGTAGAGCCCCTTGCCCTAAATATAAGAAGTCACCCAGATATTCTGGGTTTGAAAGTGGGAGGTATTGAAACACTTATTAGTTTATATGCTGACGATGTGACACTCTACTTACAAAACTCGGAAAATTCAGTCCCCCTTCTTCTAGGTTTAATCACTCCTTTTGGCAGACTATCGGGATACTCAATCAATTGGACAAAAAGTGACTTCATGCTCCTCTCTAATGTCTACATGCGGGGTTTTTTGGAAAGTGTCCCATTCAAAGTAGTTAAAGATCACTTTACTTATTTTGGCTTGGCAATCCCCAAAGGTCCTAAATTAATATTTAAATTAAACTTTGCAGAGTTTATTTCAAAGCTTGAACAGAAATTAGGAAGTTGGAAAACCCTACTTCTGTCCATGCTTGTTTGTATAAATTCAATTAAAATGGGTTCTCTTCCTAGGTTTCTCTATCTTTGTCAAAATCTCCCCATTTTTCTTTCATGGGCCTTCTTTAAAGAGTTGGACTCCATAATTTTGTCTTATATCTGGAATTATAAGAATCACAGGATTTCGAAAATTCATTGGCAAAAGCCCAAGTCTGAAGGCGGGCTGGGATTACCTGTATTCAGACACTGTTATTGGGCTGTCAATGTTAGGGCTCTAATGTTTTGGCAACAGGGGGCTCTGGATAACCTAGCCCCTGAGGCTCCCTTGTGGCTATGTATGGAGGCTAACTCTGTTGTCAATTCCTCCCTGCTAGCCACGCTGTTCTCTAAGTTAGAAAAACCTTGGACTTCAAGAAGTTTAAGTTTTGCTTTGAAGAATTCTGTCAGAATTCTAAATCAGATTAGGAGTGTTCTGAATTTACCAGAGACTTCTGTACAAACACCAATCTGTTTCAATCACTCCTTTTTACCCTCATGGTCAGATAAAACCTACCATGCTTGGAGGGGAAAGGATCTAGTTTCTATTGAAGACCTGTACATAGAGGGACGGTTTGCTGCCTCATTCTCACTTTTTTCGTTACTTACAAATTAGACACTATATTCAATCTAATTTGTATTTTTGAAATCCTTCCAGGGAAGCATATATTTTTTGATATTTTAAAGAACCCTTCTGACTCCATGCATCTCATTTCTAAGTTTGTACGATGATTGCACTATAGCGTCTACTGTGAAGATTAGAGACGCCTGAAGAGAGGAGTTAGGCATTGAATTATCTGAAGCTGCCTGGGACAAGAGTTTGTCTATGATACAGGCTTGCTCTGTTAACAGCAGGCACAAACTGATCCAGTTTAAAGTTGTCCACCGTCTCCACTACTCTAAACTTAGACTGCACAGGATTTACCCTTCCGCCTCGCCAATGTGTGATAGATGCCAAGGGATGGAGGCCACGTTGTCACACACCTTTTGGTTTTGCCCATTACTGACGGGATTTTGGTCCAAAATATTTGACTGGTATTCAAAGACCTATAGAAGATCCTTCCCCTTGGAAGCTGGTCTCACCATCTTTGGCTGTTCGCAATCCACTCTACACTTCCCTGCAGCCATACAAAGTCTCTGATGCTGGGGATGATTGTCGCCAAAAGACTTATTCTGAGGGAATAGAAATCACCCTCTCCCCCTTCCTTTCGGAGATGGATGGCTGACATGACCTCAGTCATACAGATGGAGAAACTTAGGTTCTTGAGAATCAATTCAATTAAAAAATTTTCAGCTATCTGGGATCCATTTCTTGCCTACCTGGACGAGGCCGGGGGCAGATGAACAATATCCCCCCAGCTGATTTCTCACGGCCCTCATTTGAGATTAATGTTTAGTATTTTTGAGCACTTTGTACAATAGGCATCCCTCTATGTTACGTCTCTTTTTTTTTGCTTATTTCATTTTTACACATGTCTGAGCTGGTATGTTCCTGTTGATTTTGTTGGGGTTTTTTTTGAAAATTTTAAAAATGAAGTATTAAAAAAAACATTATTGTGGTATATTTGCACTGAGTATACTTTTCTAATCAAAGCTCAGTCAATCTGTTGGCATTAGGGGACTATATGTTCTATTTATCCTAATATTAAAGAGTATTAAAGTGCTTCTATCTAAAGGCAGCTTCCGAAACTATTGGTTATTTTGTGTTCCTTCCTGTGATGCATTAGTATGAGGCTCTGTCAATATTCACTACTTCAGTTGTTAACTGTTATCATAAGTTTGAAATTGCTGTATGTGCTTGTATAAAGGATACCTCATTGTTGTCACAAAGTCGTCTAAACCCTAATTCTCAGTATATCGGCTGTACTGCTGGTCTTTGGCCTTGTTTGTTTTCACATCCAATACAAAGCACCGCTAGTTCCTGAAATCGTATGAGGAGTGAGTGATTTCCTATAGCAACAATAGCACATATTCCCGGGAAACCCGCTCTTCACTTGCACTCCTGCAATTTGGACAATCTAGGAGCTCTTCATCATAGTTCCTGTCATCACTACATACATGATGCATTTGTATTGCTACCTTACATCTCCAACTGGATGTTAAATCTTGAGTGTTGAGTAGCTTGATTATCTGCTTCCACCACCTTTAGAGGAAGTGTGAATATTTTTAAGGCAGGTATCGAGTGTTTCTTGAAAGAGAGAAAGTGAATGGTTATCATGGGGTTGATTGGATATGGAGCTGAGGTTGCTGTCAGATCAGCCATGATCTTATTAAATGATGGAGCAAGATCAAATGACCTGGTCCTGATCCTAGCTTATATTTCTGAATGTAACTGAGAGGAATGCACAACCACAGATATGCACTACATCAAATTCTGCATAAACAGTGTCATCACCACCAGGAACGTTCAGGTATTCCCAAACCAGAATCCATGGATGAATAACGAGGCATGAAACCAGCTCAAAGCTCGTGACACTGCTTTTGGATCTGGTGATGCCAAATCACACAATGGGGCCAGATTGAATCTTCAGAGAGGATCTAGACTGCCAAGTATAGACATAAAGTACAGATGGAGACATATTTCTGTAACGCTGCTGATCCCCAAGGTGTTGGGGAAGACATCAAATCTATCTCAGATTTCAAAGGAAAGTTCTCCTGCTCTGCTCATGGTGACGCCAAACTAGCTGAACGACTTCTTTGCTCACTTTGATAAGGACACTAAAGAACCAGTGATGAGGGCCTTAACATCAGATGGAGGAATTGCTCCCACACTGACTGTACATGAGGTGAGGTGTGTACTTCATAATGCATGCATGCGGAGCAGAGCAGCAGGACCAGACAGTGTACCCAGGTGAGTCCTCAGCTGGTTGAACTTCTGATGGGTGTTTACAACCTCTCGCTGCCCCAGGCTATGGTTCCAGCACGCTTCAAAGCAGCAACCATCATACCAATCCTCCACGACGTCAGTGGTAATAACTACAGACCAGACTCACTCCCATAGCTGCCAAGTGCTTAGAAAGATAGGTCATATCTCACAGCAAGGAGGTAATCCCGGCTACTTTGGACCAGCACCAGTTTGCCTTCTAGGCGAATAGATCAACTGAATTCTCCATTTCTATCATCCTTTATACTGTCATGGTACACCTAGAGCACAAGGGCACCTATGTCAGGATGATTTCACTGAGTGCGGATCGGCCGTTAACACCATACAACCGAATATGCTGACTGTCAAGCTCCACACTCTAGGTCTCGACACATCAACCTGTAATTGGACCTTGGACTTCCCCTCTAATCATATGCAGATGGTGAAACCAGGCAAGTATGCATTAAGCTCCCTAAACCTGAACACCCTGCAGGGCTGTGTACTGAGCCCACTTCTCTACTCTCTCTTCACCTATGACTACACTCCTGCTTAAGGTACAAACTCTATCAACAAATATGCAGACGACACAACTGTGATTGGCCTAATCACAAACAGTAACAGACCTGCATGTAGACAGGAGGTGTTGAAACTGTCCAGTTGGTGCAGGAGCCACAACCTATCACTCAACATCAAGAAGACAAAAGAAATGATAACTGGCTTCAGAAAGGCAAGGGATTCCGAACAAGCCCCACTATTCATAAATAGCGAAGGGGTGGAAAGGGCGTCCAGTTTCGAGATTTTGGAGATGAACATTACAGAGCAGCTCTGTTGGTCCGTAGCACAACCTTGGGAGTAGGGAAGGCACAATAGTGACTATACCACCTGAGGTTCCTAGAGAGAGCTAATTTACCCCAATAATTTCTGGCCAACTTTACCGAAGAGTGATAGAGAGAATCCTGATATACAGAATGACAATGCCGTACTCTAGCTGGAGCAAGCCTGTCATAAAACACTCCAACAGGGGATTAGGATGGCTCAGCGTGTCAGTAGAACACAACTTCTGGACCTGGCAGCAATCTCTAACTCTTGATGCCTATGGCATGCTCGTATCATCATTAAATATCCATTCCATCCCAGCCTGTACAATCTCCGGACATCTGGTAGGAGATACACAAACATCTTAGCCAAGACAGAAAAATGACTTCTTCCTGAGGGCTATTATGCAGCTGAATATCGCTAAACCCCGGTTTGCCAATGACCTTTGAGTGTTATGGACTATCAAAGTCACTTGTTGCATGTAAATAAGGGTTCTCTTTTTAATTAAGCGGTACCGCATGTATTGCAAATATCTGTTTTGCACAGACTGGAGTAGCATTGTAATCTCATTGTCTTGAGTAATGACAGTAAAGTCCTATTCTATTCTATTCTATTTACATTTATTGGTCTATATATAAACTTAACTTCAGCAGACAGTCCATTATGGAGTGAAGTTGCAATGTCATGAAGAATTTTCAAAACAACCACATGGTCATTAATTGTCTCTCCTGAACACTTGAACTTTGCTTATTATATTTCAGACTTCTCACAATTTCTGATGCTGGGTTGAAATGATTTTGTAACACTTCCATTATTTTGTTAAATGGAGCATGACAGGATACAGATATATTTGCTAATATTATACAAGTGTTTGGCCCTACTACTATTGAGAAAGCTGCCTTATTTTCATATATTGCCTGCTTCTAAGCATCTTCACACTCATTCTGATTCAATAATGTTACTTGTCTAAAAAAGTGTTTCCATCTTTTTTGGTGCATGAAATTGATGAGCTTCTGTGCCTTGCATTAGTCAGTTTGTCATTTTATATTTTTCAGCATTCTGACAACTGTTAGGTTCAAATTTTTATTCACGCCCAATCTTGCATGTCCTGTTTTTTTTCCCTTTGTGAGTTTTCACCTCAGACTAGCTGCAGACTTAACCCAGCAATTCCATCACAAAAGGATAAGAAACAGGCATGAACAGGGAGTTACGCCCTCATGACTACAGCATCATTCATGGTTCATTTTTTACTTCAACAACACTTCTCTTGTACTAGCTCCATATCCCTTTGTTGCCTTAAAAACAAAAATATCAAATGATCATGTAGTTACTCAATGACTTTGTCACATTTAATTGCTGTAATTCTTCACTATTCTCATTACTCATGAAGTATATGAGCTCTTTGGTAGCTAGTTGAATCTTTTTGTTTTCCCTTTCTGAGTTCGAAACTGGTGAGATATAAGAAAATACAAAGGGAACCTAATGGTTGCTGGCTGTCCTTATCCATAATAAAGCCCTTTAGTGATTAATTCATGTCCAAATCTTCTTTCATCTCCTCTCACATAGTGGCCATGTTGATATGATGGCTGTCTTCCAAAGCTAGATCTAAAGATGAAAATCCATCTTTGTTTTAAAAAGGAAGCATTAGTAAGTGACTGAAGCACGTCTATTTTGGTAATTGGAAGGTTCAGTACAAATCTCTGTTCAGTAGTTTTGACTATTTTGAGTAGCAGGGAATAAAGATAGCCAATTTCTGACATTTTCAAAATAATTTCTTCATGCATGACTCACTGCAGGTCTTTTCCATCTATTCTATTGTGTACTTTACATCATTCCCTGGTAAAGTTAAGGAAACTACATCTTAATTTCTGCTCTCATGGTATCCTTGTAAAGTTGTCTCTATTCTCACTTGCTCGTCAGCTGGTGTTTGTGTTTGCCTCCGGCAATCACGTTTGCTGCCTTATCACTGTGTAACAATGGGTGTTAAAACAATGGCCTATATAACAATTTAGTGTAAGTCAGGAGAACAGCCATTTCGATTTGTCAGTTTGTTCCTTGTTCATTAATCTATCAAAACTCACAACTGTGATTTGGAGGTAAAAACCTGAAGTGCCTCTGCAGGGCATCTAGGACTTTGTGAAAGAAACAGGCAATTGTGTTTCTCTTTGGTCAGTCAGATTATGAATTGTCAGGGACTGAAGCAGGGATTGTAAATTGGAAAGTGCCAGATTATAAATACAAAAGCTGAATAATTGGGAATGATAGAATGAAGTAGAAAAAGAAATTTAGTGAATATATAAAATTCTGCAGATGCTAGAAATAGAAAGTACTGGAAACTCTCAACAGATCAGGTAGCAGTGATGGGAAGAGAAACAGGGTTAGTATTTCAGGACTAACACCCTATATCTGAACTGAATTCCACTGAAGATCCGAGAAAGTGTCTTTTACCTGACACATTAGCTCCATTTCTCTTTCCACAAATGAATGTGATGTGCTGAGTATTTCTACCGTTTTCTGCTTTCACTGAAGAGGAAGTCAGAATCAGAATTAGGCTTATTATCACCGGAATGTGACGTGAAATTTGTTAACTTACAAATTTGTTCTTGGAGGAATAGGACTTCATTCACTCAAAAATTAATTACTGTGCCAGGCCCAGTATTTGGCAAAAAAAATATTTTGATTAAATGGACAGAGCCGATGGAACTTAATTTGATTTCATTGTCAATATACTAAAGCCAGGTCAATCAGCGTAGAACACTATTTTCATGCTACTGATAATTAAGGGACACATCTACAACATCAGCTTCACTTGTCCCTCTCTGTACGTATAATTCCTGTTTGTATGTGGGGGGAGAAAAGGGAGATTTTCAATTATGTAGAACCTTTCTAACGTTGTTGTCCTAAATTGTTTTGTAGTATTTGAAGTTAGACATAATCATACATTTTATCTACTGCCATCATCATTGTTGCTATGTGTCATGTTGTATGTCTTTCCATGACCATGACTGTTCCTGGCAAATTTTTACTGAAGTGGTTTGCCAGTGCCTTCTTCTGGGCAGTGTCTTTACAAGATGGCTGACCCTAGCTATCATTGTCTGCCTGGCATCAGTGGTCGCATAACCAGGGCTTGTGATATGCACCAGCTGATCATACAATGATCCCATGTTCCCATGACTTCATATGAACCTGATTGGGGGGCTAAGCTGTTGAACACCTTGCCCAAGGGTGATCTGTTTGCTAGCGGAAGCAAGGAGTACCTTACACCTCCTTTGCTAGGAGTGCATCTCCACCTCACCGCTCAGTCTAGTGTGTGTGTGTGTGTGTGTGTGTGTGTGTGTGTGTGTGTGTGTGTGTGTGTGTGTGTGTGTGTGTGTGTGTGTGTGTGGTGTGTGTGTGTGTGTGTGTGTGTGTGTGTGTGTGTGTGTGTGTGTGTGTGTGTGTGTGTGTGTGTGTGTGTGCCTGCCCTTAACTCCTGGCGGAGTCGTCGGGGCCCCGTCGTGACAAGCTTTTTGCACCAATCTTTTTGGTGATTGCTCATACAGCGTGTCTTGGGCATCTGAAACCTGGCGGAGCCCATCCCTCTCCAGGTTGTTTGGACTTGGCTGGATTCGAACTCAGGAGCCTTCGTTCCAAAGTCCGGCGCTGATGCCACTACGCCACCACCAGTCATACAGTATACTCCTATAAACATCAATGAGATCAGGATCAGATACCTTTATCTTTAAATATTCAGAATTCAAGAGCCATACTACTAAAGAGCCGAAATTGCCAAGGAATCAGTTAAAGATCACTTGAACCAGCGGGTGGGATCTTAGATGAAGATTATTTTCTAAAAGGCGACAGCTCTGTCCCTTTTTGTATTCTGTGGTCCACTCTCCTTTACGTTTGGCTTCCTCTCTCCATTTCTCTTCCACTTATATTCTCCATTTGTGGTCTTTCTCTGTGTGTCTGGAACCACCTCTGTGGTTTTATCTATTACATCACCCATGTACGTCTGTGGTTCTCTCTATTTCTGTCTCCGTGTCAGTGTTACCCTCTGTGTTCACTTTACTGACAAGCCACTGTTTTTTTATTATTTGTTGAAGGGCCGTGGGCTTTGTAGTCTGTGCCAGCATTTAATTGCCCATCCCTTATTTCCCTTGACAAGCTGTGGTCCCTAAGATGTGGAATACCCATAATGCTGTTAGGGAGGGAGTTCCAGGATTTTGACTCAGGAATGGATGGCAATTATATTTTCAAGTCAGGATGGCATGTGCCTTCGAGGGTAACTTCCAAGTGGTGGTGTTACCATGGTTTTGCCACCCTTGTTCTTTCTGTTGATAGAGGAGGTGGGATTAGAAGATGCTGTTTAAGAAGATGCAGTCAACCCCATGTACCTGCCTTCTCGCCATGTATTTTGAAGACCTGTCTGAAAACTATCAACTTCTGCCTTAAATATACCTCCACTGTAGTCTGTGCAGAGCATTCCACAGATTCTCCACTCTCTGGCTAAGCTCATTGCTCTTTACCTCTGTTGTAAAAGGTCATCACTCAATTTTGAGGCTGTGCCCTCTAGTTCTGGATATCCTCACCATATCAACTCTATCTAGTCCTTTCAACATTCAGCAGGCTTCAATGAGATCCCAGATCGCACCTGCATTCTTCTAAATTCCAGTGAGTACAGGTCTAAAGCTGCCAAATGCCCCTTACATGTTAAATCCTTCATTCCTGGAATCATCCTCCTGAACATCCTCTGGACTCTCTCCAATGACAACACATCCTTTCTGAGATATGGGGCCCAAAATTGTTGACAATACTCCAAATGCAGCCTGACTAGTGTCTTATAAAGCCTCAACATTATCTCCTTGTTTTTAGATCCTATTCCTCTTGAAATAAATGCCAACATTTCATTTGCCCTCTTTACCACAGACTCAATCTGTAAATTAACCTTCTGGGAGTCTTGCATGAGGACTCCCAAGTCCCTCTGCACCTCTGATGTTTGAACTTTCTCCTTTTTAAATAATAGTCTACACTGTTGTTCCTTTCATCAACATGCATTATCATACATTTCCCAACACTGTGTTCCATCCGTTACTTTTTTGCTCATTCTTCCAATTTGTCTAAGTCCTGCTGCAATTGCATTACTTCCGCAGCACAACCTACCCCTCCACCTATCTTCGTATCATCTGCAAACTTTGCCATAAAGCCATCAATTCCATTAAACAAAACAATGTGAAAAGTAGGTTCCAATACTAACCCATGAGGAACACGACTAGTCACTGGCAGTCAACCAGAATAGGACCCTTTATTCCCACTGGGAGCTCCTGCCTGTCAGCCATCCTTTATCCATGCCAGTATCTTTCCTGTAACACCAAGGAATCTTTACTTGTTAAGCAGCCTCGTGTGTGGCACTTCATCAAATGCTTTCTGAAAATCCATATAAATGACATCCACTGCCTTTCCTTTGTCTACCATGCTTGTTACTTCCTCAAAGAACTCTAACAGATTTGTCAGGCAAGATTTCCCTTTACAGAAACTATGCTGACTTTGACTTATTTTATCAGTAGTCTCCAAGAACAACATCCTTAATAATGTACTCCAACACTTTCTCAATCAGTGAGGTTAGGCTAACTGGCCTATAATTTCTTTTCTTTCATGTTCCTGCCTTCATAGGGAGTGGAGTGACATTTGCAACCTTCCAGTCCTCCAGGACCATGCTAGAATCAAGTGATTCTTGAAAAATCATGACCAATGCATCCGTTATCTCTTCAGCAACCTCTCTCAGGACTCTGAGACGCAGTCCAGCTCGTCCAGGTGACCTATCCACCTTAAGACCTTCGAGTTTACCTACCACTTTTTCTTTTGTAATACCAATGGCACTCACTCCTGCTCCCTGACACTCACGGATCTCTGGCACGCTGCTAATGTCTTCCACAGTGAAGACTGATATAAATACCCATTAAGTTCATCTGCCATTTCTTTGTCCCCCATTACTACCTCACCAGCATCATTTTCCAGTTGTCCAATATCAACTCTCACCTCCTTTTAATTCTTTATATAACTGAAAAAAACTTCTGGTATCATGCGTTATATTATTGGCTAGCTTGCCCTCAGATTTCATCTTTTCACTATGTATAGCTTTTTTAGTTGCCTTTTGTTGGATTTTAAAAGCTTCCCACTCACTTTTGCTTCCTTACATGCCCCTTCCTTGGCTTTTATGCTGTCCTTAACTTCCCTTGTCAGCCACATTTGCCTATCCCTGCTATCTGAGAAATTCTTTTCTTGTGGGACATATCTATCCTGTGCCTTGTGAACTACTCCCAGAAACTTAAGCCATTTATTTCCTGCTCCCATTCCCGCTAGCATTCTCCTCCAATCCACCAGGGCCAGCTCCTCTCAAATGCCTCTGTAATTCCCTTTATTCCATTGTGATACTGATACATGTGACTTACACTTTTCCATCTCAAATTGCACTATGAATTTAATCATATTATATGCACTGCCCTTTACGGGTTCCTTTACATTAAGTTCCCTAATAAGTTCTGGGTTATAAAACAACACTTGTCTAAGACAGCCTTTCCCCTGGAAGGCTCAAGCACAAGCTGCTCTAAAAAGCTATCTAATAGGCATTCAACAAATTCCTTCTCTTACAATCTTCCCAATCCCCTTGTATATTGAAGTTCCCCATTACAATTGTGGCATTACCCTTATTACATGCCTTTTCCAGCTCCCTATGGAATCTCAACCCCACATCTTGGCTACTATTTGGAGGCCTATATACAAATCCCATAATTATTTTTTTTCAGTCTTGCAGTTTCTTAACTCCACCCACAAAGATTCAACATTTTCTGACCCTCTGTCACCTCTTTCTAAAGATGCATTACCATCTCTTACCAATAGAGCCACACTGACTATGCCTTCCTGCCTGTCCTTTCTGTGGTAATTTCTACTTTACAAAAAGACCACTTGACAACTTGATGGCCAAAAGAGCATCTTTATCTGGGACGGCAAATGATATTTACAATACAGAGGCTTCCAGGTACCTCGTGCGGCATGGGTGGAGGAACTATATACAATGCATACTGGGAGTAAAAAGAGCGGAAGTAAAGACCCCGCCAACCCCGGTAGTATTAACTTACTTTTAATAATACTCACATTACAACACTTCTCCCCCTTTAAAATCCAACATTCCCCAAATATAGAAGAACTGGGAAATAAAAACAGTTGTATCATTAGCAACAGGTTACCAATACAAAAACACCTAAAAAACATGGCAAGTTCAACATTCAATCTAACAACAGAAGAAACTATCCAATCAAAGATTCAGTGTGTCAGGAGGTTCGCGAGGGCGCTGCGATCTACGCACTACCCCTGGTGACCCAGCAGGCACCGCTGGTGAGGATGTTTTGGGTGGATCTAGTGTTGGGGACACGAGAGGGGTCTGTGTGTCCGCGTGAGAATGTCCATCCTCTTCAGGGGACTCTGCCCCCTCTGTCAGTGTCTCTTCCTCTAGCAAAGTCTCTGGTGGACATGCTTTCCTGGTATGCATTAAGGGGTCATTGCTCCTTAACTGTTTTGGACTACTGAGCTTCTTTGAAATCGGTGGCAAGCTATTCTCAGCATTATTGGGATAAACGGCATCTGCAGGTTTGCCACCTGGCTTGGAACGCACTGAAGCAGGAACTTTGATTCTTGAACCATCGTCACAACCGTGGCTCAGATTAGACCCAATTGCAAATTTTTCATAGAGTTCCTTGTAATAACTTGGAACTGTCTGGAGTTCAACAGCAGGAAATCGCAATGCGTTTTGGAAAACCTCTTGTGCTTGAACAAAGGTCTTGTCTGTTAAATCACAGTCATTGATTTTGATGATACATTCATTCTCCTGGAGCAGGTTCTCTTTTCTTGAACGGCTGTTCTCTTCAATACCACAAATACTCAGGCCAAGGAATCTCCCACTCAGCGTAGAGTTAAAAGGCACCACTTGGATGGCAGCATTTATGGAAAAGAATATAGTTGACGTTTCGGGCTGAGACCCTCCCTTTACTCCCCCCACCCTTCTACTCTGACTCCTCACCGTTTCTTTCTAGTCTTGCTGAAGGGTCTCTGCCCAAAACGTCAACAGTACTCATTTCCATAGATGCTGCCTGGCCTGCTGAGCTCATCCAGCATTGTGTGTGCATTCCAAATCTCATTTTCAACCTTTATGTCAAGGAGACTTAAAAGAAATCTCTTTTCATCTCTGGGACTTTTGCATCTCAGAATCAGAATCAGGTTTAATATTATTAGCATATGTCATAAAATTTGACGTTTTGCAGCAGGAGTACATTGCAATATATATTAAATATAAATTACAATAAATATTATAAAATAGAAAATTAAACTAAATAAATAGTGTAAAAAGAGAGGAAAGAATGCTGAAGGGGTCTTCATGGGTTCATTGACCATTCAGAAATCTGAATTGTTGACTTGCAGATCCCAGTCAGTTCACATTGGCAATAACATCTTCTCCACATTCTCCATTAGCACAAGTGCACCACAAGGCTGTGTTCTTAGCCCCCCGCTCTTCTCACTTTACACTTATGACTGAGGGGCTAAGCACAGCTCTAATGTCATATTCAAGTTTGCTGATGACACCTTTATCATAGGCTAAATCAAAGGTGACGATAAATCAGCAGATATGAGGGAGATAGAAAATCTGGCGGAATGGTGCCATTGTAGCGGTGTGCTACACGCAGCGCTAAAATAACGACACAGAGTCGGTAAACTGCAGTTAAAGAAGATTTTATTCGAACTTCACAGCCTTGCTTTAAAGCCTCCCTGATCCCGCCCTCACCGGGCGCAGAGGCTGTAGGGGCACGTACTCACAATCCCCCGCAGGCTTTTCCCTTTGTTGGTGAAGCAGACTTGGCGCCCTTTTGGGACTGGCCTTTGTGCCGGTGCGCTGGCTATTTGTGAGCCGGTTCGAGTGCGCTAGGAAGTGGGTTGCCACATAACCCCCCCCCCCCCAGAACCGGCGATACACCCCCCCAATGTCCACAGTCTGGGCCGGACCCTGTTTGGGAGGTCGGCCTCTGCGCCGTGGTGCCGGAAACTCGACCGGTTGCGCCAAGTCCACATGGGCCGGTTTTAGTCGGTCCACCATGAAAACCCCCTCTTTCCCCCCAACATCCAGCACGAACGTGGACCCATTGTTCCTGAGCACCGTAAACGGCCCCTCGTAGGGCCGTTGCAGCGGTGGCCGATGCCCGCCCCTTCGTACAAACACAAACTTACAGTTCTGCAGGTCTTTGGGTACGCAGGTCGGGTTCTGCCCATGCTGCGAAGTGGGTATGGGGGCCAGATATAGCGCCAACAGTTCCCGGTCGAAAGCACTGTATTTGAGCTCGGGTGGTCACAGGTGTTTGCCGAAAAATGCCAGGGGTTGCCAGCGACCCGCGATGAGTTGCTCCAGTACCCCACCGACTGCTGTGTTAGATGCGTCCACTGTGAGGGTGATAGGGACGTCCGTTCTGGGGTGCACTAGCATCGCGGCGTTTGCTAAGGCTTCTTTCATTTTAATGAAGGCGGCGGCGGACTCCTCATCCCAGGTAACGTCCTTGCCCGGATCTGACATCAGGGCAAACAGGGGGCGTATGATTCAGACTGCTGAAGGGAGGAAGCGGTGGTAGAAATTTACCATACCCACGAATTCCTGAAGGCCTTTGATTATGGTGGGTCGGGAGAAATGGCAGATTGCATCTACCTTAGCGGGCAGAGGGGTTGCCCCGTCTTTAGTAATCCTGTGGCCCAGGAAGTCGATGGTGTTGAGCCCAAACTGGCATTTGGCCGGGTTGATTGTTAGACTGTATTCACTCAGTCGGGCATAGAGTTGACGGAGGTGGGACAGATGCTCCTGACGACTGCTGCTTGCTATGAGGATGTCGTTCAAATAGATGAAAGCGAAGTCCAGGTCGCGTCCCACCGTGTCCATTAACCGCTGGAACGTCTGTGCGGCATTCTTCAGGCCGAACGGCATGCGGAGGAACTCGAAAAGGCCGAACGGAGTGATGAGTGCCGTTTTGGGGATGTCGTCTGGATGCATCGGGATTTGATGGTATCCTCGGACGAGGTCTACCTTGGAGAAGATCCGTGCGCCGTGCAGGTTTGCTGCAAAATCCTGAATGTGCGGCACAGGGTAGCGATCCGGTGTTGTAGCCTCGTTCAGCCTGCGGTAGTCGCCGCATGGTCTCCAGCCCCCTGTCGCTTTGGGCACCATGTGCAGGGGGAGGCCCATGGGCTGTCGGACCGCCATATGATCCCCAATTCCTCCATCCTCTTGAACTCCTCCTTTGCCAGTCGGAGCTTGTCCGGGGGAAGCCTTCGAGCACAGGCATGGAGGGGTGGTCCCTGGGTCAGGATGTGGTGCTGTACGCCGTGTCGGGGCATGGCTGCCGTGAACTGCGGTGCCAGAACCGATGGGAAATCCGCCAGGACCCTGGTGAAGTCATTGTCGAACAGCATGATGGAGTCGAGGTGAGGGGCTGGCAACTGGGCTGCACCCAGGGAGAACGTCTGAAAGGTCTCGGCGTGGACCAGCCTCTGCCTCGGCAGGTCGACCAGTAGGCTGTGAGTCCGCAAAACATCCGCACCCAGAAGCGGCTGGGCTACGGCGGCCAGTGTGAAGTCCCACATGAACCAGCTGGAGCCGAACTGTAGCTGCACCGTACGGGTGCCGTAGGTCCTTACTGTGCTGCCATTCGCGGCCCTCAGGGTGGGACCCAGTGCCCTGTTGCGGATGTTGTAACTCGTCGGAGGTAAGACGCTGATCTCGGCACCGGTGTCGACCAAAAAACGGCGTGCCGACTGCTTGTCCCAGACATACAGGAGGCTATCCCGATGGCCAGCCACCGTAGCCATCAGCGGCGGCTGGCCCTGGCATTTCCCAGGAACTTGCAGAGCGGGCGACAGCGGCGGGCTTCTGCGCCCCACTGCTGGTGGTAGAAGCACCATTGTTCGTTGGTCTCCTCACCCCTGCCTCTGGGGTTAGCAGGCTCTGTGGCCGGGCCTGGTCTGGTCTGCTGCTGGGAGCGTGGCCTGGTGATCTGTGCGACAGACGCCCCACTCACCTTCTTGGCGTTCCACAGCAAGTCCGCCTGGGCTGCCACCTTCCAGGGGTTGCTCAAATCCGTGTCGGACAGCAGCAGGCGTATGTCCTCGGGCAGCTGCTCCAGGAATGCCTGCTCAAACATGAGGCAGGGCGTGTGTCCGTCGGCCAGAGACAACATCTCATTCATTAAAGCCGACGGTGGCCTGTCCCCCAAACCATCCAGGTGCAGTAAACGGGCAGCTCGCTCGCGCCGTGAGAGTCCGAAAGTCCTTATGAGCAGGACTTTGAATTCCGTGTATTTGCCGTCCTCTGGGGGCGACTGTATGAACTCCTCAACCTGGGCGGCTGTCTCCTGGTCGAGGGAGCTCACCACGTAATAGTAACGTGTGTCCTCTGAGGTTATCTGCCGAACGTGGAATTGGGCTTCTGCTTGCTGGAACCATAGGTGAGGTCGCAGCGTCCAGAAGCTTGGCAGTTTCAACGAAACCGCATGAACAGATGCGGCGTCGTTCATCTCCGGTCCAAATATCGTTTGGACTGTCGGGGTCACCAATTGTAGCGGTGTGCTACACGCAGCGCTGAAATAACGACACGGAGTCGGTAAACTGCAGTTAAAGAAGATTTTATTCGAACTTCACAGCCTTGCTTTAAAGCCTCCCTGATCCCACCCTCCCCGGGCGCGGATGCTGTAGGGGGCACGCACTCACAATCCCCTGCAGGCTTTTCCCCTTGTTTTTAGAAGCAGACCTGGCGTCCTTTTGGGACTGGCCTTTGTGCTGGCGCGCTGGCTATTTGTGAGCCGGTTCGAGTGCGCTAGGAAGTGGGTCGCCACACCATAACATTAACCTCTTACTCAAACTCAGCAAGGTCAAGGAGCTAGTTAACTTCAGGAGAAAGAAACCGGTGGTCTAGGAGTCAATTCTTATGAAAGGTGAAGAGGATCAGCAACCTTAAATTCCTCGGTTTTGTTATTTTCGAGGACCTGTCCTGGGTCCAGCATGGCAGTGCCTCTATTTCCTTAGGAGTTCAGCATGACATCTAAAGCTTTAACAAACTTCTATGGATGTATAGTGGAGAGTATATGGGCAGGCTACACCAGAGCCTAGTATGGAAACACCAATGCTCTTAAACAGAAAATATCTCCAAAAAGTAGTAGTTATGGCCCAGTCCATTGTGGTAAAGTCCTCCCAACCGATGAGCACATCTACATGAAATGCTGTAACAGGAACGCAGTATCCATCATCAGGGACTACTGCCACCCAGGACGTGCTCTCTTCTCGCTACTGCCATCAGGAAGGTGGTACAGGAGGCTCAGGACTCACACCACCATGTTCAGGGGATGTTACTGCCCACCCCTCAACCATCAGGTGCTTGAATTACAGACAGACAGGCAGACATACTTTATTGATCCTGAGGGAAATTGGGTTTCATTACAGTCACACCAACCAAGAATAGTGAAGAAATATAGCAATATAAAACCATAAATAATTAAATAATAATAAGTTAATCATGCCAAGTGGAAATAAGTCCAGGACCAGCCTATTGGTTCAGGGTGCCTGTAAAGGGGATAACTTCACTTGTCCCTTCATTGAAATGTTCCCACAATCAATGGACTCTCTTTCAAGGATACTTCATCTCATGTTCTTGATATTTATTGCTTATTTATTTATCATTAGTCTTTCTTTCTTTTTGTATTTGCACATTTTGTTGTCTGCTGCACTATGATTGAACACTGAAGTTGGGGGTTCTTTCAATTATTGCATTATGGTTATTATTGTATCGATTTATTGAGTATGCCCACAAGAAAATGTAGCTCAGGGTTGTATATGGTGACATATATATACTTTGATAACAAATTTACTTTGAACTTTGAATTCTCAACCAATCCAAGACATCTTCAGGGAGCGGTGCCTCAGGAAGGCAGCATCCAGCATTAGGACTCCCACCACCCAGGACGTGCTCTCTTCTTATTTTTCACCACCTGGAATGAGGTAAAAAGAAACCTGAAGGCACACACTCAGCAATTGAGGAACAACTTCTTCCTCCCTGCCAGCCAATTTCTGAATGGAAATTTAACCCATGAACACTACCTCACTACTTTTTTTTAAATTTCTGTTTTTGCACCACTTATTTCAATGTAATTATTTAATACGCATTTCTACTTACTGTAATTTGGTTTTGTTTCTATATTTATCATGTACTGCATTGTTCTGCTGCTGCAAAGTTAACAAATTTCATGACAGATTCCGGTGATATTAAACCTGATTCTGAAATGTGATCAGAATTGAACACACTAGGTTGGATTAAATCGGGAATGGTGTATTTGATTTGACTGTATTGGTTTGGGTTGTATTTGACTTGAGTCGCATTGTCAGATTTCTATTGGACTTCACTGGATATGGTTTGATTTGGGTGCTTTTTGCCTGTATTCATTGGATCATTTTAAGTTCACTTATTTTGAAGTGAATTGCTGGATTGTATCTCATTTGATTTCATTCATTTGACTTGCGAGTCTGAGTATTGTGACTGAATTGGACAAGTCTTCTGTTTGGATTAGACCTTTTAAAATTCTTTGTGGATTTTATCTAATTTGCTATGACTTGAAGAGAAAGCTGAATTATATCAGATTTGATTTATGCAGGAACTGTGTTTAAGATTATTTTATTTCATCTCTGTTCTATGGTTTGATATATTTGATTGAATTTATTTGATTTGAATTGATCTATACAATTTAAACCAGTAGACTTGTTTTAATTTGACTTGATTTACTGGACTGGATAAGATTGTGTATAATATAATGCATCTGGTTACAGACTGAACGTGTGCTTTGGCTTGGATTGCATTTGGATCAAACTGCTGGATGTCATTTCATCTAATTCCATTCTACTAGTGTTGGATTGGATTTGGTTTTGTGGATCTGATTTAATTTAATTTGACAAGGTTGTGATGTGATTCCATTTAATTTCCACTGAGGAGACAGAATAAAACTATATTGGATTGATGTGAATTGGTTTGGATGGACTTTAATTACTTTGGACTGCATTGGATTAGAAGAGGTTTGATGTGACATTTTTCTTCAGGACGAGCAGACTTTCCACTATCAAGAAGACTCCTTCCCCCCTCCCTTCCCCAAGACGCACAGAATCCTGCCGAGATATATCACAAGTCCGTTTATTATCACTGGTATTGGAATGAGCTGACAAATATGTTTGGTAAAGGTACCACCATCAACAATGTGCAGCCCTTCCAGAATTACTTTTGCATATATTTCTCCTATTTCCTTTTGACATAGAAGGAGGCTATTCAGTCCATCCAATCTATGCTAGCTTCAGGTTGCTCCATTAATTGCATTCTCCCATTAGTCTCTGGAGGCTGTTCTCTGTTGCATGCTCATCAGCTCCCTCCATTCTTTGACCCTGCATAACTAACCATCTTATCAGACTAGATGTTCTGGGAATGTGGGATGAGACCTAAGCATTGGTTTAAACAGGGGGAGACCATGCAACACCATACAATCGGCACCAAAGGTCAAAGTTGAACTTGATTTCTGGAGTTATGAGGAAGCAGCAGTTATTTCTCCTGCCACTGCACGAGCTGTTCCACCCATCTGTCATCCTTGCCTGGTCTGGCTTATTTGTAGCTCCATATGGTTTTCTCTTGGCTGACTCCTCTGCTCAACCTCAAATGGACAATAAATTCTGGTATTGCCACAACCCATGAAAAAATGCCCATTTATTTAAAAATAGCTGAAGTAGATATGAAACATGAACAAGAGAAAAATCTGCAGACGCTGGGAATCCGAGCAACACACACAAAATGCTGGAGGAACCCAGCAGGTCAGGCAGCACCTATGGAAAAGGGTACAGTTGACATTTCGGGCTGAGACCCTTCAGCAGGACTAGAGATAAAAAGATGAGGGGTAGAGTTAAAAGGTGGGGGGAGGGGAGGGAGAATCACGAGGTTACAGGTGAAACTGGGTGGGGGAGGGGTGAAGTAAAGAGCTGGGAAGTTGATTGGTGAAAGAAATATGGGGCTGGAGAAGGGGAATCTGATAAGGGAGGACAGAAGGCCATGGAAAAAAGAAAAGGGGGAGGAAGGCAATGGGGAGGCAAGGAAATAAGGTAAGAAAGGGAAAAGGGGATGTGGAAAGGTGAAGGGGGAGGAGCCATTACTGGAAGTTCGAGAGATTGATGTTCATACCAGAATGGAGGCTACCCAGATGGAATATAAGGTGTTGTTCCTCCAGCCTGTGCGTGGCCTCATTGCGACAGTAGAGGAATATTGGAATGGGAATGGGAAGTGGAATTAAAATGGGCGGCCACTGGGAGATCCCACTTTTTAAAAAGTAAATATGGGTTTCTTAAAAGGAACATAAACATACAACAGTGTAGCACAGTATAGGCTCTGTGACCACAATGTTCTGCCGACACTCTAACCGACTCCAAAATCGATCTAAATCTTCCCTCCTACATAGCCCTCCATTTTCTTTCATTTGTGTGCCTATCTAAGAGTCTCTTAAATGTCCCTCATGTATCCCCCTTCCCCACCCACCTGACAATGTGTTGCATGCACCTACCACACTCTGTGTAAAAAACTACCTCTGACATCCTGCTTTCCTCCAAGTTGTGCCCCCTCGAAATAGCCATTTCCGCTCAATCAATGCCTTTTATCATCTTGCACACCTCTATGAAATTACCTCTCATCCTCCTTCAGTCCAAAGAGAAAAGCGGCAGCTCGTGCAAGCTATCCTCATAAGAAATGCTTGGAGAAAGATCAGAACAGTGATTGTTTAACTTACGTTTTGTTTTACTTCACATTGTAAGGCACCAAAAAAACTTAAGGAACCAAAGATCTTTTGAGAGTTTGAAAGTTAAAGAAAATAGCATTAATATAGAATAAGTAGTGGAGAAATCATGATTGGCACGCGTCAATAAATTCCCTGGACTTTATTCTTATAGCCAAGCGATGCAGCTGAGCTGACTGGAGATGTTACCAATTTGGTGGTTTTGATCTTCCAAAAATCTCATTTGTAGAAAAGAATTTAGCAATTGCAACCTTGCTGTTGGGGAAATAACCACAGGAAAAAGAAACTACAGTTTTTTTAAAGAGATACAGCGCAAAGCATGCACTTCTGGCCGCCTAGCAATCCACCTATTTAACCTTAGCCTAGTCACAGGACAATTTATAATGACCAAGTAACCTATAACTGGCTTGTCTTTGGACTGTGGGAGGAAAACAAAGCACCCAGAGGGAACCCACACCTTCACAGGAAGGATATACAAACTCCTTACAGAGGAGGTTGGAATTGAACTCTGACACCCCAAGCTGCATTATCATTGCGCTAGCTGCTACACTACCTTGGAGCCCATAAGAATTACGTTCTATGACCAAATTGAAAAAATGAAATCACTGAAGTGATATGATAATGTCTTTAAAAATCTACTACTGTCTCAGTTAGTAGTGGTAGCAAAGGCAGCAAGCAAGATTCTCTGTCAATATTTTATGATATTGCTAGCAACTTTAGAGTTTTTAACTCATGCAGAAACCCTGCATATTGATATAAGTAATATGATATGATAGGGCTTTTCCTGAGATTGAAAATACCTTGGAAATGAATAAGGCAGTGCGCACTTGGACGCATTTACTGTCAGCTGTAAAGTTAATGAAGAGATCTTGAAGAAACACAAGCTAAGCTTTCTTGTGAGAAGAAGGGGATTTTAATGGCAAAATATGACCAAGAACAGCATTCTCTACAGCGTAATGCATCAGAGTTTAAATGGCTTGCTATTTTCACAACTTCTAAAAACTTTTCCCAAGACCTTTTCAACTCTTTATAAAATGGACTGTTAACTTGGATTTTATGAAAGATTTTTAAGACTTTCTCAATATATTTCAGGGAATTTAAACACCCTGTCTGCAAATGGGCCCTATTCTAGTCTTGTACTATTTTGTGGGCCTCATGTGGTATCTCTACTGATCACAAAATCTAGGCCATTGTGACTGGGCTGAATCAAAACTATTCTTCAATGGCAAATTCAGCATTTTGGAAAGATTTTTTGATTAGTTTTAAGATGATGCCAGCAGTTTTGCTGACAGGAAATCTCAGGGTGACCTATATTTAGATTTTCAGAAAGCATTCACTAATCTTTTTGAAAAATGTTAAGATTCATGGTATTGGGAAAAACATCATAACATGGATAAAAATTAGTAAAGGAAAGAAAAAAAGAACAAGAATATCGGCTTAATTCAGAAGGCAGGCTGCAAAATATCAATTGATATCAAACACTATATTTAGTACGTATCTGGAAACTATGAGACAAACGTTGTTGCCACCGGTGAGTGGTCTGTCTGCACCAATGACCTTCATGCTGCATGGAATTGACTTTAGTAAACCAGATATGTTGTCCTTTTGTCCAGCGTAATCAGATTCAAAAGAATGAGACCAAATATGGTGGCAGGGTCTTGTGAGTAATGCTCTCACCAAGGTGGGTCAATAGAAACTCCACCCAGCAAGTTGCCAAATAAAAAATTCACAGCGAAACAATTCACCCAGGTTTACCCAAACCTGTCAAGACTTCGAATAACTGTAAATATTCTTGATATCTAGAAATAACATCTGAATATCAAAAAATCAATGAAAGCTTCAAAATTTTGAAACATAAAAATAAATTTTAGAAATAAAATTCTTAAGGTTTAAGCATTTAAAACATTTAAGCAATGATAATGTTTGTTCCACTCCAATCAGGGAAAAAGTGACATAGCATCCACACTAAGGCTAATAGAGTTAAGAACTATTACTTTCCCTAAGCAGTAAGTCCGATCAACACTTCTGCCCACTAACCCACTCCACCAAACAACCCCAGCACCAGTACCTGACAGAGTCACTTCATGAACAGACACTCTTGTATCTAGTATCCCTTTATATATATAGATTGATTGAACATACAATCAATCTATATATAAAAACAATCTTATATATTTATATTTGTTGTATTTTTATTTTTGCGTTTATCTCTGCTGCAACTCTTTTACTGTTGTGTACTGAAAACAACATTAAACAATCTAAAATCTTGGGAAAAAAGTAAGTTATTTTCTTAGTGTCACTGAGAGCTGCTATTGTCCATTTGTACTGCACGGACATGCCGTCCCAATGCCAAATCGAACAAGGTGCAGCTTCAGCAAGAGGGTTCACATGTGTGGCAAGTTTGTGCTCCATCATGGGGCCACAAGGCCAAACTTGGAGTGTAGCTGGAGAATTTCTGGGATAGAGCAACCAGCTGGTTTGGGACTTCTCTGTCCATGAACTTGGTGTCACTCGCATTGAGAGACACTGACAGTTTAACACGGAACTGCTGACATTTCCCGATAGGTTCTGGGCCCATACAGTTAAAATATGGATTTAATTATGTCTGCAAATCCTTGTTAAGATAATTCCCACCCAATTAGAACTTGATTTGAATGGAAATCATAAATGATCTTGAAATTTGACAGCACTCCTGACTTGCATAGACAGTTTTCCTGGATGAAATTCATACTGAGAAAACCATATGTTGTACTTGGAATCCTGAAAGTAAGTCACACACAAGCCTCGGTTTCATTCAATCACGAGTAGCTTTTTGAGGCACTTCTTCAGCTAAGGAGTAAAAGTACTTCATTTATTCATTAAACTTTGGTGTTTGTTCATTGAAAGTAAAGATACCAAAGAGAAGTATGTTACTGGGCCAAACCTGTGTTGTATATACTAACACTGAATTGGGACACATGAGTGTAATTGCAGACTTGGCCAAAATGCTGAAATGGGACAGTAGGTTTCTCAGAGGAAGCTCTTTGAAAAGCTCCCGTTGCCACACTGATCACAGGAAGGTGGGCAGTCACAAAACATCAGGGTTGAAGGCAACCATTGGAGGACAAACGGGAAAGGGGAATGTGCCGCACTTCTGTATGAAGATAACGCACATGTGATTATCTGTTTTCAGAATCCTGTGTTGTTAGTAACCCTGTATCACTGTGAAATGAAGAATGACCAATATGGCAGCATTGAATGTTGATATCCAAAATATAAGAAAGGGTGCACTGGTGACGAGGGTTCAAATATCCTGAGAATTGTGGTTGGCAGATGATATTGATATCAGAGTGCAGACCCTTCGGTAATCACAGAATAATTAGAATTGGTTTATTATTATCACAATGATTGAGGTACAGTGAAAAGCTGGTCTTGCATACTGATTTATGGTTCTAGAAAGCCAATCAATAGTTTTTTTAACATTGAGGTAGAAATCGTCCTTGAACCCAACAGTAGGTGCTTTCAGATTTTTGTAGCTTCTGCCCAATGGAAGGAGGAAGAGGAGAGACGGTCTGGGATGGGTGGGGTGTTTGATTATGCTGGCTGCTTTACTGAGGTACAGACAGAGTCCACAGATGGGAGGTTGCTTTCCCTGATGTGCTGAGCTGTGTCCACAACTTTCTGCAGTTCCTTGCAGTGATAAGCAGAGCATTTACCATACCAGGCTGTGATACGTCCAGAGAGGATGCACTTTGTGGTACATTGATACAAATTAGTGAGGGTCAAATTGCACAGGCCAAATTTCTTTAGCCTCTTGGGGAAGTAGAATATAGAAACATAGAAAACCTACAGTACAATTCAGGCCCTTCGGCCCACGATGCTATGTCATACATGTACTTACCTTAGAAATTACCTAAGGTTACCCATAGCCCTCTTTTTTTCTAAGCTCCATGTACCTATCCAGGAGTCTCTTACAAGGCTCTGTCATATCCGCTTCCACCACCATTGTTGGCAGCCAATTCCATGCACTCACCACTCTCTGTGTAAAAAACTTACCCTTGGCATCCCTTCTGTACCTGCTTCCAAGCACCTTAAAACTGTGCCCTCTCATGTTAGCCATTTCAGCCCTGAGAAAAAGCCTCCGACTATCCACATGATCAATCTCTCTCATCATCTTATACACCTCTATCAGATCACCTCTGATCCTCCATTGCTCTGAGGAAAAAAGGCCGAGTTCACTCAACCTATTCCCTTAAAGCATGCTCCCCAATCCAGGCAACATCCTTGTAAATCTCCTCTGCACTCTTTCTATAGTTTCCACATCCTTCCTGTAGTGAGGTGACCAGAACTGAGCACAGTACTCCAAGTGGGGTCTGACCAGGGTTCAATATAGCTGCAACATTACCTCTCGGCTCTTAACCAATCCCAATGCTAGTGAGATGTCTTGGCCACGCATTTAGTTGTTCACTCCTAGCAACTTAGAACTCTCATACCAGTCACTTTAGCACTATTGAAGTAGATAGGAACATGTACATCAACCCACCCTCCCACCCTTCCTGAAGCCAATGACCATCTCTTTGTTGTCATGATACAAAAGCTCTCCATCTCCTTCCTGCACCCAACTCATCATTATTTGAGAATGCCAATGTGCTTTAGATATTTTTGTGACTATTCAACAAGGTTTTACCCAAAAGCTCTAAGACGTGGGAGGAAATATGCCATATTGGATTTGTATCTCAACATCTGCATGTCTCACAGTGTAAAGAGAAAAGATGTGCTAAGGTGAGTGTTGTACTGAAGTTCCTGATGAGGAAAACTTTACCCAGAAAGGACCACAAGCAGAATCCAAACTAGATCAAATCATTTGGTAGCAATTTACCTTAAGGAAATTCTTTAAGTAAGAATAATGATATGGAGACTTGCCTTAACCTAATCCTAATATGCAGATTTTTCAGTGAAAGCAAATAGAATTGTGAAAGCCTGGAAAAACTTTGAGCCAAAGTGAAATTATTATATGTCAAACCCTAGAAGTGAAGCGTACCAACTAGAAAGGTTTTGCCATTACATTGCTTTCCAAAACAGAATAAAAGATTCCTGGCATGCAGCAGCTTTAATGAGGTTTTAAAATGTTTGCGGCAACTTCTAATATTTTCCAGTGTGTATTTCAATTACTTCGTATCAAGCTTTGTGTTTGATGAAGCAGTTAGCTGGACCCATTTCAATAGTATGAGGCCTAATCTAGCTTTGTAATCATTCATTCTGATAAATGTTTCTTTCACAAAAGGGTATTAGCTTCAGGCCTAGGAATTCTTATCAGGGAGCCAACTTTAGGCAAAAATAGTTATTAGCACATATCTATTGGCATAGTTTGATAGAATGATTCACAATAATTCAAAAAACATGGTTAGTTCAACAAGGCATGCATCTTAAAGGCCACCCTTTCCATGATGAACTGTTATGACTTAACATCTGGAATTTCTGCAGGGCTTCTCCAATAGAGGATTAGGTGAATCATGCAAAATTCATTGTTTTTTTAGTTCAGAGCACCTAATCAAAATGAATGTTTTATTTTGGCCTCAGTGTTTTGCCTCAATATAATGATTTCATTGGATTTCCAGGAAGTTTCAGTGGTATATTGAAGCCTATGTCCATCATGCAAGGTAACTATGGTTCCTGCATCTCATTGGGAATAACCAGTTAACTTGATTACAGCTTCCTTCAGTGTGACACGAGGATTTAGTATTAGAGCTTGTCACCTGGCCCAGTCCAAGTGGGATCGATTGCAAATAGGCAGTTTGTGTTCCCTGCCCAGATCAATAAGTAAAACAGGATCATGTGTAGAGTGTTGCTGCCTGTGTCGCTAGGTGTAGCACAGTGGTTTTCCTTCCCTGCTTTTCAACAGATGATTCGGGATCAGTTAAAGTCAAGAACTAAAGGTGCTCATGTTGAATTAGGGATGGGTTTTAACATTAGGGGTACTCTGAAAGATGCTGTAAGCAGCCACTTTAAAGAAGACAATTCTATTTCAGTCCTGGGAATGATCACGGCCCCAGGTTCCCAAGATGTATCATTCAGACAGCACTTCATTTTTAAAAAAGCAACACACGTACATTAGTATTTGTAAGCGTAGAGAGAGGGAACCATTGGTCCACTGTGCCTATACCAGCCATCATGCCTACCCATGCTTACCCCAATTGCCTGCATTAATGATACAGCCCTCACTCATCATGGTCAAGATGCCTCTGAACTGTTCTTTTTGCTCTTGCCTTCACCACCTCCTCTAGCAGCACAACCATGATATTGTTTTATGTATGACAAACTTACCCCTTTTAAACTCCTCCTCTCACCTTAAACCTATACGCTCTCGTTTTAGATATTCTCACCATGGGCAAGAAACACTGGCTGTCTATTCTACCTATGCTTCCCATAATTTTATATACTTTCACATGTCATCTCTCAGCTCTCTTTCTCCAGGGAAAACATACTAAGCCCATCTAAATTCTCTTGATAAATCCAGTCCTCCAGTCAGGTAACATATTTTTGAATCTTGTGAATAAATTTCAGAAGTTCAAAGTAAATGTATTATCAAAGTGCATATATTTCAACCCTGGGTGTCATTTTATTTTGGGCATGCACAGTGATTCCAAAAAGCATAATAGAATCAATGAAAGACCGTAACTAGCAGGAGAGCGAAAAACCAATGTTGGAAAAGCAACAAACTGAAAATGTAAAAGAAAAGCAAACCAAAACAATAAATAAGTAAGCAATAAAAGTTGAGAACATGAGCCGAAGAGTCCATCAAAGTAAGCCGATAGGTTGCAGGAGCAGTTGAGTGATGTGGTGAGTGAAGTTATCCCCTCTAGTTCAAGAGCTTGATGGCTGAGGGGTAATAACTGTTCCTGAAACTGGTGGTGTGGGTCTTGAGGCTCCTGTACCTTCTTCCTGATGGCAGCAGCGAGGGTGGGACATGGCCTGGACGGTGGAGTACCTTGAAGATGGATGCTGCTTTCCTGCATCAGTGCTCTGTGTAGATGTGCTCACTGGTGGCGAGGGCTTTGCAATGCATGAATCTATTTCTTTTAGAGCAATGACCGCAACCCCCCAGCACAATGTATGTACGTGCGCTGTTGTCGACGTGTGCATTTCTTTCTCTCGTTGTCAGGTGAATACACCTGTTAAAGCCATCTCCCATGTAAGTGCTTTTATTTAATTGATATGTAATTGTACACAGACACAACAAATTGGTGACAGTACGAACCTGAATGTCGGAGAATATCACGAACTGCACTGACCATTACAGGATGAAACAGCAAGAGTTAAACAACACAAGAAGGCCTGCACAGACGCTAACAAACACGAGTACAGTGCAGAGTAACAGTGACAGTCGTACTGAATTTAAAGTGAAAATAGCGTGGCGATGGCTGCAGTTGGGAAAGTTGATGAATCTGATAGCTCTAATGAAGGCTGGGAGTTGTATATTAAGCTGGTTGAACTGTATTGAAATGCAAACAACATGGAGAAGCAAAATAAAGCCCCTATGCTTCTTAGCTTAATGGGCCCAAGAACATACAGTTTCTTACACAACCTAGCAAACCCTGAAAAACAGGAAGCAAGACGTTTGATGAAATTGTTACAATTTTTCAACATCACTTGAGCCCTAAATTGAATTGAATTGACTTTATTTCTTATATCCTTCACATACACGAGGAGTAAAAATCTTTAGGTTATGTCTCCATCTAAATGTGCAATCATAGTAATTTATAATAAATAGAACAGTCAATGTAATATAGAGTACACTCAAATCAGTGTGAGTTCAACCGTCTGATGGCCTGGTGGAAGAAGCTGTCCCGGAGCCTGTTGGTGCTAGCAATAGCTGAGAGATTTAAATTTATAAAAGGAACCAATCGAAGCATTTCTGAACACATTACAGAACTGTGCAAACTTTGCCAGTACTGTGACTTTAGAGATGGACTTTCTGACGCATTAAAGAACAGGTTTGTAGGTGGCATGCATAGTCAAAGAACTCAAAAGAGGCTACTATCTGAAAAAGACCTAACCTATTGTCCATTGCAATATCATTTGAGACTGCAGCAGAGCCACAGAAAAGGAGGTTAAAATGTGAAATGCACAACATCTCCCTGAATGGCGTAAAAAGCCAAAAATATTATTGATGTGGCAAATCCTCCCATGGTACAAATGACTGTTGATTCAGAAAGTCCACAGACACTTTCTGCAGACATTTTCTTTGAATCATCACAGACAAGGTCACATAGAGTGAGTGTGCAAGGCAGATAAAAAACATGACTGAGTGAAAAGTCCCAAACACAAAACTCAAATGCGTAAAGTTACTGAATGCAAAACAGAATCAGAAAACCCAGAGTCTGACAAAGGTGAGCTGTCATACCTAGAACTACATAGTATTACTGAAGCAGACCACAAAATCGTCTGGCTCACAGTAGATCACAGATCACAGTAAATCATCTGGTGTAAAGGTGAAAATGGAGCTGGATAAAGGGTCAGCTTTGTCCGTTATTCCAGAGGTTGACTACAACAGACTGTTTTCCAAGATACCGTCAGAGAAGACCTCATTGATGCTGAAGACTTACACAGGCAAAAAAGTGTCTCCCAAAGGCAAATTGAAAGTAAATTTGACGTATGGAAGCTGAACAGTCGGAGCTTTATATGTCGAAAAGTGGAGAGGTAGCACTTATCGGACGTGAATGGTTGAGAAAAATCCAACTCAGCTGGCACTCAATCGAAGCTCTCAGTGCAACATCAACAGGCAATGGCAGCCCAAATGATAGCACTAACTAGTGACTGGTACAGCTGCTTAATACTAATGAGGACAGAATTGAACAGGATGAAGCAGCAACACCAAGATTTCATAAAGCGTGTCCAGCGGCTTATGCACTACGTCCTAAAGTGGATGCTGAAATGCAGAACTTGGAGGTGTCTGGAATCCTCTCCAAGGTTGAGTAGAGTGATTAGGCCACGTTCATTGTTCCAGAGATCAAAAAAGGTGAAGTCTGGAGCCGTTCGCATATGAGGGGATCTCAAGGTAAACATCAACCCAGTGGTGCATACCATGTATCACCTGCCATGAATCCTCTGAAGTGATAGCACCAGGGAATCTAAAGTTGCTAACCCTCTGCACCTCTGATCCCCCCATGAGGACTGGCTCACGGATCTTCTATTTCCTGCTCCTGAAGTCAATAACCAGCTCCTTGGTCTTTCTGACATTGAGAGAGAATATAACATAAGAAATAAGAAATAGCAGCAGGAGTAGGCCATCCGGCCCATCGAGCCTGCCCCGCCATTCAGTAAGATCATGGCTGATCTGTCCGTAAACTCAGCTCCATCTACCTGCCTTTTCCCCATATCCCTTGATTCCCTTACTATGTAAAAATCTATCTAACTGTATCTTAAATATATTTAGTGAAGAAGCCCCAACTGCTTCCCTGGGCAGAGAATTCCACAGATTCACCACTCTCTGGAAAAACAGCTTCTCCTCATCTCCGTCCTAAATCTTCTCCCCTGAATCTTGAGGCAATATACCCTAGTTCTAGTCTCGCCTACCAATGGAAACAACTTTCCTACTTCCATCTTATCTATACCTTTCAAAATGTTGTAATGTTGTATGTTTCTATAAGATCCTCTCTCATTCTTCTGAATTCCAGAGAGTATAGTCGCAGGTGACTCAATCTCTCCTCATAGGTTAACCCCTTCATCCCTGGAATCAACCTGGTGAACCTCCTCTGCACTGCCTCCAAAGCCAGTATATCCTTCCTCAAGTATGGAGACCAGAACTGCACACAGTACTCCAGGTGTGGCCTCACCAGTACCCTGTATAGTTGCAGCATGACCTCCTTGCTTTTGAATTCAGTCCCTCTAGCAATGAAGACAAACATTCCGTTCGCCTTCTTAAAACCTGTTGTACCTGCAAGCCAACTTTTTGCAATTCATGCACAAGCACTCCCAAGTCCCTCTGCACAACAGCATGCTGCAATCTATCACTGATAATAATCTTCTCTTCTATTATTCCTTCCAAAGTGGACAATCTCGCATTTACCAACGTTGTATTCCATCTGCCAGACCTTGTCTAACTCACTTAACCTATCTATATCCCTCTGTAGACTCTCCGCATTCTCTGTACAATTTGCTTTTCCAATCAGTTTAGTGTCATCTGCAAATTTTGCTAGGCTACACTCAGTCCCCTCTTCCAAACCATCAACGTAAATGGTAAACAGCTGCGGGCCCAGGACCGACCCCTGTGGCACCCCACTCACCACTGACTGCCAACCGGAGAAACACCCATTTATACCAACTCTCTGCTTTCTATAGCAGTTGTTATTGTGGTACCTCCCAGCTTCATGTGCAACTGCTTACTCAGTCTTGTTCTTTCTATCTGATGATGAATTGAAGATATTGGTAGGAGGCAGCAAGTGGAATTAAAAGGATCCTTTTCTGGTTGGATGCCAGTGACTAGTGGTGTTCGCAGGGGGTTGGTGTTGGGACAGCTTCTTTTTATGCTGTGACTTAGATGATGGAACAGATGGCTAAGTTTGCAGCTGATACGAAGATTGTTGGAGGGCCAGGTAGTGTTGGGGAAACAGGTGGGCTGCAGAACGGTTGAGATTATGAGAATGGGCAAACTAAATGCAATGTTGGAAAATGCACAGTCATGCACTTTGATAAAAGAAATAAATGTGCAGATTATTTTCAAAATGGGTAGAAAATTCAAAAATCTGAGATGCAACGGGACTTGGGAGTCATTGTGTAGAACACCCTAAAGGTTAACTTGCAGGTTGGGTTGATGGTGAGGAAGGCAAATGCAATGTTAGCATTCATTTCAAGAGGTCTACAATATAGGAGGAGGGATGCAATGCTGAAACTTTTTAAGGCACTGGTGAGGCCTCACCTTGAGTACTGATAATGTTTTGGGCTACTTATCTAAGAAAAGAGGAGCTGGCACTGGAGAGAGTTCAGAGGAGATTTACAAGGATGATTCCAGGAATTAAATGATTATCACGTGAGCAACATTTGATGGCTCTGAGCACGCACTCACTGGAATTTAGAAAGATGAGGGGGATCTCACTGAAACCTTTCGAATGTTTAACAGCCTAGACAGAGTAGATGTGGAAAGGTTGCTTCCCATGTTGGGGGAAGTCTAGGACAAGAGGGCACAGCCTCAGGATAGAGGGACATCCATTTAAAATAGAGTTGCAGAGAAATTTCTTTAGCCAGAGGGTGGTGAATTTGTGGAATTTGTTACCACAGGCAGCTGTGGAGGCCAGGACATTGGGCGTATTTAAGGTAGCAATTGATAGGTTCTTGATTGGTTACAGAAAGAAAGCTGGGGAGTGGGGCGAGGAGGGGAAAAAAAGATCAGCCATGATTGAATGGTGGAGCAGACTCAATGGGCCAAATGGCCTAATTCTGCTCCTGTCTTATGATCTTATAATACTCCATGTGTAGTTGAATGCCTGTTTTATACAACTGTGGAGGCAAGCATGCTATAAAATCTTCCTTATCACCCTGTTTATCTACATTCCCATTTTCAGGGAAATTTGCATTTGTAACTAAAGGTCTTTCTATTGAATAATACTCCTCATAGTTCCGTTATTCACTGTGTGTTCTGCCCTCATCTAACTTTGTGCTTGTCCTGGTTAAACTTTATTTGTCATTCCATTATCCACTTTCCCAGTTGATCTAGATTGTATTGCAACTTTATTCAGCCTTCTTCACTGTCTACAATATTATTAATTTGGATGTCATTTGCAAACTTGCTGATCATGACACCTATATTCTCATTCCAAATTATTAATGTTTGACAGTGATGACTATGGTACAGCACTGGTCACGGACCTCCAGTATGATATCCCTCCACTAACACCCGCCAAGCCAATTTTGCATCCAGTTGACCAACTTGCCTTGTATCCCACATGTTCTAACTTTCTGCACCAACCTATCATGTGGGGCCTTGTCAAATACCATATAGCAACATCTATTACCTTGTCCTCATCAATCCTCTTAGTAACTTCTTCAAAAACAAGCAATTACATTTGTGAGGCATAATTTCCCATGACTAAACCATGCTGACTTTTCCTAATCAGTTCTTGATGTTCCAAATGCAAATAAATCTTATCTCTCTGAATCCCTTCCAATAACTTCCTGACACTCACAGAGGGCTCTCCGGCCTGGAATTCCATGGCTTATTCCTGCTGTCTTCTTAAATAAGGGCACAGCAGTAGTTATTATGCGGTCTTCCAGTGCTTAACCTGTAGCTAGCAATGACACAGAAATCTCTGCAAAGGCCCCAGCAAATCACCTCCCTTGCTTCTCGTTGTATCCAAGAATACATCTCATCAGGCCTGTGAATTTTTCTGCTTCTATGGATTTTAAAACCTTAAACATGTCCTTAACATGATGTAGATATGCACCTGACATTACTGTTTGTACCCCGATCTCACCAGCTAGCGGTAAGATGTAGGTGCTCAGAATTCTTGGACTCATTTACGAACATTTAGCTATGTGGATTTTTTTGCGTGTGTTTTGGGATGTATGCGACGGAATGCATGACATCATCAGTGTCAAGACTGTACTTTCTCTATTATTAAGGCAGGGCACAGAAGCTTTCTAAAATGTAGGTTTTGTTTCTGCCTCCTTTTCCTTTTGTTACAAATTGAAGACTCATTTGTTCTGTGCAATCTCAAGATATTGGTCATAATTTGTTGGCACAGTGGATAATAAAGAACAGACAGACATGCTATGTTAGGCTAATGTAATCCAGAGTGCTGATAATTGCTCCCGTATCTATGAGAACTCTTATCGAAAGATGGAAATGTGCTTGTTTTGTGTGAGGCACAAAACAAGTAAATCAAATAACGCAGCTGCATGGAAAGATTCAGGCATGATGTTTGAATGTGTAGCAAAAGACTACACAAGGAAAAATAGTGTCAACCGTACCAGCGGCACCTCCCTCCCTGATATTCGAAACAACCTTTATGTACGCTTTGAGGCAAGCAACACAATGCCAGCCATGAAAGCTACCCTCCTCCCAAGTGAGCAGCCACTGTCTGTAACAGCCGCAGGCATGAGGAGGACTGCAGAGAGTCAACCCTCGTAAGGCAGTCAGGTCAGACAACATCCCAGTCCGAGGACTCAGGGAGTGTACACACCAGCTCACTGACATCCTCAACACTTCACTCATCCAGGTCACTGCCCCACATACTCCAAATCAGCCGCAATCTTCCCTGTACCAAAGAACTCTACACCTGCAGAGCTAAGCGACTACCGTCTGGTGGCACCGACACCAATCATCATGACGTGCTTTGAGCAGCTGATAATGGCACATATCAAAATCTCCATTCCTGCCATATTGAACTCTCATCAATATGCTTACTGAGTGAACTGCTCTACAATAGATACCATAGCATCTGTCGTGCACCTGGCCTGCGAAAACAAGGACAATTACTGTATGTCAGAATGCTGATTCTGGATTTCATTTCAGCATTCAATACAATTATCCCTCAGACCTTGGTGAACAAACTCCTACCCCATGGTTTAAATACACCATTGTGCAACTGGGTGTTGGACTTTCTAATGAACAGACCTCAGATAGGATGCACAGCCGCTCCTCTCTCCCCATCATTCTCAACACAGGTGCCCACCCAGGGCTGGGTGCTGAGCCCATTGCTACACATTCTGCGCACATATGATTGCACGGCCATATTCACAAGCATCAAATTCACTGATGATATGACAGTAGTGGGACTCATCACCCACAATGATTAGACGACTTACAGAGATGAGGTGGAAGAGATCAAGGCCTGGTGACTAACCTCCTCCTTAAAGTTAACAAGACAGAGTTGATGGTTATCGACTTCAGGAGAACTCAGATCTTCGTCTTCATCAGTGGCATAGCAATGGAAACTGCAAGCAGTTTCAAACTCTGGGGAGTACACATCATACACAACTTCTTGTGGTCTCAGAACACATCTTACACAGTCAAGAAAGCTCACCAATGCCTCTACTTCCTGGGGAGTCTGCGAGAGTTGGACTTTGCACATCCATACTCACATCATTCTACAGAAGCCCAGTAGAGAACATCCTGACAAGCATCATCACTGCTTGGCACTGCAGCGAACAGAAAGGCTCCACAACGGGTGGTCAGAACTGCCCAACACATCACCGGCACCAGCCTACCCACTATCAAGGACGGGTATAGAGAAAGATGCTGGAAAAGGGCCAGTAACAATATGAAGGATCCCACCCACCCTGCACAAGGACTGTTTCTCCCAGTCCCATCAGGGAGGAGGCTACGTATCATCCACCCAGGACCACCAGACTCAAAAACAGTTACTCACCCCAAGCAGTAAGGCTAATCAATACCTTTCCCCACCATTTCCACCATTACTTTATTAATTCCTGTCAGTCACATTTTGTCAGTCTAGTATCACAGAAACATAGAAAACCTACAGCACAATACAGACCCTTCACCCCACAATGCTGTGCTGAACATGTAATTACTTTAGAAATTACCTAGGTTTACCCGTAGCCCTCTATTTTTCTAAGCTCTATGTACCTCTCCAGGAGTCTCTTAAAAGACCCTATCGTATCCGCCTCCACCACCATTGCTGACAGCCCATTCCACACACTCACCACTCTCTGTGTAAAAAAACCTTACCCCTGACATCTCCTCTGTACATACTTCCAAGCACCTTAAAACTGTGCCTTCTCGTGTTAGCCATTTTAGTCCTGGGAAAAAGTCTCTGACTATCCACACAATCAATGCCCCTCATCATCTTATACACCTCTATCAGATCACCTCTCATTCTCCACTGCTCCAAGGAGAAAAGGCTGAGTTCACTCAACCTATTGTCATAAGGCATGCTCCCCAATCCAGGCAACATCCTTGTAAATCTCCTCTGCACCCTTTCTATGGTTTCCACATCCTTCCTGTAGTGAGGTGGCTAGAACTGAGCACACTACTCCAAGTGGGTTCTGGCCACTGTCCTATATAGCTGCAAAGTTACCTCTCAGCTCCTAAACTCAATCCCACATTTGATGAATGCCAATATATCATAAGCCTTCTTAATCACAGAGTCAACCTGCATTGCAGTTTTGAGTGTCCTGTAGACTCAGACTCCAAGATCCTCTGATCCTCCACACTGCCAAGAGTCTTACCATTAATACTACATTTTGCCATCATATTTGACCTACCAAAATGAACCACCTCAAAATTATCTGGGTTGAACTCCATCTGCCACTTCTCAGCCCAGTTTTGCATCCTATCAATATCCTGCTATAACCTCTGACACACACACCTATATATATCTATATATATATAGAACCATAGAACACTACATGGCCCCACCAGTCTGTGCCGAAACTTTACTCTGCTAGTCCCATTGACCTGCACCCAGTCCATAACCCTCCAGACCTCTTCCATCCATGTACCTATCCAATTTATTCTTAAAACTTAAGAGTGAGCCCGCATTTACGTCAGATGGCAGCTCGTTCCACACTCCCACCACTCTCTGAGTGAAGAAGTTCCCCCTAATGTTGCCCCTAAATCTTTCCCCTTTCACCCTAAAGCCATGTCCTCTCATATTTATCTCTCCTAATCTAAGTGGGAAGAACCTACTCGCATTTACTCTGTCTATACCCCTCTTAATTTTGTAAACCTCTATCAATTCTCCCCTCATTCTTCTACACTCCAAAGAATAAAGTCCTAACCTGTTCAATCTTTCCCTGTTACTCAACTCCTGAAAACCCAGCAACATCCTAGTAAATCTTCTCTGCACTTTTTCCATCTTACTGATATCCTTCGTATAGATAGGTGACCAGAACTGCACACAATATTCCAGATTTGGCTTCACCAATGTCTTATACAACCTCACCATAACATCCCAACTCCTATACTCAGTATTTTGATTTATGAATGCCAGGATGCCAAAAGCCTTCTTTACAACCCTGTCTGCCTATGACGCCACTTTCAGGGAATTATGTATCTGAACTCCCAGATCCCTTTGTTCCTCTGCACTCCTCAGTGCCCTACTATTTACTGTGTATGTTCTACCTTGATTTGTCCTTCCAAAATGCAACACCTCACACTTGTCTGCATTAAATTCCATCTGCCATTTTCTGGCCATTTTCCCAGTTGGTCCAGATCCCTCTGCAAGCTTCCTCACTGTCCACAACACCTCCAATCTTAGTGTCATCAGCAAACTTGCTGATCCAATTTACCATATTATCATCTAAATCATTGATATTGACAAACAATGGTCCTATCACAGATCCCTGAGGCACACCACTAGTCACAGCCCTCCAGTCTGAGAAGCAATCGTCCACTACCACTCTGTGTTCTCCCACACAGCCAATTTCGAATCCAGTTTACAACCTCTCCATGGCTACCTAGTGCCTGAACCTTCTGAACTAACCTCCCATGTGGGACCTTGTCAAAGGCCTTACTAAAGTCCATGTAGACAACATCCACAGCCTTTCCTTCATCTACTTTCTTGGTAAACTCCTCGAAAAACTCTACAAGATATGTTAAACACAATCCACCACACACAAAGCCACGCTGACTATCCTTAATCAGCCCTTGGCTGTCCAAATACCTGTATATCCGATCTCTCAGAGCACCTTCCAATAATTTACCTACTACTGATGTCAGGCTCACCGGCCTGTAATTACTTGGTTTACTTTTGGAGCCTTTTTTAAACAATGGAACAACATGAGCTACCCTCCAATCCTCCGGCACCACACCCGTTTAAAATATTTCTGCAAGGGCCCCTGCAATTTCTACACTAGTCTCTCTCAAGGTCCAAGGAAATATCATGTCAGGCCTGAGGGATTTATCTACCTTTATTCGCTGTAAGGCAGCAAGCATCTCCTCCTCTTTAATCTCTATATTTTCCATGAGACTACTGCTTGATTCCCTTTTTTTCATACACACTATGCCAGTTTCCTGAGTAAATACTGATGCAAAAAAAAACTGTTTAAGATCTCATCCATCTCCTGAGGCTCCACACATAGACGACCACTCGGATCTTCTAGGGGACCAATTTTGTCCCTTACTATCCTTTTACTCTGGATATATTTGTAGAAACCCTTCAAGTTTACCTTCACATTACCTGCCAAAGCAACCTCATGTCTTCTTTTTGCCTTCCTGATTTCCTTCTTCAGTATTTCTTGCATTCTCTATACTCTTCAAGTACTGCATTTGTTCCTAGTTGCCTTTACCTGCTATACACCTCTCTCTTATTCTATATATATATATAATGCATATGTATACATACACATATACACTATCATCTGTATTTATATTTTAGTTTTTTTTAATTATTACTGTGTTCTTTATCTTATGTTTTCAGCTGCAATGGATCCAGAGTAACAATTATTCCATTCTCCTTTATACTTGTGTACAGGAAATGACATTAAACAATCTCGATTCATTGCCCTCCTAATACTTCTCCTCATCTCTGTCAAATGGCCCTTTATAAAACTACACATTCTCTTGCTAGGTGTACAAGATATTAAGAGGAATAGACAGAGTGGACAGCCAACGCCTCTTCCACAGGGCACCACTGCTCAGTACAAGAGGACATGGCTTTAAGGTAAGGGGAGGGAAGTTCAAGGGGTTTATTAGAGGAAGGTTTTTCACTCAGAGAGTGGTTGGTGCATGGAATGCACTGCCTGAGTCAGTGGTGGAGGCAGACACACTAGTGAAGTTTAAGAGACTACTAGGCAAGTATATGGAGGAATTTAAGGTGGGGGGTTATATGTGAGGCAGGGTTTGGGGGTCAGCACAACATTGTGGGCTGAAGGGCCTGTAATGTGCTGTACTATTCTATGTTCTATAACTGCAGTTAGAGTTAAGGTCTTTCTGAATTGTATACATTTCGATGAGATTATGCACGAGAATGTCATTCATTTGTACCATGTTCTGTCTGCCTTATGATCATCAGGCCAAGATGGGCCTAAGGGTACAAGAATCTGTCAAGAAGGAGAAGTTAAACACTCAAGAAAAAGGCACTGATCCAACACGAGTTGTATAATGTGCTAGGTTTTGATGCACCATCAATAACTCTCGGAGACGTGAGGCGAGATATAGGCTTTTATTGCCTGGAAAAAAGAACAAGCAGCAATTGACCACCACACTGCATCCTGGAGACTGAGGCCGGGGCGGAGTCCCCAATCGCCTTTATACCGGGGTCCGTGGGAGGAGCCACGGTCAGTAGGAGGAGCCACAGGAGCAGTCAGCAGGGGGGGCGTGTCCAGACAGGTCTATGTAGTTCACCACAGGTTTTAAAGTCATTGAGAAGGTAAAAATTGATTTCATAGCTTTTATTTCCATGCACTTTCTGAAGCTAATTGGAATTAGAATGAGGTTAAAAGGGAAAATACTGAGATTGGCAGGCTGAAACAACTGGTGTTCCCAAGTGGCACTCTGAAGTATTAGTGCAGGGGGTCCCAACCTTTTTTATGCCATGAACCCTGACCATTAACTGAGGGGTCTGTGGACTCCAGGCTGGGAACCGCTGGATTAGTATATTAACAATAAATGTAGTAGGGTAGATATTGAGTTGACGGATGAATCTAAATAAATAAAAGATAGTATTTATTCAGATGGAAGCGGGAAATTGCAAATGTCTGTAGCCAGTTTAAGTAAGCGATAAAGCTAAAACAGAAGGAACTTAAATGAGCCAAACATGAGATCATCTAGTTTCGACCCAAGGATGGATAAACCAAGAATTTATTCTAACTGATGAGAAGCTAGGACCTGAAAGAAATTGAGCAGTTCCAGAAAGTGACTCACTTAAAGCTAATAAGCAGATATTAGAACTGGCACAGACACTTTCAACATCTGCACAAATGAAGGTGCTACTTTTTGATAGCTTGTTGATTTGCACTGCTGGAAGAGTAAAAAAAAGTGATTTCTTTGGGCTACATTAGACTGTCTCTCTGAGCTCACAGGGATTTGCTGTTTTGCCCCCTCCTGTTGCTTTGTCAGGAATTGTGTTCACCTACCTGCTCTGCCAAAACCAGGCTTCAAAAGAGTCCTGAAGTGAAAAAGAACTGTAAATATGTAGCAGGTCAGCTAGCATTTTAGGAACAAATGAAGGATCCTTCACTGGAAGACCTTCTAACAGATTAGGAAAGTTTTGGGTATGTTTCAAATTTCAGAAAAGGGGAATGGTCAAGATCAAGAGAGAATGATGCTGCAAATATAAGACCATAAGACACAGGAGTATAATTAGGCCATTTGGCCGATCAAGTCTGCTCCACCATTCGATCATGGCTGATCCTTTTTTCCCCTTCTCAGCCCCACTCTCCAGCATTCTCCCGATAACAGTGTCAAATCGAGAACTTATCAAGCTCTGCTTTAAATACACCAAACTACCTGGCCTTCACAGCTGCCTGTGGTAAAAAATTCACCACCCTCTGGCTAAAGAAATTTCTCCACATCTCTGCTTTAAATGGATGCCCCTCTATCCTGAGGCTGTCCTAGCCTCCCCCAACATAGGAAACATCCTTTCAACATCTACTCTAAGCCATTCAACATTTGAAAGGTTTCAATGAGGTCCCCCGTTCTTCTAAATTGCAGCGAGTACAGAACCAGAACCATCAAACGTTACTCATGTGATAATCCTTTCATTCCCAGAATCATCCTTGTCCAGTCGCTTTTTATTGTCATTTCAACCATAAACTGCTGGTACAATTGAATCTCTTCTCAAACCCTCTCCAATGCCAGCACATCTTTTCTTATATGAGGAGCCCAAAACTGTTCACAGTAATCAAGGCGACGCCTCACCAGTGCCTTATAAAGCCTCAGCATCACATCCCTGTTTTTATATTCTAGACCTCTTGAAATGAATGCTAATATTGCATTTGCCTTCCACACCTCTGACTCACCCTGCAAGTTAACCTTTAGGGTGTTCTGCATGAGGACCCCAAGTCCCTTTGCATCTCAGATTTTTGGATTTTCTTTCCATTTAGAAAATATTCTGCACATTTATTTCTTCTACCAAGTACATGACCATACATTTTCCAACATTGTATTTCATTTGCTACTTGCTTGCACATTCTCCTAATCTAATTTGTTCCTCAGCCTTCCTGTGTCCTCAACTCTACCTGACTACCAATCTTCGTATCAACTGCAAACTTTGGCCATCTATTCAATCATCTAAATCATTGTTATACAGCTTAAAAAAGAAGTGGTCCCAGCACCGACCCCTTTGGAACACTACTAGCAGCCAACCAGAAAAGGATCCTTTTATTATCATTCACTGCCTCTTATTGATCAGCTAGTGCCCTAACCATGCCAGTAACTTTCCTGTAATACCATGGTCTCTTAACTTGGTAAGCATCCTCATGTGCAGCACCTTGTCAAAGGCTTTCTGAAAGTCCAAATAGACAACATCCTTTTATCTATCCTATGTGTCATCTCCTCAAAGAATTCCAACAAGTTCATCAGGCACGATGAATAGACAATAGGTGCAGAAGTAGACCATTTGGCCCTTTGAGCCTGCACCACCATTCTGAGATCATGGCTGATCATCTACTATCAATACCCGGTTCCTGCTTTGTCCCCATATCCCTTGATTCCCCTATCCATAAGATACCTATCTAGCTCCTTCTTGAAAGCATCCAGAGAATTGGCCTCCACTGCAGTCCGAGCCAGTGCATTCCAGACCCCCACAACTCTCTGGGAGAAGAAGTTTTTCCTTAACTCTGTCCTAAATGACCTACCCCTTATTCTCAAACCATGCCCTCTGGTACTGGACTCTCCCAGCATCTGGAACATATTTCCTGCCTCTATCTTGTCCAATCCCTTAATAATCTTATATGTTGCAATCAGATCCCCTCTCAATCTCCTTAATTCCAGCGTGTACAAGCCCAGTCTCTCTAACCTCTCTGCGTAAGACAGTCCTGACATCCCAGGAATTAACCTCGTGAATCTACGTTGCACTTCCTCTACAGCCAGGATGTCCTTCCTTAACCCTGGAGACCAAAACTGTACACAATACTCCAGGTGTGGTCTCACCAGGGCCCTGTACAAATGCAAGAGGATTTCCTTGCTCTTGTACTCAATTCCCTTTGTAATAAAGGCCAACATTCCATTAGCCTTCTTCACTGCCTGCTGCACTTGCTCATCCAACCCTCAGTGACTGATGAACAAGGACTCCTAGATCTCTTTGTATTTCTCCCTTACCTAACTTTACACCGTTCAGATAATAATCTGCCTTCCTTTTCTTACTCCCAAAGTGGATAACCTCACACTTATTCACATTAAACGTCATCTGCCAAGTATCTGCCCACTCACCCAGCCTATCCAAGTCATCCTGAATTCTCCTAACCTCCTCATCACATGTTACACTGCCACCCAGCTTAGTATCATCAGCAAACTTGCTGATGTTATTCTCAATGCCTTCATCTAAATCATTGACGTAAATTGTAAACAGCTGTGGTCCCAATACCGAGCCCTGTGGCACCCCACTCGTCACCACCTGCCATTCTGAGAAACACCCATTCACCGCTACCCTTTGCTTTCTATCTGCCAACCAGTTTTCTATCCATGTCAATGTCTTCCCCCCAATGCCATGAGCTTTGATTTTACCTACCAATCTCCTAGGTGGGACTTTATCAAATGCCTTCTGAAAATCGAGGTACACTACATCCACTGGATCTCCCTTGTCTAACTTCCTGGTTATATCCTCGAAAAACTCCAATAGATTAGTCAAGCATGATTTACCCTTGGTAAATCCATGCTGGCTCGGCCCAATCCTATCACTGCTATCTAGATATGCCACTATTTCATCTTTAATAATGGACTCTAGCATCTTCCCCACTACTGATGTTAGGCTTACAGGTCAATAGTTCTCTGTTTTCTCCCTCCCTCCTTTCTTAAAAAGTGGGATAACATTAGCCATTCTCCAATCCTCAGGAACTGATCCTGAATCTAAGGAACATTGGAAAATGATTACCAATGCATCCGCAATTTCCAGGGCCACCTCCTTTAATACCCTAGGATGCAGACCACCTGGACCTGGGGATTTGTCAGCCTTCAGTCCCATCAGTCTACTCATCACTGTTTCCTTCCTAATGTCAATCTGTTTCATTTCCTCTGTTACCCTATGTCCTTGGCCCATCCATACATCTGGGAGATTGCTTGTGTCTTCCTTAGTGAAGACAGATCTAAAGTACTTATTAAAATTCTTCTGCCATTTCTCTGTTTCCCATAACAATTTCACCCAATTCATTCTTCAAGGGCCCAACATTGTTCTTAACTATCTTCTTTCTCTTCACATACCTAAAAAAGCTTTTGCTATCCTCCTTTATATTCCTGGCTAGCTTGCGTTCGTACCTCATTTTTTCTCCCCATATTGCCTTTTTAGTTAAGTTCTGTTGTTCCTTAAAAATTTCCCAATCATCTGTCCTCCCACTCACCTTAGCTCTGTCATACTTCCTTTTTTTTTAAATGCTATGCAATCTCCGACTTCCTTTGTCAACCACTGTGGCCCCTTTCCCCCCTTTGAATCCTTCCTTCTCCGGGGGATGAACTGATTTTGCACCTTGTGCATTATTCCCAAGAATACCTGCCATTGCTGTTCCACTGTCTTTCCTGCTAGGATATCAGTCCAATTAACTTTGGCCAGCTCCTCCCTCATGGCTCCATAGTCTCCTTTGTTCAACTGCAACACTGACACCTCCGAGCTGCCCTTATCCTTCTCAAATTGCAGATAAAAACTTATCATATTATGATCACTACCTCCTAATGGCTCCTTTACTTCAAGATCGCTTATCAAATCCTGTTCATTACATAACACTAAATCCAGAATAGCCATGTCCCTGGTCAGCTCTCGTACAAGCTGTTCCAAGAATGCATCCCGTAGGCACTGTACAAACTCCCTATCCTGGGGTCCAGCACCAACCTGATTCTCCCAGTTCACCTGCATGTTGAAATCCCCCATAACTATTGCAACATTACCTTTGCCACATGCCAATGTTATCTCCCTATTCAACTTGCACCCAATATCCATGCTACTGTTTGGTGGCCTATAAACAACACCCATTAGGGTCCTTTTGCCCTTACTGTTCCTCAATTCTATCCACACAGACTCCACTTCTCCTGATCCTATGTCCCCCCTTGCAAAGGACTGAATCTCATTCCTCACCAACAGGGCCACCCCACCCCTTCTGCCCACAGTTCTGTCCCTACGATAGCACGTATACCCTTGTACATTCATTTCCCAGGTCTGATCCCCCTGCAGCCATGTCTCCGTTATCCCAACAACATCATAGTTACCCATTCGCACCTGGGCTTCAAGCTCATCCGCCTTATTTCTGACACTTCGTGCATTCAGATATAGAATTCTCAGGAACTTAAGGAAACCATGCTGACTTTGTCCTATCTTGTTCTGTGTCACCAAGTACTCCATAACCTCATCCTTAACAATTGACTCCAACATCTTCCCAACCACTGAGGTCAGGATAACTGGTCCACAATTTCCTTTCTGCTGCCTTCCTTCTTTCCTGAAAAGTGGGGTTATATTTTCCTGTCCTCAGGCACCAAAGTCCAATGCATTTTGAAAGATCATTACGAATGCATCCACAATCTCGACTGCTACCTCTTTCAGAACCCTAGGTGCAGATCTAAGTGACTTATAACATTGGCTTATGTACCTTTAGGGTCCTTTTACTCTTACAGTTTCTTAACTCAACCCTCAACGATTCAACATCTTCCAATCCTATGTCACATCTTTCTATTGATTTGATGCCATTCACCAATGCCTCAACTTTCTGAGGAGGCTGAGAGAGTTGGACTTTGCACATCCATACTCACATCATTCTACAGAAGCCCAGTAGAGAACATCCTGACAAGCATCATCACTGCTTGGCACTGCGGCGAACAGAAAGGCTCCACAACGGGTGGTCAGAACTGCCCAACACATCACCGGCACCAGCCTACCCACTATCAAGGATGGGTATAGAGAAAGATGCTGGAAAAGGGCCAGTAACAATATGAAGGATCCCACCCACCCTGCACAAGGACTGTTTCTCCCAGAGGCTACGTATTATCAACTCAGGATCAGCAGACTCAAAAACCGTTACTCACCCCAAGCAGTAAGACTAATCAACCCTCTCCCCACCATCTCCACCGCTACTTCATTAATTCCTGTCAGTCACCTTATGTACAGCACAGCCACACCACCCCCTCTGCCTATCATCCTATCCCTGATACGTGTAACCTTGGAAATTCAGCTTCCAACTACAACCATCCTTCAGCCACAATTCAGTGATGGCCACAACATCATACTTGACAATCTGTAATACTTCAACCAGATCATCCACCTTATTTCTGATACTCTGTGCATTGAGATGTAACACTCTAAGTGCTGTATTTGCCACCCTTTTTGATTTGCAGTCCTAATGCACTGATACTCACACTGCTGCAGTTTTGCCCCATCATCTGCCTGTACTTGCTGACAGTCTGACTGCACGCTATCTTTGCTTGTCCACCATCTGTCCTATCCTGAGTCCCTTCACTGCAGTTCCCAACCCCTGCCAACTTTGTTTAAACCTTCCTCAACAACTCTAACAACCCTGCCTGTGAGAATACTGGTCTCCCTCAGGTTCAGGTGCAACCCAGCACTTTTGAACAGGTCATACCTTCCCCAGAAGAGATCCTAATGATCCAAGAATCTGAAGCCCTGCCCCCTCTGCCAGCTTCTCAGCAGCACATTAAACTGCCTAATCATCCTGTTTCTACCCTCACTGGCATGTGGCACAGGCAGAAATCACTACCCTAGAGGTCCTGCCTCTCAGCTGTCTGCCTTGCTCTCTAAATTCTCTCTTCAGGACCTCTTTGCTTTTCCTTCTTATGCCATTGGTACCAATATGTACCAAGACATCTGGCTGCTCTCACTCCTCCTCCAAAATGCTGTGGATGCGATCTAAGATGTCCCTGACCCTGGCACCTGGGAGGTAACGTACCATTTGGGTGTCCTGTTCATGTCCACAGAATCTCCTACCTGTTCCCCTGACTATTGGGTCTTCTTCTCCATCTTTCCCTTCTGCACCATGGATCCATGCTCATTGCCAGTATCCTGGTCTCTGAGGTATTCCCTTGGAATGTCATCTCCTACAACAGTACCCAAAACAGTATACTTGTTATTAAGGGGAATGACCACAGGGGTGATGGTGTAGGTTCTGTATTCACAACAGATCTGCCTAGTGGAGACATGAATGGAAGTGAGAGAAGGGGTGGGGTGGGAGCGAGATAAGCAGTAAGCCTGGGCTTAGAGAAAATGAATACCGTGGTTGCCACAAATCTGAAAAGATTCCTGAAAATACCCAGCCATTCAGATAGTGTTTGCAGGAAGGTCCAAATGCTGTAAGAGGCCTGAATGGAAGATGGAATGTGTTTCTTAGGTGTAGATCGAGTTTTGTTGAAACAAGTAGCCAAAGAAGACCATAACATATAGAAGCAAATTTAAGACTGTTTGGCCCATCGAGTCTGCTCTGCTATTTCATCATTTTCCCTCTCAGCCCCAATTTCCTGCCTTCTCCCCATATCCGCTCATGCTCTGACTAATCAAGAATTTATCAATCTCTGAATGAAATATACCCAATGACAATGAGCAATGATGCTATTGTCACATCCACTTCTTGTGTTTTAGAACAGGGTAATTCTACTAATGGAAGAATCTCAAACTAGGGGACCTGTTACAAGGGGTGGTCATTAAATCAGGTACATAGAGAATTGTCACAGAATGTAGCTATGAAGGGTCAAGGGCCAGTGGCTACTCCTGTTTCTGTTCTTAATGTGATAAACCACTGGAAGCTCAGGGCCACCCTGAGGTGTTTTGCACTGGGCTCACCTAGGCATTGTGAGCATTCTGATATCTTCGTGGAAAGGACAATAAATAGCTTCTGGGCCTAGGAAACGAGTTGAACAATAATATCCCTGCTTCAACAAGTGTAAAAACTTTTGTTCCTATGGGGATCTGCAGTTCTTCCAGATCCCCTTATGTCACTGCTTCCCTGCCCTGGCATCTGCTCCTTCCAGAGTTCTTAACACAGGACTCTGCTTAAAGCTCCCAGTGTGCAGCCAGGATAGAGCGCATTGCAAGGGTAGGTAGCAGACTACCTGCGTCAATTACAGAATGGAGTCCAATAGCTGTAAAGCTGTCATTCCCAATGTCTTTGACATGTCAAGTGCAAATTAAAACAATAACTTCAATAAATGATCAAATTATTTAATTGTCCATCTCCTTGTAGCCAAACTCTTACCTTCATTGTATTGTACTGCTATAAACCGAGTCCCCATCCTGAAGCCTGTGTAGGCTTGCACTGTCTTTGAGGCAACATTGAACAGTTGACATGCAAAAGATACCACTACCAATACCACCCCACAAACCAGAACTTTGACAGGAAAACACAGCAAGGTTAGTGAGTCAGCATTGGCATCACTTCAGGGGCCATGGCACATTAACATAAACACAAGAAAATCTGCAGACGCTGGAAATTCAGAGTGACACACACAAGATGCTGAAGGAACTCAGCAGGTCAGGCAGCATCTGTGGAAAAGAGTGAACAGTCGACATTTCAGGCCGAGACCCCTTCTTCAGGACTGAGAGGGAAGAGGAGAGATGCCTGAACTAAAAGGTGGAGGGAGGGGAAAGAAACTGGCAGGAAGGTGATCAGTGAAGCCAAATGGTTGGGAAAGGACAAGGGTGGGAAAGGACAAGACTGGAAAAGAAAGAATCTGAGAGGAGAGTTGACAACAGGAGAAAGGGAAGGAGGAGGGGATTCAGAGGGAAGTAATAGGTAGGTGAGAAAAAGTAAAAGGTCAGAATGGGGAATAGAAGGTGGGGGGAATATCTGTTCCTCAGAAAGAGAAATTGATATTCATGCCAACAGGTTGGAGGATACCATATAATAATGGCATTTTCATTTGACCAATTCCACAATCTCACCTCAGAGTTGGGACTGGTCAGAAGTTAGATTAAGAACATTATAAGTTATGGTGAGAAAAAATATTTTTTAAATCTTCTAGGAGAAGTTACTAACTGGAGAAAATCATGTGCAAATTTGTGCCTTCCATTTGCTAAGCTTAATAAATCATGACAAACAGGAAAAAATAGGCTTAATAAAGCTTTATTGCAATATGTTTGTACACGGTACTGTTGCTGCAAACTTTTGAATTGCCAGAGTTATGGAGAGAGTTAAAATATGGGTTTTTGTTGCCAGTTTCATAACATTATTTTGAATGGCACCAGAGGACATCGCAGTACTAGTTGAAAGCCGCACAGATAGAGGGTTAAGATCAGGTGGACTGATGCTCTCACCCACTGGTAATGTGGCATCGAGGCTTCCTAAAGCTGAATATACAGTATGTTATCTGTGGAGTGAAGTTCTACAACAGTAGTTTCAAGTTCTTAAAGTAAAAACACAAGACATATGCAATTTCACACACAGATGTAACATGTAACAAACTCCCGTACCTATTATGAGCAATTCATGAAGTGAATAGATGACCATGCATGGCTTTTTTTTAAATTACAATTCACAGAATAACACTGCAACCAGTGTGTCTGATTTATCTTACACTATACTACACAGAAACATCATGAAGAGTGACATTTACACAACTGTACAGCATTATCCTTCTTTATTTTTATTGTTCTTAGAAACTTGCCCTTTCTACTTTACAAGACTTTTTTAAAAACTCCTATTTTCTTTACAATTTCCCCCCCATATTAATATAAAATGGTGTTAATATTTCTGAAGATATTTTCAAATTAAGCAAAAATTGTGTACGTTTATTTCTTTCTCCTTTAACCACAAGTGGAGATGACTATTTGTGGTGTTGCTTCAGTGTTTAAAAGTTTGAGTACGTTCAGACCAGGATACCACAAGATTATGGACTTTGTTCCAGCAGACCTTGGGAAGGACTGGTAAACTATATATAGCCTGATCATATGCATCGCTATATCAGTAAAAGTGCAGAGTTTGTGAGGAAGCCTAGCCTCGGGTTGAAAAGGATTACATCTTGAGAGTTTCTTTCTCAAAATACATGCTCGCTTTTTTGGGGATAAAAAGCAAATAAATTCAGCTTTTTCCACACACACCAGGAAGCTTCATTACAGACTACGTAACCTTAGAAGAATCCAATGCTTGTGTTGCCAATATAATGCAGTCACCTTTTGCATTCCAAGTTAAGGAGACAGTTGCTAAGTTGAAGGCCAAGACTAGGCTAATATATTAAAGGGAAATCTTTCTGTGCCTAACCATATTTGAGGTATTATCAGGTAGTAGCTCTGTGTTCTTATTAAAGACATACAGCACTGAGGAAGTCAATCTTAATACTGACATCTGGAAAGTACAAATTGACTTTGGTGAGTATTTGAAAAACAAGTTTTACCAACACCATAACCACCATAAAATAAATTGGAAAGCCTGAAGAGAAATGAGAAACCATTGGCAGTGTTGCAATAATTTTCATTGTCTTCTGCATTTTAACCAGGCAATACCAATTTAGTAATGTTAAAATATCAAATACTTGTGATGGCTTTTTAAAAAAATCAGTAAGTTAATTATTTTAGCACATGACAAAATGCAAAAAGATTAGTAATACCAAGATGAAAAGCACATCGTTCAAAGTTTCATAGGACTGTTCAGAAAAAAATGTAACATTTAAAGGGTGTTAGTTGTCTTATTTTATGAAAGTTTTTGTAATAGAAATGCAAAACATTATTTTGATCTAACTGTTGATGGTATTAAGAGTATTCTGCTTGAGCAGACTAGAATTTTTCTGCAGTCTAGCTATTCTAATTCTATGGGCTCAGTATTTGTGGGGGGGGGGCAGGGTGAGAGTTTACTTTATTCAAGTTAGGAATCTTGGAAGAAAAATTTTCCTGGATATTGAGCAACTTTTCTCTCTCTGGTTACTGCTTGTAACCAGTCTGGTTGGCAGCAGGCCAGCTGTATAATGGGACTGAAGATGGATCAACTGCAGTTTTCCATTCTGATGGCTGGTAGGTGTTTCTTAGTGTTGTAAGAGGGAGAGGGCAGAAGCGAGAGCAGAGTGATTGGTGGAAAGCAAGACCTAAATGCTGCTTTTTTTTTGTCAGTAAATTTCTGTGATGCAATTAAGCTATGGATTTTTCTCACCTGCTGAGTTTCCGCAGAGTCAGAGCAACTGAGTTGCCTATGGTTAAACAAATAACCTCTTGAAATGTTTAAATATCCATTCCTTTTGGATTTCTCGGTTCTTCATCCTTGTCACATACCGAGTAAAACTGAGCTTGGTGGGAAATCTACAGATAGTGTTATTGAAAATGCCTTCAACCCTCGTTTTTTTATGGTGGTAGACTTTGTGTGGCGGGAATAGTATAGCCAAGGAACTGTAGATGCATTTTATAGATGGTATACACTGCAGCTGTGATGCACTGATGTTGAAGAAAATTATTATATAAAACGGAAGATAAGAGTTCTAGTCAAGTAGGCTGGGAGTTGTTAGCTGGGCCGAATCTCTGTTTCGGGCTTTTTCTAAATTTGTTCTCAGGTGTTGTTTTGTATCTTCAAGGCCAAATGTCTGCTGTTGTTATTATGACTGATAGGTACTCTGCCATTTCACTTCATGCATTATAGCACCTATTGTAACATTGCTGTGAATATTTTCAGTAACTGTCTAAAATAGTAGCTATACAAATCTACCACATAGCTGCAGATTATAATCTCAGTTATCATTGAATGAGAATTCATTTCCAATAGATTTTCACTGTATTATTAATTGTGCAGTTATTTACCTTTTTAATGAGGGGCAGAATGGTTGCACTGCGGTTAGCATAACGCTATATAGTTACAGTGGTTGGGGTTTGATTTCTGACACTGTCTGTGAGGAGCTTGTATGTTCTCCCTGTGACTGTGTGGCTTTCCTCGGGGTGCTCTGGTTTCCTCCCACATTCCAAAGTCACATGGGTTAGGGTTAGTAAGCTGTGGACATGCTATGTTGGTGCCAGAAGGATCACAACACATGCAGGCTCTCTCAGCACATTCTTGGACTCTGTTGGTCGCTGACACAAATGACATATTTTGATCTATGTGTGACAAATAAGCTAATCTTCTATGTTCCAGTATTATCTATATGTAGGCATCTTCTGGTGTACTACATAAATATTGATCAATTCCACTCTTCTAAACTCCTGATTTACAAGTACAAGTCAAAGATTGGGCATTCTCCAGAGGCTACTATATGTCCAGGCACTACAATTGCTTTGCACCACATATAAAACACACACCAGCTCCATTTACCTGAATGAATTCAGTCCCACCTACAAAATGCATTGGAGTTACTCGACTAAGGGCAATTCAACAGCTTATCTCATACACCTAATCTCTATCCTCAAGCAAGATCAGGGTTGTAGGCACATGGGAATACCACACCTCTAGGTTTCCCTCCAAGTCAAACAACATCCTGACTGGGAACTTCATAGCCCATTCATATCATGGGTGTGAATCCTAGAGCTTCACTTGACCTGTTTGAAATTATTTCACCAAAAAGACTGTAGTATTACTAAGTAATGGCTTATCTTCACCTAAGGGATAGGCAATAAATACCGGCCTGGCTAGCTACGCTCCTTCCTACTCCGATTCAAAACTAAACAAGTTCAAATGAATAAAAATAATCCAATTTTGACTTCTGCCTGGTTTAAATGAGGCATGGGACTGCTGGAGGGAGTATCTGGAGAAATAGGTTCAATTTTGGTATTATGGTAAAAGCAACTGGTAATTCTTTGGATGACACATAACAAGAAGATTAAACTGGCATATTTTCTACAGATCAAGACACAACTAGCCCCATGCTTCATTTACAAAGTTAGTTCCAGAATACTCTACATAAATTAACTTCTTATTAACTTGTTGCTGTTCTGTCACATTTATCAATTAAAATTAAAGATGATAAATGTATTTTAGACTACCTGTTCAAGTGTGCCTTGTGCAGGAAGGCACAGAGTCGACTGTACTTCCTAAGAAGGTTGGCGTCATTCAATGTCTGTAGTGAGATGCTGAAGATGTTCTATAGGTCAGTTGTGGAGAGCGCCCTCTTCTTTGTGGTGGCGTGTTGGGGAGGAAGCATTAAGAAGAGGGACGCCTCACTTCTTAATAAGCTGGTAAGGAAGGCGGGCTCTGTCGTGGGCAAAGTACTGGAGAGTTTAACATCGGTAGCTGAGCGAAGGGCGCTGAGTAGGCTACAGTCAATTATGGATAACTCTGAACATCCTCTAAGTAGCACCATCCAGAGACAGAGAAGCAGTTTCAGCGACAGGTTACTATCGATGCAATGCTCCTCAGACAGGATGAAGAGGTCAATACTCCCCAATGCCATTAGGCTTTACAATTCTACCGCCAGGACTTAAGAACTTTTTAAAAGCTATTATTAATGCTTTTTGAGATAGTGATTTAGATGCATATCATATTTTTTTTTTACTGAGTTAAGTATTGTATGTAAGTAGTTTTGCTACAACAAGTGTATGGGACATTGGAAAAAAAGTTGAATTTCCCCATGGGGATGAATAAAGTATCTATCTATCTATCTATCTAATCCTCTATTTTTTATCTAACATATACAGACAAACAAATTAATCTCAATTTGATTGGTTTAGCCTTCTCTTTCTAGAGTTTCACCATTTACCAGGAACAGCTACTTCCTAATTTTAAGAGCTTCAGTGTTCAGGGGTTTGTACCATCTTTGGAGTTAGTACAGCTGACTGAGCTTCAACTATACTAATGCCACAAAAAGCAACAGCATCCAGTCATGGTGAGGTCCCTTTCATCAAAACCATGCTGAACTTAAGTGATATTGGAGAGAACATATGCTGCTATGTCTCATCATTAAGTTGCTCAGGAAGGTAAGGCGTAGAAACAACTAGTAATTTAATTCAAAGAATTACAGACTGATTTCTAAAATTTGAAGATAAGTACATTAAGTAGAAACTAGCTATCACCTTCCTTCATTTAATTTAGAAATTCAATCTTTGACAGTTTGCTGCTTGCAATCCATGATGTTTTGAGGTAAAATCCATCAGATCTTATACTTTCTCCCTCCCTGCCTCCTACCTCATAAAAAGTCCTGCGACATTAGCACCAACATATCCCACTGCTCCATCAAACAAAACATATACTCACATAGCACAAAGCCATAATTCTTGTAAAAGAAATTAATAATTAATTTATCTGAATTACACAATAGATTTCGTTAACATTAAGCCAGAGTGAGAAATGGTCTTTCCTCCTGAGCAGAAGGGAATTTAGGTTTTAAACTGGCACCTTCACAGCACCAAGATGAGGAATGCAATGTGCAGATTTAAATATTTCTATAATTGACAAAACTTTAAAAAAGAAACTTTATTGATTTGGTAGAACAATGTCATAGCCAGAACCAGCTCATGGCACGTATATAAAAAATAAAACTCTTGGCCCAGCCACTTTTACCCTTGAATTTATTCATTGTTTCTACACTCAACACTATGACATTTTCAAAACATTGGGTAGGGGACAAGGCTACATTAAAACAAACTACAATATTATCCAATACTGATGGAAAGATTATTGACTTGAGAAAGTAACTCTGTACTTGACCTGTTATTTTGGAGCCTCAAATTGCTGCAAAATCTATTCAAATTTGCTTGCATCCATTCAATGTTTTATTGACTTTTATGTGACACCACTACCCCTCAATGGTATTTATTATACTTTCTATACATTAATAAACTCTACCACTTTCTCTAAACTTTTTGTCAACCTTTGAATAAATATTTCCTTCTGATTGCTACTCTTTAAGCTCTAGCTTCAAGGACAAGAAAATCTCTCTTCGAATCAAGTTTGGGCCCAAGTGCATCAAGAACACAGTTGGCTAAAATTCTGAACTAACTGATTACAAATCTAGCCCCCTGAAAGCTTCAAATAATATTCAGTTACAACTCAAAACATTCTCAATACTTAACTGAAAATATCCTAGGTTGACATGGTCATGAATCTTCATAACATATTAAAAAATTACACGAGATATTTTATTCAAGTGAGCATCTCTGATGCTTATTAATATGTTTAGGGACTTGTCCTATGCCAGCAAACCAGTATTGAGGGTTCCTTTACCTGTATAGTTAGTAAGTAATTTAACCAACTTGAAGCAAACTAAGCAAATAAGCAGACTTATATCTTCCATTCCTCACTGGTCAACACCAATCCAACAACTCAAGCCAAATAATCAAGTTCAAGAATCTATTTTCTGTATTAACCTAATTGAAGGGAGCAAAAATAATGCATGTTATGCGAAGGAATTGGGGACTGTTTGCGCATTATCAGGATTCAACTTAATGGCTTGTTTTTCTATCAAGTGATTTCATTCCCAGGTGCAATACATGTGTATGCTGTTACTGAGACAGTCAAAACTTTGCAGGTTTTTATACAAGAATAGTACCTTTGCAGAATTTATGCTATCATTCACTTTTTGAAATATTGTATCCCTTTTTGCCACAACTGCTCCCTTTATTTCAACGTTCAAGCCAAAATGGGGTATCCAGACCAACAATTGCCATGCCATTCTGGAATCAAGGAAGCGTGAGCCATGGCTGCCCACAGCATATTGGGAAAACAGCTTTATATGTAGCTGTATCTTAAACATTTAGTTGCCAAATGCTCTTGGAACTTTCTACATTTGTGAATGATTAAATTTAATTTGTTCTGAGCTCTAATCAGCAGCTAATTAACAAAGTCCATGTGCACCATGAACCTTTATTTCTTGAGGTACCAATGCATTCTGTGCCATTAGGATGCTCATAATCAATTTACCCCAATTACCTACTCTTACTGAAAACGGTCAAACAAGTTTTACTTGTTAAAAACAGCTACGACATTTATTATTTAAAAAGGGGAATTTATCCTTTACAAATATCATCCCTTTCAATCTTGAATAATTAAATCAACTGCTGAATATAGTGATGCCTATTGACTGTATGGGCACCTTAAATCTTCTTGCTTACCCAGCATTCCATAAAACTTTAGAAGGCATTCCTAGAAACATAGAATATAAAACAATGGCAATGATACTCCCAAGACGATAATAATAAGACCAAAGAGGCCTACAAAAATAATACTATTTAGAATTGAATGGTTCCTTGTCAAGTTGTATTAAATCCTTTTTTTGGATGTAGGTTAGGTTTGCGGCCAGCCAACATCAGCACACTGTCTCCTTAAGGCCTGGTTCTTGCACTTAAATGGTGCATTACTGCTACACAAATAGGTCACAAGTAAAGCCAATGTAAACAAAACACATACAACAGCTTACCCATTAAAGGTTTCTAATCACTTCAGTTAGATTTTTTAAAAAGCAATACTTTTACCTAGGAATAAATACTTCCAAACAATCCTGTTTTTTTAAAAAAAAGCTGTCAGAACTTTAGTGCCAAATGTGCCATCTCTTTCTAGCTCATTTCTCATATGCATCATATGATGAATGGAGCTGGGTGATGACTGGATACCACGAGCAGCAAATGGTTGCCAGTTGAATGGTTTTAGCTGTGCCTTGGTCAAGAGCAAGTGATGCTATCTGTTTTATTTCATGCTCCGTGCTCTTCACACTTGCATCTCAGAAGTGCTGACCAAACCAAGTGCTTTGGCCTCTTCTGGTGTCAAGCCATTCTTTAATGTTCTTCTTACTATAAGAGAGAAATACAGATACATTAAGATCACGCCGTTATTCAAGGAAATGCGGTTTCAGAAATTATTGTTTAAGAATCCATCTTTACAAATCCTCGTGATATTTGCAAAGCAATGCAAGCAATGAGGAAGCACACAAGGGAAAGGATAAAAAACGGTCAGGAAAACAAAGTAAATCAATCTGAAGAAAAGTAAATTATGTATGTTAAACAGGACTGTCTATATGCTCTCTGTGACATTCAGCCACAATTTGTAGATAGACGAACAACAAAGCTGGACTGATGACTAATCGGTCTTCCGTTTCATGGAATGTGTGAGTGGAACAAGTCATGAGTGAGTCAATGCCACATATTAAAACTATTGAAGGCTCCTTTCAATAACCTGAGGATTGAGTAGGCTGCTGAGACAGAAATTGGCCAGACTGCATTCACTGGAAAAGGGATAACTAGGTATGTTTTCATTTTCTGCATAATTTCCATTTGAGCAGACTGGCTAAAACTACATTTATTTCTTCAGTGCTACAACAAAGATATTGTCAGAAAGTCAGTATTACTATGTCAAGTGGACTTGAGTTGCAGGCCAAATCAAAGCAGTGGAGTCCAGGCCCCAGAGTGTATTGAAACGACAGAACCTGATGCTTGGATGATGATTTAAGTGCCAGGCCGAATCGAGAAAGATCGGGTACAGGCCGAATTGAGGCAGCGGGGTTGAAGCAACTGAACCTGATTTTTGGCAATGGGGCAGACTGAAAAGGTCAGGGTGTCAGGGCCCGAGGCAAGGGATGAGTTGGTTCAACTCGCTGCTCTGCCCTGAACTAAGGGTCTATGAATGGACTCTTTGCAGACTTCAGTTCAGACACTATTTGCTTGTGTTTACTGTTTGCATGATTTGATTCTTTCTCTATATATTGGGAGTTCGACGGTTTTTGTTTTTAAAATGGGTTCTTTTGGTTTTCTTTGTTTCATGGCTGCCTTTCAGCCATTCTGCATTCCAGATACTTAACACTCTGAGTGAAAGGGGTCTTCCTATATCCCTCTCTAAATCTCTTTCTCTTTTCCCTTAATATATGTCTTTTAGCCTCATCTCCCTCTGCTATGAGGAAGTTTCTTGCAGTCTGCTGTCATATTTCATACAAGGTAATAATGTCTACTTTTGACCTTGTCCCTACAGTTTCCTCTGTCTCCTGTTGATGGTTTGGAAGTCTGTAATACACCCCCAGCAAAATAATGACAACCTTTGTTGTTTATTTTCTCTACCCATGGTGCCTTGCTGAAGAGCCTTCTGGATATCCTCCCTAAATATTGAAAGTGAATGTAAAGAAATCATATTGAAGGACAAACAAGGATGTCACCTCTGGTATTCTGGCCAATATTAATGCCTCATTCAGTGTTTCTGTAAAGGATATGATCTGACCAGTGTTTCAACTGCTGCTTGTGGTTATGCTACATTTTCTGCATTTACATCACTGACTGCAATTCAAAACTACTTAATTAGCTATAAACTACTGGGACACTCTAAAGCAATATAAAAGATGTGATCATCCAAGTTTTCTTATTATGACTTTCTGAACTAGAGAGTTGTAACCCGAATGAATAGGCAGGGAAAAACTACTAAACCAGAGTAAGTTTAACCAATGGAGACGTAGTGAAACAAGTTAAATTAGAAGGTAGGATCACTTAACAAAATATTATGATTCAAAGCAGATGTAGGAAGGCAGAAAGCTTCCACCCATCACGTTTACTCTCTTCTAGACAATACAGCAAGTCTAGTTGACTTGATTTACTACTGCTTGATATACTCCAGCGTCTAAGTACCATAGCTAGTCACCAATTGAACTTCTCATTTGGCGATCAAAATTCCATTAATCCCAAAATGAATAATTCACCGCAGATTTGTGAAAAGGAGTTCCATATACTGTATATATTTTTAAAAAGTGCTCTGCACCTCTGAAACAACTGACAGTATTTTTTTATTGCTAGATGCCATCCAAGACTCTTCAGACCATTGAGATACTCTCTTCTAAATTCCAGGCAGCTTCATTTACTTTTACATTTGCTTTTTATATTGAATGTACCTTCTGTATCTGTAAATTATTTCTCCATATATAATCTACCAACCTCCAAGAGGATTTTGGAGGCTTGCCTGCCTCAGTGACCCACAGGACTATGTTGGTTGGAGTCAGGGCTTTATGCTTTGGACCCTTGTAGGGTTACCATGCCAAACAAAAGGGTAGAGAACAGATTAAGAGTGGTCCACCAGTCTTCCATGTTCAGGGGTTCAGCTCAGGGCTAACAACTCAAATAGGTCAAATACAATTGTTACAGAAACAGCAATGAAGAATCCTTGTACATTTGAGTGCAACAGTATTCCTGATTTTTCACTCAAGGCTTGCGAAACTGACAGTAGTGAAAACAGAGAAACTACTGATACAATGAAGGAAGCCCTGAACCCAGATGGAGGAACTTCATTGCTGCTCTAAATGCCAGCGGACATAACAAGCATTGAATGTAATCTATCAAAACCATTCCTACATTGAATGCTATTAATTCTCTTCTTAAACTTCAGTGTTCTGAGTATAACCCCAATTTTTAATATATTAAATATATTTACAACTATACTATGCATTTTACCTTGTTTAAAAACTCTCAAATAAGCCTTCAATATATTGAGAGAAACTTTTCTTTCCTGCACTATTAAAACAACACAAATATTATTCTTAAACATGAACTGCAAGATAACAAATAAGAGTCACATCTAAAATTGGTTAATGACCGACATAACTTACAAGGGACAAATATTCGGTTTTCCAAGTTTTGTGTCCAAGTTAATCCAGGCTTAAAAATTGCTCTTGATTCTTGCTGGGTCATCATAGGTTCGTAGCCTGAGCAGTGACTAAAGGTTTATCACCAATTTAACCATACGATGTATGGTTTTCTTACCGCTGCAGGAAAGACTGCCATCTAATGGCTCAGCCCAAATAGACAACACTCACTGTTAGATACGGTATGCACATGTACATAACCACTGAATGGATTCAATACCATCATTAGATTTGAATGTTAGTTGGTATGCCCAAGTGGCACATGGTACAGCAGGCATTAAAGTTGGACCGAAGGAAACCCATCTGGTAAATACTTCTTGATTCAAGCTAACAAAACAATGGATGAAATGGAAACTAGTAGATCAACAACATTTAATATGTTTATGAAAATGATTGAGGCATTATTGAATAAAAACCTTTATTTATCTGTGTGTTTCCCATTAAAATCATAAAGCAAACCTTACTGGATGTGTATCTAGGGAATAAAGAGGGCAAAATTAGTTTATTTTACTAGAGAAACATCTGTCAAACAATTATTATCATATCATTAAAGTGGCTATAGAACAGGACAAGGAAAAAAATCAACAAGAAAAATATTTTCAGTAAATTGAAAAAGGGACCATGTCTTGGAAGATAAGAATCAAAGATTTCGAGTTAAAACAGTAAATCAGAAATCGTCAGAGATAAGATTGTTCAGATATAAACTGGACACATTCAAGGGAAGAGACAAAGAGAGACTCAAAATGAGAGTTTCCAAAATGAGTGAAGACGTGGAGACAAAAATGAAACAGGAAATGGTGGCTTCGATCCTAAACTGAGAACTAAATTTGGAAAAAAAAAGTGCAGAGCAGAACAGAGAAGGAAAATAGAGGAGAAAAGAAGCTCAATAGAAAAGAGAATACAAAAACAAATTAATCAAGCTTTCTGTGAGCATGAATAGGGATCAAAAAGGACATTTTTTTTTGCAGACAGGGTATGATTGGGTATTGAGGGACCTAAAATACTGCCAATCAAGGCACAATATAGTCTTGATGTCTGCAGAAAGAGTGGAAATAATGGAGTTGTGGACCATAAACTTTCAACTGGCCAGATGCCAAAGGACTGTGATATTAATCCTTCTTTCCAAGATGTGTGATGGTAATAAACCAAATGTCTCCAGGGAAATCAGCTTGAGAAGGAAACAATTAGAGATGATTAACTGAAACAAAATTAATTGGCACTTTTCTATTAAACAGAAACAAATTTTAAGCAGCAAGTCTAAATTTATTAAAGCCAAGACGGGCTCGATTAGAGTGCTTTGTTGAAGTACTGAAATGGACAGACGGCAGTAAAGTAGTTGACATGATATTGATTTGCCTGTGGTATCTGATGAAAAACAAAATCATAGCATTGATCTTAAAACTTAAATGCAGAGGACGAATGCTTAGAATGCTGTTTTAACAACTGGTGGGAAGTAGACTTGACATCATCCTCTAGGGGGCAGTGGTGACCCTGCCTTTCTACTAAACCTGACTAGGTGTCACGGGGAGAACACTAAGTAGCAGGACTTCATAAAAAGATGGACATATGATTGAAAATGACAGATAACATTTAGCAAAGTTGAGTAAAGTTGTACACTTTCAAAGCCCCCACTGATCCTGAGGCCGAGGTGAGAAGATTCTTCAGGAAGGTGAACCATAGAAAGCACCTGGCTCAGACAGGGTACCTATCTGAGTACTAAATACCTGCACTGATCAACCGGCTGGAGCATCCACTGATATCACTGACCTCTCCCCTTTGGCAGTCTGAGCTACCCACCTGCTTTGAGCAGGCTTCAATTATACAGGTGCCCAAGAAGAATGTGGTAACCTGCCTCAATAACTATTGTCCAGTAGCACTTGCATCAACTGTGATGACATGCTTTGAGGGGTTTGTGATGAAGCACATCAACTCCTGCTTGTGAAGCAATAATTATCCACTCCAGTTTACCAACTGTCGCAACAGGTCAACAGCAGATGTCATTTCATTGGCTCTGTGCTCAATACTAGAACATCTGGACAGCAAAGATGCGTACATCAGGTTGATGTTCATCGACTACAGCTTGGCATTAAATACTATCATCCCCTCAAAGCTAACCAACAAGCTTTAAGACCGAGACCTCAATACCTCCTTGTGCTACTGGAAAGTTAGTTCAGATTGGCTACAGCATCTCCTTACCCATCTCCATCAGCACAAGTGCACCACAAGGTTGTGTACTTAGATCACTACTCTACCCACTTTATACTTTTAACTGTGAGGCTCAGTACAGCTCCAATGCCATATTTAAGCTTGCTGGAAACACCATTGTCATTGGCCGAATCAAATGCGGTGACGTAACAGCACATACGAGGGAGAATGAAAAACTGGCAGAGTGGTGCCATAACAGCAACCTCTCACTCAATGTCAACGAGACCAAAGACCTGATTATTGACTACAAGAGAAGGAAAGTGGAAGTAAATGAGCCAGCTCTCATCTGGGAATCACAGTTGGAGAAGGTCAGCAACTTTAAATTCCTTGGTGGTGTCATTTTAGAGGATCAGTCTTTTGTCCAGCACGAAGATAGCATGGCGGCACCTCTACTTTCTGAAAAGTTTGCAAATATTCAGCATGTCATTTAAGTCTTTAATTTCTATAGATAAATGGAGGAGAATATATTGACTGGTTGTATCACAGTCTGGTAGGGAAACACCAATGCACTTGAACAGAAAAGCCTACAGAAAGTAGTGGATATGCCCTGTCCATACTAGAAAGCTCTTTTCACCATCGAGTACATCTACACGGAGCAGTATCACAGATAGCAGCATCTGTCATTAAGGCCCCCCACCACCCAGGCCATGTTCTCTTCTCACTGTTGCCATCAGGAGGGTGGTCCAGGAGCCTAAGGACCAACACTTCCAGGTTCAGGAACAGTTATTAACGCACAGCCATCAGGCTCTTGAACCAGAGGGGAATACCTTACTCAACGTCACTCACCTCATCATTGAACTATTCCCAAAACCTATGGATTCACTTTCAAGCACTCTGCAACTTGTTTTCTTAATATTTATTGTTATTATTTTGTTTTTTTTTTCTTGTTTTGTATTTGCACAGTATGTTGTCGTTTGCATAGTGGTTGTTGTCCGCTCTACTGGGGGAGATCTTTCCTTGGTAAATGGTGACATATACTGTTTGTACTTTGAAAATAATCTTGCTCTGAAGTTTTGAACCTTGAAAATGGCCAATCAAAAATGAAGGAAGCTTACGTTAAACTCTTAGAAAGTCATGGTTTATTCAGGTGTCACACTTTGAAGCTGCCAAAACCTAAGAAAAAGTACGGAAAAGGTCAACTGGAAAGGTGTCAGGGATACAGGAATGCTATTTATATGGATAGATTGGAAATATTGGGGAAGTACCAAAAACATAGAAGTTTAAGGAGCGATTCAACAGCAGTCAATGTAGGAATGGCCTTGATAGATTGTATATGGAGAGCTCATTCACAGACACACAAGGCACAGTAGATAGAAAATAAATTAAGGTAATTGGCAACAAAACCAATGGTAAGATGATGAGCACTTATGTTTTAAATGAGACTAGTTATCGTGATCTTCAAAGCAAATCTTGCATGCATAATGAAAGTAGTTCAACACTGCAAAGATATGAGATAAATATGGTTAAAAGGGAAACTGGGCAAAGGTGGTAGAAAGAGCAGGAGATCTGGACTAACTGTAAAGCTGTGAAAAAGCAAGATCAGACTCAGCACAGATAAAGAACATACATCACACCATAGGATGCTGATTCATAAAGGCATGGTATTCAGTTCCATGTAAACGCTTTAGCCTGATTTTTTTTTTCATGATTAGTGTACAACTGGTTTGCCGCTTGTTGGAATTTAATCAAAAATTATCTTATGTAGCTTGCTGTAAGGTACCTTGCTCTTGTAGTGCAATAGCTTTTGCTGCTGGAGGCCTTTGCACACAGCATTCATTAGCATATTGTCAGCATTGTGCTTTCTGAGATGCACAGTTTCTAGACCTTTGTGTTTTATTGAGTTACTCATAATTGCAATAAAATGAGTCAGAACTCAACATCCTTGATGCTGAATAAAAACTTCAGTTTCCATCTTACACATTGTTCTGTGGGGAGGGACTTCTCACTCTTCCCAGCTCATCCAGAGGCCTCCTACAAGATAGTTAAGTCAAGGGGCAAGGTAATCCAACTTTGGCCCTGGTTTTACTTCAACGATTGAGGGCACAACTAAGACGGCTCTGTTTCTTTTAAGTAGGGCTGCTGAACATAATTTAAAAACAATTCTTTTTTCCCTTTTTTCTTTCTTTCTTCTCTTTCTTTTTCTTTCTTTCTATAGGGATATGTTGGGGGGAGGGGTTAAGGGGAGGGGGGAAGGGTTGATAACTTTTTTTTCTTCTGTAATCATCGAAAACTCAATAATTTTTTTTTTTAAAAAAACCAATTCTTTATTCCAGTGTTTCCCCCAAGTATTTCTGACACTTGGAAAGATGCTGATCTGTCACAGGGCCTTGGGGTGGCGGGGGTTGCTAGTGGTGGTGAGAAGAAATAATGGCAGTGCCTAAAAGGCATGGGCTGTGCCAGAACATTATAGCACAACGCCAGGTGAGAATAAAGCTTTGAATGGGACTCATCCTTAGATTTCCTGATAGGCCTCCTACAGTAATGACACATACATTGTCAGAGATGTGGATTATGAGGAAGGCCGTGAGAAGACAGGGCAGATCATAGAAAAGGCAGATGAAGTTTAATTTTGACAGGTGTGAGCTGTTGCATTTTGTGAGGTCAAATATAAGAGGGAAATATGCAGTAAGCCAAAAGAATTGGGAGGTACCAATATATGGAGGGATCTTGGGGTGCAAGTCCATAGTTCTGTGAAAGTGGAAGCACAAGTAGATAAGGTGGTATCCTTATCTACTTACAAGCAGATAAAGTGTACAATATATTTGCCTTTATCAGTTTGGGCTTTCAGTACTAAAGTTGCAAGATCATTTGTAGCTGCAGAGAACTTCAGTTAGGCCAGATTTGAAAAATAGCAGGCAGTTCTGTTTGCTCTGTTACAGGAAGGATATGGACACTTTGGAGAGGGTGCAAAAGACATTCTTCAGGATGTTGCATGGACTGCAGATAGTAGCTATAAAGAGCAATTGAACGAACTTCGATTATTTTCTCTGAAGCATTGGAGGCTGAATGTGACCTGATGGAAGTATATAAAATTATGGAGGTACAGATATCTTAGACGGTCATTGTCATTTTTGCATAAGCAGAGGGCATACTAGAGACCACAAGTTTAAGAGGAGAGGGGGGAAGTTTAAAGGAGATTTAAGCGGCAAGTTTTTAATTACTCAAAGTGATAGGTGCCTGAAATGTGCTGCTTTGAAATGTTAGTGATGCTTCAGAGCCATTTAGACAGTCACACGAACAGTCCGAGAATGGAGAGATAAAGAACATGTGTACACAGACGGGATTCATTTTACTTGGCTTCGCGGTTAGCATAGATATCGTAGGCTGAAGGGCCTGTTCATCTGCTGTCTGTTCAATATTATAGCAATGGTTACTCACAAGATTTCCTGTTTGCACGGGACCGCTTCCGTTCTCTAGGCACAGCTCGCTGGTTTGGCACTTGAGTCGCAGACTTTACAATCCGATCCATGATTTCATCAGCAGCATCATCTGTGGCATTTGGGGAGTCGTCATTTCCTGGAGTCCATGAGCCAACGTGACCTGGAAGAGAAAACAGAGTCAGTAATGGATTTACATTTTGCGCAATACCAGGGGCTTGATACTGGGTAGCATCATCTCAGCTACTCATTAACAATTCTAACAGGTTGTAGGACAAAACATGGCTGGATTGTAGTTAAAGGCTGCTGGGTAGGTGGAGTGACTCTTGATTAACCAGTTTGAAGCCTTCTGTCTTGCAATCGTCTCCAATTGAAGGGAGAATTCTGAAGCTTTTATATCAGCAGGTGGTCTCTCCACCTCCACCAAACGGCTGAACGTTGAGAGCTTCTGGCTGAGAGAGACCCCAGTCTTATCCAGGCATTCTTCCTCTATGCTGGGTAATCAAGGTTGTTGAATAACCTGTGTGAAAGATTTTCTGCAGGTGTACTGTTTATTAAACTATGAAATGTGGAGGTTGAGGTACGAACACATTTGTGGTTAGATCAACTTAAGCCTTGGCTTAATGTGACATAAGCATTTTACACGTTTATATAAGAGGTTTCTTGGATTCTCCATCACTTAATCTTTTCCTTTTTCGTTTCTTAGGTAGTACTCAAACTTTTAATAAGATAAAGAACTCAGCAAGAAGAGTAGGCATCAGTTAAGCAAGAAGTCAACAAGCCTATGTGTCTTCCATAAGGGGTCAAGTTTAATGGGGACCCTTACCTCGGCTTGCTCTTGTTCGGGTTCGCATGCCCAGAACTCCAGCAGTAACTTCTCCACTTGGTACAGAGGTTTTAAGCACTGCTTTCATACTTTCATGTTCTGCTACCTCTTCTTCATACTCTAGTCCCTGTGGCTGGGTCTCAGTCGAGATGGTTGCAGTATTGCTGGAGAACTTTCCTGTCTACACAACAAATCAGGTAGATGTTGTCATTACTTCAACACAGAAAGGTTATATGTTAGTGTGTTGCATAGTATGAGTCTGTCAAACCATTTGTGGAAGTAAACATGCAATGAAAACAGGATTATATGCAGTTCAACATAATTTAAAAACAATAATACAGTGGATTCCAGTTAATTGGACATACTGGACACTACATTTTGGCCCAATTAATGGCTGTCACAATTAGTTGCAAGTTGCATGGAAATAGTTAAAAAGAAATAAAAAGTGAGACAAACTACCACTTAACTGAGTAATAAATAATGTATTTAAATGAATACAGAACAAATTAGAACACTACCAATACTATTAGTATGTGAGGATGACAGGAAATCTGTGTGGGAGAGTTTTTAAAAGTGGAAAAACTGTTGCTTTGGGGCATTTCCACTCTCTCGATCTTGAACATCCAGTGGGATGCGTAGATGTCAGAACTGGGGACTTCCTTGATGGCCATGACTTCATCTGTGCCTTGTCATGCGTGCCCTTCACTGTCCATGTTATGTTGCAGAACCATCTTATGGACTTAGATCTCACCTGCCCAGTCCACCAGAGCCGATTTCACATGCTAGGACGGGAATGCCCCGTCTCACTGGGGTATGACACCCACTGGCCACCCTCACCTATCGAAACATTGTATTGAGGTGTAGCCACTGTCGCATGCAAACAGCTACTTGGCGCCACAGGTGGAGACTGAAGGTAACATTCAAGATTACTGTCAACCCCTTCGAATTCTTCGTACCTCCGAATGTGTTGAAGTACTGAAATATTGTTTCATTTTCACTCCCAGCCGTTTCTGGCATTTTCAAGTAGGAATGTTTGGTACCACAGTGCGCAAGTCAGTTCTGAATTTTCTGGTGCTTATTTCTCACCAAGTAAGGGTGACTAAAATCACTGCTTCTTGAACACAAACACACGTAACTGTCCGCTCTAAGCACCGTGTCTAACAGCTACATGATGTGCATGTGACTGACACTAGGTCGAAGAAGTTCAGCAAAAGTTTCCTGCCTCAATTAAGCGGCATATTATTCCAAATAAACAAAGCAAATCCCAACCATTTTGTTGATTCATTTTTGTTCTTTTAAAATTTGTCCCAAATAAGCAATGGTCCAGACTAACTGATGGGCCAATTAATTGGAATCCACTGCATGTAGTCAACAATAAATTCTCCAAAAATTTCAAATTGTCTTTTAGGTTTTGTATAAAATAGATTGTCCTGAGAATTATTAATAGAGTATTTAAAGGCAACTTGACAGGAAGTTTGGTATGCAAGCTAGTTGCTTAATCTAACATTGGCATAGAACTTGTATCACATAGTGAACTTTACACATGCTATCCAATAGATTTTAGTCAGGAAACATGCTGATGACGACATTAAGTTACTTCTGGGCCTTCTGTGCACAAAGGGCAATTAAGTAAAGACGAACCAGCTCACATCCAATAGGCATATGCTTGGATGCCTTTTACATGAGTTGTGATTGGCAATTATGCACAACCCAATCTTCAAAAAGAGACTCTTCAAAAAACTGAGTACCCTGTCCCACCACTACACCAATCTATCAATGAGGCCTACAGCCAGAGGTAATTTGTCATATTCAGTGGGACCTCCATGGCTCCAACCTTCACAAATTCTTTAAGCCGATTTCACTTAACCTTCCCTGCCACCTGGCACACATGAAACCAATTTTTTGGTGCCAACTCTATCTTTACTACTCGCTTGCCATACTATCAAATTGCATTTCAAAGCCTCCAAGTAAATTTACTACATATAAACAAATAAATACAAGAAAATCTGCAAATACTGGAATCTTGCTAGAACTTCATCTGCAGTCCTGACAAAGGGTTTTGGTCCAAAATACTGACTGTTTACTCTTTTCCAGAGATGCTGCCTGGCCTGCTGAGCTCCTCCAGTATTTTGTGTGTGTTACTTCACATAAACAAAGACCGACAAACAACTAACGTGCAAAAGAGGGCAAACTGTGGAAATAAAAGTAATACTGAAAACAAGGGTTGTAAAGAGACCTTGAAAGTGAGTCTGTAGGCCATATAATCAGTTCAGAGTATTGGTGAATAAAGTTATCCACACCAGTTCAGGGGCCGGATGGCCGTAGGGTAGTAACTGTTCCCAAACCTGGTGATGTGCGACCTAAGGCTTCTCTATCTCCTGCTCAATGGTAGCAGTGAGAAGAGGGCATGACCTGGATAGCTGGGGTTTTAATGATGGCTCCTACTTTCTTGTGCTAGTGCCCCGTGTAAATGTACTCAATGATGGATGGACTTTGTCTGTGATGGACTGGGCTACATCCATTACTTTGTGTAGCCTTTTTCATTCCTGGTCATTGGTGATCCCACTGCCCACGGGACATTAACCGTCTAAACTTTAACACTCCTCTCTCCTATTCCAACCTCACTCCTTCCCAAAGCTCGGCTCTCCACTCCCTTTGCACTAATCCTAACCTCACCATCAAACCCTCAGATAAGGGAAGTGCTGCAGTAGTCTGGCAAACTGACTCCTACCTTGCTGAGGTCCAGCGCCAACTCTCAGACACTTACGCCTCAAACAGGACATCACTAAGAAACACCAGGTTCCCACACCATCACCAACCTTATTGACTCTGGGGATCTCCCATCCACTGTCACCAACCTCATAGTTCCCGCACCCCACACCTCCCGTTTCTACCTCTTACCCAAAATCCATAAACCTGCTTGTCCAGGTAGACTCGTTGTCTCAGCTTGTTCCTGCCCCACTGAACTCATATGTGCAGACTCGACTCTGTTTTATCCCCCCGGTTCAGTCCCTTCCACCTACATCCATGACACTTCACACACTCTTGATCTTTTCAAGGATTTCAGGTTCCCTAGCCCCATCATCTTATTTTTACTATGGATGTCCAGTCCCTATGCACCACCAGAAAGGCCTCAAAGCTCCCCATTTCTATCTGGACACCAGACCCAGCCAGTTCCCCTCCACCACCACTCTCATCCCCCTAGTGGAACTTGTGCTCACTCTAAATAATTTCTCATTCGGGTCCTCCCATTTCCTTCAAACAAAAGGGGTAGCCATGGGCAGTGGTACGGGTCCCAGCTATGCCTGCCTGTTTACTGACTAAATGGAACAGTCTATATTATAAGCCTATACTGGTGAGCGTTCCGCACTTCTCCTAAGCTACAATGATGTGTGCATTGGTGCACCCCAGCTGAACTCATTGATTTCATCCACTTTGCCTCCGATTTCCACCCAGCCCTTAAATTCACCTGGTCTATTTCCGACACTCCCCTTCCTTTTCTCAATCTCACTGTTTCTATTCCCATTGACAGCTCATCCACCGATGTCTATTATAAACCAACAGACTCTCACAGCTACCTGGACTATACCTTGTCCCACCCTGCTACTTGTAAAAATGCCATCCCCTACTCTCAATTCCTCCATCTCTGCCGCATCTGCTCTCATTCTAGAACAAAGGAGATGTCCTCCTTTGTCAAAGAAAGGGGCTTCCCTTTATCCACCATCAATGCTGCCCTCAACCACATCTCTTCCATTTCATGCACATCCACTCTTACCCCATCCTCCCACCATGCTACCAGGGATAGGTATCCTCTTGTCTTCACCTACCATCCCAACAGCCTCTGCATCCAGCACATAATTCTCCAGAACTTCTGCCACCTCCAAATGGATCCCACCACCAAACACTTTCTACTGGGATCGCTCCCTCTGTGACTCCCTTATCCATTTGCCCCTCCCCACTGACCTCCCTCCTTACACTTATCCTTGCAAGCTGAACAAGTGCTTCACCCGTCCCTACAGCTCCTCCCTCACTACCATTCAGGGCCCCAAACAGTCCTTTCAGGTGAGGTGACACTTCACCTATGAGTCTGTTGGGGTCATATACTGAGTTCGGTGTTCCCAGTGTGGCCTCTTGTATATTGGTGAGACCTGACGTCGAATGGGAGACTGTTTCACTGTTCATCTACGCTCTGCCTGCCAGAATAAGTAGGATCTCCCAGTGGCCACCCATTTTAATTCCACTTCCTGTTCCCATTCCGCTATGTCCATCCGTGGCCTCCCTCCACTGCCAGAATAAGGCCACACTTAGGCTGGAGGAACAACACCTTATTTTCCATTTGGGTAGCCTCCAACCTGATGGCATGAACATTGATTACTCAAATTTCTAGTAATGCCTCCCACCTTCTCCCCCCCCCCACTTCAGCATTTCCCATCCCCTTGTCCCTCTCCTATGTTATCTTCTTGCCCACCATCACCTCCCTCTGATGCTCCTGCCCCCCACCCTTTCTTGTTTCTTCCTTGGCCTTCTGTCTCTTTCACCAATCAACCTCCTAGTTCTTTGCTTCATCCCTCCCCCTCCAAGTTTCACTTCTCACTTGGTATTTCACTTTTCCCTCCACCCACCTTTCAAATCTACTCCTCAGCTTTTTTTCCTCTAGTCCTGCTGAAGGGTTTCAGCCTGAAACATTAATTGTACTTTTTTTTTCCATAGATGCTGCCCGGCCTGCTGAGTTGCTCCAGCATTTTGTGTGTGTTGCTCAGATTTCCAGCACCTGCAGAAATTCTTTTGTTTGTCGTTGGTGATTCCATACCAGGGTGTGATTGAACTAGTTAGATTTTGTGCAATATTTTAGAAATGATCAGTGTATTTTGTGTTCTACCCAGGGCTGCCATCTCAGCACCTTAACAATTCTGCGTTCAGTGTATTAGGCTGACAAATCATCGTATTTAACTGTTTATTTATAGCCACATGCATGAACATTATAGAGGGCCATTTCTATTTGATTTTTCTCCCTCTTTCTGACTATAGAAATGTGCCTTTAAATGTACTTCTGTAACTATTACTTGAAGATTCAGGCAAGTCTTCTATTTTAAATAGACTGATATCTCTTTAAAATATTTAAAGCACAGAACCCAAACTTGATGTTTCACTAGGTTGTACAATAGCAGAGGAAAGCATCACAAAGGGTGAATGACATAATGTTGGCAGCAAGGGACATCCCAGTAAGCAGCTGATTATGGGAAAATCAGGTCCACTGTCACCAAAATTATGAAACTTCATTTAAATATTATACACTTGACAATATACTTGACAAGCAAACTTATTTTCAACACAAGGCAAACTCCTAGGCATGGCAAAATAATTTAGTAGGACTAGTAACTTATTCCCCAGCGAAAAATAAATGAACTTCCTTTTGCAGGGTAACCCTTTATACTTCCAATATACTGTACATGGCATGACCATTGCATAGTATTAGAATATCCATCTATATGCTGGGGTCATCAGTAATGCTTCAACAAACATTATCAGGCAAAACATTAAAGTAATATCCAGTAATTTCTTATTGTTCACAGATTCATTGGTAAAAGGCAGGATTTTTTTTTCCAATTTTAAAAGTTGTAAACTAAATGAAAGCTTCATTTATTGTCTGAAAAAAATAAAACATTTAGATTTAAGGCATCACCATCATAACCATCAGACTTCCAAGCAACCAAAATGCAATCTATTAACAATAATATATTCTGAGGAAATGGCAGTCTGCTTATGAATAAAACTGCCGTGAATTTCTATCATCCTCTGATTTTACATCAAATTTCTGAAATGTACATTATTTTTCCTCTGTCTGTTCAGTATTATGATCTGCCTTGCTGCATTAACAACCAGCGTAGTGAGCACAAGTTTACGAGGCATGTATGGCATTCAGAGAGAATTAGCTGGAGATTTTTATGGATAAACAAAGCTGATTAAAGGGCCAATTTCAAATGAACAATCTGCAACTAAACAAAAATTATAAGCAATATTAATCATGTAACCACAATGAAAATATATTCCAAATACAGATGTCGGTATGCACATTATCTGATCAAATAATGACAAGTAAAGTTTGATGTCTGCAGTCAGTATTAAAAGAATTTGAGGGAACTCTGTGACATCTGCATCTGGAAAGAATCAAAAACTGTCACAATCCTTAACTAACAAATTAGAGTAGCACAAATTCTCCAGATATTAGTACGCATGAAATTATGCTGTCAAAACACTCAGGAACAAGGCCAGCAAGTTAATGTTGTTTGAAAGGGCGCAATTAAACATGAGGGTCTGGCTATCATTTGCTCACACTGGCCATTACAATGTTAGTAGCACAGTAAGCATCAAAATGAATTTAGTGACAACGATTCCATAAGATAAAGGTCTCCACAACCCGAGACACCAGCCATACCTCACCATCATCATCTTCATCAGTCTGAAAGGAAATGGAAGGAGAAGAAAATGAAGGAGGAGATGCATGATTTACAGAAAGGTAAATAGAGAATTAGAAGAGTAACACAAGGCATTTGAAAATTGAAGAAATAAAATAAATTAATAACAATGCACAAAATCTGCTGTAAAGCTGTACAGACTGCTTAATATTCATTATAGAGACATAATGAATAGTGGTAGGTGATACTAATTGGTACTGACCAGGTAGTATGACTAATCTTATCCTGCGCAAGTCGATTGGGTTTTTGATTTATTAACATTGACCATTTCACTAATTTTAATACATCAAAAATGGAATTCAATAATTCAGGTCAATGAGATGGTTCTTCTGCTTGTCATCTGTGAGTAACATTATTTAATGTCGATCCCAAATGTATCTTACATGATGCTGGAGCTGCACTCATGTGAGCAGGCGGTCAGTATTTCATCACACCCCTGCCTAGTGCTGTATAGGTAAAGGAAATTTTTAAAACCACACATGCTGGATAGTACAGTACCTAATCTGTTCTGGTAACTGTTGCATGCATGATCTTGTAATGTTCTCTGGCTCTGGCTATATCCAGGCAGTTTGCTTTATTGCCTAAAAAACTACAAACTGATTAGAATACTGAACATAGAGTAGCAGACAGCTGCCTTAAAATTAATGTTGAAAAGGGGAGTGTGTGATCAAACTGGAATGATGGTTTCAGCAGTAGGTTAAATTAAGATTGCTAATTCAAAGTTCTTGGGGTGAAAGCAACACATGTGGCCTTCTTAGCAAAGAACTTCAACGAGGACTAAAAAATATAAATGTTTTGCATTACCAGTCCCCCGAGAAATTTGTCAAGGGAGTTGACAAGCTTAAATCTTTGCACTCCTGTAAGTCAAGCAACTACCAATCCCCGAACTTTGGAATTTTTCTAAGATCCTGATGAATAATCTTTTAGTTACATGTAATGCAAGTTGGACTGATGCATGTGTGATGGGACTAACTCTATCACTACAATCAACAATATGTTAGCTCTGCAGCAAATGTGCCTCTCACAACCTCATAACGTCGAAAAGTACTTTGCAATTAATGAAATACTTTGAAATGTGATCACCTCCTCAGTTAAGGCAAGTTTCAATTCAATTTAAGTTTAATTGTCATTCAACCATACATGAATACAGCCAAACGAGACAGCGTTACTCCGGGGTCAAGGTGCAAAACACAGTGCCAACAGTCACACAGAGCACAAAGCACACATAGTATGTATATGATAGAAAGATACAGCCACTCAATAAAAGAGTCCAAACAAGCCATCCAACACCACCGAAATCTGCAGATTACAAGAGTTTGTCTTCTGCTGAGCGAACAGTAGCAGGCACAGGAACAACTCCAGCGGGAATGCTGCGCTACGTCACCCAGTGGAGCACATTGATTCTGACGCCTCTCCCCCGACTGTTGTAAAAAGGTGACACCGTGGCTTAAAGCCTAGTCCTCTCACATACAAGACAGCAAGCACATATAGGAAATCAGTGATACAATCACACAAAATATACATGTATATAATCCAGACCCGGAGTCCTTTGTTCTGCCGAGCGAACACTGGGGGTGTGGGGCAGCACCAATTCCTGCACGGATGCTTCGCCATGCCGTCCCTGGTGGAGCGCACAAGCTTCGATGTTTCTCTCCTGGCAGCTGTAAACAGGCGACACTGCAGATTGCGGCCCTGAGTCTAACTGAATACTGCAGAGATCCGTGGGCGACCACAACAAAGCCACGCTTCCCCCAGTGGAACACACCAGCTCTGACGCCTGTCTCCCCACAGCTGTGAACAGGCGATACAGTCGCTTGAGACCTAGTCCTCGATACGTCCGAGGCCACACAGCTCCTCCACCATCCGCCCCTGCTCTCAGCCAGTAAGTCAGTCAATCAAACTAGTTTATGAACATTGTAGCCATCTTGGGAATATTCTTAATTAAAGCTTATTTATAAATAAATCCACCTACAAATTAGATTAGATTCCAACGTCGGACCCAAATAGTGATGGAGGTGGTCACAACACTCTCAAAATACATTACATACAGTTGTGCTCATTGTTCGCTGGCTGTTTTTGGTAAGCTGGTGGGAATTTATAATGGTATCGAGGCAACAGCCTCATCCTAGAGCTGGAAAGATATATGCATTGTTCTGCAGACGAACAATGTGCCCAACTTGACAGTTCCCATTAATATACATTAAATCCTAAAGAGATTGCTCAAATGATTAGTGGCATAAGTGTTTGGTAGCCAGTTACCCATGAAGAGCTAATGGCTGGATAGATTATTTGCTATGGTTCAACTATCGCATTTTTCCCCACGTGTAGCATTATACATCCTTGCAATGAAAGACAACAGCTAATTATCCAAAATAATTAAAAATTGCAGTCTGAACAGTACACCTCCAGAGAAACTGAAATACCACTTCTGTGACTCAGTTAATCCTAGATGTTTATTGCTAGAAGAATGGCAGGTAGTTTAATTCTACAGTAGTGATTCATTGCTTAAGGGAACATCTGGGTTTCAGGACTCAGTGCACAGAGTGACAAGTTGGGCAAAGCACCTTCATCTCAAGTATCAACAATCCTTGAGTTCTGCAACAATTTTAGGTTCAATTCTATTAAATGTTGACTTCAAACCTTTAAGTGAAAATTTAATATTCTACCAAATGGATTTGGATAATACAACACCACTGGCTGTTCCCAACAGGATTAACTGTTCTTTTTGAGTGATTTATGTACTTACTATCTCTCACATTGTACCTAGGAGAATGGATACTATTGGAGCGCGCAGTGACAGTAAGCAAAACAAATTAGATTTGGGATCTTTTCAAAGGCCAATGCTGAGCCAAAATAGGTCATCTTAACACTTCATCAATCATTGGCGCAACTGTGATTAAAATGCTCTGCATGGTTAAAAATATAGTCAAGTCAGAGTCTTAGAAAAGTACAGCTCAGAAGCAGGCCCTCCAGCCTATGTAGTTGATGCCAAACTATTTAAACTGCCTACTCCCATCAACCTGCACCAGGATCATTGCCCTCCATGTGCCTACCATCCATGTACCTATCCAAACTTCTCTTAAATGTTGAAACCGAGCTTACATGCACCACTTGCACGGGCAGTTCATTCCACACTGTTATGACTGTCTGAGTGAAGAAGTTTCCCCTCATGTTTTTCTTAAACTTTTCACTTTTCACCCTTGACCCATGACCTCTATTTGTACTCCCAACCCAACCTCAGTGGAAAAAGCCTGCTTGCATTTACCCTATCTTACACCTCATAATTTTGTATACCTCTATCAAATTTTCCCTCAGTCTTCTAAATACAATATTCTAGCTACTAAAATATTCCAGAAGAGAGCAACTTAAAGGACGTTGGGATTTGACTGTGAAAAGCATGACTAGAAATTGAATACATTTACTTCGGTGCCACCACACATTTACAGGCATGGGTCAAAATGAACCCCATAGCTAGCCCATCCCTATATTTATGTAGCAAATATAAAAAGCCTCGCCCTACAACAAATATTCTAAAATATACTGTACATATTAACATTTATCTATTTCAATTTCAGGTTGGTACCCAATGTCCCCACTTAACATTCTAACTGTGCTTCCATCCTGGATGTCATCCAGAATTGCTTTTTCCTAACGTTCCCCTCATGATCTCCTTAAACTTCCCCTGACCTGCTGATTTCCTCCAGCATTTTGTGTGTGTTGATTGGATTTTCCTCATCCAGATTGAAAGTGGGTCTGCATCTGGCCGTCCATGTGACATCTCACTCACCATGAGATATGCTGAGGGACAAGGAGATGATGACAGAAAATGTTCCTCTACGAGATTGTCCTTGAACACAACCTGAGAGTGGCAGAACATCCTCACAAAAGTATTTTTAAAAAAATTTTCATGTGAAAAAGCAGAACAACCCATTCATGGACATCAGCAGATGCACAAAACCTAGTGTTGAGAACCTAAAGCTCTGGCAAAGTGGATATTCATCCATCCTATCTACTGGCAATAAAAAAAAAAATTTTTACTTACATCTGTAATCATTTTGCCTCTAGTCTTGTTTCTTTCTCTATGATTGGCTCGTTTCTGTTTTTGCTGCAATACTCGCTCCCTGGTGGTTCGATATTCAAGAGCAAATTCACTGATAGTCTTACAGAACTTGTGAATGTTCACATCTCGGATTGCATGTGGGGGATGTCCCATGAACAGCAGAAATGCATGGAATCTAGAAGACAAAGACAAAGGTCAAAACCTGTATGATATAACCTGTTCATTCCTTCCACTTGGCGCTTGTGAATATGTGACCACTGGAACAAATTGTGCATGCGTGACAATTTTGTGCACATTTTACATGATGAGTAGTGATAGTGTTGCAAACATTGAATGGGATGTTGTTTACAGCAGCATTCCTTACAGATTCATTTCTGCAAACAGCTTCCCCAACACATATAAAGTTGTAGACATGAGTTACACTCAGATGATCTGGGAAGATGAGATGACTTCACTTCTGTCAGGGATCTGGCAGAATAGGTTTCAGATATAACACAGCTATTCGTGCTTATCTGACAGATGGACAGATTTTAGCTCTGATTCTTTGGCCCACTGATCCAGAGCTCATTTAGAAATACATGCATGGACTACTGTATGAAGTTCTGATCCAGAACTTGATACAGTGGCTACAGTGGCCCATGTGTGCATTTAATTGGCATTTATACTGCTCTTACCTTTTTGGAAAATAAAGCAAAAATCACAACTGCGGGGACTTTTGTTGAAATGAACAACAGATGAAACAGGTACAGACCCAATTGCTTTCACAAAGTCACTATAGTACTCATTCAAAGAACAGATGGTAACTTCAAACACATACAAACAAAACTTAGGGGATGATTTTGGAAAAATAAATGCTCAACTGCACCTACGATGAATGTTTTGGTCCAAGTTTGCACAGTGCTTTTTTGGCACACATCAGGAGATTCTACAACTTCTGCATCCTGCTGGATTATTCAAGATAAAACTATTAGATGATTCCACCATTCCAACTGTTACTGGGGAAACCATTTACAGGCACCTGGGGAAATTTTAGACATTGAAAATAATCATAATATCCCCTAAAGACAGGCCATAGGAAAGCACAACTGCAAAAGAGTAAAACTTAATTTTCTAGAGTGCAGAACAACACAGCTTTCTCTGTGAAGTGGTGAATCTCAGAGAAGATCCACTGATTTTTTTATTCAATGAAAAAGTCATGCACCTTTATAGATCTTTCAGTTCCTCAGAATATCTTCAAATGTTTTATACTAATACTGTTGCTAATATTGTAGTGCAGGAAACACAGCAGCTAATTTATGCAGCAAGCTTCCATAAACATAATGACCAAATTATAACAATGACAACTTTATTTATTTAATTCATTTATTTTGTTTAGAAATACAGCACAGTAACCAGCCCTTCTGGCCAAAGAAGCCCGCACCACCTAATTACACCTATCTGACCAATTAACCCATACGTCTGGAGCAAACCCACTGGGAAAATGAGCAATCTCTTTGCAGAGAGCAGCAGAATTGAACCCGGGTCATTGGCACTGTAATACTTCTATATTAAATGCTACACCTCCACGACACTGTACATCTGTAGAAACTTGCAAGAATCTTCAGTAACACACCAAATCTCCTCAAACACATTATGATGTATAGCTGCTGGTGTACCTTCTTCATGATCACATCAATGTGTTAGAGCTAGGACTGGTGTGCCTTCTCCTGATTTCCCCTTTCTATAGTCTAGAACCAACCATCACTTTGAACATCTTCCCTTCTCAATGTGATGTTTTACACTCAGTGTGGTGGGTTCAGATTCAACTTCAATTGAATTGAAGAGAAATTAAATTGAGAAATTCTTGTTAGGTACATGGATGGGAGGAGAAAGGATGGCTACAGTCCAGGTGCAGGTCAATGGAACTAGGCAGATTAATAATTCTGTATTGGCCAAAGGACCTGATTCGGTACTGGAGTGTTCTGTGACTCCTCATGCCTAACTGTGACAGTGTGACCAGGTGATTTGACATAATTCTTTCAATCTCTTCAGAACATTCTGTTGCGAGGTGTAGACTAGTGAAGACTATTAAACTACTTAATTTCACAGGAAAATGAAAGTTAGATTCAAATAACAAATATTTTATCTTTCTATGTTTAGACAAAATAGAGTATCTTAATCCTCCAAAGGTTTAATGGATTTTAAAAAAATGTGAGGTGCGAACATATTTCAAAATTTCCAAAGCTGCCAACTTGTTTGTACCTCTCTGCTTAAGTTCATGATTGCACTCAAAACTTTCGCAAAAAGCCTGACTCTGCTTCCCCCCATCTGACTCTCTTTTTCTCTTAGACAGGAATCAAAGGACTTTCCAAAACATTGGACAGAAAATGTTTGCCAACCATCTGGACAACTAATGGATTCTTTTATTTAATTTGGTGAAAAAACACTTTTACTACTTCACACATCTTTGCTCTCTTGGAGTCATGATGTAATGCAGCATAGAAACAGGCCCTTTGAACCAATTGGTCCATGCCAGCAAAGATGCCCATTGAAGTTAATGCCATTTTTCCATGCTTGGCCCATAATCTTCTAAACATTCCCTATCCATGAGTTTTAAAAGTTATTATACCTACCTCAACAACTTCCTCTAGCAGTTTGTGCCATACCTCTATTACCCTCTGTATATAAAAAAAAATTACACTTCAGGTTCCTATTAAATCCTTTTGCTTAAACCTTTTACTTCTTGAATCTGAACCATAGAAAACAGACAAGTGCATTCATCCTAACCATGACCCTCATGATTTTATACAGCTTAATAAGATCACCTCAGTCTCCTACACTCAAAAGAAGAAAGTCCTTGCCTGGCAGACTCAGTCCCTTGAGACCTGGGACTGAGTTTGCCAGGCAAGGACTTTTTTTTTTTTACATCCTTGTAAATCTTTTCTGCACTCTTTCTAGTTTAGTAACATCATTCCTAAAGCATGGTGACCACAACTGAACATAATGCTCCATGTGCAGCCTTACCAGCATCTTCTGCAACCACAGCATAAGCTCCCAACTTCTAGGGTTGCTCTGATTTGAGCAGATAAACTTTAGCATTATGCTGGCCCACTCAATCTTCGGGTAGAGAGGACAGAGCAATTTTGATTCCAGATGAAATTCCTTTCAACCTAATGGAGTGGCGGAGAAGGAGAACTCTGATTTTAAACCTCCGCTGCCTTGCAGCCATACCCATCCATGGGAAAGCCACCCAGAGTCAGGATCCCCAAGGTGGTTTGATGTTGGTTACAATTTCCCTCTGGCAACCTCTGCGACGACACTGATGCCAAGCTGTATCGACACTTGCCCTCCCTTTGGACTACATCAGTGACGTGGAGAGAGGGAACCCATTGCATGGGCAGCAGCCGGTTCTTCAAATCTTCCCGCCCAGGCTTGCACCCTGGAGAGGACACAGTCCACCAGAGGCGCAAACCCGTGATCCCCCGGGATCGATGGCTGCCTACTACTACTAATGGATTGGCAGGTGCACTGTGCCATCTTAGAAGTGTGATACATTTACAAACAGGATGCCATTCAGCCTATTCTACGTGTGCCAGATGAAAAGCTACTTAATCCTATTTTCCAGTACTAGGTTAGTAGCCCTGTACGTCACTTCTTTTCAAGAATACATTCAAGCAATTTAGATGCAATAAGGGATTCTGATTCTACCATCTTTCAGGCAGTGAGTTCCTCACCTCTAATCAGAAGACCATAAAATATAGGAGCAGTATTAGGTCATACGGCCCACTGAGTCTGCTCCGCCATTCCCTCATGGCGGATTTATTATCTCTCTCAATCCTATCGTTGGCTATTCTCCCTGTAACCTTTGATGTCCCCACTAATCAAGAACTTATCAACCTCCACTTTAAATATGCCCAATATCTTCGCTTCCACAACCATCTGTGGCAATGAATTCCACAGATTCACCCCTCTGGCTAATGGAAGTTCACCTCATCCCTGTTCTAAATGGACATCCCTCTATTCTGAGGTTGTGCCCTCTGGTCTTAGAATCCCCCACTATAGGAAACAACCTCTCCAAATCCACTCCATTTAGGCTTTTCAAAATTTGAATAGGTTTCAATGAGATCCCTCCCTCATTATTCTAAACTCCAGCAAGTACAGGCCCAGAACCATAAAATGTTTTTCACGCATTAGTCTTCCCATTCCTGGAATCATTCTCATGAACTTCCTCTGGACCCTCCCCATGTCAGCACATCTTTTCTTAGACAAGGGACTCAAACCTACTCACAATATTCCAAGGTGATTTTATTTCTTTAATTTCTCTCTAGTCTTTCCATCAATTATTATAAACCCCCTCAGTTTTTGATTTGTCTGCTCAGGCAAATGGATCCTTCCTGTTTATCTATACCCTTCATAATTTCATATATTTCACTTAGGTTCTGAAAATAATAGCCCTATGTTATCAAATCCTAACTCATGACTACAATTTTCCATTGGTGGCAACAGCCTTGTAAATCTCCTGCACATCGTCACCAGTGTGACCACATTTTCCCTGAAATATACCTGGAAAGAAATGCACACAGGCTGTGGCACAACCAATGCATGAAATATTTGTCATAGGATTGAATTTGCATTATTTAAAAACAGCTTGTGTGACTAGCTAATGAGAGTTTAACTGTTCAGTTACTGACCCATGTAAAGCATCAGTATTTTGGCAGAAAAGCTGGTGAACCCACTGCAATGTCATTACAGCCTTAAAAATGCCGATTTAGATAAATTAAAATCAAACCTCATGTCCTTTCAAAGAACGGCTGACAAAAATGCACTTTAACAAAGAATTCCTACTTCTTCCAAATCTCTTATTTGAACATGTGGCCAAACACCCTGAAAAGGGCTGCTGTTACTGACCCATTTATGTCCCTCATCTCTCTCCAGACATTGTTACGAGAAAAACATCTTTTCTGAATAAGCATCACAGATTCGGCACTTTGCAACCTCCCAGCACACTGGGGAATAATGCATCTGGCAGATAAGTTAATTCGCCTCTCACATCCATACTTTTCAAATAAGTTCTGAGGTAATGAAAGTAACTAACAAAAATAAACTATGACATATCATTAGAAAGAACTTTCTAAAATGATTTTGTATTTGTCTGCCTGTTCTTTTTATTTTATTGGACTAGTTATTTTACAGTGCATGCTCCAGTAAATTTACTGGAGAAATGCTACTCAGTCTATTACGGGAGGCAAATTCCCCAAGTGCCAGATATACTGCAAAGATTAACCATTTCATGAAATTCAGCTTAGGATAGTGCTCTTATTTCCAAGTACAAAAAGGTGTGAGATTAAGTCTTAACCCACAGATATTAAATAATTCATAATATTATGATTTTAATAATGAAGTGTACTGCTTGGAGTCTTGTCTTCTGTTTGAGATGTTTATCCCTTTTGAGCTTGTTATCAAGAAAGTAGTGGTAAAGCAAGGGGAGTGCAACTGCTAATCCCTCAACCTTCAAACAATAACTAAAACAGATGACAATTACAACGCTGTTTGTGGAACTTGCTGTATGGTAAATGTCTACATGTTTCCAACACTACAACAGCAAAAAAAAAATGTTTAATCAGCTCAAGTTACTTTTGAATGACATACAAGATGCAGTGGAAAACATTTATAAGGGACATGTTTATAAATTAGTATACTTGGTGCACAGGAGAGATTTTCACCTCCTTTGAGGCGGCAAAACCGGAAGAACACTTTACAACCTTAGATTCCCAGAGCAAGTTACAAATCAGGACAGGTAATGCCCACAACTACATGACACAACGAATGGAAAACTGTATAATATGTGCACCTGAAATGTCAGATATTATGGATGACTGACTAGACCTCCACTTCGAGTACATTAGTTTTAAACGATATGGTGGCACAGTAATGATATACTTATCAAATTAGGAGGTGAATAACCTGTTCCAAACCATATCCTGAACCTAATTTTCAGTCAAATGCTATAAATTTAGTTAATTACTGAATTTTCTTCAACACCCCATGGCATATGAAATCTTAGATAATTGGTCTTTAGGTCAGGAACTTAGCATACATTGAGGATAGGAGAGATATTAGCTTGGAATTACAATGCTTCATCATTTTTTGGCATGCTTCCTCTTATCCACAACTCATTTTCCTACTATATTGGAGTGCAACTATAATATCTTTGTTCCCATCAAACCTTACTCTGATTTACAGCATCTCCATTTTTCATCTTTTTCTCAATGCTCAGTTTCCATTATTAAGATGTTCCGAGACTGTGTTCCTTATACACAAGTACAATAAGTCCTGCAGAACTTATTGAACTCATTGCTATTATTTTTTACTTCAAAAAAAATTCAGAACTTCTTAAAATATTAATATATCCACTTTTTTAAAAGTTTTAAATTCATGAGGACAAATTTTCCCTCACAGCCAACAATCATATTTTAATAATCTCACTCAACTGCATTTCATTGCTAACATTTGACTCACTAAGCTTCAGTTTCTATATATTTTTTTCCTTCAATTTGAGACATAATTGCAGCAGAGAACTTGGTCACTTATATGGCTTTTGACTAACTAAAAAAACTGAAACGGAATTATCCTGGAAACATCTTTAACTTACATCATTTATAGTACAGAAACTACATCTTGTACCTGTTTATTATTCTTCTGTGAACAATTTTTAAAATGATGATCCTCTCAGCACAATCCTTCAGGGATTCGGACATTTTCTGCTTAAGGGAGGGCTTCATTTCATGTTTTGCAATTGCCTTTAGGTGATCCCATGAGGCTTTGCATCTCCGCTCTAATTGACAAAGATTTTCCTGAAGCTGGTTGAAGTCAACCTGAGAATAACAGATTTTTAAAAAATGAATCTTCCCTGCACAGCCATTTTATCAAGTATAACTTATGTTTATTTAAATTCTGGAAGTCAAACAATGGCCAAGAAGCAAAAGTTTAAAGGACAGTAGCAGCAGAAAAGAATTCATTCAGCAATAACATGTTAGATTATCTCAGAGACAAATAAGGCCAGATGTTATGGAGACATTTTGCTAGAGGACAGGATCATGCTTATTTTACTTTCAATGATCTTGATTGTTTACAGATAAGACTGATTTCTAATGGAAGATATTTAGCACAGTATGCTTGGTAGTTTCAATTCTATCTGGACCAGGAGAACTACTGGTGGAGCAGGCAGGATCATCACACTGGACCAGCGTAGCAATGGGGCTAAATATCTGCTCAGATAAATCACAATCCCATTACGGCTCAGGGAGAGTGGTACTGTACACAGCAGTGAAAAGACAATGATACCAGGTCTAAGACTGACAGATAAAACTGAGAACTTGATTCAATAGAAGATTAACCATAATATTCAAGTTTGTTTATTGTTATTCAACTGTACATGTGTTTATCATCAAAAGAAGCTGTATCCCATCCTAACAATTCTTGCACTAATGCTACAGTACCTTTTGTTTGAAGGGGCATGTCCAGATGCCTTGCAATTCCCATACCAGACAGTGAGGCAGCTGGTGACACTCTCAATGGTGATCCTGAGCGGGGGGGCAAGAAGCCTAACGCGCCCCAATCTCCTCAGGATGTGGACACGCTGCTGTACTTTTTTGACCAAAGATGTGATGTTGACGGACCAAGTGAGATTGCCCATTATGTGCACTCCCAGAAAATCAGTGTTCCTAACTCTCTCCAGTGAGCAGCCATGTTTGTGTTGTGAGGAGTGGTCAGCTTGCATCCTCCTAAAGTCCACAATCATCTCTTTGGTCTTACCCACATGGAACCACAAGTTGTTGTGCTCACACCATTCTACTAGCCGCTCTACGTCCTGTCTGCATACTGCCTTGCTGTTGTTGCTGTTGAGGCCAACGACTGTTGATGAATCAGTTTGAACTGGATCTATGAATGCAGTCATGCGTCAGCAGTGTGAACAGCAGTGGGCTAAGCACGCAGTCCAGGGGAGTGTCGGTGCTCAGTGTGATGGAGCTAAAGATGTTTCTGCCATCACAGATTGAGTGCGGCCTTTCTGTCAACAAGTCCGAGATCCATTTACAGAGAGAGGTGCTGTGACCCAACAAGGGCTGTTTACCACCAGCTGCTGAGGTATGTTTGTACTGAATGCTGAGCTTGAGTTAATTAGCCGCACCCTGGCACCATTTTCCAGGTGGGACAGGATGGACTTGGTGGCATCATCAGTGGACCAATTTGAGCAATAAGCGAACTAGAAGAGGTCCAATATAACTGGAAGATTGGATTTGATGTGATCCAGAATCAGTCGCTCAAAGCACTTCGTTATTGTTGAAGTCAGTGCCATTGGACGGTAGTGGTTGAGGTAGGTTATTGAAAGCAGTGCTCCCTAAATGCTTTCAGCATGTGCCAACCAGGTCCTAATGTGTGCTCGCCTCTAGTAGCAAAATCAACATGCTGACAGAACTTAGGCAGGACTGCTTTCAAGTTAGCATGGTTGAAGTTACCAGCAGCAATAAAAAAAAAAGCACTGGGGTGTGTGGTTTATACGTCACTGATGGCACTGTAGAACTCATGAAGCGATTCCCCAGCATCAGCAGTGGGCGAGAGATGTACAGTGCCACCATCACGACAGCAGTGAATTCCCTCCATAAATAGAAGGTCCTTGACCACTTTGCACTACAATGGAATTTGGATTATCTGTGTTTGATTATTTTCATTATTGTATAATTTTGTGTAATTTATGTTTATCTTCTGAATATTGTGAATGTTAGCATTCAATACTATAATCCGCTCAAAACTAATCAATAAACTTCAAGACCTTGGCCTCAATATCACTTTGTGCAATTGGATCCTTGATTTCCTCCTTTGCAGACCCAAGTCAGTTTGGAATGGGCACAACTTCTCTTCCACAATCTCCACTCTCCATCAACACAGATGCACCACAAAGTTTGTGCTTAGCTCCCTGCTCGACTCACTTTACACTTATAGCTGTGTGGCTAAGCACAGCTCCAATGCCATACTTAAGTTGGCTGTTGACACCACTGTTGTAGACCAAATCAAAGGTGGTGAAGAATCAGCATAGAAATCAAGAGGGAGACTGAAAATCTGTTTGAGCGGTGCCACAACAACAACCTCTTACTCAATGTCTTACTGATTATTGAGTTCAGGAGGAGGAAACCAGACATCCATGTGCTAGCCCTCATTGGGGGATTAGAGATGGAGAGGGTCAGCAACTTTAAATTACTCAGTGTTATCATTGCAGAGGACCTGTCCTGGGCCCAGCACATAAGTGCAATTATGAAGAAAGCACAACATCTATAACTTTGAACAACTCCTATAGACGTGTGGTGGAGAGTATATTGACTGGCTGCCTAGTATAGAAACACCAATGCCATTGAATGGGAAACCCTACAAAAAGAAGTGGATATGGCCCAGTCAATCATGGAAAAGCTCTCCCCACCACGGAGCACATGGACACAGAGCACTGTCACAGGAAAGCAGCATCCATCATCAGGGATCCCCACCAACCAGGTTATACTTTCTTCTCACCATTGCCATCAGGAAGGTGGTACAGGAACCTCAGAACCCACACCACCAGGTTCAGGAACAGTTATTACCGCTAAACCAGCAGGCTCTTGAACCAGAGGGTGCAACTTCACTCAACTTCATTTGCCTCAATACTGAACTGCTCCCACCACCCAAGGACTTACTTTCAATGATTCTTCATCTCATGCTTTTGATATTTATCACATATTTATTATTATTTCTTCTTTTTGTATTTGCACAGTTTGTTGCCTTTTGCACCCTGGTTGTCCATCGATACTATTATGTTTATTGGAGTTACTGGGAGTGCGCGCAAGAAAATGAATCTCAGAGTGGTTGTATATGCTGATGTAAATGTACTTTGATAATAAATTTGCTTTGAACTTTGTGTCTCTAATGCAATATGACTGTGATGCTGCTGCAAGTAAGTTTTTCACTGCAACTGTGTCTATGACAATACACTCAGCTTTGATGTTATACATATTCAAAGGCAGAGCAGGGTCGACAGCCCATATTAGCTCTCGCTGCTCTGATTCCTCATGATGATAATTTGCAGGTTTAGTATACTCTGCCGCAGTGGGAGGATGGAAACATGAGAGTGTTTATGATAACATTGCATAACCTCAAAATCTCCAGCCTGAATTCCACTAACTATTTTATAGCCTCCTCCACTTATGATTGATGCATAATGTCTTCGTATTTCCCCCCATTCTAAAATAAATTACATCTGAACTTTCCAACAAGATTACAAAGTGAAAAACTGGGCAAAGCTGGCTGATTCCTGAGACACTGCTATAATGTACAGGATTCCAAAATATCCCAAACTCCTTAATTCGAAAATTTCTTGAGTAAACAGCTGAACAATATTTTGTTACCTTCTACTCTGGCTGGAAAATACAGCTGCACCATCTGGATAATAGACGGAGAGAATTTTTTTTCGCTGACATACCTTGGCTGACCTTGTGATGGCCCCAATCTCAGAGTACAGGTCTGAACTATCTGGAAACTTTTCCACCACAATGGTTGCAATGTGATGCAGAAGAGACTGCTTATGCACCGTGTCTTTCACCTCTGGAACTTTCTCCAAGTACCCCAGCTCAAAGCCTTTGGCCTACAATAAAAAAGGGATGAAAAAATGTTTAATCTGGGAAAATACATTCAGACATTTAAGCAAGCTTTCTTTTCCTTCTAAAACCAACTGATAACTGTGGCTGAGACAACTTGAACATTCAAAAAGCACTATTCTAAGTGGAGAGAGAGCCTAGTCCTATTCAAGCAGATGAAGACTTGATTTGGAATCAACATTAATCTTACTCATCACATTCCAGTCAAGTGTTTTAAAATAAAACTCATGCAAAATAGATATATGCACAATGATTTGCCACATAACACCATGCTCTGAATCATGAAGCAGAGACAATATATCCTCATTGTTTCCTGTTCTGGCTCACCATCGAGAGATTTCAAATAGAAGTAAAGTTGGCGGAGGTTGAGGAGACCATAGAATTGCATTCAAGTTGCAATGATCCTTAACTTGAATAATCAGTCAACTCTTACTATATTTAGGTAGTGTTCTTTCAACAACTATAAATCTGTATCCATTACCCATGCTTTCAGAGAAGGCAAAGAAAATGAAGTGGGTGAGGGAGGGTTCCAAGGGATTGCGGTTTGCAAAATAAAGTTTGGGCAAATAAATGTTCATTTCTGTGGAAAATCTCTCATTTAAGCAATGCTGATACCTCAGCAAAATATTTGCAATCGAGGAAGCCAAGTCTGAACAACAAGTTCCTAATATCTCCACATGATCTCCTCTTAGATCCTGAGCCAATGTTAAGCCATCATAAAATAAGAAAGGAGTAATTACTAGCTGCTGTTGCATTAAGTTATACTTCCTGCCTATTGGGTTAGTTACATGCAAAATAATAAAACTACAAAATTGAAGTCAGTTCCACTTGCTGCCTTCTGCATTGTGTAAGATCTATAATCATGACTTTTGGACAGACCCATGTTTTGTTTTGTAAATCTTAATACAACTGATTTTTAAGTAGAATTAACAGACAAGCTGACATTTTGCCAGCTTTCTGACCTGCAGCTTTACATTATTAAGCTGCTCAGCCACTCAGAAACTAATCCAACTGTGTTGATAATAACTCAATCAGTATGTATTTAACTTGATCACAATTTTTTTTTGTTTGTTTTTTTTTAAATTTGTTGACTTTTTGCTTTTGCTTTTTTTTGCTTTTGGCCTTTGGTTATTGGTAACATTAAGAGCAACAAAATGAAGAAAATAATAATTCAAACTTCATAAACTTCTGCTCGACTTGAATTCAGTTAGTGGTGGTTTACCTTCCACTATAGTGAAAGTGGATATAAAGGACATATTAACAAAGCTGCTTCCACCACGTATCCCAGATTCCTGTTTACTTCGTTCTTTCAAGAAGTTGGTAAAGAAAATGGAAAATAACTTAAATTGAACATGAGGAAATCTGCTGGAAATACAAGTTTGGTCCTGACGAAGGGTCTTGGCCCGAAACGTCGACTGTACTTCTTCCTGTAGTTGCTGCCTGGCCTGCTGCGTTCCACCAGCATTTGTGTGTGTTGCAATAACTTAATTTTAACTGTTTTTATATACAGTACTACTCTTGTACGTGTTACTTTATTGCTTTTATAGGTCTGTCACTCCTTCTGATTTACATTATCTTTGCATGAGAAGCTTTTTTTTTTAGCTTACATTTGCCTCATTTGCAGTTTATTTTCTCCGGGAATGTAATACCTCTGCTTTAACACCCTTTACTCAGCATTCCACTCTTGTGTTTCCTTGTCCTTATCCATTTTTTCCATTAAGGTATTCACTGAAGCATGTGTTGGGACAGCTGATTAAGTTGCTTGCACCCATAGGGTCCGCTACCTTTCTCTGACACTGCCCTGGGCTAATAAAGTCCTTTATTTTGCTCAACTTCCCATGATTTTCTCCAGTTCACTTATTCACCTATAAACATTTGCATCTCCTCTTTTGTTTTACATTGCACCATGACCTCTCTGTTTCACTTGCATCACACTTCTTCATCTCATTTAATCCTTCCTGAACTCTTTCGTAGAACAGTACAGCACAGAAAACTGCTTCAGCCCACAATGTTGTGCAAACTTATAACTGCCAATTAATCTAATTCCTCTTTCCCACACCCAAATATATATTCTCTGCAAATTCATATATCTAAGAGGCACATGCCCCTACCACCATCCCTAGAGTTGCATTCCACTACCCACTGCATTCCATCATTTCATATTTTTTTTCAGTCAAATCTCCCCTTAGCCTCCATTGCTCTAATGAGAAGAGTTTTTCCAAATTCCCCTCCAAATCAGGCAGCATCCTCGTAAACCTCCTCTGTACCTTCTCCAAAACCTCAACATCATTTCTACGGTGAGGAAACTAGAACGGAACGCTCTAAATGTGGCCTAACCAGAATTTTATGAAACTGTAATACAACTTAATGGCTCTTGAAGTCAATGCTTCAACAATTGGAAGTAAGCATGCCCTATACCATTTAAAACCCTATCAACCTGAGCTGTGCAGCCACTTTTAGGAAGCCATATGTATTTGGATCCCAATATTCCTCTATTCATCAATGATTTTAAGGAGCCTGCCATTAACTGTGTACTCTCCCTTTTTGTTTGATCTTCCAAAGTACAATACCTCACCTTTGTGTGGATTAAACTCCATTTGCCACTTCTTCACCCACATCTGTAACTGATTTATATTTTGTCCTCTATGTATATATTGGCCCGCCGGTGGCATAGTGGCATCAGTGCCAGACTTCAGAGCAAAGGCTCCCTTGCACGCTTTCCACTGAGTGTCGAGCTAGCAACTTGGCCTTGTGAAAACAAGCCTGCTAACAAAAACGCCATCACAATGGCATCCCGATGACTCCACTCAGAGTTAAGGGCTTTCTTCTTCTTCTTCTCTGTATATTTGGTGATGCAAGTCCTGAGTCACTTGCACTTCTACATGATGGCAGCAATGAGAAAAGAACATGGCAATATGCACAACATGCTGGAGGAACTCAGCAGGTCAGGCAGCATCTGTGAAAACGAGCAGTCAACATTTCAGGCCGAGTCCCTTCGTCAGGAAAAGAACATGGCCTGTGTGGTGAGGTTCTCTGATGGTGGATGCTGCTTCTCCACGAGAATGTTTCATGTAGATGTGCTCAATGGTGGAAGGGCTTTACTCGTGATGCACTGGGCCAAATTGACTACCTTTTGCAGGATTTTCCGTTCAAAGGCTTTGGTGCTCCCATACTAGGCCGTAATGCAGCCAGTCTATACACTTCCATTACACATCTCCAGAAGTTTGTCAAGGTTTTAGATGCCATGCCAAATCACCGTAGACTCCTGAGGAAGTAGAGGCACTGTTGTGCTTTCTTTGCAATTACATTTATATGATGTATCCAGGACAGGTCCTCTGAGATACTGACACCCAGGAATTTAAAGTTACTGACCCTCTCTACCTCTGATCCCCCGAAAAGGACTGGCTCTTGGACCTCTGATTTCCCCTCTCCTGAAATCTATAGTCTGTTTCTTGGTCTTGCTGACATTGAGTGAGATTGTTATTATAACACCACTCAGCCAAAATTTCAGTCTCCCTCCTGTATGCTGATTCATCACCACCTTTGATATGGCTCACAATAGTGGTGTGATCAGCAAACTTGTATATGGTGTTGGAGCTGTACTTAGCTGCACAGCCATAGGTGTAAAGCGAATAGAGCAAGAGGTCAAGCACACCTTCCTGTGGTCCACCTGTACTGATGGAGATTTTTGAGATATTTTTGCTAATCCGAACTGACTGGGGCCCACAGGTGAGGAAGTCCAAGATCCAATTGCACAAGGGGGTATTGATAAAGAGCACCTTGATGTATGCATCTTTGCTGTCCAGATGTTCCAGGGTTGCGTGAAGAGCCAATGAGATGCCTTCTGCTGTGGACATATTGCTCCGGTAGACAATTGGAATGGATCCACTCAGACAGGAGCTGATTTGTTTCAACACCAGCCTCTCAAAACACTTCATCTGTGTGGATGTATGGTAATTGCCTCTGGGCAATTGGCATGGAGAGAGGTTACCTTAACGTTTTTCCAAGAGACCGCTCGCTACCTCTTTCCTAATCTCTAGATGTTCCAGCATCTTAGCCTGCTCCTCTTTGATCTCAAAATTCTTTGCATCATTCGCCCTGGTAAATACCAGTACTAAATACTCATTTCAGATCTTCCCCCCATGCTCTGCCTCTAAGCACAAATTCCTCCCTTTGTCCTTGAGAGGCTCTTCTGTCTTCTTAGCTACTCTTGTTTCTGATATATGCATAGGTTGTCTTGGGATTTTCTTTAACACTACTCACCAAGGACTTTTCATGACTCCTTCTAACTCTCCTACATCTCTTCTTGACTCTCCTTGTTCCTATATAGTCTTCAAACACGCCATTAGATTCCAGCTTCCTTTACACTTCTTTCTTCCTCTTGACTAAATGAACTCTCTCTCATCAGCTAAGGCTCCCATGCCTTTCCATTTTTGTCCTTCCCTTTTACTATACTTAACTCTGTGCAGTGGGTCTTTAAATAACTTCTATATATCAGATGTGGACATGTCTGGAAACAACTCTTCCCAATTAACTTTCCCCAGCTCCTGCCTGATGCTTTCCTAATTTGTCCTCACCCTCAACCCCATAGTTTAATACTTTCCAACATGGCCCACTATTATTGTTATTCATAGCTATTTTAAAGCTTTCCTTGTCTGTCCATTTCTTTGGCTCCATAACTGGTTAAAAATAGTTGAATCTTAAATAGATCTGAAAAGTTAACTATTTCTCCCTCCATAGATGTTGACTGATTTGAACACTGCTTTTCAATGACATCATATCTAGTGGTTAAAGATTTTCTAGAACTTTTCATTGTCTATGTAACATTGCTGTTTTGTTCCTTTACATTTTTAGCTTAAAAAGGTACCTGTAATTGCCCTTTTAGAAACTGATTACTTCAAATCTCCATGATAAGTCAATAATCCCTAGTAAGTGCTGCCAAATGTTTCTCTGGTTGTTACTCCAATTCTATATATCGATTTTTTTTTTAAAGTGAAGTTTAGCTGTTGCAGGATTTAATCACTGTTACACACTATAGGCAAAGGTTTGGGTGCAGATTTAGTGATGAAGTTAGCTCTGTGTCTCTTTTCACAGAAGCTGCTCGACTTGCTGAGTGTTTCCAGCATTTTCTGTTGTTTTTTAGATTCCCTGAAAATAATTTTTTTACCCTGGAAGTTTTTTTAAAAAAAGGGTTTTGTGCTGATGGTTTTGAAGCATTTACTATCAGAACAATGCAAAGTCAACGGAAACTTCTTGCATACATACTTGGAGTTAAATAGAAAAATCCAGAAGCTGCTGACATCAATTCCCTCCTCCTCCACCACAGGGAATTCTGTTTTTCAAAATTCTCCAGCAAAATCCTCAGCAATTAGTGATTCACAGAAGTTACAAAATAGGCCAAATGCTTAATTTCCTCACTGCAAAGAACAGCTCAATATCTTGGAACTTTGTTGGATGAGGAACAACAGAGTTTTTTTTTATAAAAACAATTTATTTTAAAATATAACTTATTTATTCCTTTATTCTTCCATAAAAATGTATTTTAGTTTTTTTCCCTATTTATTCCAGTTATTATATTGCATTCTGTAAAAATTTAAGTATCTATTTAAAATCTTGATTTCCTGGATTACTGTCAAGCTGTTAAGGTATCCTTAACTTCATAAACAGTGGCCCAGAATACAAAATAACTGATGCTAGTCCACTATAAGTGATAGACAATGCTGCAGTTAGTGTACTTGTTTCAATTTTCATCATTGTATCTTTGCCAAAGCTTAAAGTCCCTAATTCATAATGTATGATCCAAATACACTTTGGCTGGCAATGAGTCACCCACATCCATTACTCTCATTTAAGCATTTACCTAGAATGTAAAACACTGAACAGTACAGCACAGGAAAAAGCCCTTTGGCCCACAATGTTGTGCTGAACCAATTAAATTTCCAAACTATGCTAATCTCTTCTGTCTCCTTTTGTTTTCCTCACATTCATGTGCCTATGTTAACACCTCTTAGAAGTCGCTAATGTATCTGCTTCTACCAGCACCGCAGACAGCGCATTCTAGGCACTCACCATGTTGTGTGTAAAACTTGCACCTCACATCTGCTTTGAAATCACCCACTGTCACTTTAAATGCATACCCTCTGGTATTAGACATTTCAACCCAATGCCTCTGATAATCTTAAAAACCTCTTTCAGATCTCCCCTTCAGTTCCTGCCGCTCCAGGGAAAACCACCCAGGTTTGTCCAACCTCTCATGATAGCACACGTCCATCTAATCCAGGCAACAACCTTGAAAACCTCTTCTGCGCTCTCTCCAAAGTCTTGACATCCTTCCTATAATGGGGTGACCAGAACTGTCTGCAACACTGCAAATGCTGCCTAACTACAGTTTTATAAAGCTACATAATTTTCTGACTTTTGAACTCAATGCCTCGACTAATAAAGGCAAGCATGCCATAAGCTTTCTTAACCATCCTATCTATCTGTGTGGCCACTTTCAGTGAATTATGAACTTGGACCTTATGATCCCTCTGCTCATCAACATTGTTAAAGGTCTTGCACTTGACAGTGTAGTGTCTCTTTACATCTGACCTATAAGATGCAACATTTCATATTTGACACTATCTGCAATTTCTCCACCCACATCTGCAACTGATCTATATCCCCCTGTATTCTTTGCCTGTCTTATATGCTCTCAACAACACTACCAATCTTTCTATCATTTGCAGACTAACAAACACATACATCTATATTTTCATCCAGGTTTTTATAAACATAACAAACAGCATAAGTCCCAATACGGATCCATGCAGAAGACCAATAATCACAGACCTCCAGCTAGAACAGGTCCCTTCAACAACCAGCATCTGTTACTTTACCATGGATCCCAGGTATTTTAATCTTCCGGATGCGCCTCGTCACTTGTATTTACATCACTTTCTGAATGGGTAATGCCCCATAATGGTTGACAGTGGCCTTCAGAACAGATTAATTTCAACACGCCAGCCAGTCTGAAGCTGGATCCTAAACAGCAAGACCCTGCCAAGTCTTGACATGCAGTTAGGTCAGGAACTATTCGAACATTTGTGAATACTGCTGAAATATGCAAACATTCAAAATTGATCAAAAACTAATAAAAATTAAATAATTCAATTGATGTCTTTTTTAAAGTAAATATTAAATTGTAAATAATTAAAACTCTACAAACACAGAACTAAAATGTTCCTACACAACACTAGACAATTAATTCAAAATGAAATATTCTAAAATCCGATTCCCTCTCTCGGTCTCTGAGTCATTACTGAACGTTGAACACCATTGCACGCATTTGATATGTAGATTTCTCAACGTTCTTGGTATTCTGCTATTATACTTCTCAGTGCAGCCACAGTGACAAAATCTTTTAGGATGTTTAAAACTTCTCTGCTCATGATAGTGATCCTCAGGAAAGGTCAATTTGGCCCTTCCTACCAAACAGTTATGCACCAAATTTAATCCTTTGAAAAGGTTACAGAAGAGATTTATGAGGCTGATGCAGGAATGTGGGAGTTTGGTTTGGTGGCAATAAAAGATACTGGGATTACACTCCTTTGGTATGTGAAGGTTAAAAAAGAGAGTTGGTAGATGTAACCAAAATTATGGTCTGCTTGACAGAGTAAGAAAGGAGAAATTGTTTCCACTGGCAGGAAAGTTGGTAACTAGGAAACAGATGTAGAATAATTGACACAAGATGAGACTTTCTTTTACATTGAGTGATTTATAATCTAGATTGTGCTTCCCAATAGTGGAACAGATTCAACTGTAACTTTTAAAAGAACATTGAATATATACTTAAAAAGGCAAAATTTACAAGGCTATAAGCAAAGAACCACAGAGTGTGACTAGTTGGAGAGAACTTTATAAGGAGTTGTTATAAGCATGCAAGATAAAATGACCTTCCCTGTTCTTTATTCTGGATTTGTTTATTATTAGAATATTTAAAATGTTAAAATTTTCCAATCGGATGTGGGCATTAGCTATCTGGCCATTTACATTTTGCCTTTGCTTAATTGCTGCTAGGCTGATTTGCCTGTTGAGTTTTTCAGAAAGGCAATGAAGAGTCAACTGTATAACGGTACAGCACAGGAACAGGCCATTTGGCCCTCAATGTCATGCCAAATCAGCTAAAAAGCAAATTTAAAACATCCAAATACTCATCCCTCCTACCTACACCATGTCCATCTTCCTTACATCCAGTCACCTGTCCAAGTGTCTCTTAAAAACCTGTAATTTATTCGCCTTCTCCACCATACCAGGCAGCCCATTCCAGGCTTCAACGGCTCTTTGAGTAAAAAAAAACCTGCCCCTCGCCTCCCCTTTAAGCTGAATCCCTCTCATCTTCAATGCATGCCCCTGGTATTAGACATTCTAACCCTGGGAAACAAATACTCTCTGTCCACTCTATACATGCCTCTCATAATCTTGTAAAGCTCTATCAGATCTCCCCTCAGCCTCCACATACAAATCTGTTGTTCTGTACAGGTCAGACCAGGCAAGGATAAAAGTCAACTTCTCCTTAAGGATTTAGCATATATATTGTGTTTTTGGCAATAATATAGTGTTAACTTTAATCTGGTATAAATTCTCATTTATAGAGAAAAAATAATGTTATCATATATCACTGACTTCAGGAAATAGTGCATGCATTCAAAATGATTGATATTTTTAACAAAATCTTTGAAAAAATGTATTTTGCAGTGCAGAGAAAATAGTTCCAATATCTTACTTTTGCTTAAATATTGTGACCTTATTTCACTGGCTTCACTTTGATAAATCTATACTGGATGTTTAATTTTTATTTAGAGATACAGCATGCAGAGAAAATTGTCTCTCTTATGATGTTTTACAAATTACCAAGTAACCTTTCCACAAATAAAGATATGATAAGTGTTGAAATCTTTCAGATCTTAATCATCACGGAGCACATAAAAGGTTTTACAAAACTTCATCTTTTTTTTCTTTTTCATAGTCCGATCCCGAGAGGGCCCAGGTTTAAGGTGCTGGACATTAGGTACAGAGGAGATGCCCGGGGTAAGTTTTTTTTTTACAGAGAGTGGTGAGTGCATGGAATGGGCTGCCGGCAATGGTAGTAGAGGCAGTTATGATAGGGTCTTTTAAGAGACTCCTGGACAGGTATATGGAGCTTAGAAAAATAGAGGGCTATGGGTAACCCTAGGCAATTTCTAAAGTAAGTACATGTTCAGCACAGCATTGTGGGCTGAAGGGTCTATGGGTTTTCTATGTTTCTAATCCGTTTTTGCTTTTTATTGCACCTGTTATATCTGATTTGACATCATCTTCACTAGTCTAACTGACACTTCTCAGTGAAAACATCTACTGCCTATCAACATCATTTTTTGCAGTCTGACTAGACACATGTAGTATTTGTGGGCTTTTTGATGTTCCACTGACTGAGGTTAATAACAGAAGTGGAGTAACCAAAAGAACATTCTTTACAGAAAGCAATTAACACAGTGGCTGCTACAACAATGTATCAAAGATCATACCTCATGATACAATCATTATTAAAGATTCATTTTTACTCATATATACAACCATATAAATATCCTTTCCATGTCTGCAAATGCCCCACATCACAGATCTCTTTCAGGGGTGTGCATTGTTTGATAACACACATTGGAAACTCTGTGGAAAGCCTATGGGAAAGTGCAGGTTCAATGCATGGCTGAAAGTTTATCACTCATAGTAAAGTCCAGGCTGGTATCTTTTAGATCAGAAGAGTCAAGTTTAAAGAGAGAGAATGCAGTGTTGTAGCTTAAGTAAGGAATATGCCCTTCATGTGCCATGTGACTAAATTATCTTGCATTAATTTAAGACACATCTGAAAAGAGTACTTGCAGATTGCCCAAAGCAGGTGTACTTCATACAAACAGTGAGAAATAAAGTCGACACATCAACTCACACTTGATGAATTTAAGAAGTTCCCTATTGCCAGTAACGTAGCCAGGATATATCTTAAAGTTTTGTTATTCTCTAACTGGTCCATTCCTTCTTTCAAATCCTGAAGAGGCTCTGCAACTTCCTGTATCCAGAACAAGAACATGTCACACCTTCAAGGTTATAAGTAGGATATGCATTGCACAACAGCTAATGTAACATTTACTGTACAACCTGAAGTCAGTGGAGCTGTGTACAGCAAGATTTTTTTTTAAAGTACTTATCGAAAAAGATGGCATGGGAAATGAAATTTGATATGGAAATCCTCTGCCTTGGATTTCATAAATTTTCCCGTGCAGATTTGCTGCACATCCAAGATAAAGTAACTAGATTGATAACCCATTTGCAAGATAGACAGCTTTACCCATGCAAATTAGTAACTTCACATTGTGACACTCATGATTCATATCTAAATGCTAACTGTACAACTTTCTGCAAATTACATTTGTATCTTCATATACCTCAATTTTCAAATTCTTGAGTTGCAATATTAACACCATATGACACAGGATCTGAATTATGCCATTCTGTCCATCAAGTCTGCTCTGATTAAATATAAACTAGTAAAGGAAACAATGCCTTCAAAATAAACGTTCCCTTCACCAATAGTAAGCATATAAATGAATACAGCATGCAAATTAAAATCCTAATCATCCCTGGTATTTTTATCTCAACATCATTTTCATAAAGATTTGTTACTGATAGCAATATATCATTATTCCTCATAAGCAGAAAAGAGCCCACTGGACTCTTGTTTTGCATACTGTTAACAGATACACCACACACACCAATTTATTTCTGTCAGAGTTACCTTCTCCACTGTTTCATGGTCCAGCTTGAAGGCCCAGAGCTGGAGTCTAGCTGAGAGTTCGCTAATGGAAGACAAGGTTAGAAGAAACTGCTCTGCAGAACCTAAAGGAATGTCAGGATTCAACAATTGGGCTTCTTGGATCTTCTGCTTTTCCTCTTCAGTGGGAATCATGGTCAAGATTTTCTGAAACAAAATCAGATTTAAGGCAGTCCTTTAGTTGGCAAAATTTGCAAAAGGGGTATTTTCTTCATGATCCTTATGTGTTATCATTTCAAAGAGAATTTCCTGTCTGATGTACTTCACTAACAATATAGGTTTTGAGCAATTAAATATTTAGTCTCTCAAGCCTCCTCATGTAGGGTTGATCACTGTTTTTCTGTGCTGCTGAGTGTATCAATATTAAGATATGCCAATGTCTTGATAATTAATGATTACTAATTTTTTTCATTGAACATGCTAAATCTGAGATTTCATAAGGAAAATTTCATAACAAGACTACTTGGTAACAAATGCTTTGAATATCTAAACTTTGCCCTTCTTTGAACCTTTACGATTGTTCTTAAAAACAGAAAATATGGTGTCAGAATCTTTACATCTGAATAGCTCATTTTGTAAACCACAATGAATACTATTCCCACTGTAGATGCAATTTTTGGAAAAATAGTAGCTTGACAGGTTATCAGAGACACAACTAAAGAACATTCAAAATTTAACCTGTGCTACAAATGGAGGAAGGTTTCAAGGAGATCAGAGAAAACATCTCAACCCTTTGACATTTCCTTTGTCAGTTATGATCCAGTGATAGAATATTTCCCCCAGTCTGAAAGAAGGTTGTGGGTCCAGATCTGACAATTGAATCCAAATTCAAAGTAACTCTCTTTTTCAGTACTAAGAGAGGTGTCATTAGTTACTTGAAATGTTGATACTGCCACTTGAGTACATATAAACAATCCCATGGATCAATGGGAAACAGAACTGATAACTTCAGCATACACAGAAGTCCAGTGTAAACATTGGAAGACACACACTGTCTTCTAAGCAACCCATCGACAATGTCAAACACCTCCTCCCCCTCTGTGGCAGAGTCTACGTCCTACAAGGGCCTCATGAAAAGAAAGCCATCTTCAATCTTGAGGGAATAATTCCACAGTATTTTTTCTTTGGCGAGGTAGCAGATTCTTACTGCCTATTGTCCAAAATAAAAAAGCTCTTATAAGCTACAACATGAAAAGATCTTACAAGCTGCATTTCCAACATAAAGCCATGACTTCAATTGTACAGTGCTTTGAAGCATCCAGAAGTTGTGAAAGATAAACAGAAGTTTTGTGTATCAGTATTACTGAGGAGTAAAGTCCATTAAAATTGGGAGCATTGTTTCTAGTGCACTTGTTTTCATTTCCTTGCAAGGTTTGAGTAGAGAGTGGGTGGGAAGAGGGAGTGAATTTCTACTTGCGATAATGAAAGGTAACAATTTATGCAACAATTTATATGGGAAGTCCAAATTTCAAGGCTGCTGAATGCAGAATAAAAGACTAAACTAACAACAGCAAATAACATCTGAAAGGATTAAAAAGTTATTTGTAAACATGAGAAAGTTTGCAGGTGCTGGACTTCCAAAGCAACACAAACACACACACACACACACATAATGGCGGAGGAACTCAGCAGGTCAGGTAGCATCTATGGAAATGAACAGTTGATATTTCAGGGTGATACCCTTCCTCGGGACTGAGAAAGAAAGGGGGAAAAGGCTAGAATAAAAAGGTGGAGACAGGGGAAGGAGGCTTGCTGGTAGGTGATAGATGAAGCCAGGTGGGTGGGGAAGGTCAAGGGCTGGAGAGGAGAGTGAGCCAAAGGAGACAGGGGAGGAGGAGGTGACCCAGGGGAAGTATTAGACAGGTGAGAAGAGGTAAAAGGTCAAAGTGGGGAGTGGTGGAATTTATTAACCAGAAAGAGAAATCCAAATTCATACCATCAGGTTGGAGGCTATGCAGATGGAATATAAAGCGGTTGCTCCTCCACTCTGAGGGTGGCCTCATCCTGGCACAAGACGATGCAATGGAGCAACATGTTGGAATGTGAATCGGAATTAAAATGTTTGGCCACTGGGAAGCCCAGCTCGTGCAGATGGTGCTCGACAACGCGGTCCCCCAATTTATGACGGGCCTCACCAATGTAGAGGAGGCTGCATCAGGAGCACCACACACAGACAACCCTAGCAGGTTTGCAGGTGAAGTGTTGCCTCAGCTGGAAGGACTGCATGGAGCCCTGAATGGAAGTGAGAGAACAGGGACAAATGGACAAGAGGAGAATCGTGGAGGGAGAGATTCCTGAGGAATATGGATAAGTATATGGACAGGAAAGGAATGGAGGGTTATGGACTGAGTGCAGGTCAGTGGGACTAGGTGACAGTAAGCGTTCAGCATGGACTAGAAGGGCCGAGATGGCCTGTTTCTGTGCTGTAATTGTTATATGGTTATATGGAAAGTGGGGGAGGGGGGGTGGAGAGAAGGGGAAGGAGAGTTAAAGAAGGTATGATTAGTGTTTGGAATTTTATTTATATTACAAATTAATTCCACTACTTTTAATCCTTTTCCCATGTCCACACACTTTAACTTGCAATCAAGCCTATTTCACACGTTCCACTAATCACCAAAGCAGAGGTGAAAGTAATTTGATCTTTCTCGTACTCCTCTACAAAATATGATTAAAATCAAAAATCCTTCCTAAACTTCTTTTGAGCAGGTTTAGAAATGAAAGAGTTAACATTGAAACTCCTCATTAATTTTCCTGCAGCCCTGATATGCTCATTAAGAGTTTGAGGATGATGCATCTTACATCTGAACTCTGTATCTCGATCCACAGAAGCTGACTCACAAGGCCTATGTTTCCAGTGATCTAGCATCTGCTTCTAATTTCCAATATCTGATTTGATCTTCTTTCGGTTCTGCCCCCAACTGTTGAATACATTCCTGAAAATATTCCACATTTCTTAATTCAGCTTTTCTTGGATGGTATACCAAAACGGTGAAGTTAGAGGTAATTGCAATAAACTGATATCTCAAAAACATGATCTGCTGTGGTGACAGCATAATGTTATATTAACTATTGTGTTATAACCAGTTCATGCTTTGCCCTTTCTAGAAAACTCTTTACAAAAATAGTTTGGAAAGTAACAATGAAGCATATAAGTGGAGTGAAGCAGATTACATCTGACAGAGTGATAAAACTGCTATTAATTTACACATTCAATCTGGAGAAGGAAGGAGAAAAGGGTCAAATGAATAATGGGGAAACTGTGCTCTGTGTAACAGATTAACAAAATAACAAACCCTCTCTTTAGAAGCTGTTTTACAATATAGCCTGGTGCACAGAAAAATTTAGCCCTTTGATTGATCATGTTTGCAGATTTTTTTTAAATCACAGTTAATCTTTAAATTAAAAAAATATTTTCTGAGTGAAGTTTGCAAAGTTCAACCAATTAGAACAGCAGAACACCTCATAGTGCCAGTGATCTGATTCAATCCTGGGCTCCGTGCTGTCTGTGGCAAGTGCAGATTGTTAGGTTAAAAATGCCACTACAAATTACCCCTAGGATGTGAGTGGGTAATAAAATCTGAGGTGCGTTAATGGGACTGTGGAGAAAATGCAAATACTATTAGTGTAAATGTTTGCTTGATGGTCAGTACAAATTCAATTGTCTGAAGGATCTGCTTCCATGTCACACGGCTCTAAGATCAGGCATGTTGCAACCAACTAGATTAGGACAGAGATACGAACAAATCCCTCATTGCTTTCTTACTCTTGTTACAGAAAATGCTACAGATTTTAATGTTATTAGTCCATGTGAGTCACAATTATGGCTACACTTATTTCATATCTGTCTGGACCTTTTTCATAATAATATAAGCATCTAGAAACAACTCCTCTGAAATACTTCCAAGCAAACACAGCTGTTACACAAAGATTCAGTTTCTACTGGCAGCAAATGCTGCTTGAGATAAGGTGATGCTCTAGGAAAGTTAATGCCTTAAGCCAATTAACTTGATGATTCCTCTCACCACACATATGGAGCTGTAACTGGAAGAAGTTAAACTGATGAATTAAGGTTGGACGAGAAAGGCCATTTACAGTCGGCCCTCCTTATCCGTGGGTTCTGCATGCGCAAATTCAACCAACCGTGGATCGGGAAACCCCGGAAGTTCTCTCTCCAGCACTTGCTGTTTGAGCATGTACAGACTTTTTTTTTCTTGTCATTATTTCCTAAACAATATAGTATAACAACTATTGACATAACATTTACATTGTATTAGGTATTATAATTAATCTAGAGATGATTTAAATCAGTGGTCCCCAAACACCGGGTCGCAAAGCACGTGCTACCGGGCCGTGAGGAAACGATATGACTTGGCGGTATGAAACGATATGAGTCAGCTATGCTGATTATGGTTGGGGACCACTGATTTAAAGTATATGGGAGGATGTGCATAGGTTACCGCAGATTGAGAATCGAAAAAAAAACTGGAAGTTCTCTAAGTCGGAACAGGTTCACCCGATATTATTTAGCATCAGTTAGTCAAATGTTTGTCTTAGTATATATTTTACCTTGTTATGCATATAAAACACTTAAGAAGCGTATGTATTTCAATAATTAAACCACTGTGCTGCTTAGTAATAATTGTAGCTTTACTTGGGGCAGGGCCTTCACATGCTTCATTATTCTATTCTCACTTTATCCTTTAAAATTGTTCTGATCGTTGACTGACTGTAGCCTAATGCTTTTCCAATGACCGAAGGCGTTTTACCTCTTTCAAAACGCTTTATTATTTCCATTTTATTTTTGATCGTGATCGTTTTCTGGAACAGATACACTGCGGACGGTGGGTCGCTAGCTCCGCCGGGTCCTAAAGTCCACAGCACTGAGACAGGTTAAATAAGCTTCGGTGCTCTGCTGGGTCCTAAAGTCCACCGACCTGCGCACCTGCGTTTTTTGGTATCTACGGAGGGGCCCGGAACCAATCCCCCGTGGATACGGAGGGCCAACCGTATTTGCTTATACTGTGATTCACACTTAGAATTGTAGCAAAGTCTTTAATGGCAAAAGAGAGCAAAAAACCACCAAGACTCCTGACTACATTAAAAAGAATAAACCCCATCCTTCAGCATTCATATCCCTACCGATAATTCTTTAACACTCACTGTGGCAATCTCAGCTTGCATATTTCAATAAAAACAATAGAATATTGGATATAATGTTGATACTTAGTAATGAAAAAACCATAGTGTTGTACTTCCTATCTTTGCCATTCATCACAAATTTGAACAAGTAGCAGCCGTGGTCATCTCTTAAGATGTAAGTATTACTACAACGTCAACATCTATTGCTCATTTCTAATTGACTTGAGAAGGTGAAGGTGAGTTACCTTTGTGAACTATTGCAGTGCTTCTGGTGAAGACAATTCTACACTATAGCGTTACATAGTGAAACAAACAGATATTTCCACCTGTACTTGCATTAAATAATGGGCCCAGAATACATTTTCTTCCATGTTTGAGTTACAGTCAAACTGAAGTATTCCAGGCCTGGATTCCCCCTGGATTCCCTGGACCTTCTGCTGCAGCATTCAACAAGACTGGGATGTCAAGAATGCACCAGAAATCTAGCTTTAATTTGTTATTCAGCCTTATCAAGGATCAAGGAGCAACTTTATTCAACATGTACATTTAGATGTATTAGGAATTTGCTGTGCTGTGTTGGTCGAGGTGTGACATGCGACAAAGAACAACATTCAACAATTATAAAGAACTATATAAAAAATAAAGTTAGGGATTAAAGTATGGATATGGAATGAAATGTGCATAAATACAGTATATAAATACCAGCATATATTGCAATGTAATAAATATTACAAAAAGTTGTTTAAAGTGCATTATTGTACCATGGTATTATACTATTTAGTTTAAAAGTTTTAACTCTACTATTTAAGAAAACTAATGTATATCGCCAGATTGACCCTATCATTATCTTAATTTACTGCATGGAAATGCAAGTCAAACAGGAATTCTTACCTCTATTCCTTCTTTGTTCAATGCATATTCATCAAAGTTAAGGATTGCAGTCTTGATTGTTCTTGGAGGAGGTAATACAGTCAGTCCAATGTTAATAGCATTGCTTCGCTTTGAATCTAACACAATGATTTCTTGTCTCTTCCCATCTGCAGCAGTTTTCTGACATAAGAACACAGATACTGCATTATACTCACACAGAACATAATCTATGTGGCAAAATAATGAAGCTTTCAGAACAATAAACTATACATCCGAACATGCTACATCCCATCGATACTCTAACCTAGGGTAAGATATCCTCATTCTCCTCCTTCCAAGCCAATGAAAAGAATTCAAATTAAAGGAAATGTCTGCTATTCTTGGGAGCTTCTCTTCAATTGGGATTTTGTGCACACAGAAAGCTGAATGAATTGAAATGTGCTATTTCCCAAGACCATATTCCCACACGGGCATTTTTAAAAGAAATAAATCATTAAAAACCACATTCATAGGTAGGAACCGAGTGGGGCTAAAGAGAGGGCCAGATGTCTGATTTTATATGTGCTCAAAATGAGTCTTCAAGAATGATAATATGCATCATCTCACCCAAGAGAAATTCACTTCCACTGCAAACTCCAGGTAATATAATCTGTGCTCAGGGCACCAATGGGTATGATCCTGGAATAACTACAAGCTATATAATTTTGCTTATAACCTGCTTTCACACTGACATAAATAAAATTAACAGAATTAAGTTTTCTGATTTTGATGGCACTTTATATTAAAGGGTTCATTTCTTGAGTGCTAAAATCAAACTGTATGCTTTATACATAAAGTCAGCCAAGTTTTTCATGAAATTGATTAAAAGAATAGTTGAGTGTGTACATTAACATCTCAACAACATAAACATCAGATTACACTAAGGTGACAATTTGACCTTGTATTCAACTTCCTGCAGTCATCTTTGAGAAATTACAGGGAACCATCTTCAAAAGTCTTGAATTGTTTGTTGATACTTTTCTCAAAGGAGATTTTGTGTTTCTCACCCTCAACTTTTCAGCTCTACATGCTTTAAGATCTATTCGAAGTGGGAAGTAAGCACAATGCTCCATAACCTAACCTTTATCAATGTCAAGGTACAACCAGCCAATAAAAATGCTTCCAATACAGCTCCACGACTTCACAACAATTTCATTTTCTTCTCTATAAAATAGCTTCTGGTATCTATTTAAGACTATACCAAATACTGTTGTCTCTTAAAAGAAAAGTGCTCAAGCTACTTGGATATCAAGACCTTAATGAAAAGAAAACATTTTTATTATATTTCAAAGGCAATATTACACAGAAGACCAACCAGACTGAAATCTTGTCATATACTATACTGAAATAGAACTAGGGCGGCAGATCTGAGATCTGAAGTATTTTGTGGAGAATGGTGCGAAAAACTAAAAACTTTCAACGAGTGGCAGTTCTGTGGGTAAAAATGCCTTGCCAATGAGAGAGATCAGAAGAGAATGGCCAGACTGATTCAGACTGACAGGAAGGCTACAGTTAACTCAAATAACCACGCATTACAACAGTGGTGTGCAGAAGAGCATCTGTGAATGCACAACACATCAAACTTTGAAGTGGATGGGTTACAGCAGCAGAAGACCATGAACATACACTCAGTATTTACTTTATTAGGTAGCTCCTGTACATAATAAAATGGCCACTGAGTGCATTCCCCCTCCTTCAAAACCTTTTTTCCCCACACACTTAATCTAAATCTCTGTGGACACCAAATCTCCACACTACCTACTATCTGTAAAAATTTCTATTCATTGACATCTATAAAATAATTGCCTACCGATAAGTGCCTTCTTTTATCTGTCAGATACCTGCACCTGATCAGGCAAGCCTGTGAGCAAAAATAAACTCAATGCCACTCTCCATTAATCTGCACAGCAAGGAGCACTATCCAGTTACTGCCTTCAGCTTGCACCAAGTGACTCCAGCATTCGAAGTGCCTTGGTCGGGAGCCCTTGAGCTATATTTTAATAGTATATATCCTGCTTGGGCACAAATGTATTTGTACTTACGCTAAATGCTTCTCACATTATGGTAAATGTGCTCCTAAAGCCCATGTCTGGATCTACTTAGAGAAGGTGGTTTTTATTGTACACTTTTGGAAATAGGGACACTATTTTAGTGCCTAGTTATCTCATACTTCATCTAGCTGCTGCCTCCCACATCCCGTTTAAAAATTACACCATTACGATATAGTCAGGGTACTACCCAAGTTCAAATAAAAGGGTACCCTCATAGCTTGAGCCAGCATTTTACTGACCGTAACTTCAATGTGGTCTCCCATTGTCCGTCTTCAATCATGTATAATTCAAGCTGGGATTGATTTAAACACTTATCCAATGCAAACACTGCTGCCAGGACTGTCTAAATGTTTAACATTTACAATGGCCAGGACAGATTCATTGTTTAGACATAACACAAACAGAATTCCTACCAGGATATGCCCACCATCTTGTGATACAAGCAAGTTCAAAGCAACATTATCATAGAAATACAGAGAGTTTGGTATAATACGTGAAAATGCATAGATTGGGTACTGAGGTAGCTTATGAAATACAACTCAGTAATGCATTTGAAGACAAAAGAAAAACAATGGTGAAATATGTATAATACAGATACAAAGTAGGAAGAACCCTGTATGCTCAAATGCTAGCAGAGATCACTTAAACGAAACAGTGCACATAAAAGGCATGCATTAAGAACTGACAACATTTCAGAACTAAAACACTGGGAACTTTAAACAGAAACTGTTGGAAACTCTCAATAGTTCAGGTAGCACTTATGAAGTGAGAAGAACGAACAAAGGAATAACATTGATGTTTCAAGCCATTCATCAAGCTAGAACTGAAACATGGTGAGATTGAATAACATGATGAGATTGAATCAGTCAGCTGAAAGATAGGCTGGAGAACAGCAGAAGGTGCAGGTGGAATAGGTGTAGAAGGATGCAGCAAAAATAATTAAATGCATTGTATTTCTGTCCTCTTGTAAAATGAGAGATTCATCTCAGAAAAGGGCTGAGTTTCGTTGAGTATTGATAATTGGTTTATTATTGTCACATGGATTGAGACTGGGTGAAGAGCTTTGTTTGCATGCCTTCCAGACAGATCATTCTAAACACAAGTATGTCGAAGTAGTACAAAAGAAAAAATAATACAATGTAAAATAAATGGCTACAGTTACAGACAAAGTGCAAAGAGGTGCAAGGGCCATGAGAAAGATTATGAAATAGCATTCACCTTAAGCATACAAGACGTATATTCAAGTATCTAGAGGAGGCTGAGAATGGCAAATTTTGTTTCCTGAGATTATGTTAAGCTTTGTTAGAATGGTGAAAGGAGACCAAAGACCAAGGTTTGAGTGAGAATGAGGTGGAGAATTAAAGTGATGCATGACTTGAGCTCACAGTGGTTACCCAGTTTATATACAGTTTTACCCAATGTGGTTGATACAATATACAAATACTTTATTGTCACCAAACAATTGATACTAGAGCGTTCAATCATCAGTGATATTTGTTTCTGCGCTTCGCACTCCCTGAAGTACAAATCAAAGTAAATATAATAAAAATTTAAATTATAAATCATAATTTGAAAATAGAAAAGGGAAAGTAAGGTAGTGCAAGTCAGGTCCAGATATTTGTAAGGTACGGTCCAGATCCAGGTCAAGATCTGTTCAGCAGTCTTATCACAGTTGGAAAGAAGCTATTGCGAGCACAGAATGTAATAAACTAAACTGGAAGCAGCACAAGTGAACTGAAAGGAGATTTGAGTCGCTGAGCATTGTCATTGACAAGATAATACAGATGCTGCAAACCCAACAGTTAGATGGGCAGAGGCAAACTGCAACTATGATCAGAATAGAAATATTCAATTCAATATTATTCAATTATACAAATCATCAGCTTACTCTGACTGAATAGGTTTTGATACTGATTATTAATGATACATTGGTTTGGATTCTGTGAACCAATATGCAGTATCTTTAACAAAGCCAAACCCAGCACTGCTAAATAGCTTGAAGATTGTAACAATATCGGATGGAAGAAATTGGCTTGGTTGAAAAGAAACAACTGATGAATTGAAAACATGATGTTGTGCTGATCTATGTATAGCTACTCCATTAACAATCTAAGCTTTCTCTGCTTCATAAACCATAACACTCCATTTTTCTTACATCCATGTACCCATCCCTAAAGTCTTTAAATGTCCCTATTTTTATTAGCAACTACTACCACTCCCAGCAGTTACCTACAACTTCAGTGCAAAGCCTCTTTCCTTCACTCAGCTCAAAATGATGTCAAATTGCCGCCCTGGGAGATGGACACTGGTTATCTACTCTATATCGCTCATAATCTTCTACATCTCTATTAAGCCATTGCTCATCCTCCTTTGTTCCAAAGATAAAAGCGCTAGCATACGCAACCTTTCCTCATATAACATGCTCTCAAATTCAGACAGCACCTTAATAAACTGCCTCCAAATCCTCTCTAAATCTTCCACATCCTTCTGATAATGAGGTGACCAGAACTGAACAAACACTCTTAAGTATGTTCTAACCATTTTTAATATAAAGCTGCAACATTACCTTGCAGCTCTTGAACTCAATCCTCCCACTAGCAAAGGAGGACACACCATATGTCTTCTGAATAATTCTATCAATTTGCACAGCAAATTAGAGGGATCTGTGGGCCTGGCCTCCAAGATCCTTCTGATTGTCCCTACTGGTTAAGAATCCTGCCATTAACCTTGTAATCTATTTACAAATTTGATCTTCCAATGTGTATTATTTAACACTTTTCTGGATTGAACTCCATCCGCCACTTCTCCTCTCAGCTCTGCATCCTATCTAAATCCCACTGTAACCTACATACAGCAAAGGTACTCCAGCTTGTGGTAGTTTTGTGCTATCACACTTTCCTCTTATTCATTTTTACACTCTGATCTCTTACCTCTTATCCTCACCCACCTATCACCTCCCCCGGTACCCCTCCTCTTGCCCTTTCTCTCATGATCCACACTCCTTTCCTATCAGATTCCTTTTTCAAGCCCTTTGCCCTTTTACACTATCCACAAAGTCATCAGCCTTCATGTCATCTACAAACTTACATCTTTCCACTTTCTCTTCCAAGTCATTTAGAAAAATCATGAACAGTGGGGACCCAGCATATCGCTGTGGAATGCCACTGTCATCCATTTCCAAGTAGATTACACTTCATCCACTACCATCCTGCCTTCCACGGGCAAACCAATTCCGAATCCATGTAGCCAAGTTCCCATGGATCCTATGGACTTTCTGGATGAGGCTACCGTGTGAAATGTTGTCAAGCAACTTACTGTAATCCATATACACCAGAGCCACCACACTACCTTGGTTAATTTGTCCTACCACCACCTCGAACAAAATCAATCAGCCAAGTGAGGCACGCCATGGCCTTCATAAAACCATGATGACGCACGCTCAGGTTGGAGAAGCAATACCTCATATTCCATCTAGGCAGTCTCCAACCTGATGGCATGAATGTTGATTACTCCAGCTTGTGGTAATTTTGTCTTGTCACACTTCACTCTTCTTCATTTCTAAACTCTGATCTCTTATCCTCACTCACCTATCACCTCGCCCGGTACCCCTCCTCTTCCCTTTTTTCTCATGATCCACACTCCTTTCCTCAGATTCCTTTTTCAAGCCCTTTGCCCTTTCCAATTATCACCTACCAGCTTCTTAATTCACCCCCACCTAGCTTCACCTATCACCTTCCTTCCCCTTCCCCACCTTCTTATTTTGAAGACTTCCTCCTTCCTCTCCTGTCCTGTCCTGATAAATGGTTCAGCTCGAGACATCGCCCGATTATTCATTTCTATCAATGCTGCCTGACCTGCTGAGTTCCTCCAGCATTTTGTGTGTTACCTTCACTCCAGTCAACCTCCTGTTCTTCACAGAGAACCTCTTAGGGTTTGTCCTATTCACTAAGGCCTTCTTATGCCTGCTTCTAGCTCTCTTAAGTCCACTCTTCAGTTCCTTCTTGGCTACTGCGTACTCTCAACAGTCAAGTCTGATTTCGTCTACCTGGACCTTAAGTGTGCCTCCTTCTTCCTCATTACTGAATGCTCCAGCTCTCTTGTTAACCATGGTCTCTTCACCCTACCATTCGTGGGACAAACCTATCCGTAACCACTTGCAAATGCTAACATTTCTGAGAACATCTATTCCTAATTTTGCACTCCCAAAGTCCTCCCAAAGGCCATCATAATTAGCCCTCCCCCAATTAAATACTTCTCCATGTTGCCTGCTTCTATCTTTGTCCATGACTTTGCCAAGAGTCAGAAAGCTGTGGTAACTATCTCCAAATTGCTTGCCCACTGAGAAATCTGTCACCCAACCAAGTTCATTGCCTAGTACCTGATTCAAATGGAGGCCTCTCCTCCATTTGGCCTACCTACACATGGTGTCAACAGTCCTTCCTGGACTCTCCTAACAAATTCTGCCCCATCTAAACCTTTTACACTAAGTGGGTGTCATTCAATATTAGGAAAGTTGAAGTCACCCATGACAACATTTCTGCTATAGAACATAACAGCACAGTACAGGCCTTTGGCCCGTGACGTTGTCCTGACCTTCTAACCAATAATAAAATGAATCTAAACTTTCCCTCTTACATAAACCTTTTTTCTATCATCCATGTGCTTATCTAAGAATTTTTTTTTTTAAAAGTCTCTTAAGTATCTACCACCCCTGGCAGAGCATACACCACATCCAGTGTAAAGAACTTACTTCTGACATACTCCCTTATACTTTCCTCCAATCACCTAAAAATTATGTCCCTTTGTATTAGTCATTCCCACCCGGTGAAGAAAACTCGCTGACTATCCACTCTATCTATGCCTCTTATCATTTTGTACATCCAAATTCAGCCTCCTTTCATCCTTTCTCAATCCAAAGCCTTAGCTCGATCAAGCTATCTTCATTAGACATAGCCCTAAGTTTAGGCAGTATCCTGATAAATCTCCTCTGCACCATCTCTAAAGCTTCCACATCCTTCCTACAATGAAGCAAGCAGAACTGAGCACAATATTCCATGAGTGATTTAATTAGGGTTTAATAGAGCTGCAACAATACCTCACAGATCTTGCACTGATTCCCTTGACCAATGAAGGCCAATACAACATACGCCTTAACTACCCTATCAACTTGTGCAGCAATTCTGAAGGATCTACGGGCACAGACCCCAACATCCCTCTCTCCCTCCACACCACTAAATATCCTGCCATTAAACCCATATTCTGTCTTCAAATTTGACCTTGCAAAATTAATCACTGCATGCTTTTCCATGTTGAACTCCATCTGCCACTTCTCAGCCCAGCTCTGCAATCTGTCAGTACCCCACTGGAACCTTCAGCACCCTCTACACTATCCCCTACTCCACCAACCTTCATGTTATCTGCATATTTCCTAACCCATCATTCCATCTCCACATCTAAGTCATTTATAAAAATCATGAAGAGCAGAGGTTTCAGAACAGATCCATGGAGAACACCACTGGTCACCGACCATCAGGCAGAATACAGTCCATCTACGACCAGCTTCTACTTTCTATGGGCAAGCCAGTTCTGTATTCACACAGTCAAATTTCCCTAGATCCCGTGGCTCCTAACCTGAATGAGCCTACCATGGGAAACCTTATCATCAAATACCTTACTAAAATCCATATGCATCACATCTACTGCTCTACCTTCATCAATGTACACTGTAACTTCCTCAAAGAATTTAATCAGGATCATGAGGCATGACTTGTCCTTCTCAAAGCTATACTTCCTATCGTTAATCAGACTATGCTTCTCCAAACCCTCTCCATAATTCCATATTCCCCAGATTATCCCTACTCCCTTTTTTGAACAAAAGAATAACATTTATCACCATCCAAACATTTGGTATTACTCCTTTGGCCAGTGAGAATGCAACAATCATTGCAAAGGCACAGCAATCTCTCCCCGTGCTTCCCATAGTAACTTGGGGTATACTCTGTCTGGCCCTGAGGACTTATCTATCCTAACATTTTTCAAAAGTTCTACCTTCACATCAACATACCCTAACATATCAGCCTGCTTTATGCTGTCCTCACATAATGTACATCAAATTCCCTATCACTGTTGAATACTGAAGCAAAAGTATTCATTAATGACATTCCTCTACTATCCCTGATTGGTCCTATCCTCACTCTGCTAATCCCTAATCCTACTCACCAAGGCCTTCTCATCCCCCCTTCTAGCTCTCCTCTGTCCATTCTTCAGCTCCTTTCTGGCTACCTTATAACTCTCCAGAGACATGTCTGATTCTTGCTTTCTAAACCTTAATAAACTTCTTTCTTCCACTTTACTAAATGTTGCACATTTTTTGTCAACCACGGTTCCTTCATCCTACCAACTTTTCCTTGACTTATTGGGACAAACCTATCCAGAACCCCCCTGGAATCTCCACACTTCTGTTGTGTATTTCCCTGAGTACCTCTGTTCCCAATTTAAGTACTCCAGTTCCTGCCTAGAAGCATCACAATTCCCCCTTCCCCAATTAGGTAGGCTGCAGAAGGACAGACAGATTAGGAGAGTGGGCTAGAAAGTGGCAAAAGAAATACGATGTTGAAAAATGCATGGTCAGGCACTTAGGGGGTAGAAATAAATGTGCAGACTATTTTCTAAGCAGGGAGAAAATCCAAAAATCTGAGATGCAAAGGGACTTGGGAGTCCTTGTGGAGAACACCTGAAGGCTAAAATGCAGGTTGAGTCAGTGGGGAGGAAGGCAACATTAGCAATCATTTCAAGAGGTTTAGAATACAAGAGCAGGAATGGGATGCTGAAGCTTTATAAAGCACTGGTGAGGTCTCACTTTGAGGATCGTGATCAGTTTTGGGCTCCTCATCTAAGTAAAGATGTGCTGACATTGGAGAGGGTCCAGAGGTGGTTTCAAGGATGATTCCGGGAATGAAAGAGTTACCATACGAGGAACGCTTGATGACTCTGAGTCTGTACTCGCTGGAATTCAGAAGGATGATGGAGGATCTCACTGAAACCTTTTGAATGTTGAAAGGCCTAGACAGAGTAGATGTGGAAAGGATGTTTCCCATGCTGGGGAGAACAGGATAAGAGGGCACAACCTCTGGATAGAGGGGCACCCATTTAAAACAGATGTGGAGAAATTTCTTCAGCCAGAGGGTGATGAATTTGAGGAATTTGCTGTCACAGGCAGCTGTGGAAACCAGGTTGTTGGGTGTATTTAAGGCAGAGCTTGATAGGTTCTTCATTAAAGGTTACACGGAGAAGGCCAGGGACTGGGATTAAGGAGGGGAGAAAAGGATCAGCCATAATTGAATGGCGGCCAGACTCGATGGGCCAATGGCCTAATTCTGCTCCTCTGTCTTATAGTCTTAAATACCTTCCCATACCATCTACTCCTATCCTTCTTCAAGGCTATAGTTAAGGTTAGGGAGTTCTGGTCACTGTCTCCGAAATGGTCTCCCACTTAAAAATCTGATACCTGACCTGGTTTATTGCCTAGCATCAGATCCAGTATTGCCTCTCCTCAAGTCAGCCTTTCTATATTTGAGTCAGAAATCCTTCCTGGACACATCTAACAAATTCTACCCCATCCAAACCTTTTGCACTAATGGGATGGCAATCAATATTAGGGAAGTTGAAGTTCCCGCTACAACAACCCTGTTATTTTGGCACCTTTCCAAAATTTGCCTACTTAACTGCTCATCAGTGTCCTGGTGCTCAAGAATACTCCTAATAGAGAGACTGTTCTTTCCTGTTGCTGTTTCTCACCCACACAGACTCATTAGGTGATTTCTCCATGATGGTTCTTCCTTTTTGCTGCTGTGCCTAATCAGTGATGTTACTTTCCATGCCCCCCCCCCACCCGCATCCATCTTACCTCTATCCCTTTAAAAACATCAAGAAACCCAGAAAATCAAGCAATTAATCCTGCTCTTGCAACATCAGGTTTCTAATGGCCACAACATTGCAATTCCAAGTACTGATCCATGCTCTAAGGTCATCACTTTTGTTCTTAATATTTCTCACATTAAACACATTTCAACTCATCTGACTGCATTTATTCTCTGCCCACTACCTATTCTTCCTCATAGTTCCTCTGCATGTTGCATCTACCTTTTCACCAGCTACTCCATCATCTGACCTAACATCATCCTTGAAATGGAGCAAAGGTACCAAATAACAGTACTGTAAGTGGTAAAGCTGGCATGGAATTATATTTAAGATTAGGTTAGTGACTTAATCCTGTTCTAGTGTTTTCACAATAGACATCCACAATAATATTCCTCCAAAATTTTTTGCTGCAATTCTGTTACAAGAATTCAAAGTGTGCCAGGGATATATTTCAAAATTGAAGTTTCTTTTAAAAAATATTATTACTTTTTAGTGTATAAAACCCTATTGAATAAAATTAAGCAACAGCGTATCAGACAGCAAGCTTTACATTTCAACACAGATGCCGTCAACTAAAGACCGATCTTAACATTTACCAGGGATTGCAAGCTCTCTCTGTACTCACTGATGTTGTACCTTTAACATACAATTTGATGGAAGATATTTCACAGAAGTGATATTAAGGAAAATTTAGCACTGAGCAACATGAGGACAAAAGTGGGGCTAAGAGACAGGTGTTTAAAAGAACAAATTAAATTAGTTAATGAAAAGGGAAATAATTAGTAGTACAACCATCAATCCCAGAAGGCATTCAAACAAGATTTAATAATCTTATATATAGAGCACTTTTCACACAAATGATGTAATTCAAAGTGTTTTACAATGGGATAAAGTGCAAACATGAAAATAAAATTTTAAAATTTTAAAAAATATATGAAAATAAAAGACAAAAAGACGTTCATTAAAAGCAAGGTTAAATAAATAGGTTTTGAGGTAGCATTTAAAAGTGTCAACTGAGTCTGCATCTCTTATAGCTTTTTTTTTAAGATACAGTATTGAATTCCACAGTTTAGGAGCTTAGCTCAAAAAAACCTGATGTGCCAATTATTTTTTGAGGGAACTTGCTTAAATTTAAGAGACTGGAGGACAAAGACCTGAGAGTTCGAGCAGGATAAAACAAAAATGATTCTGTGTTGTACTCCAGTCCCAGATCATTGAGAGCATTAAAAACAAGGGAAGTTTGAAAGGAATTTGAAAAGATAAAGAAGCCAATGCACAATAGCTAGGATGGGAGTGATATAGTTCCCTCAACCTGGTTTTTATTAGAAGTCTAGCAGCGGCATTCTGAATGAGCTGAAGTTGGTCAATAGGTTGCTTTGTATAAGATACAAAGTGGGAGATTAGAGATTCTGGAAGTTTTAAAGGCTAAATCTTAGCAAAAGGAAGAGGCAAGCATAAAGACAAGTTTTAACATCAAAATTTTATAAATTGGATCTTGGTCATATCAGAAGACTGGGTTAACATCCAACGCAAAATTGTGGGCAGATGGATGGGCCGATGGACATGTTTGCATGCAGTATTAAACTATGACAAAATAGAAATATAAGTAGTGATGAATTTGAATTTGCATTAAGTATTTGATTTGAGGTTTGTTAACTTTGTTCTGAATTGCAACTTTTTATTTTGAAGGCAGATCCCCAGTAATCACAAAAGAAGAAACAATTGTTATTTTAAAGTCACTTCTGTTCATTCAATCCCTACCTAGACACAATAAGCCACAGGATTTTTGCCATCTGTGTTAGGTTTATTGAAACAACCTTTGAAAATGCTGCCAGCATTTCAGTCACTCAGATGTGCTAACAATGGTTTAAGTTTACTAACAGCAATTCTTTGCTGCATACAGAACCAGTTTATCATTTCTCCCCCTACAACTTAGATATGCTGAAGGTAAAACTTAATGATGATCCTTCATTTTTGTTACTGGCAATGATTATGGATGCGCCTGTTCAGAGTAGCAAATTCTTTCTCTCAGAGCACAGGAATCTCTGATGCCTATAATTAAAATGCAGATGTTGGACCATTCAAAATTGTACCAGATGAATTATGAACAAAAAACAACCCCATGTTAAGAAATCATTATAAGTCTTTTTCATTAATAGAGTTCATTTTTGTTTTATTTTAACTGACTGATGCAGTAAAGTTATCAGTAATGGACATTTTTATAACTATAATTTGTACAACTCATTGTTAAAAGGCTGTTACTGGCATAAAATTGTTTCCATCTGTGCAAAGGAAACTTGACAAAACTTTGAAAATTATATCTTCAAGCTTGTTATTGGTTAATAGTTACAATTGCTTCTATGCCTTTCCATACTGCTCTTCTCTTCCCCCCAAAAAAGGCTGCTTCCCTTTGTAATCAAGTATTTTTCAAGCTTATTTTAAAATCTGTTTGTTATTGAAGTTTATTCATAGGACGTGGCATCACTGGCAAGAGCTACAGAATTATGATTGAAGCATTCAGGTTGAGCACAGGAAAGGTTAATCATTTCCTGATGTTTGGCTAGTGAGGAGATCAAGGTATAAATTTAAGCAACTGCATCATGCAGCTTTACAAAGATGATGGCCTAATCTGGTAAATTTTCCAAATTAAAAGGCAATGTACTGAAATTTGAATTAGAAAAGTTAAACAAAATGTTGTGCTCACTGCAACTAAAAAAAATCCAGTTCCGTAACAGATTTTGTAAAATAGCATTAATTTTGATCAGACCAAAACTGATTAAAGAATAAAGCAAAAGAAAAATGTGACAAAAGCTCATCAACCTGAAATGTTAATATTGATTCCCAGCAACTGCAGAATCTGTGCCTATGATAATACTGCATCTCTCACTCTCCATAGTTGTTGCCTGACCTGCAGATTATTTCCAGCATATCTGCTTTCATTTCAAACTAAAGAGCATGATCTTGTCAGTGAGAAAACAGAAATGGACGAACATCAGTACAATGGAAAGGTGAACCAAATGTGAATTAAATGCACTGTCCACAGTCAGGATGCTTCTGAAAACATATGATGACATACTTTCAAACATTACTGAAAGAGGAGTCTACCCCCCCCCCCCCACCCCACCCCAAGCCTGCCGTCACATTAAGTACAAATAAATGCAGAATAGGAAGAAAGAATAAATTCATCAACACAATCCTTCAATATCTAATCTCCAGAAATACAGCAGCCATTCCTCATCAGAATAGAAATTGCAACCAAGTGTCAAAATATGAATTTGTGACCAATATTTTGGATTTGTACTTCTTACTTCATTTTGTTTGTGACAAAATAATACTTTAGAATGGAAAAACTTAGATCAATTTTATCATTAAAATATTATTCCTCAATTATTAACAAAACTGTTATATCCCAGTATTGTTACTGGAATAAATAAAGTAAATCTAAGATATGCACTATCATAGCATAGGAGCTGTGGGACAAAACAATTTGAGTCATCATCCCTCTCAATATTCAGCAGCAATCTGGATCTGGGGTTCAAGGTCTTGATTGCAAATGACTGGGCACAATCAAATGGCGCAGTCAAGCCTCCTCTTCCAGGCAGGCTCAAGAAGTTGACCTCAGTTCTCATCAGGCCTACGGCTGGGGCACAAGCCTTGAAGCAGTGAATTACTGGCATCAGCTGTGCAGCATTTGCAACTTGGATAGTGTGGTTTTAAAACTACATTGTCCCAGTAGTGCTCGATAAAAGAGCTTTTGCACTGGGCATTGCATCATCGTAGTGTCTCTGATATGGAAATCACATTATGGTTACAGAAATGAGTCATGACTGCAAATGCGTGGTTGAATTCCCAACTGATGTAATTTGATCCAGTAATAGTTGCACATGTGATTTATTTTCATTTCCAGGCCTATGCAGTCCAACTGTTGGGCAAACATTCATTTTATCGATTTATGCAAAAAAAGAATGATATTAAAGAGTGAAGACATTGCTATGGATTTAATAATAAAAATTGAAAAACATTAACACAGTTAACTGCCCTTGTTGAAATGGCAGTTCATTATAAATCCCCAGGCAGGAAATCTCACAGAATGACCTTATTGACCTTTTGTTCATAATATAACGGTTCAAATCTTGCTAAAAAAATGTAACTGTACATGAAAGTCACTAACAGTTATTAAGAAATAAAATGGTCAGCAACTTTTGATGGAGGAGATATCTGTCAATTGTCAATAAACAAATTGCTGGCCAATTTATCCTGCTCCACTGATAGCTTTATAAAAAGAACAATTCCTTATTATGAGTTTTAATTTCATGGATTTGCATACTAATTGTGCACTCATCATTTGAAAGCTGCACTTATTCATTCAGGGGGATGTAAGCCACCATTTAATTTCCCATCCTTTGTTGCCCTTGAGATGATGGTGAACTACCTTCGTGAACCACTGCACTCCTTGAGGTGTTGGTATACCACTATGCAGATAGAGACAGAGCTCCAGGATTTTGACCCAGTGAGATTTAATGACGACCACTATGTTAAATTATCTGAAAACTGCTAATGTATGCTGATCAATCTCCTTTGCAGAATGAGAAAGCACGAGATCATTCATGACATTTTTCCTGTTGGTTTATTCGCATCACTCTCTGTCCCCCTTTGAAAGTCTTTCTCTATACCTTCTTTGATCTAGAATTCACGAGCTAATTCACATTTCATTTCAGATTTTTCTGTTTAATTTTCTTTTGTTAAGGAGATAAAACATTTGATCTTGTGGGCCAGCAAGCTCCCAGATCATTTGCTGGTTGAATACCGAAAGGTCTGACTGGAGTGGAGGTAAAGAAGATGATTCCATTAGGAGGAGAGTCTCAGATTTGAGGGTACAACCTTAGAGTAAAGAAACATCAGTTTAGAAAGGAGATGAAGAGGAATTCCTTCAGGCAGGAAAATCTGTAACATTTTTTGGCCACATATGGCTTTGAAGGCCAGATCACTGGGTGTATTTCAAGCAGATTCTTGATTAATAAAGGGGTTAAGGGTTATGGAGAAAAGACAGGGGAATGAGGGGAATGGAACTGAGGGAAAAAAAATCAGCCATGATTGAATGGCAAAGCAGACTCGATGGGCTGAATGGTATAATTCTGCTCCTTTATATATTTTATAGTCTTATGGATCTGTTGACCATATGGGACAAGCTGTTTAACAGTTCAGAGTCTGAGAATCACTCTCAGAAACGCATCTCAAAAGCTGATGATTGTCTGCAAAACCTAGTACATCCATTTTGAGTGATTTGGATGGTTGCTATTGCAGGTTTTCTACTGGACATTTCTGAGCATGAAGATCCAAAGCTTCTATGACCACAAAATGGGTTTCCCATCTCTGTACAGAGGCATTTGGCTGGGTGGTGGGGGGTTAGGGAAGGAAAGGCAATGGGGAAGAAGGTTACCAATGGGAATAGGCTAAGAATTGGAGCTTGGGAGTTTGTCAGTAAGTAGGAAGTTGGGAGTTACCTAACATAAAGATGGCAACTCTAACTGGGTGAGTGGAATGGAAGTTTCAGTGCTACATGGCTGAGGTGCAAGCTTTTTGGAGGAAAATGGGTAACTGAGGTAATGACAAGTGAATGGGCTTGGCCGAGTGAAAGTGCCAGGAGCAAAAGAAGCAAGAGGCAAGGCTTATGTCGTAGAAGGAGTAAAGAATCAAGGGGGAATGGGAGGAAGCTGGAAAGTGGGGACCCAGAAGGCACACATGGGATGTTTTAAAGGAATTACCAGCCAAACAGTGGCTTTAAACCTAGTTGTTCTGGATTGCAAAGTAAGAATCATCTCAGGGTAACTTGGTCAGGACTCTACATGGTGTTTTGGAAGAAATGACCACTGAAATGATGCACCACTGATGTGGAAATTGCACATTGGAGCAGTACTTTTGCATCTAGTTTAAAAATAAATTCAACAGATACTGAGGAACTGGAGGAACTCTGAACCAGGCAGTATCTATGGAAGGAAATGTACAGTTGATGTTCTGAGTTGAGATTCTGTGTCTTGGAATGATGAGTATCCACTTCCCTCCATAAACGCTGCCTGATCCACTGAGTTCCTTCAGCTCCTCGGTGTATTGCTCCAGATTTCCAGCATCTGTAGTCTCCTGTATCTTCAACAGATATAACCTGGGTTTACAAGTAGATTTACTGAAACAGGAGACATTAAACTAATATCTTGTTTGTTCTTTCAAGTGATCATAAACAAACACATCGCAATATTTCACAGGGGAACTGTCATCTTATTCTAGTCAATATGCATTTGCCATTTCCTGTAAAAGGGATGGCTTTTCCCATGCTGTGACTTACGGGATCCTGCTGTCAGCAACTTGCCCACAGTATCTTTGACAATATAACAATGACTGCCTTTCAAAGACTTTCTGCAGCTAGTGGATAGTGCTTCGGAAAGGTTCATGAAAGATACTATAGAAATCCAAACCTTCCTTAAAGATCTGCTGCGCTGGAAGAGGGGTGTGCCCATGTTTCAGACACAGAGCTCCAAAAGAGCAATGCAGCACTCTATTTTTAAAACAGACTTCTAAACAATAAATCCTTGGCAATGCAACTCCAGTCTGGTGCCTGTACATTGCATTAAAATAACTTGCCCGAGAACAGGTGCTGCGAGGCAACTGCTGTTTTACAAGTTATTCAAGTATACAATGCAGGTGGTTCTTCAGCCCATTATACCTGCCCTGACCCCTTTAAAGAGTTATCCAATAAACCCCAGGACTCTGCTCTACAGTCAGATTTTAAATTTTCATTTTGAAAATGACTCCAGAAGCCATCTCCACCCTTCCCCCACATGTTTCAGATTACTTTGATTGACTGTCTAAATTTTATCTTGTTTTTACCTCTAGGATTCTTTTCTCATTAACCTTAAAATGGATCCTCTGGTTATCTAACATTCTCCTTTGCAGTATCTTTTCAATCTTAATGGTTGTAGGCTAACTAATCTCACTTTTCTCATCTCTCCTCATCACTGAAACACCACATTCCTGGTATTATTTAAGTAACGTACACAATATGCTGGAGGAACACAACAGGTCAGACAGCAGCAATGGAAAGAAGAGTCAACATATCGGTTCAAGACCCTTCATCACGACTCACCAGGTGTCCTGAGAAAGAGTCGTGGACTGAAACACTGGCTTTTTATTCCTCTCCATAGATGCTGCCTGACCTGTTGAGTTCCTTCAGCTGTGTTTGTCTGTGTGTCTGTGTCTGTGTGTGTTTTATTCTGCACTTCCAACATCCGAAGAACCTCTTGTGTTTATCATTGAAGTAAATCGCTTAATTTCCAGTCCTTAGACATCCTTTCCAACATAAGATGCCCAAAGTTGGACACAACACTTCAGCTGAGACATGCCCAGCAATCTATAAATATTAGAATAACATGTCCCCGTATGAAATTATTTTGGCAAGCACAAATGAATAACAGCAGCATTCTTTCCTTGTCCAGGGAATGTGATGCCACACAAATACGTACATACCAACAATTTTATAGTGCACTTTATAAAGTAGCAATTACACATTAGTGCAAAGAGTGACATCCTTATACTCTCAGAATGTGATTGTATACTTCTCTGGCGACTGACTGATGCAGCAGGCTGGAAAAGCTTCCTTACACAGCTGGACTCTAAATTTAAAACCAGCCCAGATATGGGATGAAGTTCTGTTGTCCAATGCCTTTTAGGGTTTAGTTAAAAAGCATCTGGATAATTTCACAACCCAGCGCTGACTAGATAGAAATCAGGAGAACATATCCTGTAGTTGAACCAGGGTGTTGGAAGATGTCCTGAAACTCTCAGGTCAGTGCATTTGTGGATGATTTTATAAATCTAACAAAGTTGGAAATGCACTGGACTGTAAGTATTTGGGTTCGGGAGAAGTGCGGTGCAAAATCAGTAAAATAACAGGACTTTGAAGCTTGGATTATGAGAAGAGTTTGCTGGAGTATGGAGAGCTAGGATGTGGTTTTATTGATCTTTTGGGCTTTTGAAATAAATTAATTGAATATATTCTAAAGAACTTTTACTATGGGTAGGGAAGTGTAGAACAAGACAATGTTAAGAGGGAAGCCTCTGGGAAGGATATTAGAAAATTTATAGACGTGGTACCATAAGTAATCTGCAATTTTACTTAAACTTCTGGCTTTGTAACATATCCCTCTAGAAATGAATCCCAAATCAGTTCCTTGTTTACACTTTAAAGCCTTATTAAAAATTCCTGTTGCATTTAGCCTATTACGTCACCTTGTACTCCCAAGATTCCTTTCAAGCTAACTCACATAGACCGTTAACTATGAGCATCACACACAAAATGCTAAAGGAATTCAGCAGGCCAGGCAGCATCTATGGGAGGAAAGCACAATTGACATTTTGAGATGAAACGTCGATTGTGTTTTTTTCTATGGATGCTGCCTGGCCTGCTGAGTTTCTCCAGCATTTTGTGTGTTGCTCGGATTTCCAGCATCTGCAGATTTTCTCCTGATGGTGATTCGACCTTTAACTACCATTGCGTTACATTACACCCTCTCATTTCTGTGCTGAAAAATGAAATATAACATGTATAAACTCAATTGAAATATAAGTCTATTCTTCAAATCAGTTAATGCTATTTCTTTTTTATGCCCCCTGAATTATCGTCTTCTGAGTCTTAAGAGGGTCTGTTACCTTGGTGACTGGCAGCTCTTTGGATTTAGATTCAAAAAGATGCTCCAACTTGGATACATCCACTTTCACAGGTTCCAATTGGGTCCAAAGCGGTTCCTTGCATCGCTTCCGATTTTTTAACTGCCAGTCAATTGGTCGGACTTCATTCCAGAACAACCTAATGGTTTTCTTTTTCTTAATGAAAGTTGGCTCACCCCTGGATGGGTGCAGTGACCCAGACTGTTGATGGAGGCCTGTAGGTAGAGGTGGGGGTACCAACATACCATGTACTGGAAGAGGAGGTGGACAATGCAGTAAAGGGGGTGGTGGAGGGGGAGGCAAGCCCACGAAAGAAGGTGGGGGTGGTGGTGGAGGAAGTATTGAGTCACTAGAACTAAGCAAGTTTTCCATGTCCAACACATCCACATCATCTTCCTCTTCCAAATCTGTGAAGTCTATATCTTTGATTTTTAATTCCCGAGGATTGGCCAATAATTGATCCCAGATGTAATCAGATTCCTTTTTGGGTTGTGCAGTCACTTTATCCACAGTCTTAGTGGTTGTTTCACAGTCAGATGGGGCAGGTCCTTTGCTCAGCTCCCCACTGTTAAACTTTTCAGTGAAAGCTTTCACACTGCCTTGGTTCTCCAAATGGTCAACCTCCATTTTCTTCACGTTGCCCTCAGTAGCTTGCTTGTTGGCCTGCAGATTGGAGATCCGACTGGCCAGACTTGCAAGGGACTCTTGTTTCTCCTCCTCTTGCGTCTCAGGCTGTGTTTCTTCAGCATCATCAACTCCACTTTTGTTCTGTGCATACAACATGTCCAGCATGAACCGTTTGTTATTGAGAATGTTGCTGCACTGATCATTTACACTGACATCCTTAATGCTCTGCATCCATTTACCTGTTGTCCAAAAAAAAGAGCAGACACCAGGGGTTACAATTTAGCAATGGGAGATTGGTACTGTTGACTATCATATAAGTCTGAGTCAGTGCCACAGACTCCACTGCTGACTATTAATGAAGTGAAGATATTAAGAAGAATATTAGTTTGCTGCAAAAAAGCGAGATAAGGCATAGCTTAACTGAAGAAATTATTGGAATATTTATCCTTATCAATTTCAGAGAGTGCAATTAATTTACCTAAGTAACATCTGAACATATTTTACATAAACAATTTGATCCTCTGTGGCACTATAATAACAGTCATGTAAGTACAGTAGCTCAGCTATTTAGATCCTTCATTCCAAAATATGATCCAGGAGACAGATCAGGATTATCCTCTGCAAAATAAAATTCCTCCTCACTGATGCACAACCTGCTGTCTGAATGACATTAGATTTTTAACTTGGATTTCAGTGTCTATCTCCGTCAAAGTCAATACGACTTCGTGCTGGTGGAAACAGTGGGTCTAATTTAAGTTGCTATGAAACTGAGTTGTACAGGAATATTCACTTCCTTAGAAATTCATCCTCCACCCAATAACTCAAGACCTGCATGGTAACTGCAGGTCCATTTATATTTAATCTCCAAAATTTAATACAATTAAGAACCTACAAAACGGAAGTGGAGTGCAATGCAAAGCATGTTACTACACACCTTGCTATATTGCTCTCCTTTCCCACAGGGCAAGACATTCTAATGTAGCCATTCCATGAGGTCATTCAGGCCTCTAAACTTCTGACAGCTTTCAGTTCATTTCTTCTCACCCTCACTGCCCTCTCTCAATAACATTGCAAAGATTTCCACTTCAAGTATCTGTATTCTGTTTTGCAACTTGTAATTGAATGCCAGTCACCTTTCTAGGAGCATGTTACATCAGGATCCTTCCACCTTAGCCACTGGCAATAGTTTCTCCATTTTTACCTCATACCATCACAACTCAGCCTAACCTATTCTCTCAAGAACAGTCCTGATCCCTCCCATCTTCCATTGTAAGTCAAGCCTCCTGAAAATAATTTTGTCTGCATCCTGTAAAGCTTTGAATGTGGTGCATAAATGTAAACTATATTCCAGTTACTGCTAACTCATTTTATAGTATAGTGTAACTCCCAGATTTTGAAATGAGAAAGCCCAGGAACTCAAACATCATGCACATGTTCTTAAACAACTTTTTTAACTTGGTCTTCCACCATAAGTGATTTCAGGTCTGTGCACTTTCCTTTGTTATTTTCTTAGTGCTTACATGGATTTGGTTGCCATGCCACGGGTGCAAAGTATTGTGGATTTTTTAAAAAATCAAGAGCTGTTATTTGTGGTACTTATCCTGTTCACTTGTCATAATGAACATTAATTAACATCAAACTTAATGAACATAAACAGTAAAAAAAAAATCAGATTACCGGTAACAAAGCAAAGAAAATCTACGTATTTTGAAACAGTTCCTTCAGATAATACTCACCAAAATCTTGCCAGTTACTCATACTAATTAAACGGAACCAATGAAAGCAAATACATAATTAAGCTCATGTTGTCTATATACTCTACGCGCTACAGTACAGCAAAGCATTTATCTTGGTTGAGCACTGCAGCCTGCAATTACTAATTCTTAACTCGGTACAGTGTTTTGACATAGTCAATGAAATTATGATTGTTACCAGTTTCATTGTCACTGGCTACTTTGTCTTCCCTCTCTTCTCTTTCTAAAGTGCTGCTGGCTGAGGAGATGCTGGATGCCGAACAGTTATCTTTCTCATTCAGCTCTTCATTCTGTCTCTCCTTTTCACTCAGTGTTACGTTTTCTTCTGGCTCTCGATCCGGTCTCTGCTCTCTGTCCAGCCCTGGTCTCAGTTCAGCTGGGTTTCCGTCACGGGCCACCTTGGCTTCTCCTTTAGCTTCTGCTTCAGGCTTTAACTCAGGCTCGGGCTCCTGCTCTGGCTCACTCGCAGAGACTAACAGGAACAGAGGAGGAAGCAAACTTAGATACTGTTAAAGTTACAGCACTTCACACTGTTAGCTTTGTACAGTTTCAGCATGCATACTGTAATCTGCATTATCATTAAAAATATGCTCTTGGATTTCTCTGAAAGCCTTAAAGCTGTTTTAAAATTAACAGCAGAACTGGCAAAGTATAATTTTAGGTTTGGGAAGAGCTCAACTTAATTCAACAAGGAAATTTCTATAGCATTTTATATGAAAATACAAGATAGATCCACAACTTTAAGTGGATTTGCTACCTATTCCACTCATGAATAATAATTCTCATTTCTGTCATCGGTGTTCACAGATCTGGATGTTGATTACATGACTTTTCTGTGGCTGAGTTGGATTTTACCCCTTTTTAGAGTCTTGCGTCAAGGTTGGAGGTTAGTTATAGATCTCATTTGGTGTTACATAACCTCCAGTCAATAGGTACCTAAAATCGTTGATTTTTACCGAGACTGCAGGTGCTGATGTATGTTGAGCAGCAAGCTGAAGAGTTAACTATCAAGTAGCACCAGATGAACAGGATGACTATTATAAATAACTGCACTGGATGTCATTTAATCCATACTGTTTTGTATTGGACCTAATGCAAGGTCTCAACCCAAAACGTCAACAACTCCTTTCCCCCTCAGAGGCTGCTTGACCTGTTGAGTTCCACTGGAATTTGTTTTTTGCTTTGACCTTTAGTTCCGTATGAATAGCTGAGGTTGCAAGTTTATGATGGATGGATTCACAGTGCAGAATTCATCCTCTTCTCAAGTACAGCATACAATCAGATGCTTGTTACATCTGATCTTTCGCACTTGGAGCTCTTGGAACACCAGATGCATATTGAATGTAATGGATACAAATTGTAAAACATGTTGGCATAGTTAGAAACATAGAAAATCTACAGCACAATACAGGCCCTTCGGCCCACAAAGCTGTGCCGAACATGTCCTTACCTTAGAACTACCTAGGCTTACCCATAGCCCTCTACTTTTCTAAGATGCATGTACCTATCCAGGAGTCTCTTAAAAGACTCTATCGTTTCTGCCTCCACCACTGCCGCTAGCAGCCCAATCCATGCACTCACTACTCTGTGTAAAAAAACTCATCCCTGACATCTCCTCTGTACCGACTTCCAAGCACCTTAAAACTATGCCCTCTTGTGGCAACCATTTCAGCCCTGGGAAAAAGCCTCTGACTACCTACACGATCAATGCTTCTGATTATCTACCAGGTCACCTCTCATCCTCCATTGCTCCAAGGAGAAAAGCCCAAGTTCACTTGACCTGTTCTCATAAAACATGCTCCCCAATCCAGGCAACACCCTTGTAAATCTCCTCTGCACTCTTTCTATGGTTTCCGCATCCTTCCTGTAATGAGGTGACCAGAATTGAGCACAGTACTCCAAGTGGGGTCTGACCAGTGTCCAACATTACCTCTTGGCTCTTAAACTCAATCTCATGATTGATGAAGGCCAATGCACCGTATGCCTTCTTAACCACAGAGTCAAACCTGCACAGCAGCTTTGAGTGCCCTATGGACTAGGACCCAAAGATCCCTCTGATCCTCCACACTGCCAAGAGTCTTACCATTAATACTATATTCTGTCATCATGTTTGACCTACCAAAATGAACCACTTCATACTTATCTGGGTTGAACTCCATCAGCTACTTCTCAGCCCAGTTCTGCATTCTATCAATGTCCCACTGTAATCTCTGACAGCCCTCCACACTATCCACAACACCTCTAACCTTTGTGTCATCAGCAAATTTACTAACCCATCCCTCCACTTCCTCAGGTCATTTATAAAAATCACGAAGAGAACAGATCTCAGAACAGATCCCTGAGGCACACCACTGGTCACCTGCCTCCATGCAGAGAATGACCTGTCTACAACCACTCTTGGCCTTCTGTAGGCAAGCCAGTTCTGGATCCACAAAGCAATGTCCCCTTGGATCCCATGCCTCCTTACTTTCTCAATAAGTCTTGCATAGAATACCTTATCAAATGCCTTGCTAAAATCCATATACACTATATCTACGGCTCTACCTTTATCAATGTGTTTAGTCACATCCTCAAAATACTAAGGAAGATCCTCATCAAGAGAAACAATTTGTTACCATAGCTAATGGAGGGAGAAGTAATTTTGTTTTGTTTCATCTGATAAATTTTCTACAAAGTTTCAAGAATTCAAGAAAACTGCACACACATACACAACAGTCCAAGGTTCAGTTGCCATGATTGCTCATATAGTAAATGTACATTCTCAAGTCAAAGGACCAGACTTCTATTTCTAGAAGAAGTTCCTTTTAACTGGAAGCTCCAGAAATATAATGGTCAGAGTGTGGGATCAGCTGTGCTAACAAAGCCTAGTTTGTTAGCCCTAGGCTTTTTGCCCTGTATCTTTTCACAAATATGTAATGGAGGCTCCTGAACTTCGCTCTGATTTTAATCTGAAGGATATTATGCAGAGGGGTGGGTTTATATCGTCTACTTCTCTGTATGTACAACCAGTTAAAGTGAGCCATCACATTATAGATAGTGTATGGATTTACTATGATGGGTTCCTACCTAGAAGTGAGTGAAGGATCTTGCCCAAATCCTTGCAATGCAGCCAAAATTCTGCGTTCTAAAGTAAGCTTAAATTTATTTTGGTTGTCAAAAAACTTGATGTGAAAAAAGATGCTAAAACTTTATCTGTAAAAGTAGTAATAGAAAATAAAATTTTGGGTTACAACAGAATTACAGGTAAGCATACAGCTAAGGTAGGTTAGACTCTTGTCTTGTCCATACTGCACCAACTGCCGCCACTGGACTATAAACGTGCAGGAGCAGTGTGTGGTTAAGTTCCTTGCTCAAGGACACACACGCTACCTCAGCTGAGGCTCGAGCTAACGACCTTCCGATCGCCAGCCCAAAGCCTTAACCACTTGGCCACACACCAACACTATAAGACCATAAGACATAGGAGCAGAATTAGGCCATTTGGCCCATTGACTCTGATCCACTATCATGGCTGATTTATTATCCCTCTCAACCCCATTCTCCAGCCTTCTCCCTGTAATAATTGACTAATGTGATTCTGGAACCGTTGGAGCCAGTGATTTGCAGTTTGGAGATCATTAGGGTGTTTCAGCACTCTGCAGCCTCCAAAGGGTTTCCAGGAGGCAGAAACAGCATGTGGGAACCTCGTGGCAAGAAGGCTGTGAGCTGATGTCAGACTCCATTTGGCTGATTGAAGCTTCCACTGTTTACTGATTAAAGTGACAAGGGAGATTGAAATGTCCGCTGCCTGCATTTTTAATCACTGGGAAGATTGTTCTGTTGTTGGAAAGGAAAGACTGCCTCTTTATCACTGGTGAGATCACTCTGTCTTGGAGAGGGGAAACTGCCTTTTATTGCTGGTGAGATTGCTCTGCTACGTAGAGGAAGAATGTTGCCCAGGTTTTCTGTGTTTTGGATGTGGACATGGACTGTGGACTTCCTGTCAGTCTTATGGTGCTTTTGTATTTTGTTTCTCGCTCAACCTTTCTCATTTTTTTTTTGTGTGCGAAGGAGGGGGATTTGGGGTCGATGTGCCTGTTTTTGTTTGTTTTTTTTGTGCAGGGGAGGGGGAATTTGACGATCATGCTGATGTTCTTTTATTTCTTGGTTGTGTGGCTATCTGGAGAAGAAAAATTTCAGACATGTATAGTTTGATAATAACTAGACCTTCAAACCTCCTTACTAATCAACCTTCTCTTTAAATATACCCATTGATGGCCTCCACAGCAATTAACTCCAGTGCTTCATCACCCTCTGGCTTAAGAAGTTGTGCTCCAAAGGGACATCCTTCTACTGTGAGGCTGTGGTCCCTGGTACCCCGGGCTCCAGGTCCACCCTAACTAAGCCTTTCAATATTTGATAAACACCAGTGAGCTCCTCTCTCATTCATCTAAACTCCAGTGAGTAGAAGCCCAGAGCCATTTTACCCTTTCACTCCCGGGATAATTCTCATGAACCTAACTTTAACTTGATTATTACAGTTTGTGCAGTGAAAATGTCAGTTAGGGCAGTGGCACGTTCCTCCTGTAGGACGTGGGAGATCAGAAAGACATGACAACTGCCCCTGTGGAATTTGCACCCAACTGCAGCTCTTGGCTGACGGGAGCAGAAGGTGAGCAGACTGAAAATCATCTGGGATCCTGACAGCATAGAAGTTTTATGCTCTGTGCTCTCAGGCGTCGAAGGTACAGGCTGTAGGTAGTTAGGTGACCACCAGGAAAAGTAAAAGGAGTAGGCAGACAGTACAGTGTTTGAGGGTGGTCCTCCCTTTCAGATATACCTCTTTAAAGATATAAAGATGAACTTTATTTGGCACATATACGTTGAAACTTAGAGTGAAATCCATGGCTTCTATGTTGAAAACCAACACAGTCTAAGATTTGCTGGGGGCAGCCCGCAAGTGTTGCAGCACTTCTAGTGCCAACACAGCATGCCCACAACTTCAAGCAACACACACAAAACACTGAAGGAACTCAGCAGGTCAGGCAGCATCTGTGGAAAAGAGTCTAATCAATGATTCTGACTGAGACCCTACTTCAGGACTCATCAGGCTCAGAACACCGAAGACATTCTTTCCGTAGGTGCTTCCTGGCCTGGCCTGGCCTCTGTGTCGCTTGGATTTCCAGCGTCTGCAGATTTGCTCTTGCTTGTGATGCTCTCAACTTACCTTGTATATCTGAGGAATGTGGGGGGGAAACCAGAGCAAATCTATACGCAGTCATGGGAATTGAACCCCTGTCTAACAGCTGGCCCTGTAAAGCAATTGTGCTACACTACTGTTGGAAGATGGCCTTTCAGGGGATTGTAACAGATGCCAGACCAGCAGCACCGAGGCAGGCTTCAAAGTTCAGAAGGGAGGAGTGAAGTCAGATAGAGTGTCGGTGACAAGAGACTTGATTATTAGGGGCAGAGTTAGGCATTACTGTGACCTTGTGAAGATTCAGGATGGCGTGCTAACCCCTGGAGCCAGGGTCAGGTATGTTTCTGAGTGGTTATAGGACATTTTGAGATAGAAAGGTGAGCAGCCAGAAGCCAAAGTCCATATTAGTACTAGTGAGAGAGGCCGGAAGAGCAATAGGATCCCGCATGAATGATTTTAGGGAATTAGGTGACAAGTTATAAAGCCGGAATTCCGAGGAAGTAATTTCAGGAGTACCACCTGTGCCACATACTTTTGAGGTAAGAAATTATACTTGAATACATGGACTTTTTTCAGGTCAGGTAAAACCTACATTGAAGGGACTGGCTGCACCTGAACCAGGGGGAATCAATGTCTTCTCAGGGAAGCCTGGAGGACTGGAGAATAGCCAATGTTCTTCTTTTGCTCAAAGTGGAAAATAGGCATAATCTGGGAAATTATAGGCTAGTGAGTCTCATACCAGTAGTAGAAAAGCTAATGGAGAGGATTCTTATAGTTAGAATTTAAAGACATATAGAAAAACATGGCCTAATTGAGGACAGTCAGCATGGCTGCGTGTAGGGCAAGTCATGTCTTACAAACAATTGAAATGTTTTTGCAGAGATGGCAAGGGTGATTGATATGGGTAGGCCAGTGGATGTTGTTTACTCCCGGGGTAGGGGGACTGGATGTCGTCTAGAAATATTTTAGTAAGGCATTTGTCACAGTTCAGTGATGGCAGGCTAACTGCACGACCAGTGGTGTTCTGCAGGGATTAGTGCTGGGAGCTCTGTAGTTTGTGATGTATAAAAATAACTTATAAAAATGTAAATAGATGCATTAGTGCTTCTCCAGACAATAGAAAGATTTGTAGATTTGTGATAATGCAGAGGACTATCAAAGGATACAGCAGAAGATAGATCAGTTACAGATATAGAAAGAGAAATAAAAGATAAAATTTAATCCATGAATGAGTTATTAAGCTATGGGAGGCCTAATATAAAGGGAACTATACAGGACTCTTAACTGCTCTGACTTATTTTGACTGGTTAAATCCATAGCTCACTGAAAGTGGCCGTGCAAATAGATAAGGTGGTAAAGGAGGCATAATGGCATGCTTGCCTTCATTGGATGGAGCATTGACAATAAGAGTCAGGAAATCCTGCTGCCGAGATATAAAACTTTGATATTTAGAGGACTGTGTACAGTTCCAGTCACTCCATTAGAGTGAGGATGTGAAGACTTTGGAAAGGGTGCCGAAGATTGTAGTTTGGATTTGAGTGCGTGTGAATCAAGGAGAGCTTGGACAAACTTGGCTGTTTACTCTGGAGCATTGGAAGCTGAGGGGAAATCTGATAGAAGTATATAAGATTATAAAAGGTATAGATCAGGTAGAGCTAGAACTTTTGTTGTCAAGAGTAAAAGATATGAAGTCCTGGAGGACATTCATTTTCACTGAGAGGGGCAAATCTAAAAATGATGGACAGGAGCCTGGAACTGGCTGCATGGGAGAGTAATGGAAGCAGATATGACAGTGGTATTAAAGAGATTGTTAGATACACACATGAATATGTAGGGAGTGGAGAGATATGGATCATGCACTGACAGAAGAAATTAGTTTCATTTAGCATTGTGTTTGACACAGACATTTGTGTTTCTGTGCTCTACTGTTCAGTGTGAAGCTAATGACAGAATGATAACATACCTCTTGATAACATATTTCAAATCTGACATTTTAGCTGTTCTGTTGATAAACTTAAATTAAATTTGACAAATTTAACCTTTACAGAAAGATGATAATGATCTGCAGCTATACGTAGCACGTGCATGTTTTCCTCCCAGTAAAATCTCATTTTTAACAAGATTGGAGGACAAAAGACAATTAACTGCAACATGTTCCTGTAATGGTTAAAACTACCAATGGCAAGTTAACTGTGATCATGCTGACAGGTGTCCATTGGCTTTTTATGGGCTTTAGTGCAGCTACGAAAGCAAGTAGAGAGCCAGCTATTACTCATCTGCTACAGGTGACCTGCGACTTCTGTGACAAGGTAAAGTAAGAACGTATCTTGATCCCTCCCATGCCTCCCAGTCAGGCTGATTATATTAAATTCAATATCAAGACAAGGAAGCAGAATATAAAAGGGGCGGAGAATAACCATTTTCTTAACATTTTGCCATCTTCAGCTGTAATAAAAAAGGGTTAGGTGGGAGGAAGAAAGTAAAATTTCTTAAGATTCTTAAGCTATCTGATATGATTAAGCAAATGAGTTAGTACGGAGAGGAGGGTTTGCACAGCAAAAAGTTAACCTTACCATACAAGGAAATGGACTTCTGAAAACCACAAGGGAAGTGAATACAGACTTGTGTTGTTTGGTACAGACTGCAATTGGAATACAAGAAATGTGCCACCAGGACACCTGCCCCCAGCAGACTCCAACTATTCCTATCCTTTTGTGCATTTCCAAAATACTGGAATTTCTGGCACAAATGCCCAGCGGCAGAATTTATTCATCTCATCATCAGGTAATTATGTCTGATGGCCGGTGTTCAGCTTGATCTATTTTTTAAGCTGACCCATACACGTATTAAATTGCTTGCATTAATTTCAGACATAAGTGAAAACAGATTCCCTCTTTGAGGTGGTGCAGACGTGAAGTCTGCCTCATGTACTGCTTATGCTTTCAGGGAAAAAAAATGCGCACCATTCCAAAATGCTACATGTAAAACGCATGCAAAGCTCAATTCCCTGGCACACTTTTAACCTGGGGAAAAGCCATGCTAAAATACGCTACTGCACCATCAATCTTCACCACAACAATACTTAACATGCCATCAAACTTATTTCAATTACCCACCTGGTAACTGTTGAGCCCCAGCTATTGTAATCAGTTATCACAACTCCGCAACTGACTGTGGAGTGGGGATGCATGTGAACAGCAACTACTGAGTGCACCTATCAGTTCTGTGACTGGTATCTGGAGTTCATTAACGCAATCTGATTTTATATATACATCCTAAATATTAGATCATGGAGTAGAAACTGCAGTCAGGAACGCTGACTCCGTTCCACGTTCACGCATCAGCCCCTCTTTTGGCTATTTTGCAGATCAACATCTACATAAACTATGTAGCACTTAAACATATAGGAGTAATGATTTAACATTGTTTGTCATTTTTTATTCTAATATAGTTACAGCATAATCACACAAAGTTTTCTTTTGGTTTATGGGGGGCTGGAGATACAGGATAGGCTGAAAGCTGTAGGAACTATTTGGTATTGATAGAAAGTTGTTAACTATCCTGCACCTGCGCTGGAGCAAAGTGAATCTCTGTAACAAGGCCAAGGCACTGAGCAGCCAGCCCTGGTAAAACAAAGTGAGGCACACAGGCCATTTGTAGAAAACACATCCGTAATTTCCTTGCAACTTTCTCTTATTTAATCTTTCTGTGAGCCAGAAACTCACGCAAAGGTATGGTCTAAGGGTATCTGCCATTTGCTTAGACCACAAAAATTGGCTGTTAAACTGTAAGGACATGACATCAGAAAACAACCTCATCTTCATCCACACACAAGGTCACTGGACGGCAATCAGCAGCAGCCCCCGAGTGATGTTTCCCCACCCTAATCATCATCGCATTTGCTCTGTCAGACACTTGTAACAAGGACATGTTTGACACCGAGTGATGGTATTTACGTGGACGGATAAACCATATAGTGGTTGCCATTAGGAATAATAATAAGTTGTAATCTGGAGTTATGGAATTACCTGTGTTCAACACCAAACCACACCACATTCAAGTTCAACTTTATTGACATCTGACTATACAAATACACAACCAAATTAAACAATGTTCCTCTGGACCACAGTGCACTCACAAAACATAATTACACACAGGACAAAAAACAAAATATTACCACAAATAGTAAATAAAAAATAATTCAAAGTGCATGTAGTGTATAGCACAGGCAAACCGTAAACAGTAGAGTAAACAGCTCGCTGTCCTAGCAATGAGATCTCGATGTAGGCAGGGTATTCAGTTATCCTACTGTCTGAGGGAAGAAGTTGTCATCTGGTCTGGCAGCTCTAATCCTGATGCTTCTGTACCTCCTTCTTGATGGTAGTGGGTTAAAGAGATTGTAGGATGGGTGGTAGGGATCTCCAAGAATACTTCTGGCCCTTCTCCCAAAACGCTCCTGTTAAATTTCACAAATAGAGGGAGGGAGACTCCAATGATCCTCTCAGCAAATGTTACTGTCTTCTGTAGGGACTTCTGGTCTGATGTCTTGCATTATCTTTACCACAAAATGACAGAACACTCGATGGTGTTCCTGTAGAAAGTTGTTAAGAATAGGGGTGAGAAGTCTCGGACACTTTGATTTCCTCAGAAAGTGTAGACGCTTTGGGGCTTCTTGACTAGTGACTGGTGTTATGGATCCAGGTTAGATCCTGTGCACACCAAGGAACTTCATGCTCGCCACTCCCTCCGTGGCAGAGCCATTGATTTGCAATGGAGAGTGGGTGACAGTACCTTCCTGAAATCCACAATTATCTGATTTGTATTTTCCACATTGAGACTCAGTTGGTGGTTCTTGCACCATCTGACAAGCCTCTCTTCCTGCTCCTCTGTATGCTGACTCACCGTTGTTGCTGATGAGGCCAGCCACTGACCTGACGGTGCAGTTTGAACTAAATCTGGCAGTGCAGTCATGAGTCAGCAGACTGAGCACACACCACGGGAGGGGCATCAGTGCTCAGCGTGACAGAGCTTGAGATATTGCTGCCAACTTGGACATACTGGGGTCTTTCTCTCAAGAAGTCCAGGATCCACTTACAGAGCAGGATATTGGGTCCCAACAAGGGCAGTTCACCCACCAGCTTTTGAGGGATGACCGTGTTAAAAGGTGAACTTGATGAAGAACATCCTGGTCTACGAGGCATTGTTTTCTAGGTGGGACAGGACGGAGTGGAGGGCCGAGGCTATGTCATCGATCAGTGGACCAGTTTGAGCAGTAGGTGAACAGGAAGAGGCCAATATAGCTCCAAGCTGGAATTTTATGAGCTCAAAACACTTCATGAATGTTGAAGTCAGTGCCACTGGGTGGTAATCATTTAGGCCATTTGCCATTTCTCTTTTGGGAACTGGAACGATGATGGCCGCCTTGAAACCTGCAGGGACAGTGGACTGTTTAGAGAGGTATTAAAGATGCCTGTTAATACCTCTGTTAGCTTGGCTGCACAGTCCCTCAGCACCTGAGCTGGTACGCTGTCTGGGTTTACCCTGCATCTTTAGATCACATATAAAACATAGAACAGTGCAGTGCAGGAACATTGCTGACCATGACACCAATCCAAAATAAAAAAGAATTCATCTGCCTGCGCATAGACTATATCCCTCCGTTCCCTATTGTTAATGTGCCTGTTAAAATCCCTCTTAAAAGTTGCCATAGTATCTGTTTCCATCACTTCTCTGGCAGTACATTCTAGGCACCTCTAAGTAAAAATACTTGCCTTGCATATCTCCTTGCAATTTCCATCCCATACCTCACCTTATAATTATGTCCATTAGAGCCTGACATTACCCCCCCCCCCCACTGGAGAAAAAGAAACTGACCATCCATTCTACCTATACCACTCAGAATTACATCAGGTCGACCATCAACTTCTGACACTCCAGGAAAAAAAAACATTCAAAGTCTGTCCAACCTCTTCTGGAAGCTAATACTCTTTAACTGAGGCACCTTCCTGATGAGCCTCTTTAGCACCCTATCTAATACGTTCACATTTTATTGAAAAGCACTGACCACGAACTTCTGTGCTACAGAAAGTATAATGTTACCTGCCTCCTTCAGAAAGGTTCCTTCAAGGCAAGGCTTTATTGTTCTCTGCACTTATTTCAGTGAGGTTATCAATCTAGTCCCAGTTTGGTCATATTTGTTTTGATGAATAGTTAATAACTGTGGAAGCCAAGATGAGGCAGTCCAAACCCTTTCACGTGGGGTTGTCTGAACTGGATTCTGATCCAAGTCCAACAGTAAAAGCATAGCTTGCTAATAAACTGGCGAGTACATCTAGTTTTAAAAATAAGTTTCCTCACCGCAAGCCTCAATGATTCTAAGAGCATTTAACCCAATTGTTGAAAATTTTTGGGAATATCCATTTGATAAGGTAGAAAGATTTGAAGCAGTTACGATCTCATTAAGATTTGAAGCAGTTACCATCTGGAAAATCTGAAGCATCTATTACAGATAATTAGTAACTGCTAGATAGAGTGAAGAACCTATTACAAATGAATCTTAACCAAAACAAGCAACAAAAGTGACATTTTTCCCTCCATACCCTAATTTAATATATTTTAGAGAAAACACTTGATTGAATTTGGATGTGAAGAGAGCTGTTCTGTTCCTCTGGATCAAAGACTAATCAATCAGACCCCAGTATGAATCCCATCCAAATAGATGGGATGCAAGCCTCATTCTTTTGTTGGGAAGAACAAGTGAACATAACAATCTTGGCCCACTTCAGAATCATATAGATCCCCGCACAGAACTACCCATAACTTAATGTGAAAGGGCTTCAATGTGTGAATCTTCTTCGCCACTCACCTACACTCGAGAACTGGGTCTAAAAATATATTGAGCTTATGGTATACAAAACATCACATTTATTGCATGCATCCAATCTCTCTGATGTCCTAGGATAGCACTTTGTTTGGTTGATATAAAATCTACCTCTCTCGGGGAGAACTACTCCTATCAGCCTCATTGCTCACATAAGATGTGTTGATGTTTAACGGCTAATGAAAGCTAGCTGAGTAAAAGGAGGTTAATTGTTACCTATGGGGTCACTGCATGTCAGCAGGGGCAAGTGCATTATCAGCGAAGGAACTAAATAATGTTGCTATAGGGAAAACAGCCCTATTTTTGACAAAGTACAAAGACATTGATGAAGCCTCTGAAGAGGAGTCCAGCATTCTCATCTCAAGAACTCGTGCAGCTTCCAACAGCTATAACCATCTGGCATTCCACTGAGTTATTGATGGATGAAACAGTACTTCAGTCTGCAAGCTATTTAACTCTTCAATATGTTACATTGCATTAATATTTATTTTCTGTCAGCTGATATTAATGGTGAAATATTTTTGGCAAAAACAAAATTGCCAGCCTTATTTGTTGATTGTGTTTTGTTTTCAGTCACTGTGGCTTTTGAAGACCTGCAGCAATGGTTGGAGAAAAGTCCCCCATATTCTTGCAGCTAAATTATCCATTACCGCTCTGCAGCAACAACTTGCTGTGTGTGCCTTTGCAGCATATTACTTGCAAATAGTTTTGAAAATTTTGCTCTTTTTGGTATATTTCGGTTGCTAGGCACTGTATTTCAAGCCTGTTATGTTTTTATAATTTAGATTTCGCTTGACTAAAAACCCATAGTATAGATTCTGTTCCATTGACTCCAAATCATAAAAAAAATACTTAAGGATAAAGGAGTTACATAAAAGAAGGAAGAATTTACATTCACATGATGCCTTCAAATAAATCAAAATGCCCCAGGCACATGTCAACTGCTGAAGTACTTCCAAAATATAATCATTGTTGTACTATATGTAAATTAGTAGCAAGCAAACCTCGGTTACTTGTTCACTTTAAGCTTCCAGAAAATATAAAGAGCCTACTTCAGTAAAAATGGATAAAAAGTGGGAAAAAACCTGACAGAAACCCCCAAGATTTTGTTTGATTAGTGTCACAGATTGCTTTACATCCATCCTCTCACCCTTTTTTACTGCCCTTTTTAGTTGCAGAGGCACAGTGATTTTGCAGGATTCCCTCAGTAAGTATAATGTTCAAATCCCCGGAGTAACCTACATTGAGACTTGAACCTGTGATTTTCTGGCTCAGCGGTAAGAATACTATCACAGAGCCATAGGTTTGAATTCAGTTTACCCTTTCTGAATGTAGTGTAACACATCTGGATGGGCAGGGAGTTGTGATTCCACATCTCAATCAGATTCTCCCTTCCACCAAACGCTGGGCAGCAATCCAGCTAGCTTCTGATGTCATCACCCCCAGAGGGCAAAAGGAAGTAAACAAAATGTATTCGCTTTAACATACTTTTAAATAATATCCCCCAGTAGATAACTGGACACATACGTTTAATCATAAAGAGTCATCCAAGAAATTCCAGACTAACTTACAATTGATCACACTGCTCTGATGTAGACAGAAGGAAGACAAACCATTACAAGGCAACTGGTCTCCTACTAACAACTTTAATTTTTATCAGAGTCACAACGGATTGCAGTCGCTGCACTGTACAATGATGAGGAATAAAGTCAACTTGAACCGTGAGGCTCTTCACAATCTCCACTGAGAGCTCGTGTTTACGTGGAACTATAACCCATTAAAAATCACCTCATTTGGGAAAGGTCGAGTAGGTAATTGAGGATATCCTCCCTCTTTCATTCATACATACACACACACTACCCGTTTTAAATTCCAGTAAATGTCTGGAAGATACAAGGCCATTCAGCCCATTCCCATCTCCTTACTTCCCTCTACTCCTGCAACCAATCCCCTCTTGTATAGCTCTGGGATGCGAGAGCAAAGTAGAGCACCCAGAGAAAACTCAAACAGTCATACAGAAAATGTGCAAATTTATGCAGACGTTATCCAAATCTGGAACTGAGCCCAGGACCCTCAGCAACACCCACTGTGTTACTGTGCCCCCATTTATCCACTTTAAGAGGCAAATGTGATCCTTGTATAGAATTCAGTGAGAAAAAAATTTCTCTTTGTTACAATTAATGGGCAAAATCTTATCTGTTGCATGAACTATGATAGAGCCACTGCAAAAATCTCTACAGCTCAGGAAATAATTTATACGTTTTCTCAAATTTATATTTGCATGCTTACTGCAGTGATCTACTACTTTACAATCTATAGTGAATGAACCTGTTAAAATTTACTTGGCAATACCTAAAATGCTATAAACTGGAAATTAAAGCCAGAGCTCTATCAATAAATGTACTGTTATTGTACTACGCACCTCTGCTTGCTGTAGTGATTTCCAGCTTTTTAAAGCTCTTAACTGACTTCCACACATACATTCACCTTTATCATGGTGGCCCCAAATTCCAGTAAACACATTTGCATACACACACAGAAAGCAATGCTTCTACTTTCTTCCTAATACTCACCTTCAATAGGCTGAGACGACTCACTCCGCCTGGACGGACACTTGTGCTCTTGCCAAGGCTCTGGAGGGGGAGTCCCACAAATTGGGATGGGAGACGATGGGGCTGCAGATGAACTCAGGCTAATGGAAAGGTCACTGCGTGCCCGAGGCACCCGATTCCTGGCCTCCTTCTCATATTCCTCAGCTGCTAATTTTTCCAGGTACTTGTATCTAAAAAGAAGTCCACAAAAGTTTCAGCATGTCATATATCACATGCATTATACTGCAGACTTTTTCATACTTCAATCTGAAGCCAGCAGCACTGCCAAAGTGAACAGCTAGAAATTAAGTGAAACGCAAACCGGCTGCCACTCAAGTTTACCTGCAGACGGACTGCAAGAAAGTTTAAAACACATCAATGGCTTCCATAAGACATTTATCAATGGGGTCTTTTCCATTCCTTGCAGATTCTTGATGCAAAGTGACACAAGAGCTTTCACCACCTTCTAACTGTTGCTCCTCTTGACTGAACCTGCATCTATTCCGACAGTATGGAACTTTACGTCATGTTGGGTTTAGTCATCAAAAGCTGCTTAGGGAAGAGAGAGTACATCTGTTTTGCATTTTCATAGACAGTGTTTCTAAACTGTTTATTGCTCCTTGCTACCAATCATACTCTTTATACTTAAAAATCTCTGGCAGGGGAAAAAAAAATAGTGCTCGCCACTTCGAGCCAACATTTTCAAATTTCATTTAATCTAGCTTCTCTTTGTGAGCCAACGTTGTAAAAAGTTACCAACAAATAGATATTAATGGATGCAAATGCACACCTCGGAAACATTTCATTCTGAAAACAAATTTAAATTCAGTGGAGACAGAATAGGGCAAAATTGAGTTGCCTCTTTGGCAGATGCAAAATTATTATGTTTGGATAGTTGCGGGAGGTAAAATTCCTCGTCAGATAACTTCACCAAAACTGTTTGGAAAAGAAGAAATGTTGCCTACTCATGCCAAAACCTTGAGTTAGCTTATTAACATATGTTACATCGTACAATTCTTATTTTGCAAGTTGATAATTTGGTGGCAAAGAGAAGCAGCTTTAGTCTGTTTCAGAGTGTCACAACCAATGCAAAGCCATCTAATTCTCAGTCTATCTTCAAATCTTTTTTCCCCAAAGCATTTAATTATTTCAAGATTCTCTTCATAAGATCTTAAAGTAACATTTAAAGGGGTGAAAAGAATAGTGTGAGAAAGTAAGGTAGTGGATGCATCAATTTGGGAGATCAGAATCTGATTTAATATCACCACCATATGTCGTGAATCTTGTCTTTGGAGCAGCAGTACAATGTAATACACAATGAAAAAACCGAATTAGAGTAAATATATTTACATTAAATTGTTCAATACGTAGTGCAAAACTAAAAATTTAAAAGTAGTGAGGTAGTGTTCATGGGTTCAATGTCCATTCAGAAATCAGATGGCCGAGGGGAAGAAGCTGCTCCTGATTTGCTCCAGAGTGTGAGGCTTCAGGCTCCTGTACCTCTTTCCTGATGGTAGCAACGAAAACAGGGCATGTCCTGGGTGATGGGCATCCTTAATGATGGATGCAACCTTGAAGATGTCCTGGACAATATTCCCGTTTTGAATTTACTGGTGTTAATTACATATATGCAGCTAGTGTATATTTTATAGACTGGAAACTGGCTCCAGAAGCTGATTCATAGTTTGCTTGTTATGGTTCAATTAGTTATGCCTCAGTCAACTTCAAAGCAGCAACAGCTTTCAAAAATAAGACCCATGCCACGAGCAGTTGCAAATAATGGGGAACATTCTTACTCAGCCTAAGCAAATCTGTTTACCTCAACACATCCAGCAGTTGAATTAACTTATTTGGATATTTGGCCTTCTTTTATGCAGGATAATGCAAAAGGAAATAATGATGAAGGAAAGTCTCAATCAGTGGAAATGGGACTAGAGGTTAGAACCATTGGAGGTGTTTCTCCCAAGCATCTAAATCTACCTCTGTTTTGTTCCTGTTCTGACATTTCATACCTGAAGGGACAAGATCTTTTGATATACTGGCCACAAAAGTACCCACACTGCATCAACTATACAGAGATTAAGGCAGCCACTGTTAAATTGGACAGATGGATGTGAGGAGATGGGGAGTGGGCTTAGGGGCATTTGGGCTTGAGGATTGCTGCAGTCAATATATGGTTTGAGAAAGAGGACAAACTGCAGTTTTGGTTATTAAGTCTCTGGTACTCTTTTAGTTTTAATGCACCATTTACAGCAGAGAGGAACAGGTACAGCTCCAGGTGATCTAAAAAAAAAAGACTAGTGGAAATTTCCTTGAATATTATCTGACCAGAGTTCCGACACCACTGTACTAGAATTTAGCCCATTACTTCGGAGAAGCTCATCATGAAGTTCTTTACAGGATCCAAACAGAAATGGTACATATTTGTATACTCCAAGATTGATTATCTTTAATTTTGCAGTCTATCTGAGGGTAAACAAAGTGGCCCAGTTTAAAATGAAACTTTGCCTATAAAAGTTTCACAGTTAGAAATTGTTAATCATAAAATCTATGGATTAAATTCAATAAATTACATTACTTAATTTAAATGTGTGCACATCTAGCAGAATAAGCAAACCTTTCTTCTCTTGCCAGTCTTTGCTCTTCTCGTTTTTCTATATACTCCCGACTAAAAGATAGAACGGACAAGGAGAAGGAAAAGATATCAGAAGATAGAGACATGAAATCAGCAGATACTGAGGTAGAAATTTGTCCTCGATAAAAGGAAGCAAAAATCAGACAGGGAGACTAAAGGAGCAGTTGTCATTTTATGCACTTGCTTAATACTAGTGGCCAAAGAAACATTTTAAATCCACTTCTATTATGGTTGGTGAAAGGCAAGTTCCCATTAAGTTCTGCATAGCCCTGGAAAATTATATTCACCTACGCCAATCTACGCAAATGGCGATGGAATTAGAGGCCATTAATGTCATCCAATACAACAAATATTTCCAAAATGGTATATTTACAGCATGTGAAATGAGTTAAAATTTGTAGTTTGCATGTATAGTATATTGTACTCAACTGAAATATTTCACATTGACTAACAAGTCAGGAGGAGAAAGTTAAACAGAAAAAAAAAACATTTAGCCTGGCTCCATTTAAGCTCTTATTACAAGACAAGGCATTGAAAAATAATTCCATAGGCATAGTGGAAATGTCACCCGTTGATCGGAATCACAACATAGATTCTAATACCAGAGGAATGTGTGTGCATTGCATGTGCACAGATATACATAGCTGGAGAAAGTCACTTGCATAGGGCACAGTATGACTCTGGTCGGATTGGAAGAACAGAATTTTGGATGACTTAATCAGAGAGAACGGTTGTCAGCAGATTGCAAGGTGTGCAAGAGTGGTCTGAAACTTCCTTGGTGAAGAATAGGAACAGAGAGAAGCCTGGAAATGTCAAATAAACTTCCTTTAAGGAGTAGTTGAAAAATGAAAAGTACGTGGAAGATGTTAAGAGATGAACGGAAGTATCCTTGGTCATGGACAAATATGGACAGACAACTGGAATCATAATAAACGCTGAAATAACTGAAAAACCAGGCATTATACTAATGGAATGCTCATATCAGATTAATGACTTGGAACAGCTAATTCATAGTTTTGGCCCTTATTTGATTTGTTAAACAGGTAGCCTCATTGATGCTCAAAATCTTGATAATCCTGCATTAAAACTGGAAGACAGACTCTGAATGGTACTTCCAATATGAATCAACCAGTTTTGGAACAGACAAAAAGGTACCATGAGCTCCTTCTGGAAGAGGGAATTATTTCTCTTAAGTATGCAGCTACTTCAATGCCCTGTCGCATTTTATTTCACAAATATCAATCTTCCATACTAGGTGACAAGGCAGTGCTATAAATGGTGTGGTACCTACCCCTGAGATGTAAATTAAGGAATTGGGATAGGGTCATTTTTAGCAGCAAACTAGTGGGCCCAATACATAAAAAAGATGTAGGACTAATCATTCTCAGTCATGAGAATTCCTTTTCTCTGATCTTGTTCAGTGTCTCCCACCTGTACAGGAAATGATTCTTCCCCCCTCCACCTTTTTGGTCCGTTACCATTGTAATCTTCATGATTCAGTTACACCACTCTCATTACTTCTGATTTTCTTTACTTCCTACCCTTAAATAATGGAGACACATACCAAATTTCCAATTTGACAATGATCACTAAAATATCCAGTTTCTTCACCAACTACTTCCAATATTTTTGCATGGAATCTATCTGGCACATCAGATCAGCCAGTCTTGTTATTATTTTTAAAGATTAAGGATAATTTGTCACATATACATTGAATGATACAGTGAAACGTGTAGTGCATGTTGAGAACATGCTACCGGTGCCAATATGGCATGTTCACAACTTACTAACACTAACTCGCACGCCTTTGGCATGTGGAAGGAAACTAGAGCTCATGGAAGAAACTTATGGGGTGAATGTATAGACTCCATACAGACAGAACCCAGATCTTACAGCTGGCATTGTACTCATTTTTATTCTTATTCTCTCTGAAGAATACATATGCAAGATACTCATTTAACAAGCCTGCTGTTGTTGAAAGCTATATCTAGCTTTGAATGAAAGATTTTTCTTAGCCATCTTCATTCTTTATATATTTACAAAAAACTTTTATCATTAGACTTGATATCCCATGCAGGCTATTTTTCATTCTCCCTTTTTGTAGCTCTTAATATATTCCTTGTGTCCTTTGTTGCCTTTTATAGCTTTCCCAGATCATTGGATTCCCACTTTGCTTTTGTCTGCATTAAGTGCATTCTTAACATAGATTTCCAGCCAATCTTCCCATAAGTTAGTCACTTTATATCTGTTCAAAACCTAGCTGGGACTGGAAACTCACCACCTGGAGAAAGGCCAACAAAAGCCTTGAATACAGATCGGATTTCAAATATAGAAGAATGGTGCCATGACGTCAATTTAATGCAAATCAACCATAAATTTGCTAATATTGAAACTTCATAGTCTTTGAAAATTGAAGCAATGTTCACGCTCCTTTGTTTCTCTTACTCATATCTTTTTATTGGTTCCTATGATGGGATTCTTACTTGAACCGGTTTCTCTCTTCCCGTTCTATCCGCTGTAATCGCTCTTCTCTCTCTTGGCGTCGTTTCTCTCTCTCTGCTGCCAACGATTCCTGATGTTGTCGGTATGATGAGGACAGAAGACCTCCCAGTACTGGCCTGTTGACCAACCAAACATAGGAAGCCATGTACAAGAAGTCTCAACCACTTTACCATTGACTATGAGATCGTCAATTATGAAGTTCTAGCCTTCGTCGAAGGGAAACATCTTACTGGCTGCCTTTCTATCCTTATCTCCATGAATGTCTGCTCTATAATTATTACCAAATTTGTTGTAATAAGTTTGACTATTTCATGTACAAAGGGTTGCTTATTTTTAAACCACCAACAGATTGGCTTACACTGAATGACCATTTCTGTGTTACCTTTTTAGTCATTAGCCTGCAAGGAACAGTTGAAGCACAAGACAGTAGGGAAAGTTACATCATAAGGACGACACACCTGATGAAAGGAATACTGTTGCTTCCATTTAGTCTGATCTGTGATGGGGGTTGACTCCAGGTTCTGCTCTGTTCAGCTCACCAAGATCCAGCTCTTTCATTAGTAAAGTGAACGCTTTATCAGAGGTAAACTACCTTTTTGGAAATGGGAGATTGGAAGTTCACAGTTAAAATATTCATGTCCATGGGTTTTGCTGCATCTCCTGCCTATTACCAGAATAGGTCTGCAATCTCATTGGCTCTTCACTCAGCCTTGGTTCAGCTGGACAATAGTTATATCTATGTCAGGCTGCTGCTTAGTAATTACAGCTCAGCATTCAACACAATCATACCCTTAATTCTGACCAACAAACTCTAAAACCTGGGATTCTGTACTTCCCTCTGCAACTGGATCCTTGATTTCCTCACTGGGAGACTACCGTCTTTACAGATTGTAAATAATATCTCTTCATCACTGACAATCAACGCTAGTGCATCTCAAGGATGTGTGCTTAGCCGGTTTTCACAATAGTGTGGCTAGGCACAGTTCAAATGCCATATATAAATTTGTTGATAATACAACTATTAATGGCAGAATTTCAGATGGAAATGAGATAGTTTTCAGGAACGAGAGAGATCAGCTTGTTGAGTGATATTACATCAACCACCTTACACTAAACATCAGTAAGACCAATGGATTGATTGTGGATTTCAAGAAGGGGAAGTCAGGAGAGCACATACTGGTCCTCATGGAGGGATCAGAAGTGGAAATGATGAGCAGTCTCAAGTTCCTGGGTTTCAACATCTGAGGATCTATCCTGGGCCTAACATATAGATGCGATTACAAAGAAAGCACAACAATGGCTATATTTCATTAGGAGTTTTGAGAAGAATTGGCAAGTCATCAAAGTCACTCACAAATTTCTACAGATGTAACATGGAGAGCATTTTAACTTGTCACATCATTGTCTGCTTTGGAGGGGGCCACTGCACAGGATTGGAAAACACTGCAGAAAGTTGTAAACTCTACCAACTCCATCATTGCTACTTCCTCCCCAACATGCAGGGCACTTTTAAAAGGCGATGCCTCAAAAAGGCGGCATCCATCATTAAGGACCTCCATCACCCATGACATGCCCTTTTCTCATTGCTACTATCAGGGAGGTACAGGAGACTGAAGACACAAAGTCAATGTTTCAAAAACAGCTTCTTCTCTTCCACTATCAGATATTTGAATGGACAATGAACCAATGAACATTACCTCAGTGTTTTTTCCTCTCTTTTTACAGGACTTGTTTAATTTATTTTTTATATATATTTAGTGTAATTTATAGATTTTATTATGTATTGCAATGTACTGTGACTGCTGCTACTGCAAAATAAACATTTCACAACATATGTTAGTGATATTAAACCTGATTCTTATTCTAATCTGTGAAACTCACTCAAAATAATTGCACATCCCTTAAGAAATACTGTATGTTGAGTATTTAGTCCAGTGCTACAACAGAATATTAGTCTCACAGCAAAATGCCTAAGAGTGCTGCATGCAACCCTGCAATTCTAAGGAGAAAATATAAAGAAGAATTATCAACACTTTTGTCAAGGAAGTGAACTAAAGAAAATTCCAGAGGGAATTCCAAACTGAAAACACAACTGCCGCTAACATAGGGGAGGAAGGAAAGATTTAAGAAGCTTGTGGTACAGGAATCAGGAGTGGCGTAGTGACAGAGAAGCTGGGAAAAAAACAGTTGGGAGGAACAATATTGTGAAAGACCAGAATGAGATTCTTGCTTGAGGTGATAGTTCTATGAGGGTATAAAGGCTTTGCAGGATCTGCAGTTTGACAAAATCAAAGGCAGGTCATCAGATGGCAAGTGACAAAGGGAACAACTTTAATCATTATTAGACCAGTGAAGCTTACATGTCATAAAAGAAAAGGGTGAGCTTCTTCTGAGTGGATAGGGCTTAGACCAATTGCTGTGGTGGACAAAGTCACTGAGATGATCTTTACATAGTAGAGGGAAATGTGGTTGGAAGATCAGCTCAGGACCAAATATATCCAAGGTCGTGCAAAATATTTTTCAGCTCAAAGCAATGATTGAGGAATGGTTTATAATCAGAAAAAAATAGATTATAGGGTTTGGTATGAACAATGAGAACTGTAAGTTTGGTTTACCAGTGTTCCATTGGAGAATGTTTGTGCCTTGAGAATAAATATCATATAAACATGCCAATAACACAAAGGCTGTGAGCAGTAGCTAGTGAAATCGTAGAACTGTGAGTACAGAAGGTGGCAATGCCATATATTCAGCTGAGATCCGTATGGTGCTGAGGAAAGGAGTGGACATAAACAAGCTCTTGAGGGTCTTCCAAAGATATGGTGTGGAGTTGAGAAAAGAAGCCACCAATACAGACTTGGTCACTATACTCAGATAACAAGGGATTAAAGGAGGAAGATGCAAAGAACTTTTAAGGAATGAAGGAGACACCTTGGAGTTAATTTGAATTGGTGGAAGAAAACTAACTGTCATTTCAGCAATGACAGGAGAGCAGAACTTGAGCTAGTTAGATGGAATTTGCAGTTTAAAAAAAAAATGAGGCACCGCAGAAGCATACCAGTTAGTGTGATGCTATTACAACTGAAGTTCAATTCTGGCGCCACCTGCAAGGAGTTGGGAAATGAAGAGCTTTGTGAATTGGCACAGAATAGGAGTTGAGGCCTGTGCCACATCATCCACAATGACGGTGAATGGCAGGGAAGACTTGAGGGGCTTTTTGGCATACTCCTGCTCCTATTTTACTTGATTTGTGAACTTTATTGTGCGTTCTGTCATTTCAGTTTGGAACAAGAGTGATAAAAATACATAGCACTTTCTCATCATCTCCCCTATCCATCCCTTCCCCTCCACCAACTCCCGACCCTCCATCTCCACCAAAACATCAAGTAAAGTCTTCCCGGGAACGTATTCTGCCTTCCATTGAGAAGAATGCTTGTTCTTACGGCAATGGTCATATCTCTTGGCTGGCATGATTTCTGGAGCAAAATTGCTAAAATTAAGTGACGCAAATCTTATCACATCCACGCAAAGTGACGAAATATTATTATAAACATTAAATAAATAGATAAGTAAAATGGAGGATTGGCGACTTCGAACTAAAAGTCAAGGTTACACACTTCTGCTCCAGAATCAGAGATATCTTTGAATATCGACGCATTGAGATCTATTTTTAAATGAGTAAACCTATGGAGAATTTTAGCTCCAACAACAAATTGACAGTTTCATCTGTTTTTAATATAAGGGGAATGTGTATGGTACCAAAACCTCTACTCAAACATGTTATTTTGTTCAGTGCATCAAAGTTACAACGTTCCACCTCAAATTTACTGAGGTAATTTTGCATACAACTGGCCAGATGGTTTGGTTTGTAATTTTTCAGCCTCTTCAGTGGAGCTGCACTATAAATCTACAAGCTATTTAAAATTACTCATAACAAGAAATGCTGCATTTCATACAAGGGAGGAAGATGAAAGGTTAGAAATGTGCCACCGGCCAGCATGTATTAAGGGAAACCAACGTCACGTGCCATAAGAAGAGGTTGGATTGTCTTCTCTAGAGTGGCAGAAGAGGAGGGCGGGAGACCTGCTAGAGGCACAGACAGACAGCCAGTATCTTTTTCACAGGACTGAAACGTCCAATACCAGAAGGCAACTGTTTAAATTGAGAGGGGTTGTGTTCAAAGGGGGTGTGCAGGGCAAATTGTTCCTTATATGTAGAGTGGTCAGGGTGCCTGGAATGCGCTGCCAGAGGTGATGATGGGGGCAAATGTGCAGAGAATGGAGGGATATGGACTTTGTGCAAGTAGAAATCATTAGTTTAGTTAGGCATTCAAATACTAGTTTAATTAGTTTGACACAACTTCTTGAGCATCTTTTTGTACTGTACTGTTCCATGTCCTAAGTTCTTCAGTATGTTCCAAGTTTACATGAATCTGCAGGTGAAAGCCACATCAACACGGAGGTAAAAATATTGATTTTTTTTTGTAGAAAGTGTGCTACATAATGTGGATAGAAGTTGTGGTCAAAATAACAACATATAACTTGGATAGTAAAGTCTCCTCAAAGTTATAAGCATCTGTGGATGTCACTGTATTCAATTTGAGCCCAGTCTAGGATAGTTTACGGCCATGGCACCATCACTTTTTGAAATCTGTATCCAATCTACACAGTTATAATAAAAGATCCTTTGGTCTTTTACAGACTAAAAATTATACTGGGAACAAAGCCAGTAACATCTTCAGTAGCAACTGAATTCAAAAGAATATGCAACTTAATTTGTATTGTGGGAGAGAAGGTTATATGGGAGTGGACTTATTTTGATTTTATGACTGTGACAGCACCAATAAATATCCAACTTTTCAATCAACTGTAATCTGGAATTCCCCTATGATGGTTTTACAATGCATCAAAGTCTTGATCACAAGCATCCATATCTTTTCCTTTTCCTTGAGGAATGGAATGCAGGATGAAGGGTGGAAATTTGCTGGAATTTAAAGCAATTCATCATCATGAGATCGCCAAGTAATCCTAGTACTAACATACCCTGACATGTAATAGAACATTAGAAGAACACAGAGCCATCAAACAAAACCTGTGCCAAAAAGGATACTCATTTCTTCAAGAGTCTCAATGTCATGACTACAGGTAAACTCAAAAATATATTTTACCAATATGAGGAAATACTTAGCTGCTTTGTGATAATAGGTCCCAGACTCAACTTCCTATACCCTATGCAAGTACTCCTAAATATGCCATATTCTCCATTTATATTTTAAGAAGCTGATGCATATGGGAAATTAGAATCTTGAAGATGGAGTCAATCTGCTGTTATCCACAGGTATACTAACCCAGTGATCTATCAATATTTCCTCTGTATCTACAGAATTCAAGAAGGAGCACCAAATTCAAAGTCTCCCATCAAGTAAGCTGCAGAAAATGACCTGACTACATGCAAGAAATAATACGGGCAAATGAAAATTGATTTGGAGGAATGATATCCCTAAACACCCAGTTTAATTTCCTAATGGGTGGCAGATCCCCCCTTCCAAAGTTGCACAAACACTTTGAACCATGTGACTGTTATTAATTATGCATGTAACAGCTGCATTTGGGTGATATTTCTTGGTATTAGTTGATCAGGAAAAGCAGTTCCAACATGAGTAAAATAAATATACATGAATAAATTGTATATTTAGGAATATATGATTAAATTAGGAATGGTTAAACATTCTAAAAACTTAATGGGCTCTCAAAATGTCAAAATCGAGCACATCACAGTCAAACACTTCTCTAAAAATCATACTCCTTGATAAAAGTGGGCACTCCACAAAGCTCACCAGCTATAAAATGTGCAAGTTCACAGCCACTCCCTGAAAGATTATGCAGTTTTGGTCTGTTTCATCATAGTGTAATGCTCCAAACTTGTCACAGTCATACAAGCTTCTTGGCTGTGGCAACCCTACTGACCACCAGGCACTCATCTACATGAATCCCTTTTTCTTTCTCAAGTTCTCATCAACTCTCCCCTTGTGCCATCCATTTACACTAGAGAGGCAGTTTGTGTAATTAACCTACCAGCCTGCATGTCTCTCCCATATGGGAGAGAACTGGTGGACCTGGAAGAAACTCCACATAGACCACACTCAATGGCAGGATTGAGCCTGGACCTTTGGACCTATAAGGCAGCAACACTGATTGCTGTGCATTGCACTGCACTTATTTACTGTGATATCTGAACATTTTAGTTGCAGAGTGTCTATTTTGATGGTGATTTATGCTTCAATTTAAGGCATATTCTGAGGAAATACGGAAATCAGTTGGAGTATGATTATGTTAAGTGTGGAATTTATGGGATAACCTTAATTACATTCAAATAGACAGGAGCAAATTGAAGACATGTCACCACTAAGCATTTGTCTGTGAATATCTCAGGGTCAAATATTGTTTTAACTAACTCATCCCATTGTGTTACATGTTAATAGTGCTTCCAAAGCAAACATGACCCGATGGAATTCTCAAAATAGTTCAAAGAATATATGCTTGAAATAAAAAGGAAACAGTGAATTCTGCAAAACTGAAACAAAAAGAGATTGTGCTAAAAAATACACACATGCGTCAGTACCCATAAGGAGAAAAAACAGGTTAACGGCTCATGCTCAGACATTCTACAGAACTGACAAATTAAAACAGAAAAAGCAACTTTAATAGGTACAGACCAGCTGTGTATTTTCAGAAGATCTGTTTATAATGGAATTTCAAAGACCAGTGAGGGGTGGGAATAATCACACAAACCTTTCAGATTTAGCCTCAGGAGCAGGCGAGATTGAGGTCTTGTAGTGAAAGCTGGTGGTAGTGGGTATATTTAGCCCAGAGTACAATCGACATCCTGAGTAGGCACTGCTACCATAGCTGCTGTATCTGCAGAAAGAGGCAGAGAAGGAGATGCAGGGTGAAGGGAGAGAGGCAAGGAGGGGAAATGAGAGAAGAGGGAAGGGATCGAGGAAAAGAAAGTAAGCAGAAGAGAAAGGACAAAACAGAAAAAAAAAACAAAATGAGTGAAAAAGAGAAAGAACGGTTAGCCAGCAAGCATTTGGCAGAACTCCCTCATTTAGTGCACATACAATTAAAAGCAGCCAGTAACTGCTAAATCAGGCAAAACAATAATGAGTTATGCAGAGGGCAGGGTATGAAGCGGCCACCAATGTACTTCCGCTTCAACAATTGTCCTCAGACAAAGTGGCTGCGCACTGCATGTATCAGTTACCTTTCAGTTCATCCTCTGTTGGTGATGCTAAGCAAACTAAATGGTGACCGCAGCACATTGTCTCCCAAGTTTCAGTTCTGAAGAGAGTCCAATGCACTGACATCATTACTCAATAAGTTTACTGTTGGAAACCAGGAATGAGCTTTGAAGCAAAACAGTTTTACAACAGTATTGGCAAACCATTTTCCATCACCTGTGTGGACATAACAGACTCTGTGGTCAATGTCAGTACATTATATTTAACATATCAAATATACTTGATATGTCATTTTATATATATTCGTTATATTAAATGTGTGTCTAGATGTGCCACATGCTACATGTGAAGCAGAGAGTGCTTGCTATTCTACATTACCTTTAGTTGATGGTATGATTGCCACAGATATTATAACAGTTATATTTCTACTATACATTTTCTTTCACTTTAAGGTGATGGATCAACATACTGCTGATCTATATAATAACTGGTATTATTCTTTACAGTTTGTATGAGCAGGTACACGGAAAAACAGACAAAAACTCGACATGCAAATATCACAACCTATCAATTAGGATCACTGAGAGCACTGCTTTGGACAATACGAGTTCCAACAATTCTTTTTACATATTCCCAATGCGTTAAACAAAATCAAATGTAGAAAAATAAGTACCACGATATGATATCGTTATCCAGAAAACATTTCAAGGTAAAATGTGAAATTCCAATAAGCTCAGGCAGGTTCAGAACTGGAAATGCCAAACTCTAAAGGCCATGAGGGCATGATATTCTTAGGGAGCTTGGCATCCTATGCTGGATCATATGTATTAGATCTGGCAGTTTCACATTGATGGGTGTTGTGAATCCAAAACTCTGAAAGAAAATGACACAATTTCTCCACAGATGATGTACAGCACAGTCTGTGTCAGATTTTCTAGCAAGGCCATGGAACCTCCAAGACTTAGTCCTCAAAACCTACCTGCACCACTGGATTCTCATTTACCACACTTGCAGACTCCAGTTAGTTCAGATTGGCAACACCATCTCCTCCACAATCACCATCAGCACAAGTGTACTACAAGCATATGACTGTGAGGCTAAGTACAGCTTCAATTCCATATTTAAATTTGCTGATGACACCACTGAAGTTGGCCAAATCAAAGGTGGTGATGAATCAGCATGTAGGAGAGAGACTGAAAATCTGGTTGAATGGTACCACAACAACAACCTCTCACTCAACGCCAACAAAACCAAAGACTACAGGAGGAAGATACTGGATGTCCATGAGCCAGTCCTCATTAGGGGATCGAAAGGTGGAGGGGCTCAGTAAATTGAGATTTCTTGGTATTATCACTTCAGAGCATCTGTCCTGGGGGCAGCACATAAATGCCATTACAAAGAAGGTACGGCAGCACTTCTACTTTCTTAGAAGTTTATGCAGATCAGGCATGTCATCAAAAACTCTGACAAACTTCTATATATAGATGCCAAGGGGAGAGTATGGTTGCACTATGGCCTAGTATGAAAACACCTACAAAAAGTAGGGGATATGGCCCAGTCAATCACAGGTAGATCGCTCCCCACCATTGAGCACATCTACACAGAGCGTTGTTGCAGGAAAGCAACATCCATCATCAGGGACCCTTATCACCCAAGGCATACCCTCTTCAGGCTGCTGGGAATGAGATACAGAACCCTTAGGTCCCCCACCACCAGGCTTGGGAGCAGTTATTACTCTTGAACCAGAGTGAATAACTTCACTCACATCAGCACTGAACTGATTCCACAATACGTGGGCTCACTTTGATGGAAAGACAGACTCATTTTCCAGAACTCATGCTCTCTGAGAGATTAATTTATTTATTTAACTGATTTGCCCAATTTGTCTTCTTTTGCGGATTGGTTGTTTGATAGTCCTTGTGTGTAGTTCTTGATTGATTCTATTTTATTTCTTTTTATTACTGTAGATACCTGCACGAAAATGAATCTCAGAGAAGTATATGGTGATGTAAATGTACTTTGATAACAAATTTGCTTTGAACTTTGAATATTGGAAATCTCTGTACAGCTCAACTCTCTTCAATGGCAGTTTAACGTACTCTTTAGACCTTCAGATTTTCCCATATGAAAAATTAACATGTCAAATTGAAGTTTCCTTAAAATTTCAGTATACCTAACACCAATGTTTAGGCATGTTTTACATCAAGCACTTAACTAAACTAAAGACAGGCATAATCTGATCATAAAATGAACAATTCTCTCATCTTTCCCATATGTAACGGAATGTTTGTTATGCTCCTTACATTCCTTTCGATGGACCTTGGGTAGAAAAAGATTACTTAAACCTACACTGAAGTAGAAGTGAGAGATGTTAACAACCTAAATTCATCTGATCTCCAGTACGACGTGCTGAGGTCAGATGCATTTCATAAGTGATTCTTTTTTAAAGACTAAAGTAATAATCTTCTTGCTGGCTATTTAGTTAAGTTCCATTCCAGCACTTTTTTTTTCATTTAGATGAAATCCTCATGGTAAACGAATACAACAGCTGTCCAACCTGTGCTAATATTAAATTTATATTATTAAAAGTATTTGATGAAACAAAATGTAGAAACACAGGAATACAAGATGTATTGGAATGTTTATATAAACCATAGTGCACAGGAGTCACTTTTTATTTGAAGGTCTGGGGAATAGTACAATGATCATCAAAGTAAGAGTAGCTATTGATCAAACACAATATAAAAGAGCTGACTGAGACTAGATTTCTCAGCTTCCAGCACTCGATAAAAGCCACAGGACTGTCATTTAATATAAACGTATGAGATCCTACAGATGCTGGAGGTCCACACACAAAATGCTGGGGGAGCTCAGCGTGTAAGGCAGCATCTATGGAAATAAACAAGGAGTCATTGTTTTGAGCAGAAACCCTTCATCAGGATTGGAAAGGAAGGGGGAAGATGCCGGAATAAGAAGATGGGAGGTGAGCTTGATGATGAGAGGTGAAGCCAGGTTGATGAAAGATGAATTAAGAAGCTAGGGGAGGTGATAGGTGGAAAAGGCAAAGGGCTGAAGAAAGAATCTGATGGGATAGGAGAGTGGATCGTGGGAGAAAGGGAAGGAGGAGGAGCATGAGGGGGAGGAAATGGACAGGTAAGGTGAAGAAGTAGGTCAGATTGGGGAAATGAAGGAGAGAGAAGGAAAAAATACTTACAGTGGGAGAAAATCGATATTTATGCATCAGGTTGGAGGCTAACTAGACAGAATAGTTAGCCTCCTAGAATTGTTGCTCCTTTAACCTGAGAGTGTCCTCATCATTGCAGAAGGTGAGGACACGAACCGACATGTTGGAATGTGAATGGGGATGGGGATACGAATTGAAATGGTTAGCCACCTGGAAATTCTGCTTTTTGTGGATGGAACCGAGGTGTTCCATCCACAGAAAGGATATTCCTGGCGGCCATTTTCTGAATTGAAAACGACATAACATATATCGTTTTCAATTCAGAACTTTGGACCATTCTCAAATATGTTATTCTCAAGGGCTCGTTCTCCAACTGAAGAGATGTGAACAAGCAGATTCCTAAAGTGGTTATAAAGCTTATTTTGTATGACAACCAATGGAAGAATCTGATTTTTTTGGCACTAGAAATACTGTATATTTCAATAAAATGTATTTTAGCATTTCCATAACTGCAGTTCAATAGACTGTATCCTTAGTCCAACTAATTTCAGCTGCTTCTTCAATAACTGCCTTCATGATAGAATTCTAAACTAGAAATGTTTGCATATGTTTTCATAGAAGTAAGTTCCATTCATAACTCCTTCGTGGTGGGAGTCTGTGCTTGCATACAGAAGAGCTCAACAACATTCAAACTTGGGTTTTCAGTGGTAAGGAACTCCCTTGTTCATCAAGTGTTGGACAATGAGCATCTCCATCAAAAGTGAACCTTCTGTCTGAGTAATTAATATTCAACACAAAGTTAGTAATTTTCCATTCATAATTATTCTGAGGTGTCACCACTGAAGTGTAATTGGACCAGTCACAAAAACTATGGCTAAAAGAACAGCTATTCCACAACATGTGATGCAAGTGTTCCATCAACAACAAGACTTCACTTTCCTTGTTAAGTACATCTCTTACAATTCTTCTAAAGCTTGACACCGTCCAACCTGCTTGACTTTTACTCCATCAATAAACACTTTCTCACCTCTTGTAGCACTTTTTGGGTCAGCAAAATGATGCACTGCAGAAACACCCAACTTCATGACTTATAAAACAGAATGACAAAAGGCAGCAAGCTCATAGGAAATTCACACAGCCAAATCCCGGACCATGCTGACTTGGAAATGGATATTGTTAGATGGTCAAACTCTCAGAAAATGTTACCAAATAGCACTTTGGGAGGTCCTTCATCACATGCACTGCAATGAGTCAAGAAGGTTGTTTCACTCCACCTTCTTAAAACCTTTAGGGATTGACTTTAAATGTTGCCTTTGTCAACGGCACCCACATCTCATTACAAGTAAGTTTTATTGCTTTAATTGAGGGTTAATAGCTAATCATTGGTTAAAATGATCACAAGATGTTAGGGGTAGGAAAATAAGATATAAAATATTGAAGGTGTTGTGGAGTTAAATATAACATAGAACAATATAAGAACACAACAATGTGGTATGGTGAAATGAGACAAATGCCTTAATCTCATTAGAACAACAGTTCTGTTTCCCACCAAAACAATTTGCATGGTGCTTCACTGTCGGGTTCCTATTAATTGCTAATTAAGGATCCCAAATTCCACTAACATTGGACCCCAATAGCAAGGAGTGCTGCATTGAATTTATTCCTCCTAAGATTGATATGTCTTTCCAAACATTTTTTTTGGTTTTTATTTTCTAAATTCCATGATCCTGACCTGAGCGAAATATACAAGAAACATACATAACTGTTCAAGTAACAAAGCAATCCAGTTGTTTAAAAGGTAGGGTGTGTGGGATGGGAGGAACATGCAGGAAGGTGTCATATATGATTTCAGCAGAAAGCTGCAACGGTGGAAGAGGTAGTATGCTTCAAAATAAAAATTGTGATAAACATCTCCTGATCCTGTCACAACTGGACACACCAATGTGTATTATTAATCTTTTCCTCACTACCAATGCTTAATAAATTGTTGAGGCCAAAATACAAAGCATTATGCAACTGAGGTCAGAATCACTGTCTAAAATGATGACTGTGTCTCAGAAAAATAAATCTAGCTTTGATGGAATGACAGTAAAGTGTACAGTCATACAAAATTCCTGAGAAGAGTTGTAATAGCCAAAGTATTTTCCTGCAATGTGGGAATGGCAAGAATAAGGACAATACGATCACAAAAGCTTTTGTACTTCGAAAGCAGCATTTATAAACCACAAAGATTAATGCTCTACATAATGTCACGTTGAAAGCTGTGAAATCACTAGAGGGCAGTAGACCTATTCAGCTCTCAATGAGTTGACTGGCCCAAATATCTCATGAACTTCATAGATGTGTCCTTTATTTAGTTATATGGTGTGCCAGTGAAACCAAACATTGTAAGAACTATGATAACAGGTTCTTATTTCATCTGAATAACAGGTAGCAGTCGCTTGTGAAAGCTACTAGTGAAGTAAGTCAATAGGAGGACCGTGGCAACATAGAACGAATGCAAATGAAGAGTAAGACACATAGACAACCAAACACACAAATATTACTACTTATATATAGCACATCTATAAGCAAATTAGTTAAATTATTGGCAGCAGCCCCAGGAACATTTTGACTATAGGTTTGTCACTGAAAAAATGCAGTGCTGGACCTTTACTGAACAGCATTTATACACGAAAGTTTCTTTCAGATTCAGAATCAGGTTTATTATCACAGGCATGTGACGTGAAATTTGTTAACTTAGCAGCAGCAGTTCAATGCTATTCATAATCTAACAAAAAGAGGAAAAAATAAAACATAATAATAAATAAGTAAATCAATTATGTATATTGAATAGATTTAAAAGAATGTGCAAAAATAGAAACACTCTATATTAAAAGTGAGATTATACAGTAGACAAGGGAGGCCAATTGTAAATCAGGGTCATATTTAGGAGATTGCTAGACAGGAGAAAGATTGTAAGGATGGCGTCAGGGCTGATAGACCTGTCAAGATGAGAGTGAGCTATTAAGGATTGAAGATGGGCAAGGTCAGTTATCAGAAGCAAAGACTGGGGTTGAGGCAATGGATAGCAAACATAGTAGCTCGGAGAATGTAAAGGATAGATGGTGGTTGGGAAGGTAACTAATGATTGGAGGAAGATAGATCAGGAGTCAGGATCTTGACTTGGTAGCCTGGCAGAAGAGGAAGTAGATAGTCAAGTATTGGTGGGTGGCAGTGAAGGTAGAAACAAAGCACTGTGGATATCAATCTTGAGGAACCCTCCAAGTCAGGTTCCAGCAGTTGCTATTTCAGGCACACAGGATAAACAGGCACTCTGAGAGCCTGTTCCTGCTCGAGTTGCCTCCAGACAACACAAACCACCCACACAGGAACTGAAAACACATTAGTACATTTTGCATGCCATTGGAGTTCAGTGCATATATCCATAACCCTTCAGCTGCCACCATGTCAGAGACTGGAGGGCTTTGAGCGGCTCACATGAGAGCCCTATTTTCCATTTTTTCTCTGTTATTAGTTGAATTTAGATCACACAGTGTACAAAAACCTGGTATTACGTGATTTTGTTTCTCAGTATTACTAAGGGAATCACAAGTAAAAGTTAACAGAATTTACAGATTTGGAAACAGCGTGCCTTTGCTTGCAGACTAGGCATTACTAAACTGTGATATGCGTCCCTCTGGAGATGCACAAGAACTCTATGGCAGAGAAATTATGTGATGGTGACAATTTCATTACAGTGCTAGTCTATTGGTATTTACCTTAAGTGAAATGATTAGCACAAGCAACTCCACAGGCGAAGGCATTACATTTGTATGTGTACATTGAGAAAGAGATTAAACTTTTCACAACAGACTCTCAGACAACTCAGAATAGGAAACCATGGTTTAAATTCAGTTCCTGAAAAGACAAAGTAACAATGCTTTCACGAGTGAAAAGCGAAAAAAAACTGGGGCTGTTTTAAGGAATGTTCAACAATAATAAGAAATCATTATTGGCATTTTGAGAGTTAAGTATGAAGAGATTGGCCAGTCAGCTTCATTGGCAAATGTGGAAGAGGGTGTAAGAAAGAAAATTATGAATGCTTTAAACTGGAAGTTTTGATAATGACATGTGATTCAATGCAGAAACATAAAGTGAGGATATATTTGAGTAATCCAAAAAAATATTCAGGGTTTTCTGCTTCAATGCACTAATCTCTCAAATGAAGCTACTCAGTCATGAATAAAATATATAGCTTAAATAATGATGGGCATTTTTCCTTTAAAAAGACTTAATGTTATTGTTTTTCCCTGGAGTACTTCCCTGCTGAGAAAAGGAGCTGGCAAACTGGACTGGAAGATTTGGTACTCAATACAACATCCATTTTAATTTATTAGTTTTATGCTCTGGCTGACAAGATCATCTGCACCTAACTTGTGGAGACAGCCTCTTGTGTGAGAAACAGCATGATTCCACCATTTAGATTAATGCTAATTCCTTGCACATGTCTAAGTTTACGCCATGCAAACCAAGGGAAAATATTATTCAGCATCTTGAGTGACAGCCAAACACCCTTGTTTAATCTAAAGATTACAGCAAGCTTGGAATAATGAGAGTATGACTTAACCTATGATTATTTTACTGGCAAATGATGGACACCCAAGTTCTTTGAACTAATTAATATTTTTTACCATTGTCACTATCCAAAATAAACTTTTCATATAAAAGTTCTAATGTAGCACAATTTCCTTGATGCTTCTTAGGAATTCTACCAAACACAATCTGCCAACACGTCACTTTACAAATGATTGGAACAGGTGTTAAGGCTCTTGGTCATACAGCTGGATAAGGAGGAAAGCTTTGGTTCTAGACAGCTGCAGGTACAAGCATCAATAATGGAGTCACTTAATACAGGAAGGGTCAGGAGGCTAGAATTTCACATTTTTTGAATGACTGGAGAGCTAGAGGAGATTACAGATGTAGGTAGGGCAAGGCCACAGAAAGAGAAGAAAACAATCATGAAACCTTCAAAAGTAAAGCATCAGTAAATAGGTTTCCACTGAGCATTGGAACACTAGACGGGGGGTGGGGGAGATAATGTAAATTACACAGGCACATAATTCGTTGAAAGTGGTATCACAGGTAGATGGGTCATAAAGAATGCTTTTGGTATAAATGAATGTATTGAGTACAGAAGATGTGATATTATGTTGAAGTTGTATAATTTGGAGTATTGTATGTAGTTTTGGTCACCTATCTACAGTAAAGATGCAAACAAGGTTGAGAGTGCAGAGAAAATTTACAAGGATATTGCCGGGTCTGGAGGAACTGAGTTATAAGAAAAAATTGAATAAGACTTCATTCCTTGGAACACAGAAGACAGAGGAGATTTGATAGAGGTATACAAAATTATGAGGGGTATGGATAGGGTAAATGCAAGCAGGCTTTTTCCACTGAGGGTGGGTGGGACTATGAACAGGGGTCATGGCTTAAGGGTGAAAGATGAAAAGTTTAAGGGGAACATAAGGGGAAACTTCTTCACTCAGAAGGACGCAAGAGTGTGGAATAAGCTGCCAGCTCAAGTGGTCCGGATGAGCTCAATTTCAATGTTTAATTGAAGTTTGGATAGGTACATGGATAGTGGGGATATGGAGGGCTATGGTCCCAGACAAGTCATTGGGAGTAGGCAGTTTAAATAGTTTTGGTATGGACTAGATGGGCTGAGGGGCCTGCTTGTGCTGTGCTTCTCTATGACTCTATAGGATGGTAGAATTTTAGATGGTCCATGCATTAGATTACTACTTTATACCAAAATTACTCAAATTTCAATGGATTTACACTTTTTCCATTACATCAATAATTTACATTGATTTACATGTTATTGTCGTCTCAAAACTATACAGGATTCTTTGCAGCTGAGTTTAACAAAATTTGACCCTGAGCCCACAGACGATGTTATTAAGAAAAGTAAGTTAAAGCTTGATTAAAGAAGGGGGGAAACATGAGAAATATTAAGGAGGGGCATCCAGAGCTTATCTAGGTAATAATGTTATGAAGTGAAGTGGGGAAGTGTAAAAGAAAAAAAAAACCTAAAAGTACACAGAAATATTGCAAGACAGCAGGGTTCATGGATATTACAGAAGTGATTACAGGACAAGGCCAGGAGGAGCATGAAGGATAAGAATTTTTAAATTTAAGATTTACTGAATTAGAACTAAATGCAAGGCAGTGAGTTGTGGTGTTGGGATAAGTGAGCCTTGTGTGTGATATAATCTGGTTAATAGTGCTAAATGTGCTTTAGTTTATACAGAGTGCAGAATGGGAGACTAGCAATTAGAACATATACTCGTAATTTATGAACATTTCTAAAGAAACTTGGAAAATCTTGTGATAAATTTATTACAAATAACAATTCCAACATCCTTGGGTGTTGTATAACAATTATATTCCTTTAGTTTACTCTTAGATAGGCACATGGATGATAGAAAAATGGAGGGCAATGCAGGAGGGAAGGGTTAGATTGATCAGAGTAGGTTAAAAGGTCAGAACGATACTGTGGGGAAAAAAGGCCTGTACTGTGCTATAATGTTCTATGTATTGAAAGAGTCGTTTTGAAGGTGTATCAATCCATGAAGTTTCTTAAACTCCATTAGAGAAATATATTCACAAATTGACTACAGAACAGAAATTTATTACAAACATCTGAAGTCTTCAATCCAATAACTGAATCATTAAGTTCGTGAATTTAAGTTTTGAATATGCAACCAATGTGATTCTAATGTACATGTCAGTACACACACCTGTCCAATCAGAGCTAACAATATAGTGACCACTGCTTCAGTGTAGTTGACACTCAAAATGATGGTGCTTTGCTGTCACCCATCACTTGATTTGAAAACTCCTTTCAGAGACTCTTCTGAGGCACATGGACTCACTCCACTACTATGTAGTTCTCAGCTGTTCATTGTTCTTCTCGCAAGTCAGACAGTGTATTACCGTTTTTCCTTCATGATTAATTTACTGCTAAGGAAGGGCAAGGGAATGGCTCTTAAACATTTGGGGCCCACGTTTATGTATTTTTTCTCCTTTGGGCTTCCCTGTCAAGTTGCAGAATGCAAATGTGTTTCCTGTTACAAACCTCTCTAGACACCGTCTACAATTACCAGAATAACTAGAAATAATGAGTAGCAAAAGAAAGGACTTGAGTTTGCCCATTAATTATCTCCCAACTGAACTGGTTTTATAACCTTCCATTATTTAAGCAATAAAGTATTTGAGAGATTTAGATTTTGAATGTTACTATTTCAAACGTCAAGGACATTCCAAAACATTTAAAATCTTTTATAGTTGGATAAAGCCATTCTGCGGCTTTGCAAGCTGTCAAAAGTTTTGCAACAGCATTGAATGCATCAGTGTTTTTTTCTCATTTAGAATATGGATATTACTCATTGTATTTCCAGGTCAGCTGAGGCACCAGTGTCTTGCCTCTAGCAGTAGGCTTTGGCCTGTTTCATATATAGTGAAATCTGAAGCTAATGCATTGTCCGACAGTTTTGTCATCAAAACATTTCGGAAATATACCCAGAGGTACAACACATTGTTTACTAAAGCATTTCAAACTGATATTGAATGGCACAAGAGACAATTAAAGGTACTTAGATTTCCTTTATTTAGATAATTCCAACAGGCATAATATCAAGAGTGCTCTTGACAGTCTTAAGGATGAAAGAGTTGCAACGTAAGAGCCGAATCTGAGCTATCCGTTTTCAGTAAGTGTAAGGCTGACTGCTTCATTAGAGTTAGTCCTCATATATTTTATAATACAGTGGTGTGGATGAGAGCATTGGGAATGAATAATGATGCTACCTGATTTCTATCCTGTGGCAGAAAATATAGATGAGTCTAAATCGGAACCAAAATGGAACACAGGCTTGCTCAGTCCAACACTCAAACGTTGTGTAAAGCTTCCTGCAGTATGTCACCAAAGCGATCCCGAGCAAACACTGCATCATTTAACACGTGTTGGAAATGCGGAGATGCAACTTGATGAAAATCAATGCTGGTCTGCTAAAAATTAGATTAGTCCAAAGTTCTGCATGCATATTCTGGCTGATTTACTATTTGTCAGTAGTATTTCTTGGTGAGTTTTTTGTTCTCCTGACATTTTGACAGCTTAAAGCTCCCATAAAGAACATCAAAACTGTGTGAAACAACCAAAGTTCATCTGAAGAGAAACATCTACCCTAAAAATACAATTTCTTATTTACTCAAAGAACCACCAAGTTTTCTAAACCTTGTTTCCCTGGAAACTCTGCTAATTAAAGAGTCAAAAGCATTTTGTTGTCCTCAGTTATGCCTGACCTCCTGCAAAATCAAAGGCTATCCTATATGAGCCATAATTGTTCCTGAAGGTCAAAGTCACAACCATTCTCAGTTTAATTTCAAGCTGGTGCTATTGATTTCTGCTTCATCTTGCATTTTGATACTCACTGTGGGATTAGGGAGGTCATTAAATCAGTTAATTTTCATTCAATCTGTAGGTGTAGGCAGAGTGAGAACAGAGGTTTTCCCTGAAGCGTGTAGCTAATATTGAGAATTGTCTCTTTAAGAACTGGTGGTACAAATCACACCTGTTGTGCTGAATACCAGGAACGTGCATCAACAAGGAATGTGGCATTGAAACAAACAACCTGGCCTTTACGTTGATATTACAAGGGAACAATTCTAACAATTCTGCTCTGTGGACCTCATAAAGTTCCCACTTTTTATAAAGTTTTTTATAAATGTTTTCATGCATTCTAAGTTTTCCTGAAATATGCACACAATTTTATTTGAAAGAATATTTCAGTTCACCACAAAAGTGAACAAATCCAGGAGTCGTTCCGGTTATGGCAAAACTGTTATGTTTTGTAACTTCAAAGCATTAAACTAATTCAAAGGAAGTCACGGGAGTCTGAAATGTGAGTCTATCATGGCATTTTGCCTGCAATGTTCATGTAGCAGCACTTAGTAATATCACTGGCACTGAAGTGAGGAACAGCATTTTCCCTTCGGTAGAATATCTATCTGGTTAACAAACTGCGGGGAGAGGATAAAGGTAGAGAGCTGAACATCCGTGACAGATGCTACCTAGTTACAATGGTTGAAAGGAGAAAGATTTGAGTTAAGTTCTACTATCTCTGCACTGAAGGAGATCACTTAACACATATGTGCTGATTTTCAAACAACAGTTCAATTAATCTCACTCTGTTCTCTCCCACATAGCTCTACAAGTAGTTTCTAAGCAGGAATAAATCCTGATCTCTTTCAAAATCTGTCACCAAAGCTGCTTCCACTATCTCTTAGAAAGTGCTTTGCACTTATTAAAAATTTACTGGATACAAATAAAGTCCAATCTCTCCCAGTACTTTTGTCAAGCAAATAAAATCTATGTTCTTTGGTTACCAATTCTCCTGTCACAGGAAACACTTGATAATGTTGAACACCTCTATTAAATCTCTCTTTGACTTCTCTTCTTTATGGATAACAATCTCAGTTTCTCTGCTACTCTAAAGCCAACCCACATGAGAATGACAATCATTTTAACACAATGCCACCACTTTAAAATGAATGGTACGACTCTACATTCAAAGAAATAAGTCGTGCAAAAGAAAGTATTTTTTTCAAACTTTGACAAATGAACATCATTTTGCATTGTTTTAATACCTGTAACCTAATCTGCATGAAATTTTCTAAGCAGCATTCCAAATCTGTCACTAAAAACATGCATCATCAAACTTTTCAGTTGAAGCAGGTATAGCGGTCTAAAATGTTTGAGTGCTTCTCTTGGGCCTTATTCCCCGCCACTATAGCTTACTCTTAAACTACCATTCCCGAAGATCTCTGTGGTCCTGCAATTCTTGTCACCCTCACTAGCAGCTCCATCTATAGCTGGCAGGGATCCACTCTCTGGAACTGCTGCCCCGAATACTTCTAAATATCTCTCCCTTTCCATTTTCATAAAGCTTCTTTACACTTATGCACTTAATACACTGACCTACCTTGTTAATTTGCCTCCTAATATCCCATGCAACTCTGCATTCAAGTTTTTTTTGATAACAGTCCTACAAAACACTGTAGGATGTTTTTTATATTAAAAGCCATAAAATAAATGAAAATTGTTCTTGGATTTGTCATGTTAGGTACTAAATTTAAAATGTCATTCACCAAAATGGAAATCAGAGAGAGTTGGAATAACTGTAAAGATGTTGCATTTTATTATTGATAATTCCAACTGCAAATATTACATATTTTAAATTCAGTCTTCTATATGTATTAAAAATAGTTTTATTCTAATAACAGACTCAAGACTGTAAGGCTTTTAGCTCCTTTTGCTTGTCAGCAGAAATATTGACAAAATGTATTCCACAGATATGTTCTAACATTGTGTGCTTTTTAATATTAAAAAAACTGAGACCATTTTATACCAGGCTAACTTTAATGCTTTATTTTACATTATCTCTAGGGATTAAAATTGCTGAATAGGTTTTGAATTGCTTGTTTGTGTCTTATTTGAATACCAAACTCAGCACATTTCCTACTTCAAAGACTTGGTTTAGTAAAGATTCTGTACCATATATGCATGATTATTTAATTCTGGTGATAAAATTTAAAGTTCAACCTTGAAAATATTTCCCAGCATGGAATGGGGGCATAACACTCAAACAGCAGTGGTACATTTTGGTGAGAAATAAACAGTAGGACAATCCAGAACTGTTTTGCTTACCCCAATTTCAAGCATTCAGGCTTAAAGGTGCCAGGAATGGCCAGGAGAGAAACAAATTCACTACTTCAACAGGTTAAGAACTATGAAGAGTTTGAAGGTGTCAACAATCATATTGAATATTAAGTCAAGTCACTTTTTATTGTTATTTCGACCATAACTGCTGGTACAGTAGGTACACAGTAAAATCGAGGCAACTTTTTTCAGGACCATGGTTCTCCGTTAAACAGTACAAAAACTACACTGAACTACGTAAAAACAACACAGAAAAAAACTACACTAGACTACAGACCTACCCAGGACTACATAAAGTTCACAAAACAGTGCAGGCATTACAATAATAATAAACAAGACAATAGGCACAGTAGAGAGCAGTAAGTTGGTGTCAGTTTAGTCTCTGGGTATTGAGGTGTCTGATAGCTTGGGGGAAGAAACTATCACATAGTCTGGTCGTGAGAGCCCGAATACTCTGGTGCCTTTTCCCAGATGGCAGGAGGGAGAGGAGTTTGTATGAGCGGTGCGGGGGGTCCTTCACAATGCTTCTTGCCTTGCGGATGCTGCGTATAGTGTAAACGTCCACAATGAATGAAGATTTGGAGAATGTAAACTACAAACGCATTGCATGAAGTCCATTATCTGCACTGGTTCTTGAAGGTTGTTATGACCAGTGGTGGTAATGGGGACAAGCTCCCACTACCTATTAAATGGTCTTAATGGCGTGCGCCTCAAGTAGCCTCTGACAACTAAGTCCAACTCCTAGCCTTTACATGTGGCTTAGCAGTTAAGCCCAGCGAATTGTTTCTACTGACAGGAGAAGGGGCAACGCTGGGTTACTGGCGTCTTACAACAAGTCACTTTGGGCAGATGGGATTTGTCAGCTGCAGTTGGCAGCTCATGTAGGAGAAGGAAAACTCTGAACTAATAACACCCTCTGCTTTGCAGCTATACTTACTCATGGGAAAGGCTTCGGGGGTAACCCTGAGGGAAAAATCCAAAGCTAGAGTCCCTAAGGCAGTCCTATGTAGAGTTCAACAATAACTGGCAATAACTCTGTCAGGTCTCCCTTCAGCCTCCACTGCTCCAGTGGAAAAAGAACAGTCTGTCAGATCTCTTGTATAGTATATGCTCTCTAATCCAGGCAGCGTCCCGATAAACCTCAGCTGCACCCTCTGCAAAGCCTCCACATCCTTCCTATAATGGGGCAAGCAGAACTGTATGCAATACATTAGATGTGGCCTAACACAAATTTTATAACGTTGTGATGTAACTCCCTGACCTTTGAACTCAGTGCCTTGGCTAATAAAGGCAACCATGTCATATGCCTTCTTAACCATTCTATCAAACTGAGTAGAAATTTTCAGGGAGCTCAGAACTTGTACCCCAAGATCCCTCTGCTCCTCAATACAGGTAAGAGTCTTGCACATAACAGTGTACTCTATTTACATTTGACCTACCAAGGTGCAACAGTTCACATTTGGCTAGATTTAACACCATCTGCCACTTCTCTGCTCATATTGGCAACTGATCCAAATCCACTGTATACTTTGCCTGTCTTCTACATTACCCACAACACCACACGTCTTCGTATCATCAGCAAACTTACTAAATAACTCATCAACAATACATTTTCATTCAGGTCACTTACACACATCACAAGCCAAGAGGTCCCAATACAGATCCCTGCGGAATATCACTAATCACAGATCTCCAGCTAGAATAGGTCCCTTCAACCACCACCCTCTGTCTTCCATAGGAAAGCCAGTTCCGAATCCAAATGGCCAATTCACCATGGATCCCACACATTTTAATCTTCTGGATGAGCCTCCTATGATGGACCTCGTCGAGCACCTTACTAAAATCCATGCAGACAACATGGTCACTATGGTTTTGGAAAACTAATACATTCAATTACTTGTTAGTAATCTTTCTCCACCTACTTAAGACAAGATTCAATTGAATTTTTCAAAGTTTGCACTGGTTCAGACATTAACAGGGGATTTCCTTCTGAGTTTTGCATGGACAAGTTTTCTCCCCTCTGTTGAAGACACTGGATTTTGACAGATTACAACTATTTTCAAGTCAAAAACCACAAACTTAGTATCATTCAGTGGCAGAAGTCAAACTTGGAATGTATTTTATCAATTACTGTTGTATTTCTGTTTCTGATTAACTTATTGCCTGATGGGATTGAGCCAGGTGGAAATCGAAGCTGTGATAAAAGGCAGCTGGGTAACTCAACTGCTGCACAGGCACCAAATTGTTGATAGGTGATCACACCCAATTAAAATAATTACTCATCCAATTAATTGTCTTCCATCACTCAAATTCTGATCAACTTTGACAAAAATCAGGCTCTGTGCTCCAATAGCTCTAGCTAGAGCTATGGCAGCAAGGCATTATTAAAATAAATTTAGGACCTATTTACCCATTCCCTATCATTCTCATTATTTCTTCACTCTTCCCAAATACACTGCTAAGCAAAGTTTAATTTTAAACAGAAATAATGCAGTAATAATGGATGTATACATCTACAATGTAAAGCTGGTTGATCAGTTAAACTACAAAAGTACAAAGCCACTTAGCTTCCAACTGAGTGCAGCATACTGTAATCATCATTGAAAGAGTTTACTTTAATAACCCACCTATTAGAAGACCTGGGTGTATAAGGTTCAAAAGAGTTCATGTAGGAAGATTCCGACTGACTGCAAATAGAAATACAGAAAAAATGACAGTGAATAAAACCAAGAGAATTTCAACAAGGAAATGAAGATTATATTAGGGGATAGATTAGTCATGAAATAATTTGTTTTTAATTTCCTTAGTAATATTTAGGCTTGAGTGTTGCATAAAAATTTTCATTTAAAAAGTCAGACTGAAAATGTTCAGAAATATGGAAAATCAGTCAAAGATATCTGATTTGAGTATAAATTGGTGGAATAAAGCACACAGTATAAAGGGTTGGATGGATAGACATAGACAAGATGCATAAATTCACCAAAATATTCTTTTCAAATTTCAGCTTGTGGAATATTTTATCAAGTTAACAGTTAATGTAACACAACTTTAGTGGACATTAAGTAGAAATGATAAATTTTTTAAACTGTGGGAAAAGGAGGAAAGGAAATTAAGATAGGCCTAAGAAGCTAGATATTCTCTTTCTGTTCTCTATGCTAATTATCTAATGTAGAAAATTTTGGACTGAACTCTGAACATTTTTTCTATTGATAGTGACATCATAAATTTATGATACAACTTCTTCAGTAGATATAGAAGAGTAAAGTTTTTAAACACAACTGTCTTTGTGATCTTTGGGTCATCATTTTTTGACTTGCTTCAGCACAGCTTATTTTCAAAACTCACTGTGAAAGCAGCCCTACAAAAGAGAACTCCAGCCTCCCATTAATATACAATGCATATCAAAGACAATTGGATAAAATGAACATGTTGCAAGCCAGATGTCTGTTACAGACATTTTTGGATCTAAAGTGTATGATTACCTGTTCTCTGACAATTGTGATAATTTTCTATATTACTACTAATATAATAGCAACAAGAAAATTCCAAGCCTTCAGCATGATAATAACACTGAGTTTTTAAGAGTTCAGTTTTAACATAAATCACATAGTCAGAAGGATTTACCAATTTTAACTTCGTATTGTCTGACCCAAATTGTTATCAGCCATCTTAAGTAAAATGTTTGGAATTCTCAAAGGCTGCTTCTCATTTGTATTGATAATATTATTGTTGAGATGGCTTACTTTATTGCCTGACATATTAACCATTTTACTGCTTTCAATAAATAGTTAGTGGTTGTTTCTAATTCAACATGATGCATATCAGATTGGCTGAAGATTTGTACAGACTGGACAAAAATGAGCTACATTATTTTAACTAAAGGTGATTCAATAAGATCACAGACTATTCACTGGCTTCACAAATAACCGTGAGGGTATTTGAACTTCTCTGGGATTAAAAGTGGCACAGATAAACTGCATTTAACAGGTTTATAATAAAAATCAGACCCATACTGAGCACATCAAATGACAGTTACACAGTGCAATTTTAACACTGCTTGGCTCAACAAGCTTCCTTTAAACCTGAGTTTCCATTTGATACAGGCTGCATTGATGAGCATGTCAAGACACAGGACATGTATACAAATGCAATAAACCCCAGGATTTAAACACTATGGCATGGCTGCACAATGTTAATATGCATCTGGAAAATGTTACATCATAGGTACCTTAAATATTTACTCAAACAGAAAAAAAATGTGGCAGATTTTTACAGTCATAGAGACAGCTCTACTTGGATAGAGATGTGACCAAATATGCAGCCATGGCTACTTGTCTTGTTTTCATTCCTCTCTTCAAATCAAATACAAAACCAGAGATTGCAGCAAGTATTTACTCAGACTCACCAACTGTATTACAGAAGCTGAAATGTTATACTCTCTCTGGTAATTTCACAAGTGAAAAGTTTAATGCACAATGTTCACACTGAAATTGTGATGATCTACTTTTTGTCTAAGACTGGTTTTGAATTTGCAAACTTGCAAAAACAGGCAAAGAAAAAAGAACAAGTAACGGGCCTTGTCTGTGTAGTGACAGAATATAACATTTCAATTATCGCACAAAGGTGGTGATGAGCTGTGTTAGTCCAAGTTATTTGTAAGAACTTTGGTTTTTAATATTGCTAACACTGATGTTTAGATATACAAAATCAAAAAGAAAGCTCCATGAATTTGAAATAAAATGCTAGAAATACTTTGTGGAGACAAAAATGTTAAACATCCAGGACAATATCTGAAAAACAGAATTAGAGGGAGAACTTTTAACCTCAAGGATGGACAGTAAAGGAGGAGGAGCAATATTAATAAATCAAAACTAGGAGTCATAATGCTGATAGATAAGGGGCAAGGTGGAATGAAGAGGAAGGAATCCTGGGTTTTCAGAAGAGAGGCCATCACTGAAATATTTTTGTGAGGCTGCTCGCCTCAGATGTAAGCGGAGTTTTAATTTTTAGCATTTCTGCCTAGTTTCCCAGGTATCAGAAAACCTTGGAGCTAACAGGTGGCAAGATAGCTGGAATATTTTGGTCACTATCCCTCAGTCAGTGACTCCATTCTCTCTATCTGGCAAGAGGCCAAACTGAAACAAGCTTTTCACAACACTGGTATTACATCTGAACTTGTGATGAACTTTGAAGCATATATAGGCAACTAAACCAAAAGTGCCTTTTGATGTCCAGTGCCTCGCCTGTTTCCGACCTCTCTCAGCTTATCTGCTGCCGAGACCTTTATCCATGTCTGCAGTACCACTAGACTTGCCAACACTAATGCACTCCTGGATGGCCTGCCTCCTTCTGTTCTATGTTAATCAGTTTATCCAAGTGCTGACAGTGTCCTGACTGCCATACTCTCAATGAGTCCTGAGCACAGAAACAGGCTCTGTGGCCCATCTAGGCTGTGCCAAAATGCTATTCTGCCTAGAATCATTGACCCACACCCTGAACCACAGCTCTCCATACCCCTCCTGTGTATTTACTTGTCCAAATGTTGAAAATGAACCCGCATCCACCATTTCCTCTGGCGGCTCGTTCCACACACACACCCTCTCAATGAAAATGTTCCCCTCAGCTTCCCCTTAAATATTACACCTTTCACCCTTAACCTATGACCTCTAGTTTTTGTTTCACCCAATGCCAGTGGAAAAATCCTGCTGCAGTTACCCTATCTATATCCCTCATAATTCTGTATAACTATCAAATCTCCCCTCATTCTTCTACACTCCAGGGAATACAGTCCTAATCCATTCGACATTTCTCTTTAACTCAGACCCTTAGGTCCTGACAACATCCTGGTAAATTTTTGTCAGCACTCCTTCAATCTTATCCATATCTTTCCTGTAGGTAGGTGACCAGAACAGCACACAGTACTCTCCAGGCAGATCCATTCACCTTCCCTCTCTAGACTGTTTAACTGACAATGGTTTTTTAATGCCTTGGCATTAGAAACCTATTTGCTTTTAAATCTTTCCATTATTTCTGTCCCCATCCTCGTACAGCTCTATTTCTTTCATCTCCTACAATTCTCCCACATATCTCTAGTCCTCTATTTCTAGCCTTTTGAGCATTCCCAAATTTATTTACTCTATCACTGACATTTTTAACATGCTTCACATGCACAGGTGACATGTTCTGGAACACATTCCTTAAATATTTAAACCTTCTACCTGCCCCAATATCACCAGGTACTTCGGTGTCACAAAGCCTCTGATGACACCCCACGACCTTTCATTATAATAAAGCGCATAATGCAAATTTTTCCTTCATTAGCTGATGACATAAATAATCAACAGCGAGTGATGATAGCTACAATGAAAACTGCAAGTAACAAAGTCTGCTTTGCAATTTCTGAGAAATAAGGTTCATCAAATTAGTCACTTCACTTTTCCTTTTGAACTCCATTTGAGTCCAGGTAAAGGCCCCATACTTGTATCGGAAGCCATTTATTCCACTAGGGATGGGCAGGCTTGGACTGTCAAAGCAAAACCTTTTGACAATCTTGAAGGCCAGGTTCATCTTAACAATTTCTAGTATTCTGGAAAAAGACTATAACTTCAGAAGCTGTGAGCAAGTTCTACATTCATAGTGAGCTGCTAAAATAAAAGAAGAAAAAACCCAGCAATACTTGAAGTCCGGCAAACATAAGCAAGACCACAACTGTGTTAGAAGGACACAAACTATCTTAAGGTGTTAATTACCCAACAACACACCTAAATCACACATTTAAGTTAAAAATGTTAACAATAAACTGGAAGATTTACACATAAACACCAAGCTACCTGTTTTGCTTCATTTCTGCTTCCTTTTCTTTGGCTCTTGAAGGAATTTCACTCAGATCATATGAGAATAGATGGAAAGGTGACTGAGGAAGATATGGCAACTTCTCAACCGTGGGAGAGAGAGCTAGGTTAATGTTTGCTGATGAACCTTGCGGGCTGTTTGGCAAACCCACTGGTGAATGAGGAATGGCAATGGATGACGATGAAGATGTCAATGATGATAGCTGCAAAGAATACTGAGAACCACCAGAAGAACTAGGTGACTGAGGAGGAGAGATAGCTGAAGGGCTCTGTGTTTCAGAAGTCTGGAACTGGCTGGCAGATCCTCTCTCTTCAGGCACAGGAATGAAGCTTGCTACATATTTTGTACTCTGGGGGCTATTTTCTGCTTGTTCGATTGCTGTGTCTGGTTTCAACCCACTGGTGGGAGAAAGGGATGAAAGGGCAGGGAACATGGGAAGATTGGAGCAGGACCAAATAAAAGATTATTTAAAAATTGAATTATATTCAACTCTAAACATTAAGCAATCCTATGAAGCTGCAATACTTTTTAAAAGTATGATCTTCATTACTTCATAATTAATCTTATTTGATTTGTAATTTGAAACACTGTCAATATTAGTTTACTTCATACCAGAGTTAATATTCTTTTACCATGAGAAAGCTTCAAATCTGTATACTTTGTTATTACAGAAGGCTATCGTAGTCAGAAATATCATCCAAATGGTGTTCAAGGAGTTGTAAAGTGAATCCATTTCTACTCCAGGTGGTTATAATTATTTATTACAAAACATATACTACATTCCACAGGTTAAATCTAATATGGATTGTCAAATGTAATCCTAATACCTTGCCTGACCCTGACAAGGGGGGTCTTCTTCCCCCTCATCCTCAGTGTTAGGTTCAGTAACTGGCTGCTCTTCTTCAGCATATTCCTCCTCGCATTCCTCGTCTCTGGTTGTGCAATGAGATGAAGGAAGATGATGTAAAGGAACAGGTGAGAATGAATAAGCAAAGATTAACGAGACAGAATGAAAGCCACATGCTCACACCCACATAACATACACCCATTCAACAAGTTTTAAATCATGACCCTGCGTCGGTATTCCACTGCAGGATCTTGACCCAAACATCCATCAAGCCCTTGCCTCGACATTCCAGCAGATGCTGTATCGTGACCCACACTGCAACGATTATAAATGGAACTCAGGCAACTCAGGTGAAATAGCCAGGTTTAGTGGAGAACAGTAAATAATGCAAAAGACTAATGACAAGCCTGACAGAGATTCTAATGAAGAATGTCCAGTAACAGGGAAATTTGACAGACATTAGCATACTTAGAAGTAACATACAGCAAATCTAATCTTTCTTCAGTCATTTTGATACCTAGTATAGTAAATAATATGACATGGAACAAGACAATTCCAAGAGAGAAAAATCAGATTTGAAACCCTGAAATTGTGATCACATTGCAATTTTGCCGTTTACCTTGCTTGCATTTGCAGTTTACAGTTTGTGATGTTTTCAGTTCAGTTACTAGTCTATAGATTTGCTAAGTATGCCCGCAGAAAAATAATCTTAGGGTTGTATGTGGTGACATGAATGTACTCTAATAATTTTTACTTTGAACTTCGTTAATTTCATCTGGGTATGTTTGATCAAACCATCAACTTTTTCACGATAAGGCAAGCTTTTACATTCACAGGTTCTAATACTTCCTAAAAGATCTGATTGTGTGTGATGACTGCCAATTATTTGTAATAAAAAATGGTTATTATATCATGAGATTATTTACTTTTGTTATGCTGGTAGAAACATAATAATTTAAAATTTCTTGCTGATCTCCGTAATAAATATAACTTTGCTACTTTATCTAGGGATCATTGAAAGATTCAAACAACAGATTATGGAAAAATGTATCCTAGCTGTAAAAATCTTTTCACTTGAACTCTCCTTCAGAGCATGTTTCTCCTGGGTTATTCCAGCTAAAAGCACTTGCCTACCCCATCCAAGTATTGTATATCTGAGTGGTGTCTTTTTAACCTGCGCCCACCCCAATGGCCAAATAGCAAAGACTACACATGAAAATGTAATGCAGTGACTCTAATATACCATGACTCAAGCCACAGGAACGTTCTACCAACTAGTCTTCTATTTCTTCCTCTGAGTCTTCCATTTATTCCTACATTGGAGGATCTGTCATATATCTGTGCCAGGGTTCGTTTTGTTTCTGATCGCGTCCACGATATCCTGAAGTGGGAAGGAGAACAGCCAGAGGTCGTGGTACATATCAGTACCAACGACATAGGCAGGAAAAGGGAGAAGGTCCTGAAAGCAGACTACAGGGAGTTAGGAAGGAAGTTGAGAAGCAGGACCACAAAGGTAGTCATCTTGGGATTAATGTCTGGGTCACTTGACAGTGAGTATAGGAATAGAGTGAGGTGGAGGATAAATGCGTGGCTGAGGGATTGGAGCAGGGGGCAAGGATTCAGATTTCTGGATCATTGGGACCTGTTTTGGTGCAGGAGTGACCTGTACAAAAAGGACGGGTTGCACTTGAATCCCAGGGGGACCAATATCCTGGCCGGGAGGTTTATGAAGGCTATTGGGGAGAGTTTAAACTAGGATTGCTGGGGTTGGGAACTGAACTGATGAGACGGAGGAAGAGGCGGTTGGTTCACAAATAGAGAAAGCTTGGAGACAGTTCGAGAGGGAGGATAGGCAGGTGACAGAGAAGGGATGCGCTCAGACCGATAGTTTGAGACGTGTCTATTTTAATTCAAGGAGTACTATGAAAAAAGCTGATGAGCTTAGAGTGTGGATCAGTACTTGGTGCTATGGAGTTATGGACATTACAGAGACTTGGATGGCTCAGGGGAGAAATGGTTACTTCGAGTGCCAAGCATTAGATGTTTCAGAAAGGACAGGGAGGGAGGCAAAAGAGGTGGGGGCGTGGCACCGTTGATCAAAGATAGCATCACAGCAGCAGAAAATGAGGAAAACATGGAGGGATTGTCTACGGAGTCTCTGTGGGTGGAAGTTAGGAACAGGAAGGGGTCAATAATACTACTGGGTGTTTTTTTTATAGACCACCCAATAGTAACAGGGACGTCGAGGAGCAGACAGGGAGACAGATTCTGGACAGGTGTAATAATAACAGGGTTGTCGTGGTGGGAGATTCTAATTTCCCAAATATCAATTGGCATGTCCCTAGAGTGAGGGGTTTAGATGAGGTGGAGTTTGTTAGCTGTGTTCGTGAAAATTTCCTGACACAATATGTAGATAAGCCTGCAAGAGGAGAGGCTGTACTTGATCTGGTATTGAGAAACAAACTTGGTCAGGTGTCAGATCTCTCACATTCTGGAGATAGTGATCACAATTCTATCTCCTTTACCATAGCATTGGAGAGGGATAGGAACAGACAAGGTAGGAAAGTGTTTAATTGGAGCAAGGGGAAATATCAGGCTATCAGGCAGGAATTTGGAAGCATAAATTGGGAACAGATGTTCTCATCGAAACTTTTGGAAGACATGTGGCAAAAGTTCAAGGGATATTTGTGTGGAGTTCTGCATAGGTGTGTTCCAGTGAGACAGGGAAAGGATGGTAGGGTACAGGAACCATGGTGTACAAAGGCTGCTGAAAATCTAGTCAAGAAGCAAATAAGAGCTTACAAAAGGTTCAAAAAACTAGGTAATGATGGAGATCTAGAAGATTATAATAGAAGAGCCATAAGGGGCCATGAGAAGGCCTTGGCAAGCAGGATTAAAGAAAAACCCAAGGCATTCTACAAGTATGTCAAGAGCAAGAGGAAAAGACATGAGAGAATAGGACCAATCAAGTGTGACAGTGGAAAAGTGTGTATAGAACCGGAGGATATAGCAGAGGTACGTAATGATTACATTGCCTCAGTATTCACTAGGGAAAAGGATCTTGGCAATTATAGGGATGACTTACAACAGACTGAAAAGCTGAGCATGCAGGTATTAAGAAAGAGGATGTGTTGAAGGTTTTGGAAAGCATCAAGTTGGATAAGTCACCAGGACTGGACAAGATGTACCCCAGGCTACTGTAGGAGGTGAGGGAGGAGATTGCTGAGCCTTTGGCAATGGTCTTTGCATCTTCAGTGGGGTCTTGCATCTTCAGAAGATCCTGAGAGGCAGGATTTATGAACATTTGGAGAGGCATAATATGTTTACCATGGCTTTATGAAAGGCAGGTCATGCCTTACGAGCCTGATTGAATTGTTTGAGGATTGTTGAAGGTAGAATAGTGGATGTAGTGTATATGGATTTCAGCAAGGCATTTGACAAGGTACCCCATGCCAGGCTCATTGAGAAAGTAAGGAGGCATGGGATCCAAGGGGACATTGCTTTGTGATCCAGAACTGGCTTGCTCACAGAAGGCAAAGAGTGGTTGTTTCTGCATGGAGGTCAGTCACCAGTGGTGTGCCTCAGGGTTCTGTTTGTGATTTTTATAAAAGACCTGGATGAAGAAGTGGAGGAATGGGTTAGTAAATTTGCTGATGACACAAAGGTTGGGGGGTGTTGTGGATAGTGTGTAGGGCTGTCAGAGGTTACAGCGGGACATTGATAGGATGCAAAACTGGGCTGAGAAGTGGCAGATGGAGTTCAACCCAGATAAGTGTGAGGTGGCTCATTTTGGTAGGTGAAATATGATGGCAGAATATAGTATTAAAGGTAACACTCTTGGCAGTGTGGAGGATCAGAGGGATCTTGGGGTCCAAGTCCATAGGACACTCAAAGCTGCTGCGTAGGTTGACTCTGTGGTTAAGATAGCACACGGTGCATTGAACTTCATCTATCATGGGATTGAATTTAGGAGCCAAGAGGTAATGTTGCAGCTATATAGGACCCTGGTCAGACCCCACTTGCAGTACTGTACTCAGTTCTACAGGAAGGATGTGGAAACCATAGAAAGGGTGCAGAGGAGATTTACAAGGATCTTGCCTGGGTTGGGGAGCATGCCTTATGTGAATAAATTGAGTGAACTCAGCCTTTTTTTCTTGGAGCGACGGAGCATGAAAAGTGAGGTATATAAGATGACGAGAGGCATTGATCGTGCGGATAGTCAGAAGCTTTTTCCCAGGGCTGAAATGACTAGCATGAGAGGGCACAGTTTTAAGGTGCTTCGAAGTAGGTACAGAGGAGATGTCAGGGGTAAGTTTTTTTTTATGCGGAGAGTGGTGAGTGCATGGAATGGGCTGTGGTGGTGGAGGTGGATATGATAGGGTCTTTTAAGAGACTCCTGGACAGGTAAACGTAGCTCTGAAAAATAGAGAGCTGTGGGTAACCCTAGGTAATTTCTAAGGTAAAAACATGTTCGGCACAGCTTTGTGGGCTGAAGGGCCTGTATTGTGATGTGGGTTGTCTATGTTTCTCTAAAATTTGAAGTGAAGGAGACGATCGAGTAGATATTGGTTTGGAAAACTAAGTAACTGCCTTTTAAACAAGATGTGAGAAAAGCAGCAAGATGATACTTGGTTTAGGCAGATGTGTCGAATGACTCATGATCTAGTTTGGTTATCTTTGAAAACATACCAGGTTTATGCACTGATGTGGAAGACTAGCAATAATGATAATTGACAGGTGAAAATTTAGTGCTCATAATTTTTAAATTATCTTAATGAGCCATAGAAACAAGAAGGACTTATTCAATAAGTTTTAAACAAACTCACCCAAGAAAAATTCAAATGCTTCTTCAACCCGACAGCATGAATATTGATTTCTCTAACTTCCGGTAATTTTTTACCCCCTCCCTTCTCTTTTTGCCATTCCCAATTCTAGCTTCCCTCTCGCCACTTCTCCTCTCCTCACCTGCCCATCACTTCCCTTTGCTACTCCTCCTGCTTCCCTTTCTCCCATGGTCTACACTCCTCTGCTATCAGATTCTTCTTCTTCCCTTTACACTGTCTAGCCATCAACCCCCAGCGTCTCACTTCAACCCCCTCCACCACCCACCTACCTTCCACCTCACCTGGCCTTCACCTATCAGTTTGTACTCCTTCCCCTTCTCCCTCCCTCCCCCCATCTTCTTCCCCTTTACTTTCAAGTCCAGATGAAGGATCTTGGTCAGAAACATCAACTGATTATTCCTCTCTATAGATGTCCCCTGACCTGCTGAGTGTGTGTGTGTGTATTGCTCTGGATGGTCAACATCTACAGAATTATCAAATGTTTGTCATATTATTCAAAGTTATGTCATGAACTTGCATATTTCTAACCATTGACATTTTCTCATTTGTAACTAGCCAGTGGGTATGAAGAATACTTGACTCTGATAGTATTTAAGTCCAATTATATGCTTGCTAATGGAACCTGATGAATCCACTGTTTTTGGTGACTAGCAAAGATCACAATATCCAGGGGTATTTCTTAATTATTAAAATGACACAACAGAGAAAAGAAAAGAAGGAGCTAATCAAAATGTGCTGATCTGGCTGAGTCCAATGCTTTATCATCATAGACCTCTAGTGTTTATGAATTTACATACGTGGATGCTATTTGTAAAATAAAAACCGGTGTGTGTGTGTGAGAGAGAGAGAGTGAGTGAGTGTGAGTGGCAGTGGGGGGGGGGGGGGGGTGTGGGTGTAAGAGAGCTGGTGGTCTACAGTGCCTTGCAGCTTGGTAGTAGCCTGGACCTGTTGATATTTTACCGATTTTTAAAAAAAATCCAGTTCAAAATATAACCGGCTATGTAGGTTTCTACCATTACACTGAAAACAGATTCAGGTTAAAGAACAGAGTGCTAAAATAAACTGCACAAATGTTTGTTCGGCTTGCTCGGATGAGAGGACAACTTGCACAGGTGCAAATTCTGTACTGGGGTTACTTGAGGAAATATGAATGCACAGTACATGCATGCCCAGTGAGATGGTTGAATTTTCTAGACTCAGATATCTAGTTATACTCATACTTTTGCACAGCCCTTCATAAAAAATGTTGCAGCTGCAAAAAGATTTTTATTATATGACTTACTTCTATATACGTACTGGGCCGCACCTAAAATGCTGGCAAGTTGAAAAGCAGATGGATATTCAACTTAACATAAACACAAGAGTTCCTGCAGATGCTGGAAATCCTGAGTAACACACACAAAGTTCAAGTTCAGTTTATTGTAGTTTAACCCTAGACACGTATACTGCCAAACGAAACGACGTTCCTCTGGCAAACACGAGGAAATCTGCAGACGCTGGAAATTCAAACAACAACACACACAAAATGCTGGTGGAACACAGCAGGCCAGGCAGCATTTTGTGTGTGTTAACGTTCCTCTGGACCAAAGTGCACAACACAGTACAAATAACTCACTCACATAACACAAAGTAATATTACTAGTAAAACAATAAATAATAACATGCAATTACAACACAGGTTAAAACAGTAAAACGCTACTGGCATGATGAGGCCTGAGTGGTGACAGGAAGTTCAGCAATCTTACGGGCTGGAAGAAGTAGTTGCTTCCCAACCTAATAGTCTTCATTCTAAAGCGTTAGAGCAGGACACAGATAGGAATGGAATTCAACCCAGAGAAGTGTGAGGTGGTTCATTTTGGTAGGTCAAATTTGAAGGCAGAATATAGTATTAAAGGTGAGACTCCTGGCAGTGTGGAGAATCAGAGAGATCTTGGGGTCTGTGTCCACAGGACACTCTAAGCTGCTGCGCAAGTTGACAGTGTTATGAAGGCGTACTGTGTGTTGGCATTCTTCAACCATGGGATTGAGATCAAGAGCTCCAAGGTAATGTTATGACTATACAAGAGTTTGGTCAGATCCCACTTGGAGTACTGTGTTCTGTTCTGGTCACCTCAGTACAAGGGTGTCAACAGTATAGAAAGAGTGCAGAGGAGATTTAAAAGGATGTTGCCTGAATTGGAGAGTGTGCCTTCTGAGAATAGGTTGAGTGAACTAGGCGTTTTCCCCTTGGAGCGACAGAAGATGAGAAGTGACCTGATGTAGGTGTATAAGATGATGAGAGGAACCAATCGTGTGGATAGTCAGAGGCTTTTTCCCAGGGATGAAATAGCTAACACAAGGGGACATAGTTTTAAGGTGCTTGCGGTTAGGTACAGAGGGGATGCCAGGGGTAAGTTTTTCCACACAGAGAGTGGTGGGTTAATGGAATACCCTGCCGGTGACGGTGGTGGAGGCAGATACAATAGGGTCTATTAAGAGATTCTTAGATCAGTACACAGAGCTTAGAAAAACTGCAGGCTATGTAGTAACGTAATTTAAGGCAGTTTCTAGAGACGGTTACATGGTCAACACAACATTGTGGGCTGAAGAGCCAATAATGTGCTATAGATTTCTACGTTCGATAAAGTTATGGTACATCCTGCTTGATGGTCTGAGGTCAAAGAGATTGGAAGAGAAAATGCTGGAGGAACTCAGCAAGTCAGGCACCCACCTACGGAAATGAATAAATAGCCAACATTTCAGGCTGAGACCCTTTATCAGGAGTGGAGAGGAAGGGGGAAAGATCCCAGACTAAGAAGGTGGGCAAAGGGGGAGGAGGACAAACTAGAAAGTGATGGGCGAACTCAGTTGGGTGAGAGAGGAGGGAAGTAAGAAGCTGGGAGGTGATAAGTGAAAAAGGCATAGTGCTGGAGAAGGAGGAATTTGACAGGAGGAGAAGAGCGAGTCATGGGAGAAAGGGAGGAGGACTGACACCAAGGGGAGGTGGCAGACAGATGGGAAAAGGTAAGAGGCCAGTGTAGGGAAATGTAGAAGAGAGATATTCTCCCTCCCCCATCCCTCTTCTTCGTTCTCCTCCACCACCTAGCTGGCTTCACCTATCACTTTCTAAGCTTGTCCTCCTTCCCCTCCCCCCACCTTCTTATTCTGGCATCCTCCCTCTTCTTTCCAGTCCTGATGAAGGGTCTTGGCCTGAAATGTCGACTGTTTATTCATTTCCACAGATGTTGCCTGAGCTTTTTGGGGGGGGGGGGGGGAAGGGTGTGTGCGTATGTGTGTGGGGGGGGGGCATGCTGCTCTGGACAGTCAACTTGGTTCCATTATTAGGTCTGTGTGCAATCTTCTCCCACTGCTGTTCGTTATTGGCACCAAACAGCATTATTGAAAAAGCCCCTGTGAGGAACCTGCTATAGTCATACCATCAAAAGATATATTTTATGTTATCTTTCATCCAAGTGAAGTATTTGATGCCCTGCGGTTTACTGTACAACTATGAATGATTGACTGTAATCATATAATTGAACAAATTTAATTATTATTTTCCCGATTCAAGGTTTGTCGAAGAAGAAACCTGTTGTGACAAGCATTGTGAAGCAATAACTACGCACACATATAAGGCTTCTATGGCAACTTATGAACTAATACAACATGTTCCATTTTCTCTGATATGTTCATCCATCCTTCTCTTTTAATCATTCTGTTATTCTTTCAACAGTAATCAGCAAACTCCAAAACATAAATGGTAGGGCATTGATGAATGCAGTAGAACAGAGTGATCTAGGAATAATGGTGCATACTTCCCTGAAGGTGGAATCTCATGTGGATGGGGTGGTGAAGAAAGCTTTTGGTATGTTGGCCTTTATAAATCAGAGCATTGAGTATTGGAGTTGGGATGTAATGTTAAAATTGTACAAGGCATTGTTAATGCCAAATTTGGAGTATTGTATACAGTTCTGGTCACCAAATTATAAGAAAGATGTCAACAAAATAGAGAGAGTACAGAGGAGATTTACTAGAATATTACCTGGGTTTCGGCACCTAAGTTACAGAGAAAGGTTGAACAAGTTAGGTCTTTATTCTTTGGTTGAATAGAAGGTTGAGGGGGGACTTGATAGACGTATTTAAAATTATGACGGGGATAGATAGAGTTGACGTGGATAGGCTTTTTCCATTGAGAGTAGGGGAGATTCAAACAAGAGGACATGAGTTGAAAGTTAAGGGGCAAAAGTTTAGGGGTAACACGAGGGGGAACGTCTTTACTCAGAGAGTGGTAGCTGTGTGGAACGAGCTTCCAGCAGAAGTGGTAGAGGCAGGTTCGATATTGTCATTTAAAGTATAATTGGATAGGAATATGGACAGGAAAGGAATATAGGGGTTGTGGGCTGAGTGCAGGTTGGTGGGACTAGGTGAGATTAAGCATTCGGCACGGACTAGAAGGGCCAAGATGGCCTGTTTCCATGCTGTACTTGTTATAAATGTTATAAATCAAGCAAAAAAATGTATGAAGGCTTAAAGAAAGGGCATTAAGCAAGCTACTTAGCCAATGGATCAATGCAGGCCAGCTTTAGCTCATCATCCTGAAAGTCTGAATTGCTGGGAAACACTAGATTTCCAGAAGTGGAATTGCAGAGCTTGGGGCAAACATTGAATAATGGTAAACTTTTTCTTTTATAAATTTATTTTAACTGTTGTCTACTCCTGGACAGACTGATATCTTAAAATTTTCAGCCAAGGAATTCTAGGCTAAATTTAAACAAGTCCAAAGGATGGATTTCTGCAGAGGACATTGGGCAATATATTATTTTAGTATGAAGCACAATAATACAGCTAGTAGAGTTACTGCCTCTCAGATCTCCACTGACCTGGGTTCAATCCTCACCATGGGTGCTGTCTTACACATTCTCCCTGTGCTTCCTTTGGGTAGTCGTGCCTCCTCTTGTGTCCCACAGGGATGTGGGTTGGCAGTTTAATTGATATTGTAGTGTGCGTGCACAGATTGTGAGTGTGTGTTTGGGGTGGAGTTCAGAATCTAGAGACAGCTGATGGCAATGTGGGGATTAGAATTAATGCAAATTATGCTTGATGGGTTTGCTTCCTTGGTACATGACTCTGCTTCTAGATGGTCGAGTTCCAATGGACTATAAGAACAAAAGGATCTGATTGTACATGTGTACAGATCTTTGAATGTAGAAGAACAGGATGAGGCAGTCATTGATGAAGCATGTGGTAAGTTACATAAAACACACGGCAAACATTAGTTTTGCAGCAAATGGTGTATAATGTCCAAGTCTCGATACCAAATTTTGAGAAAGATCAGAAGATCCAAAAAAAGTTGCAAAAGAGAATTGCTGGAACAAATGCACAGGACTGTGAGACTTCAGCTTGTACATCAGGCAGGGGGAGTTGGAATTCTCCTTGGAGTATAGGTTGACCAGACAGGGTAAATAGAGGGAAGCTGTTTTTCTTTAGAAGATGAAAACTAAAAACAAAGAGGTTACTGGAGATCTGAAACAGAAACATAATTTGCTGAAAGTACTTAGCACATCAGGTACCTTTTGGGAAATGAGAACAGAGTTAAAATTTCAGGTTGAAGTGCCTTTGTCAGAACTGGGAAAACAGCTTAAAATGACCTTTCTCTTCCAGTTCTAAGAAATGGTCTTTTGACCTGAAATACTAACTGTTTCTTTTTCTATCAATGCTGCTTGACCTCCTCCTGATTGCTTCCAGCATTTTTGGGTTCTATTTCCACTAGCAAATATTTTGAGGGCCTAGGGCAGAGTTTAAAATTTGGGGCAAAGTACCAAAAAAAATGATGTGCAGATTTAAACATACCTAGTAACTAGAATCTGGAAGGTGTTGTCTGTGGAAAGGAAATCATTTAGCGCCATCAAAAGAGGACTGGATAGGAGATGATGTACCTCTGACTGGTAGAGATGTATGATGGTTAGGCCCTCAAGTCTTCTGTCACTAAAAGATCAATTATCCCCAAACACCTGAAGGTATGGTTCTCACTGAGAACTGTCCCAACAGTATAGGCTCCCAACAGACTAGGACGAACAAGCAGCAAATGTTGTACTTTTTAAGATGACTTTAGCTCCAAGATGCATTTCAAGTAAAGTTCATTTTCAATTCCCATGAGTGACACTGACCTCCTCCACGTCATAATTACTAGTAAGGAAGCTGTGGCACAGTCTGAAATGTATTTTCATTTTTAGATTTCTGTTCAGTATTTCCCATTTTCCTATTCGTTTAGTTACTTGAATTAATCATAGAAAAATACAAAAGTAATCAGTCACCTCACTAAATTTAATTGACCAGTATCTGTGCACCCACACATTATAAAGCCCCAGTATGTCAACCATAATAATTTTCTCTCATAAAATGATACAAGGCACAGATAATAAAACTTAACTGATCCTGAACTGCAAAAAGATAATTAAAAGCACTGTCAATGGAATTGATTTTGAAAAAAGCACTTCAGGAAGACTGTTCCTCTTCTCTCTATTGTTTTATGCTAGAAGCATAGAACCGAGAACATGAGCAAGCTCAAACATTGGTCGTGTAGCAGAACAAGAGTCTTGACTTAGAGGATTGCACTTGCTGCTGTTTTGTTTTACAGGACTAGAAAGGATTATGCAGATGGGAAATCATGGATGGATTTGAAGGATAGGATGAGTGTTTTATAACAAAGTATTTGACTAGGCAAGTATGAAGACATTTGATATTAGGCAAGCAGTTTCACAACTGCATGCATTAGAGTGGTTGGTGCACAGCAGAGAGGCAAAATGGTGTTGTTAATGTGCACGTGGAAATGGATGCCGTGCTGAGACATTACTTTGCCAAATGGCAACACTTGGATGAGAAATAAGAAAATGCCAAGGACAGAACCTTGGGGTTCCCACGGGTTAATGAAAAATTATTTCCAGTGAGACCCTAAAAATAGATGAGCAGGGAAGAAATGAATCAGGTGAATGCAGTACCACCTCACAGGATATAAGTAGATGGAGAATGATATGGCAAAATTCATCAAGGAATGGTTGAAAAGACTGAGAAGAAGGCATAAGTGGGAGGTGTGGGTACTGTTGTAACATTTAACAGGAGTTTGGATAAATACATGTATTAGAAAGATCTGGAGGGTTAATATCAGGGTGCATGTAGATGGCACTAGGCAGAACTGTGGGTAATTGTCTCAGACATTACTCTTGCAAACACAGGACTCTGTTGGAAATTGATAATGTAAGATAACACAGGCCTGTTTCCTTTGTTTGGTGGTGAGATGGATGACATGGGAGCTGCGTGGCCTTGGATGTAGCGAAGACCAGGCCTCAAGCTGCGAGCTTGCCTGCTACTGCAGTCCAGGTAAGGAGAAGCCAGAGGCAGTGCAGTGTGGCGTCTGTGCTTGGTTGGGGGCTAGCTTCTCCCATTGGTGCTGGCCTCCGATGTTTGTTCGGTGGAATGACAAGCTGGATTGCATTCATCTCCATACTGCTGAGAGACTGTACCATCAATTTGCGGGACACGTCGCTCAGGGTCTTGGACTAAATGTTTTTATTTGAGTGACTATGTTACCTTTGGCTCACTATTCTGAATGTGCTGTGTATGTTTTCAACTTTGGCCCCAGAGGAATGCTGTTTCGTCTGGCTGTATTTATATATGGTTGAATGATAATTAAACTTGATTTGATTTGATTGAAGACCAGTTCAGCATGAACTAGTTGGATCAAAGGGCCTGTTTCAGTCTCATGGCACTCTATGACTCTAAGAAGCAGATAAATTTAGCATCAATCATACAGAGTACCATGAGAGAATCAGATTAAAGCTACTTTGGTATTATGACGGGTGGAATCCTTAACGCAGGTGTTCTGGATGTGATGGATATGAGTTTGGGATGTAACAAAACATTCAGAGAAATTTGGTACAAGAGGAAGGATGCAGGATGAGGCAATACTTGTAAGTTCAAATGGGGGGAGGGTTTTCTGAGCAGATGAAAGGAGGGTTGAAGGCCAGGTGGGCCAAGCATCTCAGGAGAAAGCATGGTGCAAGGACGTGGGTGGTGGATTCATGGAAAATGTGAGAAACAGTTACCATTATATTCATGGTGCCACTAACAATAAAGTAATATATTTATAACACAGCAACATTTGTTTCTGTGGGAGAAAAATCAAAAATGAAGGATTAAGTCCTGCAGAATGAAGAATGCCATGGCTTAAAACAATGGAATGGAGAGAATTAATTCAAGACAAAAATCCAGTGATAACATATTTTCAAAGCTCGAAGTACCACAAGAGGAAAGTATTGGATAGAAATAAGGAGCCATTGCATCAGAACTCTGAAAAGACTGAGAGTCTATAGACATAACTAAGAATAGAGGGAGACACGGGCAAAGACAATGCTTAATGCTCAATAACTTTGCAGGAAAGCTTAAAATAGCAATATTAGTTATGACAGAAAAGGAAACGGGAAAGGGGGAGGGACAGCAGGTTGGGGAGAGCAAGGAAAGTGCAGCAAAAGGGAGGGAAAGCAAAACAACTGGGAAAAGCAGTGAATGCACAGGCAAGAGAGGGGAGGTGGCAGGCAAGGCATAGCAAGCTGCCTAGGAAGGTGAAGGAAATGAGAGGGAATTGGGTGAGGGAGAGAAGAGTAGTGGGTGAAGGAAGAAGAGGGAAACATGAAGGAGGAGAAGGAACAGTGAAGAGAAAGAAAGCGGGCATAATGTAAGAAAGATGTTTATTCTCCCCCCCCCCCCCCCCCCCGTTGAAATATATCACTGATACTGTCCAAACCATATTAAAAAAGATCAAGATGGATGAGAAATACCAATTCCACTCTTATTAGCTCATCCAGCTAGCATAGCAATCAACCCATTTCATGGTATTCACACATTATTGTTTTAGTCCTTTATGCTGTTAAACCTTCCAACATTTACTCTTTCCAGTTTAAACTGATGTACACTTGCCCTGCTGTTGAGGACTAAGTGACAGCTGGGGTAGCAAAAGCATGAAAGCATAGGTTTAAGGTGAGAGGTAGCAGTATTAAAGGGGATCTGAGAAGTAATTTTTTTGGACAGTAAGTAATTGATTTCTCTAGCGTATGGCCGGAGAAGGTGGTAGAATCAAATATAATTTCTATGTTTAAGAGACATTTAGTTAGACTTTTGTATAATAAGGAATAAAAGAATAGGGATCTAATGCAGGCAAGTGTATTTAGATGGGCTAAAGGTCAGCATGGCCAGAAGTTCCAACTGCATGTACAATTCTTTGACCCTGTAATAGTTTTTTTACACTTCCTGCTCAAACCTGCACACTGATTTGTTATCACTTTTCCCGGACTTCTGGCATATCTTTAGCTCTGGAGATCAGCCTTGAGATTCTTCACAGCACTACTACCAAGAATTGAATGTCTCCTTTGTGTCTGACAACATGCAATTTTGTAATCAAGTGGGCATCTAATCAGAAGATACAAGTATTAAAACAGCAACCTCAGACTTGTACTCTCCTGTTTTGGTTATATGCTTCAACATTCCATTTGCATTGCTGACTGCTGCTCTGCGCTGTTTGCCAAACTTACTAATAACTTACTTAGTTCAATATGCAAGCTTAACATTAGTATCTTCTTCTGCTAATCCCTTCATTAGAGCACACATCTTTCACCGAGCTTTGAAAAAGTTATTCCGATATAATACTTTATGGCTCTCCCATGGGATTTTATGCAAAAAAAATCTTAATGTACATTAACCATGTTTACTTTAAAACACGACAGTTGATATATTTTGCAGTTTTATTTAAATTGATTTTGAAAGCTTCTTGGCTGCCCCCATAGAATTTAATCATACACAGGTTCTATCCTGCTTCTTCCTTAGGCTGACTTGCTTGATGAATTGATTTTTAAACAAGGGGTAGAAATTTGTCCCCATTGGAGGTGGCATCATTTCTTTTGTTTATGCCACTGAGGTCAACTTTCTGCTCTGATGTTAGAACATAGAACAGCACAGCCAAGGAACAGGCCCTTTGCCCACAATGTCTGTGCCAATTGTGATGACAATTTAAAATGCACATCTGCCTGCATGTGGTCTATATCTGTTCATTCCCTGCTAAGTTTTTTTTTGTCTAACTGCCTCTTAAACATTCAGTGGAATATATCACTGGAGATGTTAATGGAAGTAGAGACCTAAAATGAGGTTAGTTTGATAATGTGTGGCTGAAGGGCATAGATTTAATGTTACATAAAGAACTTTTGTGAAGTTGAGAATGTTCTAACTTTGTCAAAAACCTGCAATTCAACAAGCTGTCCCAGGGCAAAGAAATTGCATGACCTGCTCTATCCTGAAAGTCATATTGGTAATCGTGGAGTAAACTAACAAATTTAAAAGATGGTAATTTTATAAAGTTTCCATAAGTAAGCAACAATCCCATTGTTATTGAGTAGACAAATATAATCCTCTTGGATACGGGTTGAACCAAGCTAAAACTTGGATAGCTTGTACAAAGCAGACTGGAATGATGGCATGCAAAATTTTTTAAGGTCATTGGTCTGTTGCAATCAGAGATTCTTAAGATGACAAATATTTGTAATATGGACAACGTTAAAACAGAATGTGAAGGACTTCCATCTGTCAACAAATTTAGAAAAGACAGGAAGGGCAAAGAAATGTTGACTCTCTCACTTGGGGAGCTGGAAAGCAGAAGCAATAGGAAGGTTCAGAAATGGACTCCCAGAAATTTAGAGTGATAGCTGAAGCAAAATAAAATTCAGCAAAGCAGATGCAGAAAGACATTTTCAATGATGCTATGTTTAGCAGCTGTAATGACAGATTTACCATGTTTACATTCAGAGGCAGAACTCTAGAATTTTGTAATTCAGTTAGAGCATTGTGTCTTAGCTATGTAATCAAAAACATTAAGTTACCAGACAGCTTCCGGATATATTTGGCTGTTGTAGTTTCCAGGTGTGATATTCTACAGATGATCATCTTAAAAACTGCACCTAAGTTTGGAATTAAACATTAGCGATGGTAACTTCCAAAATGAATGGGAACGTGCCTATGACCTATGACCTAAGAGTGCTCCCACACTGACCTTCCCTGCTTTGTCTCTCATGATCAGCCCATGGTGCCATTTGAACAAAACCACTGAGTGAATTTTGTCACAAACGAGAAAATCTGCAGATGCTGGAAATCCGAGTAACACACACACACAAAATGCTGGAGGAGCTCTGCAGGCCAGACAGCATCTAGGAAAAGAGTACAGTTGATTATTCGGGCCGAAACCTTTTGGCAGGACTGGAGAAAAAAGTCGATGAGTAAATTTGAAAGGTGGGGGAGTGGACAGATAAACACAGGTGATAGGTGTAACATGGAGGGGGAGGGATGAAGTAAAGAGCTGGGAAGTTGGTTGGTAAAAGAGACAGAAGGCCATGGAAGAGAGAGAAGGGGGAGGAGTATCTTAGGAAGGCGATGGGCAGACAAGGGGATAAATTTGAGGGAGGGGAAAAGGGGATAACTGTATAATCACTGCTAAATCAGATTTTGAAAAGTAAACCAAACATTATGATGAGGTTTGAACAAGCTCTTTGTTTCAATAAGATTCTAACAAATCTATTGATAATGGCTCTTTTTCAAATGTTTATAAACTCTACATTTTGGTTTCTGGAAAGAGAAGAGAACAATTCTTTAAATGATGCCTTTGAACCAAAGTAAATTTGACAGCATTATTTACAGTAGCACTTTAGACCAACACAATGGAGCATCCGGCAGAGCACTGTCTTGTGGCACCAGAGGCTTGGGCTCATTCTAACCTTGGATGCTGTCGGTTTGGTATTTGCACATGTAGGCTTCCTTCAGCTGCTCTAGTTTCCTCTTAAAATACCAAAGATGTATGAGTTAGTAGATTAATTGGCCACCACAATTTGCCCCGACTGTGACCATTGTGTCACTGGATGGTAGAATCCAGGACCAGCTAAAGAGAATATGAGAAGATGTTTTAAAAAGGGTTAGAGTAAATGGACTAACCCTAAAGGGACTGGAGGGTGGAGGCCCAATGCTGCAAGTCTGAGAGTTTGGAACTAAGGCAGCCTGAATTTCTGAGTGGACTGGTGAGAGGGTAGGAAGTGGGCTTGCTTTACTGTTATTTTTTGGTGCCTGTGTTGTTCTGCTGAACACTGTGGGTATGAGGTGTTGGCACCAGGACGTGTGGGAACAGTGTATCGTCAGATGGGTTGGTTGTTAAGGCCAACGATGCATTTCACTGTACGCTTCAAAACTCAAAGTAAATTTATTATCAAAGTGTGCATACGTCATCATATACCACCCTGAGATTCACTTGCTTGCTGGTATTCAAAGTACATGTAATAAATAAATCTAAATCTGTATCTGAAATGGGACATTCAATGGTCAATGTTGACTCGGTGGGCCGAATGGCCTGTTTCCAAAGTGTATCTCTCTGTGACTCCATGAGATTTATGACTTCTGCTTATAGAACAGGAAACATTATACAGAAATCGACATAGATGGTCATGTATGAATGGGCAGCCTGACATCCTTAATCCCAAAAATAAAGATGCTGATTAAAGATAAAGATAGCGACTTATTTCTCAGTAGTACATGCATTACAGAAAGGAAACTGAGCCAAGAAATATGAATAATGGAAATTTCTGTATTGAAATAAAGTGACCTCACTAATTGAAAAGTGGAGTCATGTGATCTGATTAATAAGAGTCTCTGCATCAGAACCAAAGGGCCTGAAGAGTGAAGATCTCTGAATTGAACAAAGGGGACCTAACAGTAGGAATCTCTGAATTGAATAAAAGGCCCTGTATAATGAGATGATCTGGAATGGAGGTGGAGCTGATGTAGTTGAAATTGATCCTTTTAACGATTTCATAAATCTGGAAGCCTTTGAATTAAATGTGGTTCACAAAATAAGCCTTTAATTCACATTCAGAGTAATCTAGGAGGAGAGGCTGGGGAATCAAAAAGGCGGTGGAGGTGGGGAGGGGAGGGACAGACAATTTTGAAAAAAAGTATTTAAAGTTTATGCAAGGTTTTATTTACATTTTAAGTGGAACAAACTAAGACTGTTATCAGTTCAAATTTGAGCAAATAATTTTTTTTTAACTGAGAAGTCCACACAAGTCAACAATAGAGACAATTATTTCCAGCAATGCAGTTCAGAAAATGTGAAGGAACAGATTAGGAAAACTCTTTGAAGTAACTGTGAAGGACTTTCCAGTTAAGTTTCTATTCTATTTTCCATTCTCTGAAGTATTTTCAATCATATTCCCTGCATAACCAAAGGAGTGAGTTTTACAGAGGACAAAGAAGAACAATGGAGTCAGCAGTCTGAACTTGTCTCTGGAACACATTGTGATCAAAATGGAAAATCTAAATCTTGCTTTGACCAGTTCTGTGCCAGAAACCTACGCAAACCAAAATGTAGTTAATTTATCCATTAGGCCACAGAAGTGTACTTGGAAGTGCTGGAAAATTGAACTCCAATAATATTTGAGCAGAGAAATTTAAGTTAAAAATAATTCATGTGCACATCCATCAAACATCCTGCTTCTTATTTTAAAGCATATTTATTTCAACCAGAAATGGATTGAAATACTATTTGTCCTAACATATACACAAATAGGATTCCCTGTAGTTTCCAAACTCCACTACAAAGTTAACATGCCTTCATTCATTTCTCAGTTCCCAATTCCTTTCGTCTTGCAATTTAAACTTTAGGGATATTAAGACTTCTAAAATATTACACAACACACACAAAATGCTGGTGGAACGCAGCAGGCCAGGCAGCATCTATAGGGAGAAGCACTGTCGATGTTTCGGGCCAAGACCCTTCGTCAGGACTAATGGAAAAAAAGAGATAGTCAGAGATTTGAAAGTGGGAGGGGGAGGAGGAGACCCGAAATGATAGGAGAAGACAGTAGGGGGAGGGATGAGGCTAAGAGCTGGGAAGTTGATTGGCAAAAGCGATACAAGGCTGGAGAAGGGGGAGTATCATAGGACGGAAGACCTTGAAAGAAAGAAAGGGGGAGGGAAGCACCAGAGGAAGATGGAGAACAGGCATGCAGTTATTGTGAGAGGGAAAGAGAGAGGAAAAAATATATATATATAAAAAATAAATATATAGGGATGGGGTACGAAGGGGAGGAGGGGCATTAACGGAAGTTAGAGAAATCGATGTTCATGCCATCAGGTTGGCGGTGTTACGAATGTGCCACAACTCTGAGGGGCCGAAGGGTACAAAGTAGCCCCCTCCTTTTTGAGAATCACAAGATCGCTATTAATTCGGGTCTGGGACCCAGGAAATGAGAGAGAATCCACAAGGGTTTGGAATGTGTGTCCTGCCCTCAAAGAGACAAAGCCACGGATACCGGCCATTGTCTCTTGGAGACGGAATTGTTCATTGAAGCCCTCAGGGAATGACCAGAGTGGGCTGGTTGAGGGATTGCATCATCCCAACCTGACTGACATCTGAGACCCCGTGAGTAAGAATAAAAGAGGGTCTGGGGAACAACCCCTTTAGACGCACCAGGAGCAACGCTAGAAATCCCGTGACAGCGTTTAAGAGCAACAACCGGTGGGGCCCGCGTGCGTCCTTTCCCTTGCCTGGGATTGGCGGCCGTACCACGGAAGAACGACTTAGCTAAAGGAAAGGACACCAATGAAATTTCGAAGGATCAACATCATAAAAAGGAAAAGCTGGCAAGTTTCAAAAATCCCTCTCTTGACTCCAACCAAAGGCTGCAGCCCATGAACTGAATGACTTTTATATTTCCATTGGACAATACATTATCCCCTAGACAACGATAGAGCTATTTCTTATTGATTATTATTATACCCGCACTTTTAGAGTTAGTATTGACAACGTATATTATCTGTATGTTTGCATTGATATTATTTTTGTTTATGTTTACCAATAACTACTGTTAACAATAGTACCATCAGACTTCAACGGACCTCTCTATCTTTGCTGGTAAGTGACCCAGTTACGGGGTTTGTAACAGCGGCTACCCAGACTGAATATAAGGTGGTGTACCTCCAACCTGAGTGTGGCTTCATCTCGACAGTAGAGGAGGCCATGGATTGACATATCGGGATGGTAATGGTACGGGGAATTAAAGTGTGTGGCCACTGGGAGATCCTGCTTCCTCTGGCGGACAGAGCGTAGTTTTTCAGCAAAACAGTCTCCTAGTCTGCATCGGGTCTCACCAATATATAAAAGGCCACACCGGGAGCACCGGACACAGTATATCACACCAGCCAACTCACAGGTGTTCAGCGAAAGGGTCTCCCAGTCTGTATCTCAGAACGAAGCTTTTTATTCCAGGACGAAGGAGATGTCTTCCTTTTTTAAAGGAAGGAGCTTCCCTTCCTCCACCATCAACTCTGCCCTCAAACGCATCTCTCCCATTTCACGCACATCTGCTCTCACCCCATCCTCCCGCCACCTCACTAGGGATAGTGTTCCTCTTATCGTCACCTACCACCCCACCAGCATCCGTGTCCAACATATAATTCTCCATAACTTCTGCCACCTCCAACGGGATCCCACCACCAAGTACATCTTTCCCTCCCACCCACTTTCTGCTTTCCGCAGGGATCGCTCCCTACGCGACTCCCTTGTCCATTCGTCGTCCCCCCCCCCCATCCCTTCCCACCGATCTCCCTCCTGGCACTTATCCTTGTAAGCGTAACAAGTGCTACACCTGCCCTTACACTTCCTCCCTCACCACCATTCAGGGCCCCAGACAGTCCTTCCAGGTGAGGTGACACTTCACCTGTGAGTCAGCCGGTGTGGTATACTGCATCCTGTGCTCCCGGTGTGGCCTTCTATATATTGGTGAGACCTGACGCAGACTAGGAGACCATTTCGCTGAACACCCATGCTCTGTCCACCAGAGGAAACAGGATCTCCCAGTGGCCACACATTTTAATTCCACATCCCATTACCATTCCGATATGTGTATCCATGGCCTCTACTGTCGAGATGAAGCCACACTCAGGTTGGAGGAACAACACCTTATATTCCATCTGGGTAGCCTCCAACCTGATGGCATGAACACTGATTTCTCTAACTTCTGTTAATGCCCCTCCTCCCCTTCTTACCCCATCCTTATTTATTTATTTACTCCCCCTCCCTCCCTCTCTCTCACAATAACTCCGTGCCTGTTCTCCATCTTCCTCTGGTGCTCCCCTCCTCCTTTCTTTCTTCCAAGGCCTTCCGTCCTATGATACTCCCCCTTCTCCAGCCTTGTATCGCTTTTGCCAATCAACTTCCCAGCTCTTAGCTTCATCCCTCCCCCTTCTGTCTTCTCCTATCATTTCAGGTCTCCTCCTCCCCCTCCCACTTTCAAATCTCTTACTATTTCTTTTTTCCATTAGTCCTGATGAAGGGTCTCGGCCCGAAACGTCGACAGTGCTTCTCCTTATAGATGCTGCCTGGCCTGCTGTGTTCCACCAGCATTTTGTGGGTATTGCTTGAATTTCCGGCATCTGCAGATTTCCTCGTGTTTGCGTAAAATACTACACATCGGATTGAGAAGCACTTGGACATCTTTCGTTGCCATGCATTAAATACCAATATACATATAATTCACAAGCATTTAGCAGCAAAGTATTTTAAAATTTAGTATCAGACCTAATCTAGTACAGACTTAATGCAGTGCCGAGATCCTCTAATGGAAGTGTGAGGAAATTTCTTTAAGCTCCTGTTCCACTGTTGGGTGCAATACTGAATTCATCAGATGAAAAATGGGACTGGAATGCAACCACTGGATATGGGATTCTTACATTGACTCAGGAGTCTCCAGCTTACTGCATTTTGTATTAGTAAATGCCAGTAGTTCTGTGTGGGGTGTTGCAAAGTGTAGACCAAAGTATACATAGAACCATGAAGAATAATTCTACCATAGTTTTAGGAGAATAACATTCTGTGTTAATTGATTAATAATATAGAAAGAAAAATGGCCAGTTGAAGCCTGATCTATGCCACTTCTCCTGTCACTGCTCCTTCCTACGCTCCCACTCTCTCCAAGTCTATATGCTGAGATGGCAGGAAATGTTACAGAGCCCAGCAAGACGAAAAGCTGTCATTTTAAAATACAGTTGTGCTAGTTGCCCGTTAGCTTACGGTTACTCCAAAGAAAATGCAAAGTCATGGAGAATATTTTTTAATGATGATTTCTGTACTAGATTAGGTCTGGTTCTATATTTTAAAATATTTTTCATTGCTGCTAAATGCTTGTGAATTCACACAACAGCGAGATAAACTTCGGTCTTTATAACTTACTAAGGCATAAAAGCTGGAAGCAGGACTTTATTGCCAGGGGATTTCAGTGAGTGAGGGTCTGGGAATGTGAGTGGAGATGACCATTCTTATGCAGGAAAAGTTTGGGCTCTTGTGTTATTAGTTCTATAGCCCTAACCATTCCTCCCAATGTGATCAGAAATTTCTACTAGATTCCTTTGATAATTCATGATTTACATGTCAAAATTTTGTTTGGGCTGCGTTAATTTCTGTCATTAAGGATTTTTAAAATATTATTTACCCTTGGGCATTGTCAGAGAGACTGGCACTTCTTGGCCATGCCTTTGAATAAGTAGCTTGCTCAGAGAGTACTCAAGAAAAAATTTAACACACTGATATGTCTGGAGTCACAATTAGGTCAGCTTGGTTTTCTCCCCGATGACATTAGTGAATAAGATGGGATCTTATGACAATCCAGTAGCTTTTTCTGGTCTGGTAATTTAACTACTGTGCTATCTTCATGCACTTAACAGTTATATGTGTAAACAGGGATAAAAGCACATCTTTCTCTTTATAATGGCCATTTCCCCTCACATTTCATGGATATTGTTTTAAAGTTCAGTAATAATTAAGCCCCAAGAACACAAGGAAAACTCAGACGATGAACTCTAATTATGCATATTATATAGAGTTTCCAAATAATTTGGGAAGTTGCTATATATATATGTGAATCAAATACATTACCCTTTGGGTAATATGACACCATTTTTTTTAGTGTATTCTTAATTTTAGCTGTATCAGACGTTAAAATTGATTCACTTGAAATTCTATCAGCTTTTCTTAAGCTGAATAATTGAATATAAACAGAAGAGATTCTGCAGATGCAGGAAATCCAGAGTAACACACAAAAATACTGGAGGAACTCAACAGGTCAGGCAGCATTTATGAAAATGGATAAACAGTCAAGAGTTTTCAAACTTCATCAGGATTGGAAAGGAAGGGGGAAGACGCCAGAATAAAATGTTGAGGGGAGAGGAAGGAGATCAAACTAGAAGGTGTCAGGTGAAGCCAGGAGGGAAAGGGCTGGATAATAAGAAATCTGATAGGAGAGGAGAGAGGACCATAGGAGAAAGAGAAAGAGGAAGGGCACCAGGGGGGAATGATAGGCAGGTGAAGAAAAGCGTTAACAGGCCAGAGTGGGGAAAAGAAGAGGGGGGTGGGGGAAGAAAGAAAAAGGAAAAAAGTACAGGAAGGATTATTTGATGTTAATGCCATTAGGTTGGAGGCTACCTAGATGGAATACGAGGTGTTGCTCCTCCACCCTGAGAGTGGCCTCATCGTGGCAGAAGAGGACTAACATTTCAGAACAGGTTTTGGGGATAGGAATTAAAATGATTGGCTACCGGGAAATTCTGCTTTTAGCAGATGGAGTGGAAGTGCTTGACAAAACAACTGCCTAATTTACGTCTAATCTCACCAATGGAGAGGAGGCCACATCCAGTGCACTGGATGTATTAGGTGACCACAACTGACTCACAGGTGAAATGTGTCTCATCTGGAAGGACTGTTTGGGGCCCTGAATGAAGGTGGGGAAGGAGGTGAATGTGCACCTTTCTCTTGCTTGCAGGGATATGTGTCAGGAGGGAGATTAGTGGGAAGTGGGGATGAGCGGAAAGCAAAAAGTGAGTGGAAGTAAAGATGTGTTTGATGGTAGGATTCTGTTGAGATGGCAGAAGTTCCAGAAAATATGTTGAATGTGGAGGCTCATGGGGTGCTAGGTGAGGACAAGATAAGCTCTTTCCCCATTAACCGATGGGAAGATAGGTCAAGTGTGGATGTCTGGGAAATGGAAGAGATGTAGGTGAGGGCAGCGTCAATGGTGGAGGAAGGGAAACCCATTCTTTGAAGGAGAATATCTCTGATGTCTTGGGAAAAAAAGGCTCATCCTCAGAACAGGTGTTGTGGTGATGAAGAAACTTAGAAAAGGAAATAGCATTTTGACAAGAGACAGGGTGGTAAAACGTATAATCAAGATAACTGTGGGAATCGCTGGACCTATCAAAGATGTCAGTAGACAGTTTATCTCCAAAGGCGAAGACAGAGAGATTGAGAAAGGGGAGCAAGGTGTCAGGAATGGACCAAGTGAATTTAAGGATGGGGTGGAAGTCAGGGGCAAAGTTGATGAAATTCACGAGCTCAACATGGGTGCATGAAG